>NC_083748.1:9577500-10215000 GCF_033458585.1 Syngnathus typhle
GTCGTGACTTCCTACAGATGAGACCATCACGAATATGAGATCACTGACTTGAGAACTGTTACCACAGTCAAGAACAAACGTCCATGACTTCCCTTCATGAACAATAGGAGGTGCTACAACACAAATGAATAAAACTTAGTAACATCCCATTAAACTTAAAAGAAATGACGTGGCTAAGTGAAAGATTTTGGCTAAACACAATCCATAATCAACAGAAAGAAAGCCATAAAGTATTTTGTCTTCCGTTAAATGCCTCCAATTTATCGTATGAAGTAAAACCCATCTTCCATTTTTAATTACTGCAGTTGTCCTACACTCGCAACACTTTTGTCCATGAAGAATAATAGTGTAAAGATCACAGTAATAATGTTATGTTTTGCCTCTGGACCCGTGCATACCTAATAAATATCCCCCCATATCTCGGCTTGACCATATCTCTTGCTGATGCGTGCCTTTAACTCATAATCCTGTCAGCGCCTCTTTACTGGCCCATCCACAGCTGTCACTCTCTGTCACACACTATCGTTTTCCCCTCTAGCAGTTTCCAATATAGATTAATAAAACCAAGAAGGTGGTATAGCAACTCATTGAACTTGCTGTGGCAGCACAGTGGCAGTTTTCTTTAAAGATTTTTCATTTTGACCCTTAATCCAAACCACTCGCCTTAGCAGACATGAGCCGACATCCTGCAAGTCTCACAGAACTTGAGCAGTACGACGCGGTTTATTTTTTACTACTCCTTTTTTGCTCTGTAATTTAATCCCGTCTTAAGGAAGAGCATGGTTTTCCAGTTACGTTAGACATTACTGGTATTGTACGATGAAGTTATAACGTGCAGCGAATGGGGTGACGTGGACGCCGATGAAATTTTGTAAACGAGACAAACTGGTTTCCTATTGTGACTTGTCAGAACAGTGACAATCACTGACAAAAGTGGTTATGCATAGGGAGAGGCAAAGTCACATCTAAACAAGTGAACCTTTAGCTATTTCAAATATTTTCTTCATTTGCTGAGCAAGACAAAATAATTAGTGCTTAGAAACCTGCGTTGATTTATGTCTTCAACTTAGAATGTCATCATTCAAGTCAAGGTGTAAACAGATCTTTGTTTTTGAAGGTCTAGTAAACTGTATTTACGTAAAACTGCTTCACCGCCAATCTGCGTTAAACACCGAAGACCGAGGAGAAAAAAAATCCCAATCTGAAAAATAAATGACAAAAGATGTGTTAATTTGCTCAGCAACGATAGAAACACAGTGAAACATAAAGTCTGAATATGTCAAGCTGTCACGCTTCCATGTTGGCCCTTTGTTCAAAAAAGCAACACAAGCAATTTGTTAGCGCAGCAGAAAATCCAGCAGACCACAACGGACATAAAAATCTGCCGGTGAAATGGAAAGCCACGCCTGGTTGAGTTGTTGAATGTCGCAAACGCGGGGGAGCTGGCTCTGCAGCGAAGAGGGCAAACCCTGAACAATTACCCATCCTTCAGTTTGAAGATATTTATTTCATGATAGGATCGCAACTCATTCATCTCATTTAAACCAGGCTTGCTGATGTCAAGTGAGAGAGGAAAACACGGCAGCACCATTTGTGATAATCAACACCTTATCCTTGTAACAGAAGAAATCCTTCATCATCATGACACACGCATTTCATCAGGTGCTCGGTTATTGGAATTTCTTCCGCTGCAGCTAGTCCGCAAAATAATACTGCGGCATTACGTTGACAATTTTGCTATTAATGAACCATCAGTCAAAGGACTGTGATGGTATTTTGTCAACGGCAGCCAATAGGAGGCCCATAAGCCAACAAAGGTCACAAAAGTGAGTCTTATCAGGACCACCCAGCTGTTCTCCACTTATCCATAATAGCCTCTTGTTAGCATGAATTTAGCTTATAAAGTTATCATATCACAACTCTGTCACGGCTGTCACAAAGAGCGCTTGTTTACAAGAACAATTGATATAATTGCAGAACTTTTGACATTTTTCCAGCAATACACAAAAAGGAGACTCAATATAGGATTGAACCGTGTGTTCAGATGTCTTTATTACAATTTCAGCACTCATCATGGTATTTCAACGAGGGCATTCCCAAATTGTCTTCAGTAATGATGAATGACATTGTACAAATAGGTTCAATGATTTCGAGGCACAACTGGTGAGTGGAACATTTTTCTTCTTTGTAGGTATTGGAGATTGCGATTAGCTGGTGATCAGTTCACGGTGTACCCCGCCTACCACCTAAAGATTGCTAGGATAGGCTTCAGCAAGCCCGTGACCCTCGTGAGGAGAAGTGGTTCCGATGACAAACGACTGATATTGGATAGCACGGTGACGGCAAGAGGGACTGCTCTCTTTCTTAGTAGTTTCTTCTGGAGCTGGACGTGGACACGGTGGACTTTGTGATAGTACCACCGTAGCCTCCGGTCATGCTGCTTCCACCGTAACCTCCGGACATGCTGCTTCCACCAAAACCACCGGACATGCTGCTGCCACCATAACCAAATCCACCAGCGGAGCCAGAGCTGGAGTATCCGGCTAGAAAAGAAACATTGTATTAATGTTTGTTTGTGAGTTGTAAGAGTAAGTATTGTAGAAGACGGAAAGCTTACCACTGCCTGAGGACTGTTGCACATGAATTGTTGCACTGGAGGGTCCAGCGGCAATTCTAATAACAGCACATTTGATTGGATTAATAATTGCACGATTCTGTCTTATGATACGATGAAAAGACTTGAGCTTATTTAATGTTGACCTTACCTGCTTTCCTCTCCTTCCAGAAGTTTCCTGTAGGTGGCGATTTCAATATCCAGGGCCATTTTGACGTTCATCAGCTCCTGGTATTCACGCACCTGGCGGGCCATGTCCTGCTTGGCTTTCTGGAGGGCTTCCTCCAGGTCCTTGATGCGAAGCCTGGCATCCTTCACTGCCAACTCGCCACGCTCCTCAGCCTCTGCAATCTGAGCCTCCAGGGAGGCCCTCTGCGCAGAGGTTATCACAAACAAAGTCATTCACTGCCATTGACGGCTAGAGACGACAAAGATCTATTTTAACTTCCGTACCTGTCCCTTGACGGACTCAATCTCGTTCTGAAGACGGGCAATCATGCGGTTCAGCTCAGCAATCTCAGCCTTGGTTGATTGAAGGTTTTCGCCGTACTGGCCAGCAGAGCTCTGCATCTCCATGAACTGTTGTGGAAAATGCAACAAAATGTATCCTGTGTTGCAAAGAGCGGAACTGATTGTCAGCGTTGCTCTTACCTTCTGTTTGTACCAGCCCTCCGCATCAGCCTTGTTGCGGTTGGCAATCTCCTCATACTGAGCGCGCACTTCGGCCACAATAGCATCCATATCCAGGTTGCGGCTGTTGTCCATCTCCACAACGACAGAGGTGTCCTTGATCTGGGACTGCAGTTCCCGAAGCTCCTGCAGAAGAACAAATTGGTGCAAAGTCAAGACAGTGGCCAGGTTCAAGCAATGGCAAAAACTGCATCCTTGTATCACTTACAGCCTCATAGATGGCTCTGAGGAAGTTGATCTCATCCTGAAGAGCATCACATTTGGCCTCCAGCTCCACCTTGTTCATGTAAGCACCGTCAACATCCTGGAAAGATCATTAAGAGTGTTAAGAAAGCGCTGGACATATTTAAACTTCAATGCAATCTGATTTTACCTTTTTCAAGAGGACAAACTCATTCTCTGCCGCTGTGCGCTTGTTGATTTCATTTTCATACCTTTCAGAACACAAAACAATCAACAACAAACATCATCCCAACATTGTCTTAAAATTCCAGTTCTAGCAACACTCACTTTGTTTTGAAGTCCTCCACCTGGAGCTGCATGTTCTTCAGTTCTCCCTCCAGCTTGACTTTCTCGTTGCCCAGCCCATCGAGTTGCCTGCGTAGGTTTGAGATGTAAGCCTCAAACATGGCGTCAATGTTGGAGCGGGTGGTGGTCTGGTCCTGCATGAGGCTCCATTTGGTTTCCAGCATCTTGTTCTGCTGCTCCAGGAAACGTACCTGGGAGGACACCACACATACAAGTTAGTGTTCTTTCAGTTGCATTCTGGTTTAAATTGCTCTTTTTTTTTAATGACCATTGTAGAAAATTGTATATTCGTGCATGGTTTTGTATGATCCTTGAACCTTCGCCACCATGGCTATTAAATCCCCGCCCCCACCCTTGTGTGAATAGCCACACCCTACTATTGCAGCATTTGAACTCATTTCTCAAGACTTTGACCTGTGAAGGAGTTTCTGACAAATGCTTCAACCAGATGCACATAACCTAATCACAATAATTGTAGCACGACAACAATGTTGACATCTAACTAAAAAGTATGTCATCAAGTTAAAGAATAAAAACATATTTCCAACCTTATCAATGAAGGAAGCGAAGCGGTTGTTGAGGGTCATGATCTGGTTCTTTTCCTGGGTACGGACAGCCTGGATGCTTGGGTCAATATCCAGACTCATGGGGGTCAGCAGAGACTTGTTGACAGTGACTTGGGTGATGCTGGGAGCCATGAAGTTGCCGCCGCCATAGGCACCACCAAGCATTGAGCTAGAGCTCATGGAACTAAATCCACCTCCACCATAACCGCCAAAACCACCAGCACTTAAACCACCAGCACCTAAACCACCACCAGAAGAACTAAGAGTGTAGCTCGTTCTATGGCCGCCTTGGGATCCTGCAAAGGACCTTCTGGAGCCGCTGCTGGAGCCTGCCACCGAGTAGGACTTCCTGCTCGAGATCATGTTGGCGTAGTTGAGGTGGTCAAGGGGGGAAAGCGGAGAACTGAAGATGCGCAGGCTTCAAAGGAGAGTCGAGTCCCTCTGAGTGGCGGACTGAAAAGTCTGCTTGCTTTTATGCCCGAGCTGAGCTGATGGGGGAGGAGGCAGACACTCCCCATTACAACCTGTCTTTTCACTTTTTACTGGCTCACCTGACTCCCTCCCACCCCACATGCCTGCAACTCAGAACAACAGGACTTTCCAGTCCTGAAAACATGTCAAATGTGCCCCTTCAATCAACACGGCCACTCCTCCCATTTAAGCAAATATTCTAATATATACTGTTCATGTTGGCTGCTCATGACTTTTGGATAGTGGAAACATCTTTAAACAAAAAATCCTCTCACAGGTCACAACAATCATATTGGATCAGCTGGATTTAAGAAATGAGCGGTCACACTTCTTCTTGTCTCATCTACCATCTGGTCCATTCATAAAGTACAATTTACATTTTATTTGTATCATAGAATGCAATGATTGCCTGTTATTTGCAAGTTCGCAGTTTTAAACCAATGCAAGCCGCCTCAGCGAGGGAGCAGAGGCCAGGCCACTCCCGAACAAAGTCAGGCAGACAAGCCAGACCACTTTGAAGGAGTGCCCTAGTGGATAGTAAAAAAACATTCATTTGTTTCCAGCCCGTGACATAAGGCTGTGAAATGTCATGCTGTCTAAACACTCAGAATGCAACGTATGGCTTTTGTCGTGACATGTTGCTGTAATGGTGGCTTATGTGTTTGTGCAAAAGAGATTCATCTTGAAAAACTGTACGTGCCTATGATTTATGCTGTCAGCCTGCCATTGGTATGTGAAATTCTGAGCGGTATCTCAGTTTGCCAAGTTAGAAGTGTGACATGCATCCCCTCTACCACTCACTGTTTGCAGCATTCCCCAGCATTGATCTCAAACTTTTCAAATCTGGTTTTGAGAAATCAATCAGCCACTGTGGCACAATTTGTGTCATCTAAAAGTGCCTTCATGAGCAATTATTGAACTACTGGTAGGGTCAGAGAATGTCCGTGACAGTATTTAATGGGGTACCACTTGGTCATCGTCATGGGTCATTTTCAATAACGAAGATATTTCTCGCGTTAATAAAACACACCACGCCTTAGCCAGGAGGCAGAGAGGCAAAACGACTCCAAAAGAAAGCCAAGCAGAGGGCAAGGCCACTTTGGAGGACGACTTGAAAAACCCAATGTAAGCATTGTAGCTGCTGGCTTCATGTTGTCCATGCTCTGTTGTTAGCCTGTCATGTGATTTTGTTCATTTTACCCAAAAAGACAGCACAGGTACATGCAACATTAAAAATTGCTCTTTATCTCACTGACTAACCTGCCACTGGAAGAAAAAAAAAACTAATCTTCGGAATGTCGTTGTGAGTCCAACATTACTGTAAGGTGTGTCACGCTGTGTGGAATGCATCTAAATGTGAGAGTGTTAGTGCAAAACGAATGGACTTGCCACACCCTTGTCCTGCAACCTTCCCTGTGACAACACACCACAACAATCAAGTCAACAATCCAGTTCATACCGTAGCCTAATTCTCATCAGATTTAATTTCTCTGTGGTAAGTAATGTTCATAGGGCCAGGCTGCCAGCATGCATGTAGCTGGGACAACTCAAAAAAGTTGTCCACCAACACCCAAACATCTAGAACAGCCTTCTGTCACTTATATAAGCTAGTGAAAATTCTTTAATTCCTCACCACTAATCTATGCAGGGAAACAAGTTCTCCAGCTTGTCTTGAATGCTGTTGCACAAGCGCCGTGTAGACAAACAATGAGCCCCTGTCGGAGCTTCTCTTCATAGTGTTTAAAATGGTCGACAACTTTTGATGCTGAGGCTTTGGAGGATCAGGTTCTTCTCCACTGGAGATATGCTCCGTGTTATGTCTGCAGGAGTGGCCACATAGTTATCACTCATCACTATTATTGAGACAGCAATGATGATCCTGTGAGTAGTTTATTAGTTGAGATCACAAGATTCATGCAGTCTTCAGTTCTCAACTCAATCTTTGCAGGCAGCGGCACAGATGATGTTTGACATTATTAGATGTTTAAAAAAAAAAAAAAAAAGACCTTATTGCTGTTTCTACCAGGAAGTACAGGGTTAGTTTTCTTGTGACGGTTCTGGATTTTTTTTTTAAAACCTTTCCTTTGTGTCCGTGATTGCAGTCATGTTTTGAATACAGACTAATATCAGCTAATACATAAATAATAATAAATGATGTTTGTTTTCAGAGCTGATTTATTGTCCCGGTGCGATGTTCATAAAAAAAGAAAGTGCGATGATTTTGACTGACGCTTGTAAAACAGCGTGTTTAACACCGGGCGAATATATTTCATCATTTGTCATGTGTCATCATCTAGGCAGTTAAGACAAAATATTTCTAGCATTTGGCTTAAGCCTCGACAGGAGTTTTTTTAAGCGAGGCTATTTTTTTTTTCATTCATAAACCCATGAGTAATAACTGCCAAGGCTCAGCCTCAGGTCAAAATGACAAACCCGTCAATAAAACATGGAGAAAATAGCTCGGCTTTCTCCTAAGCATGTCCGGACCCATCCCGAGAACTAATCATGGGTTGAGGTGTTACAGTGCCCTTCTCAAAAGTATTTTCTCAAACAAAAAAACCAGACAGACAGGAAGGAGATGAGATGCTCAGATTTATTGGCGATCTTATTTGTTGCAACTGTCATCAATCATGTTGCTAAGAGGATTTACCCAAAATGAATCTGGTTTCAACACAACTGAAGCATTAAAGGCAAGGGAATGCTCAACAAAAATAAGCAATTATTTGCCCAAGAAAGATTGAGGCACTAATCGTTTCATAAATCCTGTATCATATTTGTAAACATGTAAAATTCCTCCTCAGAGCATCAGATTGTGTGAAGAAATACAAATGTTTCCCTTAAATTGTTTCAACATCCCTTACCTCCGTTTCTTCTCTTTTCCAAAGTCAGTGCAGGAATATGACATTTGCTTTGCAACTGACCTGCCGCATGTTGAAGGCCACATTTACTTTCAGATACTCTTAAATGATGATGACTGTTGCAATGGACCCAGTGACTCATGTCTCTAATTTGGCAAAGTTCAAATTCTTTGAATTGGTATGCTTGCTCAATTGGGGTATGTGCATAGCACCGTAAATGAGTTAACAGATATTGGGGTCAATTTGAGATTTTCAGAAAGAGAGGGACTGCTCTCCTTCTTAAAGGTATCTCCTGCTGGAACTGCTTGTGGACACCGACTTGGTGATGGTGCCACCGTATCCTCCACTCATGCTGCCACCGTATCCTCCACTCATGCTGCCACCATAGCTAGCAGACATGCCGCCGCTGTTGCCGCCACCGTAACCAAATCCACCACTGCTGGACATTCCTAGAAAAGAGCAATGGCATTCATTTGTTAATCCCAAGTGCAAATACATCTGATCAATATAGATGATTGATAATTTACCGCTTGAGGACTGTTGCACATGAATTGTTGCACTGGAGGGTCCAGCGGCAATTCTAATAACAGCACATTTGATGGGATTAATAATTGCACGATTCTGGTTTATGATACGATGAAAAGACTTGAGCTTATTTAATGTTGACCTTACCTGTTTTCCTCTCCTTCCAGAAGTTTCCTGTAGGTGGCGATTTCAATGTCCAGGGCCATCTTGACGTTCATCAGCTCCTGGTATTCACGCACCTGGCGGGCCATGTCCTGCTTGGCTTTCTGGAGGGCTTCCTCCAGGTCCTTGATGCGAAGCCTGGCATCCTTCACTGCCAACTCGCCACGCTCCTCAGCCTCTGCAATCTGAGCCTCCAGGGAGGCCCTCTGCGCAGAGGTTATCACAAGCAAAGTCATTCACTGCCATTGACGGCTAGAGACGACAAAGATCTATTTTAACTTCCGTACCTGTGCCTTGACGGACTCAATCTCGTTCTGAAGACGGGCAATCATGCGGTTCAGCTCAGCAATCTCAGCCTTGGTTGATTGAAGGTTTTCGCCGTACTGGCCAGCAGAGCTCTGCATCTCCAAGAACTCTTGTGGAAAATGCAACAAAATGTATCCTGTGTTGCAAAGAGCGGAACTGATTGTCAGCGTTGCTCTTACCTTCTGTTTGTACCAGGCCTCCGCATCAGCCTTGTTGCGGTTGGCAATCTCCTCATACTGAGCGCGCACTTCGGCCACAATAGCATCCATATCCAGGTTGCGGCTGTTGTCCATCTCCACAATGACAGAGGTGTCTTTGATCTGGGACTGCAGTTCCCGAAGCTCCTGCAGAAGCACAAATCGTTGCAAAGTCAAGACAGTGGCCAGGTTCAAGCAATGGCAAAAACTGCATCCTTGTATCACTTACAGCCTCATAGATGGCTCTGAGGAAGTTGATCTCATCCTGAAGAGCATCACATTTGGCCTCCAGCTCCACCTTGTTCATGTAAGCACCGTCAACATCCTGGAAAGATCATTAAGAGTGTTAAGAAAGCGCTGGACATATTTAAACTTCAATGCAATCTGATTTGACCTTTTTCAAGAGGACAAACTCGTTCTCTGCCGCTGTGCGCTTGTTGATTTCATTTTCATACCTTTCAGAACACAAAATAATCAACATCAAACATCATCCCAACATTGTCTTAAAATTCCAGTTCTAGCAACACTCACTTTGTTTTGAAGTCCTCCACCTGGAGCTGCATGTTCTTCAGTTCTCCCTCCAGCTTGACTTTCTCGTTGCCCAGCCCATCGAGTTGCCTGCGCAGGTTTGCGATGTAAGCCTCAAACATGGCGTCAATGTTGGAGCGGGTGGTGGTCTGGTCCTGCATGAGGCTCCATTTGGTCTCCAGCATCTTGTTCTGCTGCTCCAGGAAACGTACCTGGGAGGACGCCACACATACAAGTTAGTGTTTCTATTCAAAGTTCTTTCAGTTGCATTCTGGTTTAAATTGCTCTTTTATTTTAATGACCATTGTAGAAAATTGTATATTTGTGCATGGTTTTGTATGATCCTTGAACCTTCGCCACCATGCCTATTAAATCCCCGCCCCCACCCTTGTGTGAATAGCCAGACCCTACTATTGCAGCATTTGAACTCATTTCTCAAGACTTTGACCTGTGAAGGAGTTTCTGACAAATGCTTCAACCAGATGCACATAACCTAATCACAATAATTGTAGCACGACAACAATGTTGACATCTAACTAAAAAGTATGTCATCAAGTTAAAGAATAAAAACATATTTCCAACCTTATCAATGAAGGAAGCGAAGCGGTTGTTGAGGGTCATGATCTGGTTCTTTTCCTGGGTACGGACAGCCTGGATGCTTGGGTCAATATCCAGTTTTAGGGGGGCCAGCAGACTCTGGTTGAAAGTGACTTGGGTGATGCCGGGAGCCATGAAGTTGCCGCCGCCATAGGCACCACCAAGCATTGAGCTAGAGCTCATGGAACTAAATCCACCTGCACCATAACCGCCAAAACCACCAGCACCTAAGGCTTCACGTTCAAGGGAACTATAATCGAATTTGAATACCCCGGAGAGTTCTTTTACTTTAAACTTTTGAGCTGTTGTGAGCATGGTGTAGTTGAGGTGGTCAAGGGGGGAAAGCGGAGAACTGAAGATGCGCAGGCTTCAAAGGAGAGTCGAGTCCCTCTGAGTGGCGGACTGAAAAGTCTGCTTGCTTTTATGCCCGAGCTGAGCTGATGGGGGAGGAGGCAGACACTCCCCATTACAACCTGTCTTTTCACTTTTTACTGGCTCACCTGACTCCCTCCCACCCCACATGCCTGCAACTCAGAACAACAGGACTTTCCAGTCCTGAAAACATGTCAAATGTGCCCCTTCAATCAACACGGCCACTCCTCCCATTTAAGCAAATATTCTAATATATACTGTTCATGTTGGCTGCTCATGACTTTTGGATAGTGGAAACATCTTTAAACAAAAAATCCTCTCACAGGTCACAACAATCATATTGGATCAGCTGGATTTAAGAAATGAGCGGTCACACTTCTTCTTGTCTCATCTACCATCTGGTCCATTCATAAAGTACAATTTACATTTTATTTGTATCATAGAATGCAATGATTGCCTGTTATTTGCAAGTTCGCAGTTTTAAACCAATGCAAGCCGCCTCAGCGAGGGAGCAGAGGCCAGGCCACTCCCGAACAAAGTCAGGCAGACAAGCCAGACCACTT
Organism: Syngnathus typhle; assembly: GCF_033458585.1. Taxonomy (NCBI): domain Eukaryota; kingdom Metazoa; phylum Chordata; class Actinopteri; order Syngnathiformes; family Syngnathidae; genus Syngnathus; species Syngnathus typhle. The sequence continues at coordinate 9,588,478 of NC_083748.1, forward strand.
TGAAGGAGTGCCCTAGTGGATAGTAAAAAAACATTCATTTGTTTCCAGCCCGTGACATAAGGCTGTGAAATGTCAAGCCGTCTAAACAGTCAGAATGCAACGTATGGCTTTTGTCGTCACATGTTGCTGTAATGGTTGCTTATGTGTTTGTGCAAAAGAGATTCATCTTGAAAAACTGTACGTGCCTATGATTTATGCTGTCAGCCTGCCATTGCTATGTGAAATTCTGAGCGGTATCTTAGTTTGCCAAGTTAGAAGTGTGACATGCATCCCCTCTACCACTCACTGTTTGAAGCATTCCCCAGCGTTGATCTCAAACTTTTCAAATCTGGATTTGAGAAATCAATCAGCCACTGTGGCACAATTTGTGTCATCTAAAAGTGCCTTCATGAGCAATTATTGAACTACTGGTAGGGTCAGAGAATGTCCGTGACAGTATTTAATGGGGTACCACTTGGTCATCATCATGGGTCATTTTCAATAACGAAGATATTTCTCGCGTTAATAAAACACACCACGCCTTAGCCAGGAGGCAGAGAGGCAAAAGGACTCCAAAAGAATGCCAAGCAGAGGGCAAGGCCACTTTGGAGGACGACTTGAAAAACCCAATGTAAGCATTGTAGCTGCTGGCTTCATGTTGTCCATGCTCTGTTGTTAGCCTGTCATGTGATTTTGTTCATTTTACCCAAAAAGACAGCACAGGTACATGCAACATTAAAAATTGCTCGTTATCTCACTGACTAACCTGCCACTGGAAGAAAAAAAAAAAAACAAATCTTCGGAATGTCGTTGTGAGTCCAACATTACTGTAAGGTGTGTCACGCTGTGTGGAATGCATCTAAATGTGAGAGTGTTAGTGCAAAACGAATGGACTTGCCACACCCTTGTCCTGCAACCTTCCCTGTGACAACACACCACAATGATCAAGTCAACAATCCAGTTCATACCGGAGCCTAATTCTCATCAGATTTAATTTCTCTGTGGTAAGTAATGTTCATAGTGCCAGGCTGCCAGCATGCATGCAGCTGGAGGAACTCAAAAAGGTTTTCCACCAACACCCAAACATCTAGAACAGCTTTCTGTCACTTATATAAGCTAGTGAAAATTCTTTAATTCCTCACCACTAATCTATGCAGGGAAACAAGTTCTCCAGCTTGTCTTGAATGCTGTTGCACAAGCGCCGTGTAGACAAACAATGAGCCCCTGTCGGAGCTTCTCTTCATAGTGTTTAAAATGGTCGACAACTTTTGATGCTGAGGCTTTGGAGGATCAGGTTCTTCTCCACTGGAGATATGCTCCGTGTTATGTCTGCAGGAGTGGCCACATAGTCATCGCTCATCACTATTTTTGAGACAGCAATGATGATCCTGTGAGTAGTTTATTAGTTGAGATCACAAGATTCATGCAGTCTTCAGTTCTCAAGTCAATCTTTGCAGGCAGCGGCACAGATGATGTTTGACATTATTAGATGTTTAAAAAAAAAAAAAAAAAGACCTTATTGCTGTTTCTACCAGGAAGTACAGGGTTAGTTTTCTTGTGAAAGTTCTGGATTTTTTTTAAAAACCTTTCCTTTGTGTCTGTGATTGCAGTCATGTTTTGAATACAGACTAATATCAGCGAATACATAAATAATAATAAATGATGTTTGTTTTCAGAGCTGATTTATTGTCCCGGTGCGATGTTCATAAAAAAAGAAAGTGCCATGATTTTGACTGACGCTTGTAAAACAGCGTGTTTAACACCGGGCGAATATATTTCATCATTTGTCATGTGTCATCATCTAGGCAGTTAAGAAAAAATATTTCTAGCATTTGGCATAAGCCTCGACAGGAGTTATTTTAAGCGAGGCTATTTTTTTTTTTCATTCATAAACCCATGAGTAATAACTGCCAAGGCTCAGCCTCAGGTCAAAATGACAAACTTGTAAATAAAACATGGAGAAAATAGCTCGGCTTTCTCCTAAGCATGTCCGGACGCATCCCGAGAACTAATCATGGGTTGAGGTGTTACAGTGCCCTTCTCAAACGTATTTTCTCAAACAAAAGAACCAGACAGACAGGAAGGAGATGAGATGCTCAGATTTATTGGCGATCTTATTTGTTGCAACTGTCATCAATCATGTTGCTAAGAGGATTTACCCAAAATGAATCTGGTTTCAACACAACTGAAGCATTAAAGGCAAGGGAATGCTCAACAAAAATGAGCAATTATTTGCCCAAGAAAGATTGAGGCACTAATCATTTCATAAATCCTGTATCATATTTGTAAACATGTAAAATTCCTCCTTATTGATTGTCTCCAGCTCTCTTTACTGGTGTCGGCGCTCAAATCTAAAAATCGGAGCCTTCTAGTAAGGACTGGAACTTCTTGTCTCTTTCAGAGCATCAGATTGTGTGAAGAAATACAAATGTTTCCCTTAAATTGTTTCAACATCCCTTACCTCCGTTGCTTCTCTTTTCCAAAGTCAGTGCAGGAATATGACATTTGCTTTGCAACTGACCTGCCGCATGTTGAAGGCCACATTTACTTTCAGATACTCTTAAATGATGATGACTGTTGCAATGGACCCAGTGACTCATGGTTCTAATTTGGCAAATTCTTTGAATTGGTATGCTTGCTCAATTGGGGTATGTGCATAGCACCGTAAATGAGTTAACAGATCTTGGGGTCAATTTGAGATTTTCAGAAAGAGAGGGACTGCTCTCCTTCTTAAAGGAATCTCCTGCCGGAACTGCTTGTGGACACCGACTTGGTGATGGTGCCACCGTATCCTCCACTCATGCTGCCACCGTATCCTCCACTCATGCTGCCACCGTATCCTCCACTCATGCTGCCACCATAGCTAGCAGACATGCCGCCGCTGCTGCCGCCACCGTAACCAAATCCACCGCTGCTGGACATTCCTAGAAAAGAGCAATGGCATTCATTTGTTAATCCCAAGTGCAAATACATCTGATCAATATAGATGATTGATAACTCACCGCTTGAGGACTGTTGCACATGAATTGTTGCACTGGAGGGTCCAGCGGCAATTCTAATAACAGCACATTTGATGGGATTAATAATTGCACGATTCTGGCTTATGATACGATGAAAATACTTGATCTTATTTAATGTTGACCTTACCTGCTTTCCTCTCCTTCCAGCAGTTTCCGGTAGGTGGCGATTTCAATGTCCAGGGCCATCTTGACGTTCATCAGCTCCTGGTATTCACGCACCTGGCGGGCCATGTCCTGCTTGGCTTTCTGGAGGGCTTCCTCCAGGTCCTTGATGCGGAGATTGGCATCCTTCACTGCCAACTCGCCACGCTCCTCAGCCTCTGCAATCTGAGCCTCCAGGGAGGCCCTCTGCGCAGAGGTTATCACAAGCAAAGTCATTCACTGCCATTGACGGCTAGAGACGACAAAGATCTATTTTAACTTCCGTACCTGTGCCTTGACGGACTCAATCTCGTTCTGAAGACGGGCAATCATGCGGTTCAGCTCAGCAATCTCAGCCTTGGTTGATTGAAGGTTTTCGCCGTACTGGCCAGCAGAGCTCTGCATCTCCATGAACTGTTGTGGAAAATGCAACAAAATGTATCCTGTGTTGCAAAGAGCGGAACTGATTGTCAGCGTTGCTCTTACCTTCTGTTTGTACCAGGCCTCCGCATCAGCCTTGTTGCGGTTGGCAATCTCCTCATACTGAGCGCGCACTTCGGCCACAATAGCATCCATATCCAGGTTGCGGCTGTTGTCCATCTCCACAACGACAGTGGTGTCCTTGATCTGGGACTGCAGTTCCCGAAGCTCCTGCAGAAGAACAAATTGGTGCAAAGTCAAGACAGTGGCCAGGTTCAAGCAATAGCAAAAACTGCATCCTTATATCACTTACAGCCTCATAGATGGCTCTGAGGAAGTTGATCTCATCCTGAAGAGCATCGCATCTGGCCTCCAACTCCACCTTGTTCATGTAGGCAGCATCAACATCCTGGAAAGAAAAATTCAAGCATTAGAATATATTCCAAGTAATGTGCATTAGTTAATTCGTCGATTAGTTCCCACCTTCTTCAAGACCACAAACTCATTCTCTGCCGCTGTGCGTTTGTTGATTTCATCTTCATACCTTTGGAGACAGGACATAATATCAATCATCTTCATTTGTTCACTAAAATATCCACAACGGATTAATCTACTCAACACTCACTTTCTCTTGAAGTCTTCCACCTGGAGCTGCATGTTTTTCAATTCTCCCTCCAGCTTGACCTTCTCGTTGCCCAGCCCATCGAGTTGCCTGCGCAGGTTTGAGATGTAGGCCTCAAACATGGCGTCAATGTTGGAGCGGGTGGTGGTCTGGTCCTGCATGAGGCTCCATTTGGTTTCCAGCATCTTGTTCTGCTGCTCCAGGAAACGAACCTGCAGGAACACAGCACCACAAAAAATTGTTCAAATGTACATTTGATTCTTAGTGTGTTAGTTTAACGCGAGTTTACATTTTTGTTACTGTCAGTGGTCTATAATCCCTTCCCTTCAATCTAATCAGTGAATAGCCACACCTTCAAACCTAACTATAATGACCACTATCTATTTTTATCTGTTTACTTTTGAAAATCTTTATGATGATGGTATTCATTTGGTATGGCTTTGATGTTCTCGTTTATACTTTGTTTAACTAATGAAGGCCACAGTCGCTCCAGCTATGTGAAGAAAAAAAAAAAGATTAGGTGTGGCAGATAAGCCAGGGAGACAAAGCATCTGTTGCATCATCGGATTCATGCTCTAATTTTTTTGCTTGCCATTTTTTTGTGATTACTACTCTAATTACATAAAGGGAAACTTTCAGTGACAAGCAAAACAGTAAGGTACTACTGTACAATTTGTGGGGGGATCAAATTTGCATAAAGTAAAATAGCATAGATCATCCTTGAAAATGAATAGATTGATTATTTTCTAATCCTGCCCATCGTGCAAACTACTCATTGATCGCTACAACGGCAAACAGATAACAACACGGCTTTGCTGCTTAGTCAGGTAAATCCGTATCACTATTTTGCTTGGCTGCGGTCTGAAATAAAGACCATTTGTGCATACTACGAACGGGCTTATCACAACCAACCTTGTCAATGAAGGAAGCGAAGCGGTTGTTGAGGGTCATGATCTGGTTCTTTTCCTGGGTGCGAACAGCCTGGAAGCTGGGGTCAATATCCAGTTTTAGGGGGGCCAGCAGACTCTGGTTGACTGTGACTTGGTTGATGCTGGCGCCCATCATTCCTCCTCCATAAGAACCACCCCCACTACCGAACATTGAGCCGCTGCTGAAGGAACCCATGCTTTGGCCTCCAGCACTACCACCAAAGCCATAACCCCCAAAACCACCAGAAGAGGAACCAAGATTGTAGCTGGATCTCTTGACGACATAGCCGCTACTTCCTGCAATGGACCTCCTGGAGGCACTACTGCTTCCTGCAATTGAGTAAGACTTCCTGCCCGAGATCATGTTGGCGTAGTTGAGGTGGTCAAAGGGGGAAAGTGGAGAACTGAAGATGCGCACGCTTCAAAGGAGAGTTAAGTCCCTCTGAGTGTCTGACGGAAAGGTCGGCTTGCTTTTATGGCTGAGCTGGGCTGATGAGGGAGGATCCTCAGCACTACAACCTGTCCTCACTTTTACTAGCCAACCACGGTCCCTCCCAACCTACATGCCTCTGGCTCTGCACAACAGGAGTGGCCAGTCCTGTAAAACAGGTAGTTAGGGTTTGTCAGAAGATAAATTGTGCCACACCCGACACCTGGGAAAGGCTGAGAGTAAGAGGTTGGCAGAGAGGAAAGGTTGTTATGTAAGGAAACAAGAGTGTATCAATAGATGAACAACAATGACCCAAACGGGGGCAATGTTACTGAACATTATTGCAAATATATATATGTTCAGCATTATTAAAATCAGAGCACTGCATCCTTTGGGTGATGTCCGTATTACTGTTGTACTAAGGATCAGAGTACACTCATGCTAGAAATGTTGACTGTCAAACACTGTGAGCATATCCACTATGTGCGCACACTTGCAGCCTACAATGAGGCACTCTAAAGTCGGCATGCAAGACTATTAAAAAAAACATGCAATAGTACTTTGCTCTGGAACTTTATCTTAACAGTCTCAGAATCCCTTGAAGAGGTGGTAATGGTGTCAATTATCCACCGAACATCTTGATCGCAAATACATTCTCAAAAATATGCAAATAACTAAAGACCTGCTGGACTTATCTGTTTAATTGCACACAATGTCGGCATGCAGGCATTCCAGAGATTTTCCATAATACAGTATGTCACGTTTTGGTCATCTTGGGTTAGGTCCCAACTGTGTTGAATTGGAATAGGCCTTCAAAAATATATGTCAAGACAAATCCACCCTTCCTTCCATCTACTAAAGTCCCTGTACAGATCACCAGTCAGTCACAGAACTGACACACAACCGCTCGCTCACATTCCAAAAGTTTATTGGATCTTACATATTTTTGGACTATGGGAGGAAGCAGAGCCTACTCAAGGCTGCTAATGTTTGATTAAATAAGCCACCTACGCAAATTTCTGTGTATACTATGTCCTGCTCAGTGTGTGATCATACAGCAGGAAAATTACAAAAGAGAGAGAGCAAACATACGGCTGTAATGGCTTTTCAGCGAGAAGCCTTCAGGCAATTTGTTGTTGTCGCAAAAGGCGTGTTGCAGCAGGTCGCAAATGTGCCAGGGAGTTGCCCAATATACTTCAAGCTGTACATTATACTGTCTTGTCTAGTGGAAACTTTCTTGTTCCGTGGAAAACAATCAAACAAGCTTCAGGAGTGCACTTCAGGTGTACTGGCTGCATGACAGGACTGTTTGTCACCACACCCAGTTGTCGTACTCTCTAACCGCTCCACTTTTATTTCTTCACTTTGTACATTTGGTGGTGTTGAGGCCTGCAGTCTTTTTCATTCTTCCCAAATCTTTCACACGTAGGCGCCTTTAATTTCTACCATGGTGTGGAACTTTACCCTGAAGCTCAAATGTCGGCTGTCCAACAACTATTTGGAGAAAATTGACGTTCAGAATTGCTCACTATAACCGTTTGAAATTGACTGATGCGTGTACTTACTCACAAACAGAACATGTCAAGTACGTTATTGCGCAGTGATGGTCTCCAAACCCTGCCCGGGTGCCCGACTCCAGAGTCTTCAGTGGACAAACACCAAGCATGCTTGAAAAACTGCAAATGCAATCTCTGATTTATTATATTTGTATGAACGACAAAAATAATTTTATTATTTGTTGTTTTACTACCAAACAAATGAAAACATTCCACGAAAAATATTTGAAGAGCTTTTATGAGCTGATTATATCCAAACACGATGTCACGCGAGATTACAATGTGGAGTTTGTTCCATTAGCGTACAGTATGTGTAAAATGGGTGTGGACATTCTTTTGAGGTGCATTTTGGCTAGCTCACCTTCCTCATACTTACTTTTATGAAAAAAGACAATTCACATGATGTCGACTTACATTTGTGATTGTCTGCAAAACACATCTTCCACACATGTCAATTTAAAACGAAAATGACTTTTGCTTTTTTAATGGAGTGAGAATGAATCAAACTGATGTACGTGTTATGCTCGTTTGTCACCGGGCAACAAATTGTGAATTATCTTCAGTTGCACATTGTATCTTATTCACAGAGCTGATGCTTTTTTTTTGCTGCCACTGCTGTATTGCAAGAAAAGCACATTACGAAAGGTTTTGTCATTCTTGCCATGACAGACAATACAAGTACTCCCACGCACATTTCACATCAGAAATGCTTTTAATTGTTACTCACTAGGAATTTTTGGGGTTCTACTTGGTAATTGTTTCACACATTCACGTGTATCATTCCATTGAATGGAAACACACACACAATGGGTATTGAAATAACTTTTTTTTTTTAACTTTCTGCTGAGCATACCATTGTAGAAGGATCGGATTTCACACAGAGCCATGCCAAGTGCGCCTTAACAGTAGCGAGCAAAGACACATCTCTCCATCTACTAATTGCCATTTTTATTTTTTAGAACGTAATTCAGACTTTTCTCATCTATTACTCCCGAAACTCTTACTTGTTTATACGAAGCGTCAGCTGACTGAAAAGTAAAATACAGTGCCCTTCTTGTTTTTTATCAGCAGCTTGTAAAATACAAAGCAATTACGCCGATGCATTCAAAGCCAAAGGCCTGAATTCCTGAAATGGAAAAGTTCACATGGTGTCGAAAGTCTGCATTGCATCTACGGCTCAAGGCAAAATGAGTCTTTTTGATGTTTGCTTTTGGTGACAAAAACTTACCGAGCAACCACAGCCTGGTGACAATTCACATTTGTTTTGTCTTACTGTCAATTCAAATGTTTGATGAGCAAACTTGAGAAGGAAACACTGCACGGCTGCAATAATGCGGGACGAATATTCTTGCACACCTGATCTGCAGACATTGCTGCATGTTTGCCTTATTTATCCATTGGTCATGTTGATGACATGTTGATTTAACCTTACTTCAGTGAAGTTTGAACGCACCTTTTGTGAAACTCAGCAGGATTAAACAAAATCAACCGTGATGTTTTATCTCGCTCTAATCAGTTCACTGACCAAATGACTCATAAGCAGAAACGAGTGCGCTCGCAAACACACCCCTTCATACCTGTGTCGGCGTTGCGACGTGGGTGTGTCTGCCAGGGAGTGTTACAGGTTTGGATAGTAATCTAAACTTGGCCATTCGCCACCTGCGAAAATGGACACACCCTTACAACACAGAAGCCGCAAGTTATGCGCGGAACTAACTTATGAGGGCCAAGTGCAAATGTGGTTAACTTGCATGAATGTCAACCATTGGCTTGTTAACATTAATGAGTGTGACACAAAAAACTTTCACTAAAGCTCCAACTAAATAGCTGAAGCGTGTTACTGAGTTGACCTTTTGAGCACATTTTCACACATCTTGCAGAGTTGACAAGTCGACAGAATTCGCATGCCAACACAATTCCGTCTACTCTGCCTGCAGGACTGGACTTTAACGCCTTGTCAATGTGTCGACTCCTCCCCCCAACAGGCACACTCATACTCCGCCCTACCCTACACACACACACAAGTACAGTATGCGCAGTAAGAAATTTGCCATGGGAACTCTGGCACAAGCTGCAGTGAAACTGGATGATTCACTTTTATGCAGACATCCAATGAGATGTCTGGCCAAAAAGTTGTAACGAAATATGAGCTTTGCTTGCGTAACTGGCAAACACCTGTTTGCATGCAGTATCTGTTCCTAATCGCTATTCTGCTCACTGTCTGTTTTGCAGATTATGATTCTTCTTCACAATTGAATTAAAATCTATCGGCACCACAAATACTCATAATGTATTTTAACATTTATTGGATTATTGCTTCATTCTTTTTCCATTCGGGCCTTTGAGTACATAGAAACCAAGATGGCCCCTGTAAATCATCATCACTGTGACAACTAACCATACTGAAGGAGGAGCAATCTGTCATTTCCATGTAGTTATTATTATGTAGTGTAGATGTAAACTTCCACAACATTATTGGATTTCTGACCCATCTGCGGACTACACATTGGCCATTCATAATAACGCAATTTGTCGAAGCAGGTCAGTGCGCTCAACCGAGCCGTGCACGCATTCTTGTCCGGACACCGCCCTGCCTATCAGTCAGGCCTTTGGCACCGTCTCTTGCCTCTCAGTGACTCAAAGATACTCACTATTGAAGTCATGCAATGTGCACGTCTATCAAGGGGGCGGGTGCAGCCATAGCTGTGGTTCAGTCGAGTGAAAACCGTAGAATTTGTGGTGGAGGGTGGGTCTGCTTTTAGTTGCTCAGTCAACAGTGAAACCTGTTTGGTATCACACCCAGGATTATTAATGTGCAAGTTTGATGATTTAGGAATGAATGAGGGACAGTTCTTGACATAGGGTATTTCTAAATTTGGTCACGCGGTCAGAAATTTTGTATTGTTTGTTTGTAGTCAGCAGAAATGGTACTAACTGTGTGTACAGTGGGGGCGGAACGACACTTGTATGCAAGAATGACTAATGAGACTGACTACATTCTCTTCCCATCATTCGTCTCACTAATATTCTGTTATTGCAGTGGTGCCTAGCAACCGATGTTCTGTCACCAAACAAACAAACAAATTCCAAGTTTGATGCTTAAAAATGCACTGTATTTATAAATGGAATATCTGGAGGAAACAATGCAATTAACTGGCAATGTATTATTATTATTTTGATCACAATAGAAAACTGCAAACTAAAAAGTAGGCCGCTTTGTTCACACCGGCAATTGTGGCATGTTTGAACAAGTGAAAGTAAAGTGTCATACGCTGACCCCACCCAGGCAGCTCCAACTTTGCTGGGTGTCATTTTGATAGTAGGGAATAATTAACTTGTGCTCTTAAGCAAGAGTGAGCCAACAGGATGAGAGCGTGTGAGGAAGAGGGCCCTAGCTGCAATGCGTGGACGGTCAAACGCTCAATAGGTGGGAAAATCGTCACTATTGATGACGGCACTTGTCCAGTTAAGCAATACCGCACTCTGCTGATATTTATGCAACGCCAACGACCGCAAAAGGACAAGTTCAACACATTTAAATGGACTTAAGAAAAGTCAACTATTGCATGAAATTGCTTAGTTAATAACTTGAGCAACAGAGAGTTCCAAGCAAGACATATTTAATTTTCTTTCTTTCTTTCTTTCTTTCTTTCTTTCTTTCTTTCTTTCTTTCTTTCTTTCTTTCTTTCTTTCTTTCTTTCTTTCTTTCTTTCTTGTTTTATTTATTTATTTATTTATTTATTTATTTATTTATTTATTTATTTATTTATTTATTTATTTATTCATTCATTCATTCATTCATTCATTCATTTATTGCTTTGCCTTGCCACAGTGTCCAAAGTTGAGTGTGGGTAACAAAGTAAGGGATGGATCAGAATGTTAAGCATGTACCACATCTATTTGTTTTTGTTTTTTATCAACGAGGGACACACACACACACGGACACACTGACCCGAACTGTACTGATCCGAACCTTAACTCAAACATCTGACGCTTTAAAGGTCCCATGCATCTCCAGGAGATAGTTACTGTTGCAATACCTTAAATGTTCCTGTCCAAGTGGTGATCAAGTTTTGTAGCATGCTGCCTGTCAAATAACTTAAGCTAAACTAACACATATTTTGTTGACACAGCATTTCTGAACAATGATGGTACCAAACAGTTGATAGTGAATCCATCGAGCCAAACACAATATTAAGAAGAAACAAACAGTTGCAGTGATGCAAAATAAATAGATGAAATATTTGAAGACAGACAAAAATGCATTATACAACCTTTGCAATTCTTTTGCTCTAATGATTTGATTGCCTTCATTATGGCATCATAACTCGTGTACAGCAGCAGGCATTCAAAGCTTCACACCCATCCTTGACAATGCATCGCTCTTGGGTGGGGCTGCTCAACTTTCAGATCAGAATTTAGACGCTGAACTGGAACCAAACAGGTCCAGTTCACAGGTTTTAGCAGTTGTGCTGAGATGCCCTGCGGGGACTTAACTACTTGTCAGTCAAAATCAGAGAGAAACAACACATGATGATCCTTGAACTTACTTGCGTTGTTTTGTTTTTCGAAAGGGTGGCTTTGAATGCTTGAAATGGTTGCGAGAGGTGCAGCTGGGAAGGTTTGATTCAAACAAAGCCATTTGATTGTATGCATCGGCAAAAAAATCTGCTAAAACCTTAAATGAACAAGTGCGTGGAGTTGCACGTCATATAACACATAACAAAAAAAATGCCAAATAGATCACTATTCAAGCATTACATTTAAGAACAGAGTCCAGCATGTCGCTCTGTGAGTGACATTACATTCACCCCAGGTAAGGTGCCTGAAAAATTTAGAAAAGTGGCATCAAACGCTACCGCATATCTTTCACCCAGAAACTAATTTTCTTGTTTACGTAAAACCACAATGTACCTCCCTGCTAAAATCAATCCTTTATTGATCTGTAGGCGCAATTGCTACTCTTATTTGAAGACATATTTATATTGCTCATGTCTTAAACAACTTCATCTCCATAGAAAAAGACAGAAGCAAGAAGTCGAGAACCGACGTTAGCAGAAACTTATGTTACCAATAATTCGAAACGGCTTTTTGCTGCCAACCCTCTAACAAGTCTAACTTGTGTGGTTCAGTGTTACCACATTTAACTGCAGGTACTTGGAAGATGTACATGGTACTTGCACGTTACATAACACAATTTAAAACCGGTGTTAAATACCATCGCAAGGGGTGCAACAATAATGAAAGGTGCATTATATAAATCGTAAATACCGTATTTTCCGGCCTATAAGGCGCACCGGACTATAAGGCGCACCTTCAATGAATGGCCCATTTTAAAACTTTATCCTTATATAAGGCGCACCGGACTATAAGGCGCACCATTAATGCATCATGTCAGATTTCTAATCATTCTCCATTTTATCTTTTTTATTTCAACTTCAGACGGAACAAATTACTTTATAATCATAAAATAATGATCCATAGTCTTTTTGAGTCATGATTCATAGTCTTCTGCGGGCCACTTATGATTGATTTCATGACACAATACTTCGGGCCAGTTTGAATTTAGGAATTTGGTCCATATATAAGGCGCACCGGACTATAAGGCGCACTGTTGGTTTTTGAGAAAATTTTAGGTTTTTAGGTGCGCCTTATAGGGCGGAAAATACGGTATTCTGAAATAATCTTATGAACACACAAAAGTCAAGCTTGTTGTTTGATACCGGTGAAAACGCTTTCAAGCACGCGGCAGTAATTTGCTGAAAGTATGAGTGCGTGTCAGCAACTGCCAGGGAACATTTCTCTGCTGCTTCCAGACGTCTAACCCTCAATTATGCGGATGCTTAATGATGCCTTAATGATTAAATCTACTCTATTTGATTCCCACATGTCATGATTCCAGCATGACATTTTGCTGTGTCTAAATTCCTTTTCCAAGTCTATGGTTATCATCACACTGTCCCCTTTCCTAAAAAGCCAAAGGAAAAGATATTCTTCCAGAAGCTCCAAACAACACCTTCTGGATATTTGACAATGAGATTAAAAATCATGTGATACAGAGTAAACTTGATTTTATATTCTTGTTTGATTGTTTGCATTGTCTTTTTAGCTGCTTGAATGCTACTATTGGACTGCATGTAAGGTAGGTCAACATTTGAACTTCATAACTCTCCCCACCCACCGGTGTTATTCCAGGTTAAGTTCACTTTGGATTCATATGTGTACACACATTGTAAACTGTGCTAATCTCAACTCAAGCCTGATCATGTACTCATCTTATCGTGTATATAGTCAGCAGTCACAGTTGTGCTAAAGAAGAATACAGTTAAGGACATAACCTTTGTGTGGCTTTCTTCAACATGAGAGCTTTGATAGCCTTGGGTGTGGCACCACCACCCACAATGCATGTTCTAACTAGGTTTTTTTTTCATTCTATTTTATGGGAGGGGGGGGGGGTTCAGTTATCCATGCATTCATTCATAGTAGTCTCAGATTAACAAATTGTAATATGGACATTACATTTATTGGAGGTTTTGTGAAGTGTGGGTTTAGATTTCAGTTTAGACCTCCCTACCTTGTTTTCAATTGGCCCATCCCTGGCCTAAATAGTTTGTGATAAATGTATCTGTTTTAATCACTTGTGTCACTAGATTCTGAGTGAGAGACAAGAATAATAGGGTGGCTCAAGAAAAATCATCAAATTACATGCACTCATCATGTCTAGTGTCAATAATACTTGAGAGCTGAACGTGTCATTGTGCTCTTGAGAACCTTTTTTTCCTCAAACTCCGATTACAAGAGGGAAAGAAGAAAAGAAAAACAAATTTCACATTCCGTGACAAAAGACAACAGCTTACTTTGTGAACGGCAGTTTGATTTATTGGCTTCAGTAAAACCTACGACACATAGTCATCTAGTGGCCAGTTGCGTTTACTGCACTGATAACATCTGACAGTACTGAAATTTACAATATGGTATTAATGAATAGTTTTCCCACTTGCTGCTCAGAGATCCTTGACGGAAAGAGAAAAGGCCTTATAAACTCAAACGTAATGGTGTGATTTTTTTTGGGAGGGGCCAAATTCAACTTAAATGAGGTTTAAGAAGATCACTCAGCCACAACTTCAGCCTCCACCTGCTCCTCAGTTTTAGCGACCTCAGTAACAGCGGGCACCTCCACCTCTTTCTTCTCCTCAGTAGTGCTCACCACAGTTTCTGTTGTGGTGACACTAGTGGGGCTCTTCACCTCCGCAGTCTCCGCCTCAGGCACAGAATCGACGCTCGCCTTGATGGTGCCAAATGAGCAGCTGACGTAAGATGGGGTACGGGAGCTCTCCAGGCCATAAGCATTGTAGTTCATAGCTGTGCATAAAAAAAATATATATATTTTTTATATATGCACATATTATATACAGATATATTCGGGGTTTAACAACAAAATAAATGAATGGAATACATACAGGTGATTTTGGACACCTTGGTCTTGATTCCAATTGTGAACCTAAAATGAGACATATAGATCTTAATTAATAGCAAAACTTACAACGTGAAAAAAAGTCCAAATGAACACACCTGTCCTCCTCTCCTTCGAGAAGTTTCCTGTAGGTGGCGATCTCGATGTCCAGGGCGAGCTTCACGTTCATCAGTTCCTGGTATTGGCGAACCTGCAGGGTCATGTCCTGCTTGGCCCTCTGAAGAGCCTCCTCCAGTTCTCTAATGCGGAGTTTGGCATCCTTCACTGCCAACTCGCCACGCTCCTGAACCTCAGCAATCTGGGCCTCCAAATTATTGTTCTAATCAAAAGATGAAAAGTGTTTGTGGTTGTTTTCTTTATCGCTGCTCCACAGGCTTTCCTTGGATTCTTAGTGACACCACTCTATGAAAATGGTCCTCACCTGTGCTTTAACCATGTCAATTTCAGACTGGAGCCTCATTATTCTGCGATTCATGTCAGCAATTTCCGCCTTGGTTAACTTCAGATCTTCACCGCATTTACCAGCAGACTCCTGCATCTGGGCATACTATAGGGAGATACAGCACATGCAGGTCAGCTGTACTAACAGAAAATCTTCCGTTGGCTTTTCTGTCCAAATAATCCACTACCTTGTTCTGGTACCATGATTCCGCCTCAGCTCTGCTTCGATTGGCGATGTCTTCATACTGGGCACGCACTTCAGCAACGATGGCATCCATGTCCAAGTTACGGCTGTTGTCCATCTCCACGACGACAGATGTATCCTTGATCTGACTCTGTAGTTCGTGGATTTCCTACATAACAAAAAGACAGACATACGGACGTGAAACTTCAACGCAGGCGATCACCGTAGTGTAGATCGGTGACTCATTAAAAGTTCATTACAGCATCGAAGATCTGCCTCAGGAAGTCGATCTCATCGGAAAGTCCATCGAGTTTGGCCTCCAACTCTGCTTTGATCAAAAACGCTGCATCTGTGTCCTGTGTGGCATCAGACACCGCTTTGAATGCATTCTTGCATACTACACGTCAAATATGCAAAT
This sequence comes from Syngnathus typhle, assembly GCF_033458585.1. NCBI lineage: Eukaryota > Metazoa > Chordata > Actinopteri > Syngnathiformes > Syngnathidae > Syngnathus > Syngnathus typhle. Next base: position 9,604,092 of record NC_083748.1, read on the forward strand.
GACCCGTGTGTGGGGAACCCGAATTTAGTGTGACGATTACAAAAAAATGATCAGAAGACCTGAACACACCTTCTTCAAGAGAACAAAGTTGTTCTCACATTCATTGCGCTTGTTGATCTCATCCTCGTATCTAAAGGAGTAGAAATGCACTGTTTAATACAGATAATAATAATAAATATAATTTCAATATCTCACACAGCACATACTGTATTATCGTAACAACAACCCTCAAGATGTGTCACTTGAGTCCAAAAACAAACACACATTGTACACTTTATAATCACATCGATGTCTATAAAACGCCACAAGGTGGCAGTATTCCCGTGCAAACGCCTTACCTTTCCATTAATTTAATTTCATAGCAGCTTTTAAGCAAAAAAATGATCATGTGTTTGTCTTTTGAGATTCCACTGTATTCGTACAGCAGCATCAACTCACTTGGTCTTAAAGTCCTCGACCAGACCTGTCATGTGATGAAGTTCCGATTCCAGCTTGACCTTTTCATGGCTCAAGTTGTCCAGCTGCTTTCGCAGGTTGGCGATGTAGGCTTCAAACATGGCATCGATGCTGGAGCATGCTGGGGTTTGCTCTTGCAAAAGTTTCCATTTGGTCTCCAGCATTTTGTTCTGCTGTTCCAGGAAGCGTACCTACAGAATAAAAGCATCATGTAATAGCAATAACATCCAGAGGAGAGCGCCCCCGCGCAGATAACATGTATACATTTCTAGAGAAATCTAACTAGAATCGACACTAATGAATAAACTGTATGGAATTTGGTACAGGAGTCTTTCAGAATGTGTGATAAAGAGATAGACGTTTGAAATGAATAGCTTCACTGTGTGGCTGGACAAAGAAGGCCAAATGACTCCTCTGACACCACATCAATGTCACGTCAATTATTACTCACTCAACTTGGAGCCACAATGAACATTTTTCCCAATTGTAATGCATTGGTGCCCCTTTACAATGTCTCCTTTCAGTGTCCTGACCCTGGGTGGGGTCTTCTTGGGCAAACAGAACAAGCATGCATGTGTAGTTCCACAATCCAGAGGAAGGGGGTAAGGCTTGTTTTTCTACAGTGCAAAGAACTTGCCTGATTGATTGCTGGGTTAACTTCTAGCTCACATTTGTCAGGGAGGCCTCCTTAAACAAGAAAACCAGCAAAGGGGCGACGTGGAGATCACAGGTGATCAATCACTGGCAGAGAGCAAATTCGGAGTGCTCAATCGGCCTACCAAGCATGTTTATGGAATGTGGGAGGAAACATGAATGCCCGGAGAAAACCCACGCAGGCACGGGGAGAACATGGAAACTCCACACAGGGAGGGCCGGACGCGGAATCGAACCCATAACCTCTGAACGGTGAGGCGAACGTGCTAACTGACCTTGTCAATGAAAGATGCGAAACGGTTGTTGAGGGTCTTGATCTGCTCCTTCTCCTGGATGCGGATCGACTGGATGGTGGGGTCAATTTCCAGGTTCAAGGGGGCCAGCAGGCTCTTGTTCACCGTCACCTCTGTGATGGGGGCCACCACTTCCTGGCCCATGCCTCCACCAAAGCCCACGTAGCCAAACTCTAATCCACCAGCTCTTTGGGCCGACCCCCCGGCAACATACCCACCGACCATCTTGAAGCCTCCAACGGCGGCACCGCTGCTGCCCACCCCACCGTAGGAGCCGCGGAGTACGCAGCTTTGCCTGCCAGCACCCACACCTTGACCACCGTAACCGGAGAAGGAGCGGCTGCTGAAGCTCTGACTCGGGCCTTTGGTTGTGGACAGGGTGGAGAAGGTGGTGGTCTTCACAGCTCTGGCAGACATGGTCACAAAGGATTCTATTGCAGCAAGGTGGGGTGAGAAGAGACTCGGAGACTCTGCTGAAAATGGGAGAGTCAGGCAGATAGACCGTGCCTGGGTTTTGGTGCTATTTATCTGAACAGGGGAGGGTCTCTCCTTGTTCGGGATTGGCCATTGTGATGAACACAGGGAGATGGCATGAGGTGTGGAGATGGGTGTGTTGTCAAGAAAGAAAATCACATCTTGTTGTACATTAACTGCCAGCAAATTGTTCAAGGGAATTATTGTTTCAAACCACATTAAAAAAAAAAACTCATGTGCTATTAGAACAATTTGAATAACCTTACTTAAGCTTCGTTTTCTTTCATCAAAAAAATGGTTATTAAAATGTTTTGTCAAATATCTGCAGACGCGGCACCGGGTCAAACCTCCAGCACATCAATTCGAGCGGCTCACTTCTCACAGGCATGACATATTGCAAAGTAAATTGGCTTCTCCCACGAGTGACTTGCTCCACGCGTTTGTGGCCAGCGACAGTATGTCTCAGAAATGTGACAAACATATTTTTACCCAATGAATAGTTTAACTGTCATTGTCATAAAATACTTTTAACGGGATTGAAAAAGCAAGAGTTAAGTGGACTTTTATGGGCAGTATGCTCAATAATATGGAAGCATGAACATTCCTTCTTTATCAGACTGTGGAGAGCAAACAAAGTGGCATTTTTCTGGTCCCACCTTAAGTCTTAAATAGCTTTCAAATTACCCGTAAAAACAAACAAAAGAAAAAATACAGATCATCCACTGGGTGAAGAGACTTTGGACAAATTTGTTTTGCATGACATTCCACAAAATGTGATCACAGTGGAACCACTTGTACACAAATGTGTGTAGGTAATTGTATGATACTCATGCATCGTTTACTTCAAACCTGAAATATATATATTTTTTCATTTCTCTTCTCTTTCTTTTTATTTCAGCGTGGGCTGAGAGGCCAAGATGTCTTATCGCAAGTCTATTAAGAGGACACTGGTGTAATGGTTTGTATAAATGTGTGAAGTGACACACTAAGTGAGGAATGTTCCGAAGGACTCGCATACACGTTACAAGTCAACGAGGATGATGAAGTCGATCAAAAGTTAAACAGCCAGTAAAGAAAAGAAAAAAAGATTTAAGATGAGGTATGTATAAATATATAATATCATAAGGCATAGCATGCAAATAGTTTCTCCAATTTGATAGTATTTCTCCAGTTCTATAATTATTTAATAGCCTATGACATTTTTTGTCGTGATGAAATTTGTCATACTTAAAACAATTCGGACAAATGTTTTGAATAAAAAGTGGATTGTTCAGGAGGATCCAGCCAAGCCTTAGACCAGGGGTGCCTTAGACATTATCGTCCAAGTCCGTCGTAAAACCCAGCTCCTGCCTTGCTTCCTCATACAGTAGCTATGTTCATGGAGTCATTTCATGGAGTCATTGATGCTCAGGCTATGCAATACCAATTATGCCCTGTTGGGGTCACTAAAACTCACTTTGTCAGTGGGTCGCCGACTTGATACTGTTTCTTTCTGACGTCTGCCACCCAGAGACTGCAGAAGGAGAGTGCATGTGTACTGCAATTACACTACCAAGAGAGGGCGCTACTACCTCACCCCTCAATTGGTTCGCCTTGAAAAACAAGACAGGGGGAAAATAATTCAACCAACTGTTTTGATCTTGTTTGTGAGCCTGATGAAGACACACATGATGCTCTCATGAGGTAACTTGAACGACTCTAAATCTGCACAGCAACTTTGTTCTTTGAAGGAGACGTTTTAATGAAGTGCATCAAATACTGCAATCATTTATTTCCAATTGACTAAGACAATGACCGCTGCTACTCCAACCTTATCAAGGGAAGAGTTAAGAAGAGCCTGGTTTGTTTGTTTGGGGGTTGTGATGGTGAAGCAAGATGTTGTCATTTTTTTTTCCATTCAAATAACGACAACCGCAAGGCTGTCATGCGGGTTGAGTCATGCGGATTTAATTTATCGTTCCTCTTTATATATCGCTCTTCACTTCAGAAGCTGGATTTTCCACACTTTTTTCCTTTGGTTAGTGAATGACGCTAAAATCTGGACAATCTTGAAATGGAAAGTTGTTGATGTTGCAGAGTTAAATGGAAATAATAATAATAATAATAATAATAAAAGTGCAGAGGTGAAAGTTTAATTTAGGGGCCAAGGGGGCCACATTCCTGAGGGCACTACTGTGTTACTTTGGTTTTCATTGAGGGTGCTATCAGCTTTTTTGGTGAGGGGAGGGGGCGCCATTCACTATGAGAAGACAAATAATGAATAAATAAACAACCTACTAAATGTCTTGAGAGAGCTGTGGCTTTGCACACACCACTCAGCATCTGAGCAAATCCCTTGAAAATCAAATGCTGTGTTTAGGAGAGTTTTCAATTTCATATGTCAATCTGTTGATCCATGTGATGTTAGCTGTTGTTTCTCAAATGACCTCTCTGCTTTCTTCTATCAAAGGTGAAGCCACGTCTTCAGTCGTTATTGTATCAATAGACGACCCGATATGTGCGGATCAACCGATACAACGTGATTGGTGAACAAAGGTGTCCTTTATCTGTGTTTTGTTTGTGATTGCATTGTGAGCACGGTATCAGCTAACGCGCTGGCTTTGTGCATCTCATCTTTTCCACAGCCCCCGGGATATCTCGGAAGCTTGTGTCCTTTGGATTTTCTTTGTAAATGTGGGAACAGTTATTGTCTTCGCTGTGTACATTTTGTGTTGAAATGTGATGACAGCTATCACTGAAAGGGTTAAGCAATCACAAGTCAACTTTGCACATTTGTTGGTTAACATTGTGTTTATTTCACAGAGCTTAAACTTTTTTTTTTTTTGCATGTTGCATGTGGCAAAATAGTTTTACGTCGGTGCCTGGCTGACCAGGGCTGGAGGCTGCAATGAAAAGCGGGCATTATTCCTTTTATGGGTAAAACAAAAGCATTTGGTTGTTTTTGCCAAGTTCTTTCATTTTTCTGTTAAAGATTATGTAACCTTACACTTCTCTCATTTGCCTATGCTCACTCTCTCTCTTGCTCTCAACCAAACTGATTTGCATTGCTCATGCAGGGTTTGTTGCATATCATATGCTTTGTACGTTTCCATGACGATTGAAGACACACTAGGTTAGAAAAGGAAACATGTGGGCAAAGGAGAGCGTGAGAGAGAGCAGGAAATGAAAAATGGGGCGATGCTCAAGTGGGCTGGGTCTAAAAAAGGCCAACTGAGATTGAGGGGGGAAGGAGGCGGAGTATAAATTCCCCACTTCCCACTGCCATCGTCTCTTCTGACGCCGACCAGCAGCGAGTCTCAACTTCTCTTCTTCTCCGTAACACAGAAACTTCTCCATCATGAGCTACAGAAGATCCAACGTTCAGCAGATCTCTGCATCCCAAGTCCAACCCCGCTACCGTGCCTTCAGCACTTATGGCGGTTCCCAGGACGTCCGCGTCTCCTCTGTACCTTCCCTGCGTTCTTCAAACAAAATGGGCAGCGGTATGACTGCTGGTTTAGGTCTGGGTGTCAGCGGCTCCATGGCAGCGGGCAGCGGCTTGGGAGCCGGCATCACAGGCAACGAAAAGGGAGCCATGCAGAACCTCAACGATCGTCTGGCCAACTACCTTGAGACGGTGAAGAACCTGGAGCAGGCCAACCAGGAACTGGAGATGAAGATCAGGCAGGCGCTGAAGACCGGAGGGCCTGACTTGAGAGACTACAGCAAGTATGAACCCATCATTGAAGACCTCCGTAAACAGGTTGGTGTGACAAGCAGTCCGATCAGAACCAGAATCATCTCATATCACATGATTAAGACTGTGAAGATAACCTGCACGTTTGTGAATGAGACCCAGAAAAGCTTCTTCAGTCAATGCCAAATGCAAAGAAGTGCATTTTTTTCTAAAATATATTTTGCCAGTTATGATATTTCATGCATAAGAATGAAGGGTGTGGTTCTGACCACCCCACCCCACCCCACCCCCATCAAAAAGTTGTTCTCGACTTCCCTTGATGAGTCACCAACACGAGGGTAGAAACTTCCACATACAACAGTTCCCCAAATGGCGCCGCGTGTAATTGACATTCTATGCCACTCCCCCCCCCCCCCTCCCCACCCATGTCCGTGGGCCCCAATGTGAAACAGATGTGTGGTAAAGACGACACAAAAGACCTTGTCCTCCCGGCGTGTGTGTCGATGTATATGCGCGTGAGCGTTCTCCTTGCATAACAATCAGCTTCACTCAGCGAGAGTCAAATGTCACATATTTTCTCCAAATGCCACAAATTTCACATTTTTCACTTTTCCCTCAACTGTTGTAGACTTTTGTGTTTCCCCTTACCGGCCAGACAGGATACCGTGCTTTTAAAAGAAATTCTCTCCCACCCACAAAGAATTCAAACTCACGTAAACACGTGAACATATAAACACATTTGATTTATGCAACTTTTTTTCGTAAGGAAAAGTCTCTTTTTTCAGAGTTCCAGTGGAACATTCTTCCCACTCTTCCACGATTCCTTTTGTGTAATCGGACACTCTGTCGCTTGAACAGATGTGGAGATCCAAAATCACATCTGCAGATTATCGGACACAATATGAAGAACGAATCCCGATATGACATCATGACTCCCAATAGGAATATGAACAGAATAAAGTTTGCGACACCAACTGACAGTTAACAAAATATCCGTCTCATTGTTTTTTCTTCTCAGATCTTCGACAAGATATCGGAGAACGCTCGTCTGGTGCTCCAGATTGACAACTCTCGTTTGGCTGCGGACGACTTCAAAGTCAAGTATGTTGTTTTTGTCTTCAGGCGCCCAAGTGTTTTATTCAAGGTTCTATAAATGTGGTGATTCAAGCCTTCCTAGTCACATGTCATTTGGCCTCGCCAAGGCAGACAAAACAATTCCACCCGCCCTTGTGAGAGATTATCTTTTGAATACCAGCAGTTTGAAAACACGAGGGATGGAAATCATGAATGTAAAATTGTTTTGTTGTTTTGATCCAAAAGATAGAAAAAAATAGCTTGGCAAAAGAATTAGCTTGAAGCTTGTTTGTAATAGAGAGTTGGTTTGTCCAGGTATGACACAGAGCTGGCCATTCGCCAGTCGGTGGAGGCCGACATTTCCGGGCTAAAGAAAGTCATCGACGACACCAACATGAGCAGGATGAACATTGAGAGCGAGATTGAAGCCGTGAAGGAAGAGCTTGATTACCTTAAGAGGAATCACGAAAATGTAAGTGGACAGTACAGAAACAATTGCCATTCATTCTTTGGAGTCAACTACAAAGTGTGTGCGTTTTTTGTTGTTGTTGTTGTAGGAGGTGAGGGAGTTGAGGAATCAGATTTCCCAGTCGGGTGTGCAAGTGGATGTCGACGCCCCCAAAGGTCAGGACTTGTCCCAGATCATGGAGGACGTGAGGGGCAACTACGAGAAGATCGCAGTGAAGAATGCAGAAGATCTCAAACGTTGGCATGAAAATCAGGTAAGACGATGATGGCTGTGATGACTCAACATAGTTCACGTTGATACGTGTGATGTTCTTCCTCCTCTCCACTTTAGACAGCGGAAGTTATAGCGCAAGTATCACAGAACACAGAAGCGCTCCAGGGTGCCCAAGTGGAGCGGAGTGACTTAACCAGACAGATACAAACTCTAGAAATCGAGCTGGCGTCTCAACAGAGCTTAGTAAGGATTTGTCTTTTGTATTTGGATCCATTTTGATTATCATCCAGTTGAATCAAACTAGAATCCCTCTCAAACATCTCATCGCTGTTTTATGATGAATTATCAGAAAGGCTCCCTAGAAGACACACTACACAACACAGAGCTCCGGAACAACATAGAAATGGAGAAGTATAACTCCATCCTCCTACATCTGGAGGAGGAGCTCGGAAACCTGCGCGCTAACATCAACCAGCAGACGCAAGAGTACGAGGCTCTGCTCAACCTCAAGGTGAAACTGGAAGCTGAGATCCAGACCTACAAGACCCTACTGGATGGCGGCGATTTCAAGTAAGTTTGAAGTAACATAAGTCCAAACATGTTTGGCTTGATGGTTCCAGTGGAGGCAAACGTTGAAGTCACTTCTCAGAAGTTGATGATCAAGTAGATGCAAAAATCGTTCAAAGTGAAATATTTTTGTAACCATCAAAATATTTGATTTGACAGGCTTCAAGATGCACTCCAATGAGCGGTCGGCCAAAGTTCCTTTGAAAGCCCATCCAGGCCTGTGCAACCCGGACTAATGCCGGACCTCTAAGCAATAAAACAATTTGTTGACCAACAGTGCTGACTACTGGTGTATTTTTGTGACAAAATATGAAAACGGATTATTTACATTGATATAGTTGTATTGAATAGGAGGTTACATGCAAGTAACAACTAAGTGTGCAAGTATACCTAATGAATTGTCCCTTGAGTCCTGTTGAAAAGAGCCACCGTGGCACCTCTTTGTGCATTGAAGCTTTTGATTTTTGGCCACTAGAGAGCGCTGAACTCAAAACACATAAGACGCACAGGCATGTTTTTGTGGCAGTTTTTTTTCTTTCTTTTTTTTAATATCCCCATTTCCCCCCACATTTGCGATTGTAATCTCTACAAATCTGAAATCCGTACACAATTTGCCAATATACTGTTTTTTGGAAGACTAGGGTTTTTGTACTTTGCAGTTAGTCAATTCTAATAATACGAAGCATTGGATAATAATAGGTCATTTTGTGCAGTCACAATAAAAGTCACATGGGCCCTTCTACAGCCATTAGTGAACCCCAGAATAAAGAGTTCCATTGTTTACTTGAATATTTAAAGCATTTAGTCATGGCCAGAGTTGAAGGATCGGAATCCGTTAAGCCACAGCTCTTTCAAGTCAGATTTTTTTAGCAGTTTTATATATTTAAAAGAAATTAGTACAAGTACAAGATTTAAGTAGTTCTTTTTTCTTTTCTTTTTTACACAGAGTAGAAAAAGTACTTTTGCAGCCTCCCTTGGGTGCACGCCAACAATGCCATGATGGAGATGCTGGCCAAGGGAGGCGAGTAGCTGAGCTCGTGAACGCAAATGCGCGCTCCCGACAATAACCCGTTGACGCCTTCATCCGGGAACTACCGCGAACTCGCTCTTCAACATGGCGGCGTCAGGTGAGGTTTATGTGGGTGAACCGACAGAGTCGGTTCCGGTGAAATTCCGCCGGTTTTCACAACGAATAAGCGGCCACTTTATCTTTTAAAGTTGCGAGTACATCTTCGCTCACTTCCCCGTCGTCGTCTAGTGCGGAAACTAGGTCTGTTGCTATTTTTAAGCCGGTGCCTACGAAAGCGCCGAAGGACGGGAACTGCACGAAGCAACGATCAGCTCAATTTGAACATTTTACACGTTATTTGTGTTTAGATTTTGTTGTTCAAAAGCAACAAATCGGGGACTCTTTTTTTTTTTAGCACTTATTAGTTTATTAACAAGCGTTGTATAATAAGTCTCCGGTTGCTATATGACGTGTTAGCAAACGGCTAGCTAATGCTCGGAGCACACGAAGCAGCAAGCGCGTTTAGTGGAGGAGGGGTTGGGCCAACCAGCCCGGGCTATCAGAGGACTCTCCCCACGTGTGCAGTGGCTCTCCTCGGCGTCAGTGCTAAATTAAGACCGGTCAGCTCCTGCGCTTTGGCTCGAACGCCACGCACCGGTGGTAGCTTTTCATCGTCGGGCCATTCGGGAGTCTTTTCCGGTCCAATGTTGCTGCGACGACTGCGCACTTGATCGGTGGCGCCGCGACGTGAGCTAGGCCTTAAAAGCTAGCCAGCGCAGCAGCCATACGCTCCCCGTCAGCACGCCTTGTGCTGACTAAGCTGCGGCTAGCATCGCCAGAAGAGTCTCCTATATGAATCATGTTTTTTGACTGCCACGTGTTGGTCCTTTCTCTTGGCTCACTGTTTCATAAAAGTTTGCAATGAAGTTCTCGCCTAGCGTCTTTTGTGTTAGTGCTGTCAATTTCGTTGATTTAATTTGCAGTCGCACAACATCCTACTCTATTTGTGTGCCGTTTCACGTAAAGAATGTTATGACTCCTGGAACTTGCGTGCACGCTTTTCTGCCTCTGATCAAAGCCAAATTGACTCCGCTTGCCGTTCAGACAGTATAGAATGTTCTGCCGTACATGGATGATTTCTGGTTGGCTGTCACAACCACTACCAGCCTTTTCCAATGCTGTTTTTGTGATAGCTTGCAGCGTCAATGTGCAAACTCTCCATTGGTCTCCCCTTAGCTAAGAAAAAGAACAAGAAGGGGAAGACCATCACTCTCACCGACTTCTTGGCAGACCAAAGCGGCGGAGGCAGTGCACCGGCTCCCAGCTACCCTGCCAAGACCACTAGCTGGGCTGATGAAACGGCTGACTTGGATGGAGATGGTGAGCACGTATTAAAATGGAGAAGATTTTTATTTTATTTTTTCAAGCCAATAATCAGTCCCCTGCTGTGAAATTGGAATGCTGTTTTGAATCTTAAAGAGAAATAATGAAACAGTAGAGTGATCTGGTTTCCCTCTGTCCGTCTTTTCAGTGTCAACTTCATGGCACACAGATGAGGATTCGTTCCGGGGCCCGCCCATTGACCGGTCCAGCCTGCCCACGGCACCCCGTTCAGCTCGTGAGCCCAATATCGACCGGTCCCGTCTGCCCCGCAGCCCACCGTACACCGCCTTTCTTGGCAACCTGCCCTATGATGTCACTGAAGAATCCATCAAAGACTTCTTCCGCGGCTTGGCAGTAAGCAAATACTTCACATGCTGTACAGAAATGGAACGACTCAATCAACCTGCGGTCTTAAGATAATCAATTGCACGTGATGTTTGTGAGAGTTTCTGTTGGTCCCAATGCTGCCCCAAGTTACCAACGTATTGAGTCTGTTCTGCTTCTCTAGATCAGTGCAGTGCGTCTGCCCCGTGAACCTAGCAACCATGAAAGGTTGAAGGGTTTTGGCTATGCAGAGTTTGATGATGTGGACTCTCTCCTGAGAGCCTTAAATCTCAATGAGGAGGTGAGGCAACATACCATGTAGATGAATTTGTAGCAGACATGATTACACATGTCTTTCTAATGTGATCCTGCTATTTTGTTTATAACCAAAGAACCTGGGAAACCGAAGGATCCGTGTAGATATAGCAGACCAGTCGAATGATAAAGGTATAAAGTTAATCTTTTTTTCCCCCTAAAGTCTGTAATGTGATTTAATCCAATTTAATCCTGTTGACGATGTGTTCCATGTTGTACTTTAGAGAGAGACGGTGGAATGATGGGAGGTCGAGACCGCGGTGGGAGAATGGCGGACATGGGCCCGGACAAGACAGACAGTGACTGGAGGGCTCGGCCCAGCGGAGAGGAGAGTGATGATGGGCCTCCCAGGAGAGACGATGCCTTTGGAGAGAGTAGGTCACATTTAAAATTTTGGATTGGGAATGCAATAATACTGCATCACGGGGGTTATTTGCTACTAGCTTCTTGGAATTTTACATTTTGAACTTGACTATAGTTTGAGTTGTTGATGTCACGGAACTAAAGTGCACACATTTTTCCAGGTGCAGATTGAGATACTTTGAACAACTATTTATATATAGTAGGAGAGTAGCTTGATGTAGATAGACAGTTTAAAACTGGAAGATGAATTATAAACACAAATGTGTTTTAAATAAGTAGATGTATCTAAAATGTCCTGCAGGATCACGAGATCGCTACGAGTCGGATCGTTTCCGAGACGGTTCACGAAGGGACTATGACGGTGGAAGAGATCGCTACCGGGACCGCTACGATGACAGAGACCGGCGAGAGTACGATAGAGGTGAGTCGTGTGTTCTGGAGATGGGATGGATTCATTAGGATAGCTTTCACTGATATGGATCAATCATTGTGATAAACTGTCCTAAAATGTCTTTCAGTTTGTTGTATAACGTTTTGCTCTGTGCTTTCTAGGCTATGACTCTCGTGGTGGTGGTGGTAGTGGTGGTGGCGGAGGAGGCCGCCGTGCTTTTGGCAGCAGCTTCCGTCGAGATTACGATGATAATCGAGGTAGCAGTGACCGTTTCGGCGATCGAGATCGTTACGGGGAAAGGGATCGTTACAGTGAGGATCGATACGAGCGGCGTGATGAGAGGCGTGAGGACAACGGTCAGTGTACAGCTTGGAATATGGTAATTGTTAATTTGCTTCACTGCCCCATGAATAAACCATGCTTGTTTCTTGCAGCTCCCACGCAGCGGCCCAAGTTGAATCTAAAGCCCCGCAGCGTGCCCAAGGATGAGGAAGGCGGCAGTGCCGGCAGCGGTGGGTCTTCCCCAGCCGTTGCGCCGACCTCCAGCGGCAGGGCCTCCTCCATCTTTGGTGATGCCAAACCAGTTGACACGGCAGCCAAAGAACGGGCGGTTGAAGAGAGGCTGAAGAAACAGGAAGAAAGTTTCCAGAGGCAGTTGGACGAGGACAAGGGCCGGGGCCCTGACCGAAAGATACGAGACAAGTATGTGCTTTGCCCTGCTCGTCAAAATAGAAATGATTGCTAAATATACACTGAGTCAATCTTCTATAACTAGAGACCCAAGCTGGCGAAATGAGGAAAGTTACACAGAGAGATCTCGTACAGGAAGTGAGTCCTCCCAGACAGGAAGTGGTTCTGGAAGAGGTGAGATTATTATTATTATCTTATCTGATTTTCAAATTTGTCCAGAGCAAGTAACACAATTTAGCTGCCTATCTTTTCTCATGCCAGCGTCACGGTGTCGGGACAACGAGCGTTCCGGGGAGAACGAGGTTTTCAGCGGAAGGGAAGATGAGCCTTCATCTCCCGCGCCCCCCTCACAGCCTCCCCCCACGAAGGAGCCGTTGAAGGTGATGCCAGCACCTCCTCCCAAGGAAAACGCCTGGGCCAAGAGAAGTGCGGCCAACACCAGCCCTGCTGACGCTGATGGGCGGTCCCCGGTCTCCCCTGTTGGTTCGGCTCCCCCCAAGTTCAGGTGAGTGTAAATTTTCAATGCCTATCCAAGTACATGGACTATGGAATGTTATGCCCTAATTATTTTTTTCCCCCCTCTTTATTTTATTGGTTTTTTTAGCTCCTCAAATTCTGCAGATGAGAGAGAATCCGGAAAGGGTAAGGCTTGCTGAACACAGGGACACGGTGGCGGATTTCAGCAAAGTACAGCCTTGGACACATGCAAAGCATTGTGATTAGCAAAACTACACAGCAGAGGGGAAACAATTTACAATGATATTTTACAATTTGCGATTTGACAAGTGAAATGGCCCAGTATAAAAAACGGCATTTAGATTTTGTTTTGTTTTTCTTCTTCCGTACATCTGCCGGAGCTTGCTCCTTTTTTAAAAGACGGCGATGACAAAGAAGCAACTGAAGTCTCTGCAACTAACTTTAGGTTTTGCGCAGCAATTCACAAAGTACATTATCCACCATAATAGGGAGATTCATTCATTCATCTTCCGAGCCGTTTTATCCTCATGCGGGTCACGGGCGTGCAGAAGCCTATCCCAGCAGGCTATGGGCGGCAACCGGGGTACACCCTGAACTGGTTTAACGGGTTTGTAACAAGAATTTTGACAGTTTAGTCATTTTTCAATTGACAATCTGCTCATGCGTGTTTTTGTTCATATAACATTGTATTTTTTTAAGATATAATTTGATTATTTTCTCTGGTGAGATTCGGTGAGGATTTTGTGGGGGGTTCTGGGTTTTTTTTTGGAAGGAGGGGCGGTGGGGGGAAAAATGAAACTATTTTCACTTATTCCAAACATTGCACGGATTCTCTAATTCCGGATCTACTAAACAAACAGTTGGCATTAATAATATGCAAAAAAATCTTGCTCTTATCTAAAGAGGGATTTAAAAATGCAAAATATATAGTACAGTATTCTCTGGACCCAACATTGCAACTGTCATGATAATTGCTCTGTCATTGCCCCTCAATCAGTGAGTGCCACGTACGGGCCTTTGCTGCTGCTGTGTGTTGAAAGCATAGTCGACAGTTTACCGTCCAACCGTTTTCTCAACTGCCTGGCTTCTCCTTTAAGATGAGAACAAGGCTGGCGGTGCTCACCGGGACCGGGGGCCCCCACGGGCTCGAGGTGGGCCTGCGGGGCCTGGAGCAGGGCGAGGAGAGGTTCCCAACAGAGACTGAAGAAAGGAGGCAGACAGGTCAGCCACTTCAAGCCTAGCAACTCTTCAAGTTGTTAACCAAAACAGACAGGGATTTAGTATGAGGGCATCTGCAAAGAGTGGCCCACATTAAGCTACACAACTGTTGATGCATCCTTTGTTTTGAATGTGGTGGACTACCAACTCGGGCAGTGGGACAATTTAATGCACTCCCTGCAAAACCTGCTCACAATCCCCACTTTGGATGTTGGAGTGCTACAACAGTAACAGCATAGCATGTGCTGTAGAAAACAAGTTTTGACTTTGACCAATAGCAGCTTGTAGATGATCCAAATGGATGGCTTGTGCTCCTGTTTTGCTATTGAGTATTCTTGGCAAGCGCTGCGAGTTGTGCTGGTGAACGTTAACCTACGGGTTCATTCTGACTGTAGAAAGGATAACAGAAGAGATCGAGATGCCAGACCACCGCCAGAGCCAAAGAAATACGAAGAATCCCCAATCCCTGTAAGTCCGTCACTGGGCACTGGCAGTTGTCGTAGTTTCTAAAGGCTGTTCTCGAAGCACTTGGGCTCCTCTTCCTCCTCCCTCACAATTTATTCAGACCAACCCACCCACCAAACACCAGCAGCAGGCACCAAATAATGTACCTGAATAATTTGCAAGAGTGCAATTTTCTGAGAATGCCCGATTGGTTGTCTTTCAGAAGTTCAGCTCAGCCAGTAAATACGCCGCTTTGCTAATGGACGGAGACGGCGACGACGTTGGGGATGTGGAGTAGAGAAGACGGCAAAGAAGAGGAGCAAATGAACACAAGAATAATAATTTCACATAGTTTATATTCTCATGTGGAAGTAGCCCCCCCCCCCCTCCTCCTTCCCCGGGTGATCAAACAGCCCAACCCACCTTCAAACCTGTCCTTTCCCTTCATCTTCCTTCCCTTCCACTCAACTCTGAGGACTCTTTCAGGTTCAACACAGCCACCTACTGGACTTGGTTTTAATTGGGTTGGGGAAAAATATGAGTGCTTAGCTCTGGAAATGTGATAAAGTTGGAAAATTGTAATAAATAAATGGAAAAAGTGGGGAAAAATGAATTTGTACATTTGTGGATCAAAGATGCGATGGATTGATCCTAGATATTGTAGCTATAATGGCACTGTCGTGGACTTTTAAATTCTAATCAAATCGTTCACATTGACTTGCGTACCTCCCACAAGGCAACAGCAGTTAATTTTATTAGTCATTTGGAAATTGTCCTGAGGTCTTCTCCCGCTATAATTAATCACAAATCATGTCTTCCAGCACTGACTTTGATTCTGAAACTACCCCATGGACTGTATGTAGTCCATGTCCACTGTGCAACATGTTTTGATGCGTTTCACTCCGAATGACACTAAACAGCCGCCTCGTGACTCCGCTCGAGTCTTTAAGTGCCATTATTGTTCTGCCCTTATCATTGTACAGACTTTGTTCTCTTTCTATAACTTCTGATGAAATCATCGCTTCAATTCGTCTATCTGCGCTCCTTTCTGGCCGTCTTCCCGTCGTCCTCTGCTGTTCACAAATTCTTCTTCCTCATGTGAGGGCTGCAGTGTGGGAGTCTGGTTTTCATGACATGACCTTTTTTCCCGCTTGCAATAAAAAGGGGTACACAACACGTTCTTCCCAACTGTTTATTTTATTTATTTTTTTACTCTAATCGATGAGTGCTTTGCATTTTTCCATGCAACTGGTGCACTGAAACAAGTATTTTGATTGTTCTCTATTTGAACATGTACACATTTCAAATTAAGTCAATTTAAAGGACTTTCTGTTCCAGTGAGGAAAATTGTAATTATTAATAGTAGATTTTGGGATGGGGGATCTAAAAAAAAAAAAAAAGGTTATGAAAATATGGTATGTCTCTGAGAATCTGGTACGTTCCGAGAAATGAAGGCTAGCTATGTTGGCCAGCATATTGGCACAAACTAAACATTTCCTCATGGTTACCACTACTTCCTTCTGAGACCAGCACAAGTCGGCTCTCGCTAACCTAGAAAGAGAATTTGAAGGCCCTATGAAAATTTACATCCACACTTTGCTAATAAATGTCAATTATGGGTGTTGGACTGACTTGCACCAGTCGCAATGTCCCAACAACGTTTTTGCCATCTAGACATTTCCCCATTGTTTCTTCAGCCGGGGGCCCCCTACCGCAGCCTGGACTCCTGGTGGCAGCTGGTAAGGATCCCACCGAGCTTCAACGCACCCATGAAGGGTCAGCATGTTGGTCACTGACATGTTCTGTTGTTTTACAAGCGTCGTAAATGTGATTGATACCCTTCATTTTATTGCAGGTGATAAACTACGGTCCAAACTAAATTAAGATTTTTACTACATGCACTTGCGTTGATCTCCGAGTACATTCCAGTGCCCATCAAGTAGGTAGCATTTTTTTTTTTCTTCACGTGTTCTTTATCATGTTACTATAACGGCAACACATTGTTTTAGTAAATTACAAGAGTTGGAAATCCTTAGAGACTATTCGGCTCCAACTCCCACCTGTGTCACCATGTGAGTCAGCAGCTGCTTCACACACACACACACACAGCATCACCCATCACAGCAAATGGCAGCCCTATGTCCTTAGTGCCTGAAGATGTCCCCAATCATAAGTCCGAGACTGACTGAATTAAATGTTTCCATGACTCATTTAATTTGTATCCGCAGAGTGGTCCCGCCCAGAAAGAGCACTGTGAGTAGCTAAAAACTGGCTTATAGAAAGAACTTCTTGTTTAAATTTTTCCTCTCCCAACGGTCTGCTAAAAGAAGAGTTTTGTCTGAGGAATTACAGTTCAGTTTGTGCTACATAGAGAGGGAGTTGTATTGAGATTCAAGCACACAGACAATCATTGTTTTCATCTGAGTGGAGAGGAATCAAGAATGGATATGAGGATTTCTGCTTCTTCCTGTCAAAGATTCTGCAGGCCTGGAGTACTTTCAAACAGACTGAGAAATTTTAATTGACAGAATGGAAGACACTACTCAAGACAGATACTACTAACATTTGAAACAATTCGATTTTGATTCATTCAGTGATCCACTAAGGTACATGTAGACCAGTGCTTCTCAAATAGTGGGGCGCGCCCCCCTTGGGGGGCGCGGTGCTATTCCTGGGGGGGCGCGTGTGACCCTGGGGAACAGGCTTTTTTTTTGGCAGTACTAGAATAAAGTGTAATTGCGCGTTTACTACAGCAGGGGGCAGTGGCGCTCTCATTGTTACTTCTGTCACGTTTGCAACAAGCAACATTTTACGACTTACAAGACAAGTTAGGATAGTCACGGTGGGGAGGGGGGGCGCGAATAGTTTTCTTCTTGCCAGGGGGGGGCGTAACAGAAAATAATTGAGAAGCACTGATGTAGACCAAAAAAATCCAATTAATTTTGAATGGACGTCAACTATGCACAAATGTTCACTATTTGTGGACCAACCCTGTCCTAGCCTTCAGGAATAGAGGCGTTCCACTATACAGTTTGCAATTGTAATATTGCAATCCACTACTAGATGGCAGTAATGGCTTCGCTCCAGGTTTTATACTCCTATATATAAAATGACCAGGCCTCATATTTTTTTTTGCAGCTTCAGGATGACATTCAGAACAATCATAGTGCCTGAATAATAAAAATTTTAACAAGGTATTTTTTGTGCCCCCCCCTTCCTGTTTCTTTTTGCAGCTCTACAACTGCATACTAAAATCAAGTCAAGCACTCCTCACACTGTAATAAGAGGAGCCCAAAAATGGCTCGATCCTGTGTTGTGCGCACGAGAAAGAGTCTGGATGGGCCAGGCTGCCTGAAAGCGACTATCAGTTGCGAGAGAGTGAGAGGGCTTGAAGTGAAGCCAATAGGGAAAGAGGAAGGACCATAAACAGCTGCTCCCTTCTTTCCCCCCCCCATGCAGAGACAGCAAGAGGAACCCGATGAAGTGAGAAGGCGGATGACAGGAGGGTCTGTGCCTGAGTGCGACGGGGAGTGTCGCCTTTGAGGGTCTTCAGACGTAGAGGAAGGTGCTGGCATGTAGAATGGGAGACGGGAGGTGCTGAGTGTGCACCCGCTTGCTTTGAGAGTGAGGAAAGCCGGAGTGCGAGAGGACTTGGAAGAGTGAGAAAGAGTTGTAAAAAGAGCAGCGAGAAGAAGTCATCTGTCAGAGGAGCAGGAGTTGGACATGGGCTGTGAAGCTTTGAGAAGTTCTCTTCTGGTGACTCAACTTCAGCGGTGAACGGAATTGATGACCAGGGCCACCAAAGACTGCAAACATGGGCTGCATTCACAGCCTGGCCAGCAGAATTAAAGAAGCTGACCCCGAGGGTACCCCTCTAAAGACCGACCCCGAGGTGCTCCCCGAGATCCTGCAGCTTGTGGAGGTAAGTGGAGTGAAACAACTGTGCCGGTTGACATGTTAGCTACTTGATTTATAACTTTAAAAGAACTTGCCTTGTCTCAAATTCCAAAACAGGTGCTGTTCTGCTATTTGGAGATGTAGCAGACATTCTTACAAACAGTGCAGACAAGAATCCAAAAGTTCTTTCCTAATATGCCTGATAACATATCTTAGAAAATTCCGTCTGACTAAAAAATTACGATATGATTACAAGAAAGGCAATCACCCAACCTCCAGTGCATTTTTCAGTTTGGAAAAACTTGATCTATGTGGACATAAGTATTGAAACACGCGTCACACCTTGTACACTT
Organism: Syngnathus typhle; assembly: GCF_033458585.1. Lineage (NCBI taxonomy): Eukaryota > Metazoa > Chordata > Actinopteri > Syngnathiformes > Syngnathidae > Syngnathus > Syngnathus typhle. The sequence goes on from NC_083748.1 coordinate 9,622,832, forward strand.
TCAACATCTTCCCAACCCACTTTACATGACTGCTAAGAGGCACGTTGGATGAGTGTGTCAAAAACAATTGTCCATATAGCCAACGTCATGAGTGATGAAACCAGCGGTCCAGTGATGGCTGTTAATCATGTCCCGTGGGGTCAAGGGTAAAAAGGAAGTCGTGGTGTCGGTTACTATCCACGGTTCGACACGTCGTCTGTCTGTCTAGTGGCTTTACTTTGGAATGACACACACATGGCACTGGTGTGAATAGAAGCTCACAATTCTTTATTTTGTTTTTATAAATGTAAGTTGTAAATCACCAATAAAGCGCCATGCATGCGTTAGAGCGCATATGCCCAATCTATGATGGCCGTAAAAACATTACTGAGATCACATGCAGCGTCAAATTCCTTAAAGCCTGTTTTTACTTTTGTGTGTGTGTGTGAATTTCCTTGCACGTGTGTAATGTTTGAGTCTGCCAAATTATGATAACATGGTCTCTCCAGAATGGGTGGACTCTGCTGTCTTTAATTCCATACAATTGTACTGTCCAGATTTCTTCCCTCTGTGTTTCACTCTTTCTCACACGTGCACACACACACAAACAAACACAGCCCCGCACCTATTTCCAGAATTTTTGTGGCTCTTCCGAGGTGACTGCTTCTACCCGCGCTGTTATAAATACCCTGGCTGAACTGGAGCATACTCCTGGCTTGCCACCTGCTCCCGTCCCTTCTGGACTGTGTGCGTGAGTACGTTTGTGTGTACGTGTGTTCATGTGTCTGTGTGTGGGGGTCCTTTATGTCATCGCTAGTGAGGTGTCACGAAAAGAAACCCTTACATTAAGCAAGGAGTGTGTCACTGTATTCAAGTACAGTATTCATTTTCAGTGTGTGTGTGTGTGTGTGTGTCTGTGTGTGGTGCAGCAGTGTATTTTTAGGGCCCGAGCACTAGTGTGAATGCCTTCCTGAAAATACTATTATTCTTAGGTAAATCGACTTTTTGAGCACGCTGCTTCTGCAGAAGTCTTCAAGGGTCTTACGTTTTATTTTCCAAACATTTATCGGCCATCCTAGAGAATGACACTTCATTCTTACATCCCACATCCATATCTCACAATTCGTCACAACAGCACGTCGCTTAAACTCTAGCTAAGCTGCTATTTGAACAAGCCTTTACAATATATGCAACAAAATAGTGAAGTGGAGTGGAAGTTTCTGTGCAGAGGTCTCACATGCTTTGGGAATGACACTGACTTTGGCTGTTAAACTCCAAATGGGTGGGGTCCTTTAAAACTGCTGCTGCTGCTGTGGCTGATAGTCATGAGATCCCTTGGAGACACAAGGACTCTTAACTGTCGTTACCAAACAAGTATGTTTGGAAATAACTTCACCAAAGTGTGAAATCAATTCAAATGTTCACCCTTGATCCTATTGAGGCTTTGGACTTGAGCAACACATTAGTATTTACAGCATTCGGTTATCCTTCTTAATGTTAATCGATGAGTGAAAAATATTTTGGCACAGTGGTCAACGAATTTGCCTCTCAGTTCAGAAATTCTGTGTTCAATGCTTAGACTGAGTGGAGTTTGCGTGGTTCCTCCGTGTTTGTGTGGGTTTTCTCCCAGTTTAGTGTTAGGAAACGTATGTCATCGGCATTATCAAGTGAGAGCATGACTTTGAGCAGGAGGAGCAGTGCTGGGTCCTTTCTTACATTCAAATGTTGCTGGTTGAGCTGCAATGTGATATTTGTACCACAAGACGGCGCCCTTGACTACTGATCCAACTCCACACAGGAAAGGCAGAAATTCGCACTTTGCAATGAGAAAAAAAAAAACAAGAACGGGTTTCATAATGTGTGCAGCTACAAAAAACGGACCCGTGGACATGCACTTTATTGAAAAAAGAAAAACAACAACATTCCACCTTGTGCAGTCCACATTATGTAACCCCCCTAAAAAAAAAACTCATGGTAGAAGTTGGTATTTCATGCATTATGCATATCTATTCATAAAGGATTTATAGTCCATTCACAACGACACATTAGAAGAAAGTGCTCTTTTATAATGCATCGCAATGCATGAGCTCAGAATTCAAGCGGGTGCGAGTCAAACTGTGCAAGTTGGTCGGGTATGGGATAATCAAAAGGTGCTTGTGTATTAGAGTTTGGAGTGAAATACTCCTCTTGTGAGGAAAATCCAGCCATTGGAAAAAGGCAAAAAAGTATTTAAACCATGCAGGAAATGTTATTTCAGGGGATTAGGAAATCCACTGAGTTGTTGTACAGGAAAATAAACATTTGTGTACAGGTAGGGGGGGGGGGACTCCCTCTGAAAGACTCACATTAATGCACAAGCACCAAAAACATGGCTGAAAAAAAAAAAACCACTCAGTGGTTTGATATGGTTCGTACTGGAAGGTGTTTTCTTGGAGGATGACATCATGTTGAGTGAAAAAGTGAACCTCTGGGGAGAGTCGCAGAAATGCACGAGTACCATTAATGAATGGAGTCGACAGTCTCTAAAATAGCCACTCTCATTTAAATCCTTGCCTGTTTGCTTTCTTTGTATTATTATAGCCGCAGCAGCCAAGAGCAAACCACTTCTCCCTTGACAATTTTGCCACGTTGTTCGTGGCTATATAGAAAATGTAACACAGTAAATGTGGCGCTTTTAAACATTGTTTACCGATAACAAGACCAGGAGTAACTTTATTCCTGCTGGTGAGTTGGCTTTTATCCATGAGGGTCAGTTGCCTAATGTGAGTAGATTTTGGTTCACTCGCTTTGTGTTTGGTGGGCCTTCGGTATCTCCTACGCAAGGTTACCAAAAAGTGACATGTGAAGACGAAGTGACCCGTCTTGACCTCACGTTGGAGAGCAAAGAAGATTGCTGGGCGGTGGACGGCCGAGGCATGTTCACTGACCTAGATGTCAGCTTTGGAAATGGCCAGCTCCTTTCTTGAACAGCAAGCAGCCAGGTCGCTATGAGTAATTCATGGTGGTAACCTACAGCGGTTACGTCTGCAGCACTACACAGGGGGTTGTGTTGCCTGTTTTTATTTTCTTCTTCTTTTTTCAGGAAGGGATTCCTCTGTATTAATTGAGCAATCATGCGTTGAGCTGGAACGCCCTCTTTAATTAATCAAGACATTTTATATGACACGGTACAATTGGATGAGTCTACTCAGAAGGAACGTGGAAAAACCGGAGTCCTAAACCACAGAAGACTGAATGTGGAGGTCCCAAACAGCCATAAAACCGGCACAATTAAGCACATTATACTTGTGCCGAACCCCGTCACCTCAAATCCCTGCAGGATTCCCAATGGCACACAAAATGACCGAATAGCCACTGGACACTAGCAGCTGTTGTGCTTCAGCAGCCTGCTCCTAAAAGAGGATTATTGTTTTTGTCATACTGTGTTACCACGGAGATGGACAAATACAAGTGCAGTGGAGTGGCTTGTTGGATGTTGATTCGGCCAGAGTGGTCATCATCAACATCACCGTCATGATCAATGTGGATGGAAGTGTAAATATAGAAAATAACAAGAGTGCCGTAGATGCTTGTCACGGAGCGATTGGTGTTGGGGACACAAATAGGTGAGAGGCAGCTGGCAGGACTGTTGTTAGAACTTTCCGGGAACTTGAATTTGGCACTTTAAGTGGAGAGTCAAAGTATTTTATGTGTGCATTATTTAGATTTTGGAAGGTCATTGGAAATACTCATTGAAGAGCAAAGTAGGCATGTTTGACTGTGTGTGTGTGTGGGTGGTTGTGTGGCCTGCAGGACAGGGCGGGAGGGGAAAAAGAAAGCTATGTGGCGACTGCTGCCGGCAGCGTGGTCGAGAGTGCATGTGTGTGTTGTCATATGAGACAGAGCGGGAGAGAGTGAGCAAAAGCTTTATGTGTGTGTGACAGAGAAGCAGAGGGAGGCTGCGTACGTGTGCCAGTGTGCAGACTGGACAGCTCAGAGAGAGAGGCAAGGACTGAAGCTCCTTGTGAGAGGTAAAAAAAAAAAAAAACTTACCGCACTTCGTGTAACTTATTTTTTTGTCACTTTAAATCTACTATGCCGCATCTCTTGTCGTGAGCGACAAACTTTCAATATGTTGTGTTAATGCAGGATGATTGCATAGTATTTCAACAGGAGATTTCTTTTGCTGCAAATATTTAAAAATAGACGTGCGCTGTGACCTACAAAAAAAAAATGCATCTTTGAATTTTTAATATTAATGGCTTGCGTGGAAGCAGTTCCGTTTCCACTCTGCGCCAGTGTGAATGTGGGAACGGTTGTTTATGTATGTGCTTTGCATTTGACTGGCGCTCTATCCAAAGTGTTGTTTTGCTTTTTACCAGACGTCAACTGAGATGAACTCCAGAGAAATAGATGAGGATAGAAGATGGTTGAATAGGATTTGAGTCATGGGTTGCTTATAACTATGTGAATAACCCAAGGGTGCTGAGCAGAGACAAAACCCCGCCCCCTTGTATCAACAACAACAATGTGATGGATGCTGATGTTGCATATTGACGGATAGATGCTTCTGCAATGTATGAAAGAATATAGCGGTAGTGATGAAAATGAAGATATCCGGATTTGTAAACAACACTGGAATTATTCTCTTAATGTTTGCAAGTTTGGACATTGCTGTTATAGTTAAAGTGCCATTAGCCGAGCATCGCTCGGCAGGTAACAAAGCCGATCATTGAGGAGCGTGCAGAGAGGAGGTCCTCACTAGGTCGCCAATGGATTTTGCTGATGAACATCTGTGTAACCAGATTAACATGTTGACATATCGCCTCCCAACTATTTATAGTTGCAGCCGGGCAAACTATTAGCATGTAAGGCTTGGCTTAGTTGAATTCAACACGCTTTCTTCGCCTTATCTAAAGGGACACGTCTCTTTAATTTCCTCGTTTCCATCATCAAGCCATAAACACTCTGTTTGGTTTGTTTAATTAAATGTTGTCACTATTCTGGCAGGCTTAATAATTCCAGATGGACTTCCCGGTGTTTTTATTATTATTTATGGGGATAATGATAGCCAGTAAAAGAGCAGCCAGAGGGACTTGTGATCTATATTCAGGAGCCTGATCAAAATAGCTGTCTGACATCTTTTTGATCTCCTCAGAAGGAATTTTCAGCTGTTGACATGTCTGTCTAATCATTCGCTCACTCGATTATCGCTCAGTGGCGATGTGGCTGTCGCTGGTTGTTGGTCTCGAAAGGCATTCTTCTTTTTCTTCATCCTTTCCTGAGGTCTTCATATGGAGCTAGAGGGGAAGAAGGTGAGGAAAGCCAGAGCTGCTTCATTCTTTCAACCTCTCCTCAATAAATGATGACAGCAGCTTCATTATTGTTTACTTTCAGTCGACATATTGACAGATGGTGTAATATGGAATAAGCTCTGGTTACTTTTGCCATTCCACTTCCAAATGAGAAGGCTTAGTCACTTCTCCCTTCGTCTGATGTCAGCTTTCGCCCGTCCTGGATGGCGCGACTGTGTCTCCGACACACTTTTCCATCAGCAGCTCAAGGGGGGGGATGACCTTTTCCCTGGGATTACTTTGGTCATTCATATCTAGGGCATATGAATGAATTACCATTATTTTTCTCGTGGTTGTCATGACGGTGACCTTAGAAGAAAACTTATGTATGGTCACAGACATGTTGACAAATGAAGGCCGATGGGCACAGAGTCAGTCCCCCGGCCGGGGCTGTCATTGCCGCCACCGTAAAGCACCCTGATGAACAAGACAAGCTGAACCAGATGGCTCAGCCAAACGCACACACACATCCAGCACGCGCCGGCAGCGCTACCAACCATGTGCAGGACCCAACCACTGTTGACCAGCGCTGACATCCTGTTGCAAATTGGTTCCTGTTGACTCCCGCGTCTCATTCTGTTGTTTTTATATGTCTCTGCGTGCATGTGTTTTTGATGCATGGTCGGTCATACATGTGGAGGTTGCGTCCGTCTCCTACTGTTCCTTCCTGAAGCCGAGCACCCTTCAGCCTCTTAACAACCCTTATTAAAGACAGAAGGTCTTGCCCCGACGGCAATGTTTACATGTCCTCCCGTTTCCCACTGTGGCTTTTAGGCTAGTTTCGTTACCTTTGTGTGTTTGAAAGAAAAACTTCATCGGGAGCACCAGTCATTTATATTTGAAGGATTTATGAGCAACAATTTCTTCCCAACTATGTTATTGCTATATATTTTTGGAAAGTACAATTAAATCCTAAAACGATCCAAAACTGTTCTGTATCGAGGAAGTATTCAATTGCAGAGGCACGCAACTTGTTAACTTGTTGCCGACACCTGTCATCGACTGGCTGGACCTCCATCCGAGAGGGCCGCTCATTCTCTTTCAAGGGTTCAAAGGTGACAAGTTGACAAGGTGTTGCCTGTCAAGGTTTACAGTGGAAGTCTTGAATCTTTTTTTATTTTTAGCCTGCGACTCATTGCTGGGGGATATGAGGAAGTCTGTGGAGAATGGGCGATGCATTGCAAAATGTTTTTTCTTCGCATATTCTCGCCATCGGTAACTTTGTGCTGCTTCTTCTTCTAGGTGTCCACCACCTGTGCCTCAACACCAGACCAGGTATGTTTTGGACATGTGTTTGTCTTTAAAAGTCACAGTGCTCACCGAGCTGCATTCCTGTGTGTGTGTGTGTGTTTTTAGCTCAATTCCATGAAATCTGCATCACTGAAGAAAAGAAGCTCCATGCCGAGGTAGCGTAGGAAAGCTTCCTCCTCCTAACCCAAAATAAAGACCCAATATTTGAATCTGGAATGATTTCAATGTCCAGAAGTAAAAGTGAGGAGCAAGTCATGGAGCAGGTGATGGAGCGCCACTACGATATTGACCTCACCTATATCACGGAGAGGATCATCTCGGTCTTCTTCATGCCTGAGCTTGAAGAACAGCGATACCATGGGGAGCTGCAGGAAATGGCGACCATGCTTAAATCCAAGCACCAAGACAAGTTTCTGGTTAGTAAACATTTTTTTTAGATCATACAGTGAGATCATTTGGCTATGTAAAAAATAAAAAAAGATTTCTTCACACCCCCCCCCCCCCCAGCTTTTAAATTTATCAGAGAAGAGACACGACATGACAAGACTCATCCCAAAGGTACGATTTGAAAGTACATTCAAAAGCAGCATTACATCAAATGCCCAGCTCCCTTCTTTTTTTTTTTTTTTGGCTGCAGATCCAGGACTTTGGATGGCCCGATCTCCACGCTCCACCTTTGGACAGGATCTGTACTGTATGTAAGGCTATGGAGATGTGGCTTAGCGCTGATCCGAATAATGTAGCGGTTCTCCACTGTAAGGTCAGTGCAACCCCAACACAGTGCAATATGAAGACATTCTGATTGTGACAGGATATTATTATTTGCTCTGACAGGGAAACAAAGGGAAGACGGGGGTCATTGTGGCGGCCTACATGCACTACAGCAAGATCTCGGCAGGGTAATTCTTTTTTTTTTCTAATTTTAATCAATAAAGCTGTCATACACATCTGTAAATGAATTGGGTGTCCACAGAGCGGACCAGGCGCTCACCACGCTGGCCATGAGGAAGTTCTGCGAGGACAAAGTTTCTTCTTCCCTTCAGCCCTCTCAGAACAGGTCTCACTCATTTCAGGTCACAAGAAGTGAACGGAAGCACAATTGGGTCAACTTGCGCCTCCCTGTGGTGGACCTGGTCAATTGCAGTTTAAAATAAGACTCTTCTTGTGTTGAGCCAGCCAGAAAATATTCATAAATAGAACAAAAAATATGTCTACATTTCTCTTCGGTTCCTGTCATCAATTGATCCTCATCTGCTTTCTTCAGGTACATCTACTACTTTGGTGGCCTGCTCTCCGGTGCCATTAAAATGAACAGCAGTCCTTTGTTCCTTCATCAGATTCTTATTCCATCACTGCCAAATTTTCAGACGGGAGGAGGTACGTTTTATGTACACAAAAGTTGTTGAAAAATACCAAGCAAGCGTCTGTAAATTTTCTTTTTTTTTTCCCCTGTAGGTTACTTTCCATTTCTGAAGCTCTACCAATCGCTACAGCTGATCTACACTTCCTGCGTCTAGTGAGTGGTCACTAATCTAGTTGTTCCGCCATGTTCGCCATTCATCTCAAACAGACAGACGTTCTTTTTACTGGCCCACTGTCTATGTTTAGATGATGGCTGCCCGACTGCTTACGTTCAAGTCCACCTTGTTTACGTTTGATTTACTCGACAGAGACATGTTTTGACTGCTCTTATATTTGGTTGTAATGGAGCTCTTGCGTGTTTTTCCAGCAACCCTCAGACCTCGAGGTCCAGAAAGTTGTGTGTGACCATGGAACCGGCGTTATTGTTAAAGGGGGACATTCTGGTGAGAAACTGCACAATGTCACTAAAGACTACTTGTAATTTGTATTTTCTTTCCCATAAGTCATTTACTTTCAGTGTAACAATCTGGTGATCCAATATATTTGCCTACAGTTCAAATATCTTTTCATCAAGTTCTTTTCTTCCTCTCAGGTCAAGTGCTATCATCGACGGAGCCAGGCAGCAGAGAGAGAAGTGGTGTTTAGGATCCAGTTCCACACGTGCACCATTCATGGCGCCCAGCTGTGGTTTGGTAAGAAGGACCTCGACGTAGCTTGCACAGGTAAAAAAAAAAAAAAAAAGGGAAGCCCCATATTGTACTATGCCGCCAAATCTAAATTGGATCAAAGGCCACGTTTTGGAAAATCGATGTGAGAACTATTTCAAAGTCGCGCTAATGCGGCGCTTGTTTGGATATGTTTTAGTAAGTGGCGGTCTTAGTACATGCTTAAGTGCCTTTTTACAAGGTACACTGTTAAGAGATGAACAATACCTCTCCTCGTGACATTTGTAGTCATTTCACATAATAATAATAATAATAATAATATGAGTGCTTTTATCATTTCTGCAGTCAAGGTGATATTTTGGATATTGTGTATCTTTTTATAGATGACAGGTTCCCTCGTGATGCTGCAGTGGAGTTTATCTTTTCTAGCAGCCCAGAAAAAATAAACGGTGAATATTTCTGAAGTCTTGAGTATCTTTAATGTGATTTCTTTTTTTTTTTTTTTTTTTACTTACTTATTTTGTGTGTGCTTTCAAGAAAACCAAAAGACAGATGCCTCCATCAAAATGAACTACAACAAATCAGATCCGGTAGTCCAATGGGATTCTTATGAGAACTTGAACCTGCACCATCAAGACAGCCCAGGGAGTAAGAAAATTGTTCATTGTATTCATTTGCATCTCATTGGGAAATAAATCTTCTTCTTCCTCAGCATCACTAAGCTTTTGAACGACACATTGAGTGCCATGCAAACCATATGCACCACTGGTTTAAAACTGGAGTTGTCTCATAAGTGAGAACTTCCTGTTTCCACCAGATATTTCTCATACCCGGGGCCCTCTGGACGGTAGTCTGTACGCACAAGTGAGAAAACGCAGAGGACCGGCCCCGACTTCCTCACCCAACGGATGCCTCAGCAGCAGCCCAACGGTGAAGACACAGATTGCCAGCCAGCCGCAAACTCTCACCAGCACTTCCGGCTGCGTCCCCTTTACTTCCCATCCCGAAAGCGAGACGACTGAAAGTCTGACGGGAAAAGGAGAAAGGGCAACAAGAGAGCGTGCACGAGACAAAGACGGAGAGACGGAGATTTTAGACGAAGCAAACCGGTCAAGTACGGGTGGATTAAGGCGAGAACACTCATGTTGCGGTCGAGCAGGTATCAAGTGTGGAGGGGTGGGGCGGAAATGGGAGGAAGAGCCGTGCCTATCCAACGGTCACTGTGCTGGATGCCGCAACAGTATTAAAAAACATCCCAAAAGCCAAACCCTGCCGACCTTAGCGACCAAATCCGTGTCACCTCCACCTCATTTGACTCATATGGAACTCTGTCATCGCCATAGTGTCCATCCTCTGCCCGCGTGGGAACAGCCGGCCCCATCTGCACCTTGTCTCCACAGATCGTGCTTCCCTTATTCCGCTTCCGAGCATGGTCACACCCTTCCAGCTTTGAACAGACACTACAATGATGAATGCCAAGGCTTCCATTATGCCAGCCAAAACCCCATCGCTCACCTTTCCCACCAGTCACTCCATTCAAGCCCATACCGAGAGATGTTCTTCAGTCCTCCAAATCAATGTCCTTGCCGAGATTGCTCCAGCAGGCGGGAGCACCAAGCGGCCTCGGTCAGACTGCTCCATCCGATGCATCCGGACCAGGCGGTGGGATTACAACGGACTAGAGAGGCATTGTGGGAAAGTAAAAACCCGTGGGAAGTGCCAGGAGAAGCTGACTTCTGGCAGTGTAAAGCAGCCGTGCCACCATATCACGGCTGTCACTCTGCTGCTTTAAAACAGGGAGCGGAGCAGCAAAGGTTTGTCCTTGGACCTCACCAGAATTATCCCAGCCCCCAGCCTATGGTGGACACGCGGGACGGAGTCAGCAGTGGATACCACAGCCCTCCTCCGCCCCCACGACAATCTTGCCCCTGCTCTCCTTATCAATCATCTCCCGTCGAGAGCCATGAGAGTCGAGGTTATGCTTCAGGTTACCTCTCTGGGTCAGCCTCTCCTCTGCCTGCCAGTAGCCCCTCCCTTGGGAGAGAAATACTTGCAGCAACCCCTCCAGAAGCCAAAGATCATCAGAATGAGCATCTCAAAGGTAAAAAACGGATGGGACTTTCTTAGAATAATGTATAATCCTGCAACCTACATTCATCCGATTTTTTTTTTCTTTTCTAAGCGGAAAAGACCGCAGCTAGTGCAGAGGTCGACGTATCGCGGAGTTCAGAGGGTAAACGTAATAGATCAAGCACCCAGACTCTGGATTCTGATCATGACTATACAGTCATTGGTGGCGGCAGCCCCACACACACAGATGACAGGTAGGTAACACCTCACTTTTGTCGAGATGATGCAGAGAAGACATTTATCACTTATTGATTCAGCAGTTGAATTTTCTCTCATACTTGCAGTTTAAGTCAAGACGCCTCACTCGCACTGGAGTTCAACACAAATGGAAGCAAAACACTTTTAATAGCAGAGGCAGAAGAGCAATCCCCAAGTCCTGAAGTAACACCGCCGTCAAGTGAACCTCCTCACAGTCGTACATCTGATGGAAAGAAACTTGAGGAACTAAAAGTCAAAGAAAATAACGAGGATACCAATCAGTCTCAAAGTACCACTATCATCTTCACCCTGGTGCAAGACCACCTCAACGGCTCAAATGCGCCGAGTGACGGCCCATCCTCCTGCAGCGCGACACACGTTGCCGGTCCGAGCTCTTCCAACAACTCCTCACAAATTTCTCCAAGTGAGTCCCCATGTCGCAGCTCCCCATCGGCGACAGAGCTTCGCCTAACGCCTGAGAGAGACAGCTCCACTGACCCCGCCAAACCACCGTCCCCTGTGCCTGATGGTTACCACACGCCAACGTTCCCCCTCGCACCTTATTACTACCCGTTACTAAGTGTCCCACGTGTCCCTTACACTGGCTACACCGCAATCACAATCCCAGCCGCTCAGCCGCCACTCCCGGAGAAGAAACGACTTTCAGGGACACCGGGATCGCTTAACGGGCACACTTCTCATCTACGAGCCTCTCCGGCGCCTTCCCCCATCCACAATATGGCTTTGTCCCCAATTTCGGCAGAGCAGAAACAGTATAGCAGCAGCAGGGAGGACATCAGGGTCAACGCTAAGTTTGTCCAAGATAGTTCCAAGTACTGGTACAAACCAAGCATCTCCAGAGACCAAGGTGAGTTGGAACCAAACTACTGGTGTATGTTTCAGTGTATACAAGACCTCACTCTTGTTCTCTCCGCAGCCATCGCAGTGTTGAAGGACAAGGAACCGGGAACTTTCCTCATCAGAGACAGTAATTCCTTCCAAGGTGCCTACGGCCTGGCCCTCAAAGTGGCCACACCTCCTCCTAATGCCAACATCACTGGAAGCAAAGGTAGTGTCATCACAGTTTTTAGACATGAGCCATGTTTGTAGTCTGTTGTTTGAAGAAAAAAAAAAGGTTCATACCCCTGCATACAATTCATCATCTCCCAGCAGATGTCCTGGAACAGCTCGTGAGACATTTCCTCGTTGAGACAGGACCGCGAGGTGTCAAAATCAAGGGCTGTCAGAATGAAGCATATTTTGGTAAATTGATGTTCTCTGCTATCTCCATCAGGTGTGGTTTTCCATGGTTACTCTCATTTATTTATTTATTTTGTACTTATTCTTGCTTTAGGGAGTTTGTCTGCCCTGGTGTATCAACATTCAATCACACCCATCTCTTTGCCGTGTGCCCTTCGTGTCCCAGAAAGAGGTAAAATTGGTTCTAGTAGTCTGGTTCTAATCTTTTTAGAATGTCTACCAACTCAGTAATTTTCTTTTTTAATTGGTTTAACAACTTGCATCACTTTTGGGTTGGACATTGGAGGTTATTCAGTGTTTCCCAAGTCAAGTAAAAATGCATTCATGAGGTGTGCACTGTTTTAGATCTGATCGGCGATCTTCAGGAGATACGGACCGTAACAAACACAAGCACGGCGGCCGACCTCCTTAAACAGGGAGCAGGTAAGATTTGGATTAAATGATTCTGCTGACCCAAAACTTTATTTCTATCAACAGTTTTGTTCAGTCTGCCGTAAATGCATCAAAAAACACTAAACAAAAATGCTCATAGAAAGTTGTGCAACGGGTTTTTGCAGTTCTTATCTTTGACCAGTAGAGGTCAGTAAAGCCTCACAATGCTGTTCACTGTGTTTAAAACCCATTCTTCTGATTTCTCTGAAGCTTGCAACGTTCTCTATCTGAACTCGGTGGAAACGGAATCATTAACGGGACCGGAAGCCGTTTCCAAAGCAACCAAAAGTACACTGGCTCTGAGTCCACGTCCTGCTGCAACAATGGTCCATTTTAAAGTTTCCTCTCAGGGCATCACTCTGACTGACAGCAAAAGAAGGTGACATGATGTGATGTTTTTTCTTGATGATGCACTTCGAACCGATCCTGGTTGTGTTTGCACAGATTATTTTTCCGGAGGCACTACCCCATCAGCAGTGTGACTTTCAGCAGTCTTGACCCCCAAGACCAGAGGTGAGACTTCTTGACCGTTATTTTTAAAAAAAAGTGTATGCGTGTGCGCTTATATAATTTTCCAGGCAATTGCGACTAATATAGGCAGAATTATCAGTGCTTGTCCCACCCCCTTTTTTAAAAACTTTTTTTAAAGCAATGTTTTTGCAAGTCTGGATCATCAGTTTGAGCTTCTGATTTATGTATTCCTGCAATTGTCTTCTGTTTCTATTTGTGTGCCGTGCTTCAGATGGACTAACAGTGATAGCACGTCCAGCAAGTAAGTGCTTGACTTCCTGGTTTAGCAAGTCATACTACCAACATTGCATGGCAATTAACACATGGTGGTACTTGGTGGCGATCATATTGTAAATATTGAGTTGAAATGGCTCTTTTTTTTTTTTTTTTTGCACCAGGATGTTTGGTTTTGTTGCCAGGCGGACGGGCAGCGCCACAGAGAATGTGTGTCACCTTTTTGCAGAGCTGGATCCAGAGCAACCTGCAGTGGCTATTGTTAACTTTATCAATAAAGTTATGCTCGGACCACAGCTACGCCGATGAAACATCTGAAAACATTTTGAGGGCAAGAGGGAGGTCTACAAAAGTTACATATACTACGGCGCAAAAAACACACACGAGCGTGGATTTTGTTTTGATTTGGGTTTTTTTAAACAGTCATGTTGTAAGTTAAAGTTTTACCAAAGAGGATCTCTAATTCTTCCGATTGTGTGGAATTGATTGTTGATCAATAGTGGATTTATGTTCCATTACGTCTCAGTTAAAGAGAAGAAAGGTTACAAATAATTAGATTTTTAATTGTGAGCAGGATTACACACAAAAAAAATCGTGACGTTTACATATTGGAGCCACTGTACAGTGCACAGAATCTTATAGCCCGGCCCATATTTTCATCAATCTTCATGAACCAAATGACAAACTCAGTCACACACTGCCATAAATGTATCAACCAATTCAAAGAGAGAATATATTAACATTTTTGTGACTGGAAATCACAACTTCATGCCTTAAAGCTGAAACGTTTCACAATCTGGGAAACATGTCACGCCGCTAAGGTCATTTTCAACAGAGACATTACCTCACTTTCTCCATGCCTCGGAAGGACCACACATTGGTCCTGACCTGGTTGGTTTGTTTTTATTTTCACAAGACAACCAAGATTCTTGGAAAAACACCCCAAAATAAAAATAAAAAACCAACCAAAGACATAAAATGTAAAAATATATTTCAAGTTTGTTTTTTATTTTTTATTTCCACCCGTGTGTTTGCGTGTGTTTTTTTTACAAACAGTGTAATTTCAGTGAGCACAAATGCAATTTTCATAATGTTTGTCCTTAATAGAAGTAATATATTTTATGCCTCTGAAGAAGAACTGTGTGAAATAAAATTCTACAAAAATACACACAATGTATACGCTTCGTTACTAAATGAAAATTGTTAAGTGTGATATTTGAGATATGCAAACAGCTATTACCAGATAGGACAGGCATCAGCTCACCATTGACCCCAATAAAGACATGTACGATATTTAAAAATATATATTATTACATCTTATTAGTGTGATGTTTGTAGTGCGACTTTAGAAACGGTAGAGAAAATGTATGACAGTATGTATTTTACGTGTGTGATATTTGTTCACTGTGTAGGAATGTGTGTGTATGTATACACTACATGTACATACACGTATGTATCATCGGCCATACAGTCACAGTATCCAAATATAAATCTATTTCAAGTCAAGTCAAGTTTATTTGTATAGCCCTAAATCACAGGCAGTCTCAAAGGGCTTCCTGAATTTGAATCCTGAAATATGTTTTATGCATGACAACAGTGATTTCCTAATTTATTTTTGACCGTATGAGTAAGGCGGCTCGCATGGTTTAATAAAAAGGCTCGAAGATACACAAATTAAAACTGAATCACTGTATTGTACTATTACATCATAGCGCAAATTATCCACACGCGTTGAAAAAAAACGAAATAAAAGGACGAGGTCCCGCCGAGATTTGAACTCGGATCGCTGGATTCAAAGTCCAGAGTGCTAACCATTACACCACGGGACCGGCGCTGTCACACCGGCATTTTTGTCTGTATTTCAACACAATAAAATGTACTAGTTAGCTCGGGATCATATTAACTGCATTTCCCTGTAACTAGTGACGTTTTATGCAACTCCAACTAACCACATGTGGTTAAGGTGACATGCTACCATGCAAGTTAGCTGGTCGGGAAGATGGCGTCGTGACGCAGTGTTCGAAATGAACCAAGACTGAAACGATGGCGGTAATAAATTCGAACATAATTTGTAGTCCAGATATCCAAGCGTGTGGATTTGTCGATTCGTCTGTTCGAAATGAAAGCATAGACAGGTGATCGATTGCATTTGCACGTAATGTTCAACGTGGTAATTCATTCACGTCTAATAAGAGACTTTCATTTGCTGTCTGTGTGATTGATCTTGGTGTGCAAGACTCAACAGTTCATGACGCGTTCGAGAGCATCTTTGCTTGTTTCATGTTACGTCACAATGGACAGTACATACTGTACAGCAGGCCAGGGGCGCGCAGAGGTCTTAGGGTTGGGTGGCGCACAGAGGAAGGTGGGGTGCAGATGAACGGCTACATTTACTAGGCATTTAGTTAAGAAAGGTTCTGTTGAGTTAAGGTTTCAAAGGAGGCTTAGAGATTGAAAGTAGGATATTAACTGGCATCAGGGTTAGAAATTACGGTTTGAATCCAAATCTGATTCTACGTTTGATCATCTTATCCAGAACAGAAGTGATTAACGCTGTCCTTCTTTCTCCCACAGGAGGGAACCAGAGCTGCTCAGCCCACTCCTCCAAAGTCCATCTTGCAGCTGTGCTTGGGCCTCCGGAGGTAAACATTTGAACTCCAGTGTGAAGTATAAACTTTCTTCGCCTGTGTATGAATATATCCCAGTCAGCATCCCTGCATTAGATGATTGTGCAACAACTACTGTACAATTTCTTATTTCAATCAGTCCAATTGTATACATCCATTTTAAGTGTAGAACTCCAGAAACAGCCCTTAACCTAATCTAAATAATAAAAAGGGTGGTCTCCTGTGGTGTTGTGTGATAGTAGAAGGCAGAATCAAAATGTTTCTCATTTTGACAAGTTTACAAATTGCATCAGAGACCGTAAACTCGCAATTATATAAATACAGTAAACCTTCAATGAATTTGGCTCAGTCTATTTCATACTTTTTTTTCCCCAAGAAAGTAAAATGAGTAAGTCACCGAACCGTGAATCTTTTTGAATCAACAAGGCCATGTTCATATTCATACGCTTACAAATACAGCATGCAAACGTCACTATTTACTGTCTATGTTCTGTGTAGTCTGCCTGCACTTCTGAAGAGTGCACTGTCAACTCTGGCTGACCAAAAGCATGAGCTCTACTGTGCAGGCTATTCATGTCACCCCACAAATGCCACGAAAACAAATTCCCTACTTTAAGTGGGTCAAGTGTTTCTGATTTATGATTTCCACCCTCATGCTTTCCAAACATCACCCTGGCTGAGTGTGAGAATCGGAGCATCTGAGGACACAAATTGGCCCAGCCAAAATACAAGTCCGACATGGATGTAACACAGTCGAATAAATCCCTGCTACCGGAGCTCCTCGAATCGGGCCCTGGTGCCAGACTTGGACAGGGCCCAAGCCACAGGATAAAAGACGAGCATGAACCTAACACCCACACACTTTACTACCAGCCACTGTGTGAATCGGCAGCTCACCACATTTCTCAAGTGGCTCCGCAATAGGTTTATGCGCTTGAGACGGTGCACAAACACGGATCGAAACAAGCGTGTTATGTACAGTGTCCCGAAAGTGGCGAAATTGCAGTTAAAAATGAATTCTAGATGCCTCAAAAGTTCAAACCATCCTTCTTCATCGTTGGCTTTTTTTGCGATCCCATTACAGATGGGTATTATTAATGATGAAGAGGAAAACTGGGAGGATAACCATAACACTGAATGCAATTTTCCGCAAAACAAAGTTGACACTATCGCTTCGAAATAAATTTTATGAGCTCTTTGTTTCATTTTATCGTGTATTTATGTGTTTAAATCATTCATAAACATATTGAATGTTTGTCAGCGTTTGAAAAATATTGGGTCCGTAAAAAAAACGTCCAACTTTGAACAATAAATAAATCAACAATCAGTGAGGTCACAGGCCGCCACTTTCCTATTCCCTTTTATAATCAGTTTTAAGTACGATATTGGACACATGTACGTAAAACAGATTTAAGGGAAGTGTGTGGATAAAGCTTTTGAACTTATGGAATTTGCAGATGGCGCTTTGACTCGGCCTGCAGCAGGAGTCCAAAAGCAATTTGAGTTGGAAGCGTATATATGAAGCCGGATGGGGCCCTTCTCCCTCTTTCCCTCTCCCCTTCCTATCTGTCCCCCTCGACGGTGTTTTTCTTACAGACACACCCCTGACCTTCATATAGGCCTCCTCCACTGGCCTCAGCAACACACACACACTTTGTACGACAATTTCCTCCTTGCACCACAGCTCCCATGTGCAACACGACCGCGGATGTAAATGCCATTTGAACGAGTGAAGCGTGAAGGCGCAGCGGATTCGATCCTTACTCAAGGAAAGCGCGACGAAACGTCAATATTATGCATTGGCGTTGTTTAGTCATCTATTTTCGTTGCAGCCGCTGTGCTTTGCATTGTTAATGTACTATGGCAACACACTGCCCAGAGCGGCGGCATTGCCTCGCAGCCTACCAGTGCACTGCAGAGTAGACACACCCCTCGTCTCCACACGCCTGACCGAACACACATTCTGAGGATGTCAAACAATGAGGCGAGACGCATTAAACAAAACGAGGTCCATCTAATGGCGCGATTTCGACATTCGACCAGAGACAAGAACACAATTACGTTTACGTCTTCATGAACTGATCACACGTCGTTTTATAAACAAAGAGATGCAGAGAAACACATGGCCTAAATTTCACAATCTCCGCCAATCGAGAGGGAGCATTGTCGATAATGATGTGGCGGTAATCCCCGCACCGGGGGTCTCTCCACACGCACGCAACATTCGGAGGCAAAACCATGTTGCTTTAAGCTCACGCGGTCAAAGTTGTTTACCTCTTCGTTACCTCTGACGTCACGACACACCCCTGTTTTAGGGGCTGGATTGTTGCGTTACGGACATCAACACCGACCAATCGGCTGACTGCAAAGCACGAGTGTCACCAACCAGATCAGGGCCGATCCGCTGAGCTCACACGTGATTGGCTACAAGCATTATGTGGGCGGAGAGGAAATCCCTCTTTCCCGTAGAGGCTCCAAGGAGGAGGCGGTCCATAACAAAAAGTAATGGCCATCTATTTGGTTACAGAAACGCTAAGGATATATGTCGTCGTACTACAGTAGGTGTGAATTTCTTCTACAAATGTTAAAGCGTTTGTGCTTTATCGAGCAGCTTTCCCGTTCAGCGTTTGACCCGCTCGGCACCGCTTAAACGCTCGAAGTTGCTCCGCGTTTGATGGTTAAAGGCAGCCTGCTAACCACGCTAAACAGCGCTAGCCACTACCAGCGCCGCCGCGTGCGAGTCCGACGTCTGGAAGGGCGGACGACTTTTCCCCACATTCCTAAGATTTGCAAAACACAGTCGTCTCGAAAGAAACCACTTCGTCAACATGGGATCGTGCACGCACGAAGACTGCGTGTGAAGAAGATCAAAAGCAACTCGGGGCTTAATGGGGGGCGGGGGGGAGTTGTGTTCAACTGTTAAGGTATGAAAACTCTTATTGCACAAGAGCAACGTGTTAAAGTCCAAACTGTGACTTTTGGAAATGTCTCTTCCTTATGACAGCTTCATTTGAACGCCAGTCCCGTCTTCTAAACTTGCGGATGTCGATCAGTAACGTTGCGCAACTTCGGATGACATGTTATGTTTGGGTTGATATTTCTGCGTTACATAATTGTTGGTCAGGTCCGAGGGTGAAGGCCCCCTTCCACTGACTTGCCACATGCCTTTTTGCTTTTCTATTGAACAGGATTAACATCTTGGGATAAACGGAGGAAAGCTTTCAAGTCTCAGCCAGTGTTCAAGGGCATGCCAAATCCTCAGGTGAGCCATTTCTATCGCACATAAGCCAAAGCTAGCCACATAATATGCAGCGGTGCTCACTGATTTTCTTTTTTCTGCTTTGTAAAATGCCCACTCTTGGGAAAAAAAAATCCCCGAAGGCAGAATTACTTCTCTCATGTAATGTCACATACTTGTTATATAAATAGGAAATAACCATCAAAGTAAAATGGACATTGGGAAGATATTGTGTGCTTGGATTTTCTATCAAGGCAATATTGAAATGTGTTTCGCAAATAGCTGTTAAATTCTTCAAAGATGCCTTCGACGGTCAATCATTTTGCTGTCTTTTGCTTCTGATGGATGTCCTGTATAGCGACAAATTAATCATCCCAAGTAGGCATGGGTGGTTGACTGCATTTCGTTTATGGACAATGGCAGGGGAAATTAGCAATCAAATATCTGATCAGTCGTTATTGATGTCTCTTTCTGTAAGTTGTATCATGTCAAAATGGTGAAACAACAAAAACCTCATCTAACCCTCCCCACATACCATCCATTAAGGCACTAATTGTTCTCATTACTACCCCTTCCATTGATTGTACTTCATTTCTCACAATCTATCTATTTCTTAGCATTCCACACCTGTTTTATGGCACGCACAATGTTATTTCGATTCCTTCAGTGCGAACATTTCCTAGATACTATTTCCTCGATGTAACCCGTCAAAGTCAACTTAAGAAATAATTGTTTCCTTTATGAAATGTATTTACATCATGTTGTTTATGAACTTCTATGTGCGATGTGCGTGCGCATGGTGGGGAAGGTACAGCCCATTAGATATCATGCGGTGATGCCCCCCCCCCCTCTTTCGTGGCCGTAGTAATTGCTGGCTTCCTCCTCACGTGTAACATATAAAGGGGTTCGTTGTACCATTAAGAGCCACTTGTCTCTACGTGTCTCATATGTTCGGTTGCCTTTGTAACTAATGAAGTCGTAAGTTCACCCTGATGTCTGCGGGTTCGTGGTTAACTCCTGTGGCTGATGGTTTGTAGGCCAAACATATATTTGATGGTGATGGACAGCTGTTCAAGCAGAATGAATACTTCTTGGAAAGCAAAATGTTCGGGGGAAAAAAAGGACTCAATATACATTGAATAATTGTCTGGTCATTTTCTTAAAAGGGGAAGTCAAGTAAAAAAAAAGAAAGTTAAAACTATATTCTATAGGGGACGGACATTTGATCAATTGCTATTGATGGAAAACGACATCATGGTGCTTCAGCGCATGTCACATGACCAAACCCAGAAAACAGGTCAGATGTGAGAGTTGTCACATGAGCCCTGAGGGACTGTGATGTCATTTTCAGTTGCTAGCAATTGGCAGAATGGCCGCCACCTGAGATAAATCGAAAACGGGTGGAAGTCGTAGTCCACAAAAGTGTTTAGACTAATGTGGGTGTTTAGAATATGAATGATTTTTCTTACTCGACTGTCCCTTTAACTTGCTGAAAATGACCATTTTTATTGTTTTCCCCCGAAGCATTCACACATGACATCTGCAAACAAATTTTTCTTGTGATCTTCCCCATAATCGTTTGGCTCAGGTATTCAATTTATGTTCAACCCACTTGGTCATCATTCGTAATCATTGACAATTGTCAGGAGCGTTTTTGATGCTTATATGAGATTGGTTTCAGCGGATTTATGAGCTGAGCAGTTATATCCTTGGATGACCCGTGTGCTTGAGAATACGCATTCCCTGTCAAATTCAGCAAAGACATAAACAGGACTCTCGACGTGTGTG
The DNA here is from genome assembly GCF_033458585.1 of Syngnathus typhle. Lineage (NCBI taxonomy): Eukaryota > Metazoa > Chordata > Actinopteri > Syngnathiformes > Syngnathidae > Syngnathus > Syngnathus typhle. The sequence goes on from NC_083748.1 coordinate 9,643,839, forward strand.
TGTGTGTGTTTGAGTGGGCTTCTCTCTGCCTTTCCCCTTCTCTAGAGTCCAGCAAGGGGCCCAGCATAAGGGGCAGGTTGCCGTCACTACCTCTCTCTCTCTCCCTCCCTTTGCTGGCCAGCAATAGGGGCCTGAGTAGGGGAGCAATATACCATAGATGTTGGACACGGCACCCCCGCCCCTTCCAACCCAGTTTAGCCCATTCCTGTGTGGGGCACAGGTCACCTTGTCATGTGCTGTTACTGCTGTTGTAACATAGTCCCAGAGATCGTAGGAAGAAGAAAGAAAAAAAAAAGCATGATAGGCCAAGGGCGCGCATGAGAGAAGGAAGAAAAGGGACAGGACTGGACTAGTCGACTCCGCCAGTTGTTTTGCCGCATTGCAAACCTCTTTATTGACGGCGTTGTTGTGGTTTGCTCCGATTGTTCTCCTTCATTCATGTGCTCTCCGGAGACCTAAGCATTAACTCCCATTATTGTAAATATCCGTTTTTGTTGCGCACGTCATCCCGCCTGCTCCTTTTTTTTTTGCGGTGGCTGTGCTGTAAAATAAAAGTCCATGTGTTTCCATTGTGGCGTCCTTCTGAGTAACCCGGGTCATTCCAGATCTGATTTGTTTTATGTATCTTCTGTACTCGCTGTGACCCGCCCGAGGTATGCGCTAAAACATTTTCACCTTCGTTTGGCTCCCTTCTCTCGCGCCACAACTTTTTTTCCTTCATATTTTTTGCAATCCGTCCCCTTCCACAGTACTTTTCGTGGACACCTTTAGGCCCATTTGTTGGCTGAATGGTGGATGCTGATTAGACTGTCGGAGATGCTTCATGTGTGGTTTAGGTGACATTCTGGCTTCGACTTGTATGTGTTGGGATGTGGTATCAAAGTTCATTGCTGGCATTCTTGGGCTGTGATGCCAATTTTTTTTATTCTTGAATTTACCACTTGACAATCCCTCTTCTGCACGTTTTAGTGCTCTGGGTGTACCGCGTTAAATATTTTGAATTTGATGGAAGTTAGGGTTAACATCTGGGTGGTTCTTATTTGGTCTTGTGTGTTTGTGTGTGTGTGCTTGTAACGAGATAACATCAGGTGACATCAGTGCAAACTTTGTGCATCGTACATTGCATGCACATTTTTGCTTTTGAGCGGCAGTGACGGTGAGCATACTGCATTAAAGCATCTGTTTACCTGCCGGTGGGAAGTCGCTGTTAAGCGGTCGTTAACCGGAATGGTGACCATTGCCGAGCACAAACCTGTAAGAAAAATCAAAGCTATTAAGCTTTAATAGATTATGATGGACACACTGCCACTCAGACTCAAATGAGTAATTCAGAGATAGGAAAAGCCACAAACAGCTCGTTCATTTTATTAATCTGGCCTGCCAAGGTACGTTATTCTAAAGTATCAAAAAGTGTGTTTGCATTTGTGAAGAAACAAATCTCAAAATTAACTTTATGAGTCAATCAGTAAAACTCAATTATGTCATTTCATTTTAAACTGCTTCCAAATTCTTTTCCGCAACGATGGATTGCACCTAAATGAAAATCGAACATTATTTATCGCAGCGCCTTTTCACCTACGATATTTTTTTTTAGTCACGACACGCCAGCGCAAACATTTCCATTTTGAAAAGGGGGAAAAGTAACCTGATATGTTTTTCTCTGTTGCCATGGTGTTTTGGCATTGAGGCTTCAATAATGAAGTAATTGTCCTGGCTCAGCTCAAGGTGAACGCGCTGCATACTCATTCAGATCAGCGGAAGCAACCCAAAACTCTGAATTTTTATATTTCTATTATATTGCTCTATTTGTGTAGCCGCTATTACCACATTTCAAAAGAAAACCTTTTAAGCTTATTGTTAGAGTCTGTTATTGTTCTCATGCTATAACGTTCTACTGACTCGGCTACTCTGGTTGTTTGCAGGCAAAGGAAATTCCAATAACCCGCCCCCAAATGTTTAGCGGTTTTTTAGTTTCAATCGCTCACAACCCCACCCACCCACTAGAAATGAGCGGTTTGTGGTATGGAAAGCATCTATGGTACATATATTTGAGATGTGGCATTCATTTCGTCAAACGGACACACCCAATGAGTAATTGGGGCAAGTTGCCAATTAAGAACGGAACATCAGAAGGACAAATAGAAATGCAGCTATTGTCTTGTCCAGATAGCTTTCCGTTTTTTTTTTATGTCTTTCATCAATAAGTTCCGCCCACTTCCCAAAATAAACACATCGATTTACACATGGCGAATCTTTGTCAGGTTTGCTCTGCAACAGTACTAACATACTAAAATGTGACTCCACCAAGCAAAGTAAATCACTTTTTCCCCTTGATGCTTCCCAAGAGGAGCAGCCAACAGGGATGAGACACTTTTATTTTTAGCCTGTAATTCAAGTGTCCCACAAATGTGTGTATTTAGCTGGCTTTTGAGATTTATAAAACAGACATTTTTGTGTTGATGTCTTGTCTGGCACGTGTCTCCGTGCCAAGGCTTAAGACGAGTCCTCCCTTTCTCGCTGCAGAAGGGCACACTTGGGCTAGGTGACCCCGAAAGTCACATGGAGGTCACTCCCTTTTTCATTGGCCGGATCTATGTATACTTTCACAGCTCCCATCCCTCCCTCCCGCGCTTCCTTCTTCTCTGGCCCGCTTCACCCTCACCTACGATGCTTTCCTGTGGGTTGATGCCGTGCCGTGCCCGCCTGACTGCAGCAAACGGCCATTCAGAAGGAAAGGAGATGAGAAACGTCTGCGTGGCGAGGCGAGATTCTGACCAATTGTAACATAGGCAGCGTTAGAAGTATCGTGAGGTTGTCAATGGCGACACCGTGCGAGGATTGCACAAGGCAAGCGCGCTTAAATAAACCTCTGCTTTGAATATGACCATAAATATTTGTCATTTCTCTTCAGCATACTGGATATGTTTGCGCTTACTTGATATAATGGGTCACTCGGGGGTATTGCAACGAAATCAATCTTGTACTCTGACCAGTGTTTGGAAAACGAGAGCACATGAAGTAAACCGCAACTTTGAGGATCGGACTATTTGACAAACTCTGTTCCGTGTAGCAGTCATAAATGTTCTGCTGGTGCAAGATTATACTCACTTAGACTTGTCACGTGGCTCTCCACTTCACGTGATGTATAATTCTGCATGTGGTCTGTTCAACTCCATTCTGGAGGAAGCTCCTTTATTGTTATGACTCCAAAGAAAAAATATTTGAATTTACCTGCTATTGGGAGCGGCGATGCAGCATGGATTGGTGCCAGTCGATTACAAGGGCGTTTCCCCAAACTGATCTTTTTTTTTTCAGGGCACGAGGTGACTTCTGGTGCCAGGATCAGTTTTTGCTGCACTGCACCAGTAAAACCACTTGACAATCTATTGAGGTTTTTGCTAAAATAACCTTTATATAAGTGACACAGAAATACACACTAAGACCGTAAAGTCTGCAAATGTGTCATTCAGTGACACAGCAGCTCGGACGAGCCAACCAGGAGGTGTAAAGAAAGAAAAAAAAAACATACCTGCCAGAACACAAACAAATCGGCCCGTGAGCAGCGTCGTCGTCCTTATTGCGACACAAGTGTGATTGATGCCGCCGATAGTGGAAAACACAATGCATATTATTCAGGTGAGGTAAGTCAGCGGAAAGCCGTCGCTCCGAGCTGTTTGTCGTACTGCGTGTCTGAAACTGGAATGAGTACAGATCTGGTCTAATAACCTGATGAATTATTTAGAGCCCCCTCTCAATACAAAGCGTGTGTTGAGTGTAATGGCCTGTCAAGGCTCAATGGATCCGCAGAGGGCGGATTTCACTCATTAGTCAGTGATATCGGAAAGTGAATGAGTGTGCCTGCTGCGAGTTGCTGACTTGCACATGATTTTTCATTTTATTTATCATGTAGCGCGCCATGAACTACTTCAGTGGAGCATGAGTGTACGTCTAAAATAAAATGCCATCCATATTCAAATATTTTTTTAAATGCTATTTAGTATCGGAGTCAGATTTTTATTTACCACTATTATGAGCATATCATTTTTGCGTTGCCAGTGTTTTTTGTTGAAGTAGTGGCGCAACTGCCAATCATGACGCGGCCTTTATTATAATGCTAGCTGCGGCGTTTGTTGATCAAGTCTTGTGTGACATGTACCCCACTGCGAAAAGATGACCTTAAAATCTCTGCAACGTGGCCGATAGGATTACTGCTTCTGTTGACCTTTGTTCGTAAAAGTGGTGCGCGAAGGGGTTGGCTGGGAGAAAAACAACACGGTAAGAGAAGCAGCAGTAATAAAAGCGCCACCTTGCCAGTGTGAAATAACATTGAATTTGTTTCAACATATTAAGCCGTCACGTCCGCGTGTCACTTTCCTGTATAATTAGAAAGTCCGATTTGTGTTTCCATTAACAGGCCTGAGCTCATGTTTTGCAGGAGGTCCAACAGCCTTTTCTATCAACAGCCTGTCAATCGTCTATTGTCATTCTGTTGCGTGTTTTTGCTCCCCCCCCCCCGACAAATATTTGTAGCTGAGGCAATGTGAAGCTGTGCCTTTTCCACTCTTTCCACACACTTCCATTATTGTTGATATCTTGTGATGCTGCGAAACGCAAGGCACCGATATCCGCGTGAGGCCCGGAGCAGTAAGAATTTTATGTATACAACCTTTGTATAGTATTATTTATATGCTTTAGTCAACATGTCTGCATATGGGTGTGGCACAAGAAGAAATGGTCTGGTGATATTCACAAGTTGAAAATAACACGACTCGGTAATAGAGCGACGGGTCCAAACATTTTCATGCTGGCCGCGGTTCATTCGTGACTTTGTTGAGGTTTGCATCCTACTTTCCCTTGACTCGCCATTTCCTCTCGCCATCTGTCCCGCTTTGCAGTGGAAGCGAAGAAAATAATAAGAAAGGCGCTTTGTGGCAAGGACAGTGCGTATTTGTTTTTGAGGATGCCGGCCTCTCGGTGACATGTTTTTTTTTTTTTGTCCCCTTCACGAGGCCATTTATTGAAATAGATGCCCAAGCGCTAAGGGCAAACAAATATAGCGCACATTTTTTGGAGTTGAACAGGAATTTTTCCACTTGTTGCGTATTGCGGTCGATCCTTTTCCAGACAAGATAAACTCTCAGTTTGCCTTACAAAATCCTTAGTACACCCTACGAAGGACAAACTGGAAAGTTAAGGTCCCTGCTTCTGGAAGGGACATTATCTGGCTTGCAGGGAGAAGAAACATGACAGGAATTTGTGAATTGATATTATGAAAATAGGCAGCAGATACTGTCGTGTGGGTGTGTCTTTAGTTTACACTTTAGTTTCACAAACATAAGGAATTGAATAAAGTGAATATTCTGGCACCAAAATGAACAACTTTCTGTTTAGTGAACAAATATTGGCTTCTGAGAGGAAAACCATTTCATCATGAACCGCCAATGTTATTGAACAAATATTTAATGGAGCTGTTTGGCAGGTATCGAGAGGTAGTGATCTCAAGACTTTAAAATTGGACTCTCACAAAGTTACACTTTTCTTCTCCTTTGTGGCAAAAATCGAATTATTCCGGTTTCCTAATTTGTTGGGACTTCTCACATTTTCCATCTAACCTCTCCCGTCTGTTTTCAGTAATGGAGCCCACTGTTGTGAGTACATCCACCCTGGCCCCTGATGAGTTTGACAGAAATGTGCCTCGAATCTGCGGCGTGTGTGGCGACAAAGCCACCGGCTTTCACTTCAACGCCATGACCTGCGAGGGCTGCAAGGGCTTTTTCAGGTAGACAAACGGCACACACTAATTGGCGGTGATGTCACAAGCATGCCGATGGGTTGATGTAAACGGAAGCACATGCTCCAAACCGTGTTCACATTGTACATGCGCTTAGTGTGTGCTTTGTGCAACCGCTTTTACTATCCTGCTGAAAAGCACATTGCTTCACATACGCATTAGTATGCATGCACAGGTCCTGCCTATGTTGCACGACCTCCCACTCACATGCACACACACGCACACACACACACACGGCAGTTACATAAGAACACATTGAAAACAGCATCCGTGTGCACACTAATACCAAGCAACCGGTTGAGCTTATTAATGCTATGAATATTCCTGGGCTGACAAGTACAGTAAATAAAAAAATAAAAAATCTCGGGTTTTTGTGTGCTTAGATGAATGTGTTAAATAGTCTCTGTCCTTTTCGCTCATCTGGCCTCTGCCTAAACTTAATTGAGCCGAGTCTGTTTCTGGTCAGGCTGAACAATGATTAATCAAACTCAAGATGACGTTGTGAGGTAGTGATATGCAAAAATGGTGCAAACAAAAAAATGATCTCCATTTTAACGTTTGCGGATTGGACTTGACTGATTCTGTTTGCAACCATAGTAAAGTAAGCAAGCTCTTAAGTAAGTACTAGCTCTTCTGTGAATTCAACATATTTATGTCATCTGACAGTAGGTTGTTGCATAACCGACTGGAATGTTTTTCGCTCGATTTAGGCGCAGTATGAAGCGCAAGGCTTCCTTCACGTGTCCCTTTAACGGCAGTTGCACCATCACCAAGGACAACAGACGCCACTGCCAGGCTTGCCGGCTCAAACGCTGTGTGGACATTGGCATGATGAAAGAGTGTAAGTATCACTGTTGACCCAGATACTTGCAAGGTATTTATTGTGTTCGATTTTGCACCATACACATGTAAATGTTTACACTGGTTATTGTGTTTTGGAGCTTTGCAGCATGGACCCCAGTTTGAAGGAGAACCAAAAGGTTGTGTCATCTAATACTGTTAGACCAACTTTGAATTTTATGGATCGCCTCAATAAAACAAAAGATACTTAGAGGGTAGAAGTTCTCAACAGGTGGGCCTTTCCCAGACCTATTATTCGATTTTTTTTTATGAAATCTATGCTTTTGTAACGAGAAAAACTGGATGAATAAGATAATGTTTTTTTTTTTCCATCTGTTATTTTTGTTGTTCCAATTTTTAGAAGAAATAACCCGGTGACTACAAAATATTGTTTACTATCCTACTACTCTCCTCAGAATCAAAGTGAACTATAAGGTGTTTGGGGGGGGGGTTATGAGGTGGCTTTTTCAAATATTACCTAATATTTGAACTGGGGTCAAGTATCGCCGAGTTGTTGGCCCCATCAGAGTGTTGACATGTTTTAACTAGTGGAGTCAGCCGGCATTGTAAAGACTAATTATTCTCCAGCTCAAGATCAAACACTTGCTGCTCCGTAGACCTTTCCCCCCCTTTGTTTTCATGTAGTGCGTGCAAATTGAAATAAATGCAACACATAGTACCTTCATTCAAAACCCTCCCAGTTGCAGCTAAGTTCATTAGCGTCAAACAGGAACCTTAGGGCTGTCACTCTGTTACACTATGTAAAAAAAAAAAAAAAAGACAGCAGCATGTTATTGTCAGCCGGCTCGCGGACTCTCGCTCTCTTTGGTTCTCTGTGAGCTAATTCAGTGGCTGGAACAACAAGGAGCCCACAGAACAAAGACAATGTTCTCAGTTGTTCAGTACAGCGGGGGTCTCCATGTGGACTGGTCCCCTCCCATTCTCTTCCTCCAGAGAACAACAACACCCCCGCCCAATGCTATATTGACATAGCTGTCATCACAATGCAAAATATATTGGTAAAGAGGCGATGGCCTTCTTCCTATAGATTAGTTAACTGTCTGGAAAAACACGTACATATATAAATGAATGATGGACTTTGTTTCTTTGCCCCCCTCCCGCCCTTTCCACGCCACAGTCATCCTGACAGACGAGGAAGTGCAGAGGAAGAAGGACCTCATTCAACGGCGAAAGGATGAGGAGGCCCAACGCGAAGCGGAGAGGGAAGCGCGGCGACCTCGGCTGACCGACGAACAGAGTCAAGTCATTGCCACGCTGGTGGAGGCGCACCACAAAACATTCGACGACTCCTACTCTGACTTCTGCCGCTTTCGGGTTTGTGTCGCATTCCGCAATCCATCGACAAACGGAGGAACATTCTGTTCACGACTGGGTTGCGTTGCCAAAATTGTTCACCAGCTGCTAAACAGCTGGTTGTTGTGAATCTCGCTGCTGACATCTAGTGCTGATAAGTAGCATTTTTTTCGCCCAACTAAAGACAAAAGGAAAACGTTTTGTAGCGTGAACCAAACTTGTAATTATCACATTAAGGGCTTACAGTGTCAACAACATAAACTTTAGTGTCATCTCTGGTCCTGTGTTAAAACTACATATGGGTTGCTCATGTTTCAGTTCCGACAAGCATCAATGATATTTTCCCTCCGATTTTTCCACTGTAGTAATCATTTGTTCAGTAAATAAATAATATTCCACTGTGCTCTTCGTCTCCATTTGTAGCCACCAGTGCGAGAGGGGCCAGTGACACGCAGCGCCAGCAGAGCCGCTTCCCTCCACTCTCTGTCGGACGCCTCCTCCGATTCCTTCAGTCACTCTCCCGGTGAGAAGCTCTCGCTCTATGAAAACGTCTCTCAAGATCAACATTGGCTGCTGGGTGAAATAATTCACATAGACCTTCCAGCACAGTTGCCTTTAAAAGTAAATGTTCAAGAGGAGCATAAACCCCCCTCGCAAGAGCCATCAACACGTCAACCTCCGTTTATAATCACAGAATCTATTTAGGAAAGCGTAATATTTATAATTGTTTCAAGCCAGCTACTTTCCTCTTATTTTTGCGGCTTGTATAATTTGTTTGTCGTGGTTTACTGAGAATGCGGTGGAAATCCTTTGAAGGCCTCGTACCCTGCAGACCTCTGACGTACGCTAGTAAACATGAGTCCATTAATGCATCTGTCACTAATGCAGTGCACACAGCGAGAGGCACGGTCACATAGCCTACACGCAGCGCCAACAAATGACTGAAAATAACCCCATTGATGTTCAAGTACTTCACGTGTTTTCAAGGCTGTCATCCGTTTTCCCCTGCCGCTTACTCATGTTCTGCTGGACATTCACTTAGTTTGTATTTATGGATTTTTTTTTTTTAATCCCCTTAGTCTAATTTTCCTCTCCCCCCTTTTGCTGCAGAATCGGTGGACACCAAAATGAATTTGAACAACTTGATGATGATGTATCAGGAGCAAGGAAGCAGCCCCGATTCCAGTGAAGAGGAAGCCTCCAGCTTCTCCATGCTTCCCCACCTGGCCGATTTGGTGTCCTACAGCATTCAGAAGGTCATCGGCTTTGCCAAGATGATCCCGGGCTTCAGGTATAGATAGCTTCATGTCATGTCTTATTTGCTGCCTGCTAAACTAGAGCACAATATCAAAATGATAAACTTGGAAGAGATCTTGATCATCATAAAACCAGAGATTGACATGAGAACTTCTCTGGCCAAATGAACGCTGCATTAAATGAATTAAAATATTTTTACATATTTTTCTATTCAATAAAAGTCAATGTATTTTTATGTTGAACATAAAAGTCCTTAAAGCACACTTACTGACGAAATAACAGTCAGGTTTTATCGCCCGCAATAATTTCTAATCCATCTGACTCACAAATAGGGAAAACATGAAGCAGCTAATTTGAGGGAATGGAAAATAATGTTCACATCCGAATTGTGGGAAATGCGTTATAAAATGAAAATCAGATGACTGGTGTCGGCGTCACAATGGAACCACTTTCTATTTTGAGTTGTTTTCGTTCCTTATTAACATCTTGATGACCTCCACTTTATGAAAAGTCGCCCCCCCCCCCCCCCCCCCCCGCTCGTTGGTAGGACAAAATGTGTCTCATGTAAGGGTCGCCTCAAAGTTGCGGCTAAGGTGAGCCAGGCCCCGTATTTCCCGCTAGTTGTTGTTGACATCGACTGCGTTTGATGGATGTGCTCGGATTACCCACGGAATGTTTGTTCGCCTTCATTCGCTTAAGCTCAGGCCGTCGCTCAGGAGTCAAAGGATCTTCCTAGATCCATATTCTATTTCCATCCCTTTACACATTCAGCGACCTTGCTCGAGGCAGTTTTGTTGACGATGCTTGATCTCAACATGTTTGTCAGTATGAAACACTGCATATGCATCCATCATCTCAAGCGTGACATCATTTGATCGATTATTTGTTAATTTACTGTAACAGCAAGCCCTTGGCGTACGCTAACACATTAGCATCTTCCCTCGCAGAGAGCTGACAGCAGAAGATCAGATCGCCTTGCTGAAGTCGAGTGCCATTGAGGTGATCATGCTTCGCTCAAATCAGAGCTTCAACCTGGAAGACATGTCCTGGAGCTGCGGTGCTCCTGACTTTAAATACCAGATCAGTGATGTCACCAAAGGTCAGTCTAAAAGTTACCACCCATTTTTTTTTTGCTTTTGTCTGCTGCCTCATTTGTGGGACTTGTCTTGAGAGCTTCAAAGAACCGCTGGCATACACGTGTCGCTTGGAATCTCATTAGACTGTGCAGGTCAACATAATCATGCCAAGTTGTTGTTTGTGCTGTAGCGGGCCACACTCTGGAACTACTGGAGCCGCTGGTTAAGTTCCAGGTGGGCCTCAAGAAGCTTTGCCTACATGAGGAGGAACATGTACTGCTGATGGCCATCTGCTTGCTTTCTCCAGGTACGCTCATTGTTAGGCAAATGAAGACATCTTAGTGACTCACAGATGACTTGGAGAAACCAAAGTTGAGCTGTTTGACTTCCGTCCATCCGGAATCATTTTTGGGCTTCGCGCAACAACAACAACAACAAAAAATTGAAGGATTTCGTGTGAGCAAATTCAGCAGAGCTATCAAATATTTATCCCCACTGTATGCGATTCTTCAGAACTTCACCCAGAAGGGTTTCATGGCTTGTCACGGCGTTCCGATCAGAAAACACAAGACATACATTATATATACCTAGTTATGCAAGCAAGGAGATAGAGTAGAACTAACTGGAAGATCCTCATTAAAATTGCAGACCATTGCTCCCGCTAATCTAAAATTAGTGGATCAACATGCATTCAACATGCAACCTGATGCCAGTGACACTTGTTTCCGTATAAAACCAAACTCTGGGGAAAACCTCATTTGTCAACAGCACCCATGATCATTTCTCAGCACCAACCCCTCCCTCCCTCCCTCCGCCCCTGCCCACAGACCGCCCAGGTGTGCAGGACCACGCGCGCATCGAAACCCTCCAAGACCGCCTGTCCGAGACTCTGCAGGCCTTCATCCAGCTCAACCACCCCGGCGGGAGCCTGCTCTACGCCAAGATGATTCAAAAGCTGGCCGACCTGCGCAGCCTCAACGAGGAGCACTCCAAACAGTACCGCTCGCTCTCTTTCCAACCCGAGCACAGCATGCAGCTCACCCCACTGGTGCTGGAGGTGTTTGGCAGCGAGGTGTCCTAAGGGGCGACCGCACCCGTGTGGGTACAAAATGGAGGGTGGGAGCCGATGAGTATCTGGATGCGTGTCTCTTTCAAGAGTCCGTAAGGCGAGCAAGCAGATGTTTAAGCGACAGTAAACAAGGGAACTACATTCAGTACAACTTAAGCTAAGCATACTTCTGCCTCTTTACAGTGTTTATTTTTTTTTGTCTATTTAAAAAAATCAACGCTGCTTCAAATGTCAGGACATTTTGTGTACACACACGGTGCACAACAACAAACACACTCAGTTATTCATTTAGCCATTCCGTTGAGCTACCTCTTTATTTTATTTTATTTTTACCGGGGCTGTTTTATATTACTATCACCTCTATGGATGCTTTAGATACAGTACGGACGACGTTTTATCGGATGAAATCAGTGCCTCTGCATTACTTTACAAGTTGTCATTTTTTATGGTCATCTGCTTGTCTCCAAGGCAGTGTGTATTTATGTATACCAACCTTTCATCTCTTGCCAAAGGTATGGTCCTCTGCCATCTCGGAAAACCATCTTGCTGCTCGCTTCGCGTGCGACCGCATGACACGCTCACAATCTTTTTTTTTTTCTGACTAACCTAACAGCCCATGAAGGAAAACGGTCAGTATTTCACTTTAGATTGCAGAGTATAGTCTGTCATTTAGTGGATTGAATTTTGGTTTGCCTGGTTTTTGGAGGTGAGAATCAGCCACTAAATGTGTTAGCTACAATTTTTTTCTTTCTTTCTTTCGAACTGCAAACGGTCAATCAAACCGAGCCAACATTATGGCTTGTCGCTCTTTATTTTCCTAAAGCTTCTAATGATATAGTTAATTCCTTGTAAATAGCTAATTGCTACCATGTGTATCCTAAGCACTGTTGTATCACCATTTATTCAAGACTGTATACTCTATATATCACAGATTTTAAAGGGCTAAATGCCAAATTTAACTGGATTAGTGAATTAAGGCTCCGGTAAGAGACCTGACTTGTTAATGGATGGCTGCAAACCATACTTGGAGTTGGCTTAGAAATGGATATAATTGCTTCAGAATTGTTTATTTTATTCTATATGTCCCTGTATCTTCCCCAAGACAATTTCAAGAATTGTTCTTCGGTGGAATATCATGAGCTCGGTGGGCGTGAAACTTTGCAAGTTGCTTCACGCCTTGGCACTTATAATACCCTGAATTTTCTAGAACATCTGAGAACTAGTCTGAGACTGGTTGTGGTTGGTGTGCAACTCCTCCCAAAGGCCCTCCAGATGGCTCATGTGTGCAGTTTGCCCCCCCTAGTGGCTGTTTTGTCTAAAGACCACATATGCAGTGCATAAAAGTCATCGTGTTAAGTTAGGGTGACCAGAGATGCAATTTCAGCCTTGTATTACTCAATATAACTCAGAGTATAGTTCCTGCTCTAGATAATTCATATCGGAATTTTGAGAAAAGTTGTGTATTTGGTTCTACTAAAAAAAAAAAACATTAACTGTAATAACATAAAATAAGCCGGTTAAAAACAGAAAAACATTTTAATTGTAATAACGTAAAATAAGACTGTTTAAAAACAGTATCACGGAAACAAAAAACATTTTATGGTTTGAAAGAAATATACTTGTAGTATTAAGACTAAAATGGGAATGGAGTTTTAATGTTGAGAAACTGAAAAAATGTGTGAGAATTTCTTATTATGCGAGTGAAAAATATTCCATTGTAATATAAGTGATGTTGGACATTTGAAAGAAAAAAGAGTAAAAGGTGAAATAGTACAGGATCGAAGCCCTTATGTTAATACATGATTAAAGAAATAGAATATCCGTATCCCCCGACATCCAGATTAAGGTTGTAATTTTACAAGAAAACATCGATCTATTTAATTTTTTTGTCCCATTGAGGACACACTGCAAAAACAAAAGACTTTGTATCAGGGTAAAGCAAATGTCGTGAAGATGACAGATTTAAATGTAAATGCAAGAGAATTCTAAATAGTATTTAAATGGATATACAAAACAAATATGCAATACACAATATTGCCGTTTTCCACTTTGTTGTGATCAACTGATGAACTCGCTCTAGTTTTGGAATGACCCAGTTTGATTATTAAGTCATTAGTCACATTTGATACTTAAGAGGCCGCTGTATTATTTGGTGCCACGATGAAATTGCCCGAAGAAAACGGATCTGTAGATTGCTTGATAGATAGTATGCCGCATGCACATCACAAATCCGCCCCTTCCTGTCACGCGTGGACTATTTTCACGGGGGTTGCGTTGCGTTCAAGCTATTTTCACGGTAGCGATGTGATGTCAAATAGTTTCTGACATGGGCGAAAGTAGTTCCTGTGATTGGCTATGCAGGCTTCCTGTGCCAGACCTTTTATGACGCTTCCACTGACATCATCTCAGGGCTACTCTTGCAGCCTTCGCGCTGCTCCTCGTTTGTCATCGGGAGAGCATTGTCGCTTTAAACTGTGCAGCCCAAACTGACTCACCAGCAGGACCGTTCTCTTTCACTGTGGCATAAGTCCAACTCTTCTACTATTGATGACTTGTGCCAATCCAACTGCACGGGAAATATATTGCAAAATGTTTCCCCGTTAATGTAACGACAGTTTTGGTTTTCTCCGATACAGTTCATGTCCTCAAAAGTGACGATAGAGTTTCTTGGAGGCAGTAGGCCACCACGTGTACTTTTTTTTTTGGAACGTTTTTTTACTGCTGTATGTAGGTTAAAGATAGTAATGCAGTATTGACGTGTACAGAGGAGTAGTAAGGCGACACTGAAAAGAAAAAAACTATCTCAAAAACTTTTTTTTCCCCATGTAATATTCCATTCTTCATTCAGATAACTTTAGAGCTTTCTTGTGCTGGTCTTTTCTTTTCAGTGCAGTCGTAATATTTCTTTGTAGATATGCGCGTGTTTTGTCCAAGTAGGGAACTTTGGGGAATGCGAAAGTGCCATAGGAAGGCTTTCCTCCAAACGAGAACAGGGTCAGTGAGTTCTCCGGTGAGGATTTCTGAGCCGAGCGGGAAAATTGTAGAGGACAAAAGTAACGTTGACGTTGGCGCCCATGACTGACTCATTGTACATATCATGGATCTGCTCATATTGACACGAGGTTTTCTTGTTTGTATTCACCATACAAAGCTGCTTCAAACCATTGTAACAATGTGGTTGGTGCTTGTTGGATTTTTGGACCTTGTAAATTCTACTGCAACGGAGATCCACCACGCGTGACATGCGACCATCTTTGTTGAGATAGTAGCGGTCTAGTCAACAAGAATGACATTGCATACCGTAATACCTGTAATATACACATCATGGTACACTATCACCAGCAAGCTTTACAGATATACTATTTTGTTTCTCTTTTTGAAAGTTTGTCCGTATGACTGTTGCCATTACAAATCCTGTCCATAAAGCAGGTATGATAGCCGTCTCGCCGCCCGCCCACACGTTCTATTTGGAGTTTTCATTCCCGCCTTTACGACAGGGATTGTAATGGAATCAACTTAAATGTAGTTCTTAAGACGAAGATTTTCCACAATGGATGTACACCGTCGTCAACCTAATAAGAAACAACCTACCTCTTTTAGCTCTTTTTTTTTTTTTTTTGGCTTTAGCATTTGCTTCAGTTTTTACTTTTGTAATGTTTGTATTCATATTGGTATTTATTGCTGTCTAATGAGTCATACTTCAATGATTACCTCAGAGATATCTCACAGATTTTGGGGAGAGTCCAGCTAATGAAGTTGTTGATAGTTTGTTTGTTGTCATTGTACAGTTGTCTTCTCATACTAAGCATTGCCCCCTCCGTTCCCACCAACACACAAAATACCAGTGGTGTTTTTATGAAATCTTGTGCCTACACCCACGGGGCTCTCACTGGCTAGAAAGCGCTTTGCAGCATTGTCCTTGACATGTATACTTAGAGAGTGGAATGAAAACGAAATGTCTACACACCTCGAAAAAATATAATGGCTGGATAATCTTTTTTTCGTGTGAAAGAAAATAAGTCAATTATTGTCATATTTAGGCCATGACTTGCCAGAAATTCCTTCAGTGTTTTCCTTCTCTCTCTGGTCTTTACATTCGTTTAACAGAGATGTCCACTTCTCCTGTTCCAGTTCTCACAATGGTGCCATATTTTATGTACTTGTATAATGACTGTCTTCACTTTGTTCCAAGGTCCAGCTAAAGCTTTGGAAATACTTGTCAGAAGAATCTCAGTGTTGGAAATGCTCAGAGGCATGTATAGATTAGTTTGAATGTGATCAGTCAGATACGTTCACACATGAGATGAAGGAGCTGCAGGAATTTCTGGCAAGTAATGGCTGCAATCCCCTACAGGCTATCATTCGTGTTGAAAGTTTTTCGAGAGGATGTGTAGACTTTTTAAAGCCACTGTGGTTTGTAAAGGCAAACCTTGGAGAGGATGTAATTTGTTAGGGAAGTGTCCAGAGGAACTCCAGTGGCTGATGGAGCAATGAGAGGTGTGTTAGCCCCACTTGGTTCTACTATATGTGTGGTTGAAGTTCTACAGTGCCCCGCCCCCGCGTTCTTTCTCCTCATATCTTCTGTCTGAAGTCTACTCCCTCACCTGTGTCATTCCCGACCCGTTTTTGGTCCGACGAAGGGAATTAGGAGAGGCGACATCTTCAGTATACACTACATGCAATGCTGCTTCTACCCCCGTTTGTTCTATTTATATATATATATATTTTTTAATTGCCAAGCATCACCAAGTTAGAAACACTACATAATGCGGGCATAGTCCAAAGTGAGCCCCCCCCCCAATAGGAATATAGTGGTACTCATTGGAGAGAGATCACTTTTTGTACTCATGTCAAACTGCTTCAGGTAAACACTGAATGGAATGATTAGAGTTGTTTTTTGGTTAATATAAAGAGGAACATTATTGCCATGACGACTTACCCTGAGCTGTGTGCTACATGGCCTTTTTACTGCAGGGACACCACGTTCCCCAGCTTTGTGACTGGGAGAGAATCTGACTTATGATGTAGTACTTCTGAATTTGGCATTGAATTCTAGTCCTTCTTTATGAAGCCAAATTACGCCACGTTCAATTCAAATGCCTAAACCAACAAAAGCACTTAATGTAATCTTATGTAATGCGCGCATACTGATTGACTCTATTTGCCACAAAAGGCCTAATGTATAGGTCACGCTTGGCTTTAGTTATCAGAAAAATTTAAATCACCTAAATTTTATTGCAATTGCAATTTTATCTTTTGTGTCTTTATTTTCTCTCAAAGATCTCTTTTCTATTATAAATTGATGTCTATGTAATATTATTTTGTCTGATGTTTTGCAAATCAAAAATAAACACTTGTACAGTGCAGAGTTCTTCTGTGGGAAATATTTTGAGGGAACATCCACTGCACACGATTGTTTACCAGTTAGGAACTCAAGCTTCCCGCAACCTTCAATTATGTAATTTCATTATGAACAATTATTTTATTAAATGAAAATGTTCATTATACATTTTTAAAACAAGTCAATTTAATACAGAACAAAACAAAACGTAACATTTTGATTAAGCAATTTCAGGAAGGAAACTGCTAAATGCAACAAAGTGTTGATCATGTAAATGCTTGGTGGGACAAATGAAAGAACATAGCAGACCATGAGAAACCTTTCCCACCTTTGGAATAATCAGTAGAGAAAATCAGATGGATGTCGTGCGGCTGCCTGTAAATAAATGTAGTTTACCAACTAACCGCTAGAGAGCAGTGTCTCATACCCAATGAGCCAAACAAGCCATCCCTGACCCGATGACCTGTGACAGGCTGGTCAGGAGCAGTTGACATCACAGTTAGTCGCTCGCGGACAGCCTGACCACAAAGCTGCGGCGGCACTTAAACACGCAGACTGAATATCAAGACACATCTGGCAAGTGTACAATATGCCGGATGAGATTTGAGCCCATCTCTACTGCACATCTACTGGGGCGACAAATAAAAGGTTATCAGAGAAATCCAGTCTTAGCTCGACAGTTAATCGTCACGCCTGGTGCGAAGCAGACGCACTTGTTTTGCCTGCTGATAAGCTTGCGCTCCTGCGGTCTGCTCAAACCGTCGCATCTGTGCATGAGGTTAGGTGAAGGAAAAGAGAGGCTCTGGTTGCAGCGACATCCCCTAGGTGAGCACGTTTTGGCAGCCTCGCGTCCCAGCAGAGCGAGAAGAAACAATACACCCCCATGCTTTGATGACGGGTTACTGAGAGCACGTTCATGTCCATATGTCATAAGAATCAGTCACTAACTGCTATCTCAGGCATTGTTCAGGTATGTAAAGGTCAGGTGGATTCCGAGGATGGTGGACATAACTTTACAAAAACCAAGTGTGACGTATCGTGGAACCTCTCAAAGTCCAGAAGATACACAAAGCTTACATATGAACAAAATGGCTCAAACCAAAGTCAAGACAAGAAGAGGACCACAATGACACTTCAGGATATCATGAAAAAGAAAAGCTCAGTCGTCCTTTCCGTCCTTTTCTTAAAAAAAATCATTTTCGTCAGTGAGTGTTTTATTTTGTAATCCCACTTTGAGAAGACTGTTGGATATGGCGCATACCCACTTGCAGTTGGTGCGTTCCAGTAATAATAAGCTTGCGTGTGTGTGTGTGTGTTAGACGGAGATAGTCAAGAGTTTGATTTCAAACAAAACATGAAAACATAGCGTGCAAAGAAATAAAAACTGAAAATAATTTGGCTCACATTCAAAATGCAAAGCACAGATTGACCTTTATCCTCACTGCATGTCCATTGATTAAGCTTCCGCTCAAATTGGAAGTTGGATGCCCTTTTTTATGCGAGTCATCCAAATGTCATTAGGGCTCTAGCAAGCATGCGGTTTTAGTACAGAATGCGAGGAACGCATGAAAGTCCTCTCCTCTCCGGCTCTCTGCGAGGACACTGCTTTCTCACGAGGCTCAAAATGCAAGCATGGGGTGTGTTGAGAAGATGGGGAAAATAATGCATGCATCATTGATATCGTGATGGCGATCTTGCTGTGTGAAGTTCTTGGTCATCTCACATTGCAAAAACATTTACACTAGGTTCATTGAAGATGAAATGATCCTTGAGTCTGAATAAATAAATGAATATATATATATATATACATAGTATATACATACCCACGGAGGTTGCGGGTGTGCTGGAGCCTATCCCAGCTGTCATCGGACAGTAGGCAGGGGACACCCTGAAATGGTTGCCAGCCAATCGCAAGGCACACAGAGACAAACAACCATCGCCACTCACACTCACGGGCAATTTGGAGTGCTCAATCGGCCTACCAAGCATATTTTTGGGATGTGGGAGGAAATCAGAGTTCCCGGGGAAAACCCACACAGGCACGAGGCGAACAGAGAATTGAACTCGCGACCCCTGGGTTTGAAGACCAGTGCTCTAACCACAGAGCTTCGAGGCTGGTCTTCTGTAAATATATACATATTTGTGTATATACACATATACATACTATGTATATATGAAACTTTCCTCATGCTTTTCTCGTGCTCTAAATCTATACTACACACACTCGGACATAACAATGTGTTTACTCACTTTGTAGCCACTTGAGTCATGTGGCTTCCATAACAGCCCAGATGACATTATACATGCTATAAGGTTTCGAATGGAACTTCTCCAAGGTGTTCCCGTGTGACACAGTTTGAACTCACAATGTTGTTTTCATTCTATTCATGGAATATAATGTTGTATTTTAGCAGCTGTGTGCCTTCAATGTGAATGAAAGCATATGATAAACTCAAGTTATTCTGCACGTTGTTCCAGTTTGAAGTGTGTGTGTGCGTGTGTGCGTGCATGCTTGTGTCTGTGCGAGTGTGTGTAACAAATGTGTAGTTTTTCTTTAAATGGCCAATGAATGGGTCCACCCTGATCAGAAACGTTTGGAATGTCTTGCTAAATCTTCCACACAAAAAAAAAAAGACCTAAAAATGTCCCGCTGAGAGATCGCATTGGGTTTCTCTCCCAATATGAGTAAAGTAAATAGATGAACGGAAAGAACAACCTCATAGATGATCTTCTCAGTATTATTTGTTTTTACAGTCAAGTCATGTGCAATGAAAGCCAAAATAGTTTCAGAACTCCTGATAAGAGTTTTACTTCAGTTGATTGTACTTGATAGTGGAAAACATTTTTTTAATATCTAGATCTAATGCGTCTGCTCTTCAATCTCCGAATCACAATTGCCATTTACAGCAAAGGTTACCTCGCCCCCACAAAAAAAAAAAAAAACATCCATAGAAGCTCAGAATTAAGAGTTATCTAATAAGAGGACCATCTGGCAGATAGAATACGTGCGTAGTATATAGTTGCTGTACTTTTTGTAAAGGTTGCGGTGTTTTGCACCTGGAGGTGGGGGGACACCTGTTGACCTCCTTGCGGGGTCTGTGGTCCCCCTCGGGGCCTACATACACAGAAGACACAATGCAGATAAGACACAAGGTGTTCTGTTTGTCGTCACTGCAGCACGTTGCATTGTCTGTGAATACTTTCTATTATTTTTATTTTATTTTCAGGTTAAGTTTTTAAAATAAACTCTGCTTTGTATTTGGATCTCAAAAACTGCAAGTTCATGACAATCAGTCGAGGAAGTTGAAACGCCCAACTACTTTTGCGACAAGTTTTAAAATTTACCCTAAAGTGAAGAACGGAAACCAACAGGCAGGTTGAGGTGTTAAGTGTGAAGGAACATGCTCAAGCTATTATGGTTACGCCATCTGTGCTGGTGGCAACTACAGAGAAAGTGGCTTTTCACTGAAGAGAATTTCACAAGAACCCAGCCTCGGTGCATGTGTGTAAGGTTCAGGTGAGTGTTGATCAAAGATGAATCAACTTCACTGGGCCAATGGATTAAGACTCAAGACTTTATCTTCACCAGGGTGACCTTATCGTATTTCCTTCGCGTCATTCCTTTAAGCCGAGTTCCCAAGGTTGTTTGGCCACGGGGGAGCCTACTTAATAAAAGACCCGACCACCGCAAGCCCGTGAGTTCCGCAGCAACAGCTGAGCCGCACATCTGTCGGGCCTCGGCCGTCCCAGCCGGGACTTTCTGGACTTGATTGAAACCATGTCATGCATTTGTTGATTCCGCTTGCAGAAAGGTTGGCTCCCTTCAGCTGCACCTCTTGTGTGAATGGACTGACCCTCCCGCCCCTCGACTTGCTGTTCTCTCGCCGTACAGCTGTTCTCTTGCCTCATATTGCACATTCTTTTGCTTCTTTGGTGTTGTCAGGGGCCCATGACTCTCCTTCCCGCTCAACATATGAGTGTGAGAGAAAGAGCGGGCCGATGTAATAATGTCCGAGGGAGCCGGAGCTTGAAGGACGGAGTACAGCTGCATGGCAGGCCGCCATCTTGCAAAAAAAAACATGCTCTCCCCCAGCTGTTTGTCTCTCGCCTATTACCCCTGTTCATTCAGGTCCTCCCTTCACCACCTTCCTACTTTTGCTATTTTTAGCTTGAGAGAGGAAAAGGAGCCACGGAGCCCCCCACACCCTCGCCATCATACTTTTATATTTTCTCCCTTCCTCCTTCTTTGTCCCACTCCTCAGACTTCCCTCCTCAATCCTTCCCAACTTTTTGGCCATTGGTGCAGGTAATGTACTTGGGGATGCTAAACAAAGGAAAAGTGCAACACGAAAACAGGCCCGGCCCGACAAACAACAAAGCAATTAGGCCGTGTTTGGTCTGGCTGGAACAAGCATGACCTTTCAGGAAACTGTCCCTTCCTGTAGACAGAGGTCGGCTCGCCGTTCAGTCCCAATCGAGTCTCACATTCTGGAAAGTGTGTGACCGGGTCTCGTTGAGAGGTCATATGCGCGAAAGGACATTGCTTTGTTTTAAGGATTGGCATATATAAATGGGGCGAGGGGGGTGGGGATGAAAAATCTATTTTCAGTCAACCCCAGGACGGAATCTCCTCTTGTATGTTTCCACTTAGCATGTTTCTAAGATGATGCAGATCCTGTCATATTCTTCAACGCCGCTTGTTTTCAATGTCTCACTTTCTCTTTTTTTGTCTTCTTGTCCTCCCCAAATGTTGTATGTGTCAAAGCAAGCCTATTTTCGATCTGGAAAAATCACCAGTTCTTTTTATCGACTCTCAATGCATCAAAGTGCAGATTCTGAGAAATGCCTCTACTTTGACGCACCAAAATAATCGGCACAATGTCAGTTTGCTCTTTCTTGCATTACCTCGGAGGAGAAATTGAGAGCAAGAAAATCCCTCTCAATAAATATAAAGGTCCATGACCCCCAAACATGAGTTTCCTTTGGTCAGTGTGTTTTCCCAAGGGATGAAGTTACATTTGAACGGAGCGGAGTGGCAGACCACACAGCAGCTGAGGTCATGGTGCTTGCTGACCCTCTCAGCCACATTTCTCTTCGGCAGACAAGAGACGCACACACTCCCTCGGGAAGAGATCAGCAGGTTAACTCAACTAACATGTTTGATGTGCCACTGACTGTGTCTGCTGAAAATCTTGTGCTAGGTCATCTTGTGTTGCGTTAGCAAACAGAGCAATGTTGTGCGTGATTCGCCCATTAAAAACGATTTGAGAGAATCAAATTCAAAGAATCAATGTTCCTGTTATTTTCCATGCAAAACATTTTAAAAGGCCAAACGAGGGCTGGGTGATTAATTGATTTAGTTAAGTTTATTTGTCAGGGCATTTTTTGTTGTCCTGTCATTTAAAAAGCCTTCGGATGCACGCTCCAATCAGGTGAAGATAATGCTTTCTTGTGAGAGGGGGGGGGGGGTTAAAAACTACAAAAGCAATGCAAAAGTTAAAAAAAAAAGTTGGTGTGTATCATCCTTGATTTGACCTTTTGAAAAACTATGGACATTATATGCAATACTGCGTTTAATGGCCAGGACACATAAAGAGGTGTCATAAAAAACGACAGACTAGCGTTTTTCCCTTCCACATATCGAACCAGCACATCTGCAAAGAGCCGTATGTTATTCGATTTGCTTTGTATGTTTTATTTAGCATATAACGGAAGATATTTCTCTTAATTAGAATACTGACTCTAAACATTATTTACTCAGGTAATGCTTAGCCTTATTATAGTTCCATCCTCTTTGCTTTGTGAGTACAAAATGAACACTTCCTGCTATTGTCTGTCAGACACAAGCACAATCTGTTGCGCTCTGCAAAACACACACGCACACACACACGCACACACGCACACACACAGCCCCGTGCTAACAGAAACACACAACCTCTGTGCAGCTACTGGTGCAGGGGCGGCACTAACAAGTTACGGGAGGGTGATACGTCAGAGCAACTGTGTCGTCCGCGGAAAAAAAAGAAGTGAGCTGAAGGGAGTGATTAGACGAGCGAGGGTGAAAGAAGAGAGAAGAACTGCTTGCGCTCACATGAAGGCAAGCGCGAGACGTTTGGAGAGCCAGTTGTGTCAAGCGGTTGATTCGGTGCGCTTCAGCACCACTCCCCTGTCAAAGCCGGATCCGTCTTCTCATAGAACCTCTCTGACTGCTGCCACTAAGTGACGACTTGGGGAACCTCGAAGCTGGTAGGAAACATTTATTCATTGATTTGTTTGTTCTTTTATTTATTTATTTGTTTATTTGTTTATATTTCACAAAAAATATTATCGCAATAAGGAGTACGATTCAGTGGCCGCTGACAACCCTATATGCTCAGTGATGTGACGAGTACAGGCTGTAGTTTTTTTTTTAGGTGAAAAAGTTTCAGAGAAAAATTCAAGTCAGAAAAAAAACATGTTTATGTCTGTTAAAAGCAAGAGAAGCAATGCGTAGTTGTAAATATTGTAAAGCTACATTGTAAAGATTTTTTTTGTGGGTATAAGTTGTATTTGTTTGCTTTTGGAAATGTTGTCCCTCAGGACGGGGAAGGGGAGAAAATTGGAAACAGACTCACCCACCCTTGAGAGTGTCCACTCAAATCTTTGCAAAAAATGAGAAACAGAACATTAATGCAATGCAGTGCTGCAGGAGACAGACATATAGAGATCAAAACATGGAGGCAATATAGTTAAAGGCCGGAAAGAGGCCGGGAGTACGGAAGTAGTTGTCTCAACACCAGATACCGCTTCTTCCAAGCAAGGAGCATTAAAAACAGGATTGAGTTATTCCGCTTATGTGTTTTCCAGACGAATGTACATCTTTTACAGAAGCCCTCCCTCTGACTAATAAATCACATTTGCACCATATAGTAACAACTGAGCATATAACTGATTTTGCTTCTGTGGTATGAGGCATGAATCAGTTGAACTCAACTGAATGGCTAAAACAGCACTATAATAATAATAACAGCTATAAAAACAGCTATAAGAACCGTTTTCACTACATCACCTTTAACCTTTTCTGTGCACTGAATGCAAATGCAGCTGCCTGAGTTGTAGACATTTTCGTGAGGAGATTATTGATGGGCAATTATAAAAATATATGCACATATTTTTTTAAATATTTTTTTTTGGACGAGATAGTCCGTCTCCCGTTTCTATGCCGGAGTTGTATTTTGTAAGCATTTCTTTCATATTCAAAGTTGCTTTTGTTTTGTGATGTGAGCAACTTGAGACTCACTCAACAGCGCCACTGCTGGTTGGAGTTAAGTAATGCATGTCCTCACAATTCATTTGTCTGGTTTGCAAAGGTCAGGGGGCAGCAGGCACTCAGGTCGAAGTGGCATTTGAGAGCACAACCTCTGACACATATTCTGTGAAGGGCACATCAGCGGAAGGGCAACAAGGGACACAGGAGTGTCTTTTAGTCCCAAAGTTGTCCACTTTAACGGTCATCTTAGGTACAATTCCAATCTACTCTATGGATAGTGGACCATGTGTTTGGTGTTGGATTTCCTCGTCTGGAGGACAGACAACCCTATAAAGAAAGCTAGATTGAAGGCGCTTGTCTGTTTAGGTAACAAATAAAACATGCTGCTTATAAGAGTACCACCCCCTGGTGGGGAAAAAAAAAGTTCTTTGCGAGAATGATGTCATTTGAATGTTGCTGCCAAGGGAGGTCTAATTGTACAGGGAAAGACTGTCAGATGAATTTGTCACGGTGGAAGCCGTTGAACTAAATATTTCTGCATCTTTTTTTCTGTCTGCTGAAGGAAACTTGGACGTATTATAAATGTCAAAGATATAATTGTACCTTTTCCACACTCATCTCAGCGATATCTCCTTCCTCTGTGGCTTGACTTTGTTTTGCTGTTGGGAGTGGAAAAAGGTTTTGAGGCTACCCACCACTGTGAGAACCCTTTCTTGCTTAGTTTCCTCAACACGGGGTGCACCCTTTATCGTCGGGAAGCCAAAAAGTTTTTTCACCGCCACTTTGCTTCAAGCAGTCCCATTACTATGTGGAGTAATGCCATTTTATGCAGGCATCCACCTTTTTATTATAGGGTGTAATGGTTAATTGTTCCACATCTTGTGCTCATCATCTTATCCACTCACTCTTCTTCTATCACGCTTTCTGGCAATCTGCCCTTCAAGCGCTGCTCCCTCCATCAACGTATTGCCTGACTGCATTCCTCCCATTCCTGCTGGCTTCCTGTGACTTGAAGAGAAGTAGGCCTTGCTGGCCGCGAAACTCCACCTTGAAGTCCTACCTATGTATTCCATATGTCGATTGTCTCCTCTTCACTTTTAGATTCATTGTAGAAATAAAATGCAAACTGGCCCTATTTGAATATTTGGGAAAGAAATATCGGGACACAACAATTACCGACTTATTTTGGAAAATTCGGGAGGCAAATCTACTTTTTAGTTCAAAATAGTAGCCTGACATGTACGTGCCTGATTGTGTCAGCAATATTGTTGATATAAAGCGCGTCATTATAGTCTCAGTGTCAAACGTTTAGCGTTCAATTTGGAAGAACTGCCGTGAAATTCGATTGACTCGAACGGACAGTATCTCCAGTGATGCAGCCCACAGTTGATCGGAAGTAGTAGTTGTCGAGACAATGATGTTTTCTAACTCCAGTTGTCATTTTCCCCTTAAACAATTGAAGTGCACAATGGTCAACCTTGTGATGTTCAGGGTCAGTTCTGGGTGAAGTGTAATAATATACTGGCTCGGTATAATGCCGTGCATTGTTTGTTGCTTACAGTGATATGAATGAACATTTGTTCTGGCGAAAGGTGACGATTACAGCAACATCTTCATTGACAAGTGACAAGCAAATAGATGCCTCTCCTAAAAAAAACAAAAAACAATTGATTTGAAGATTTTTTACTTCTGCATCAAATAGTGAAAATCTGTGAGTCATTGTCACACCCTTAAAAAAGTTTATACTTAAGATGTGTTGCGTCACAAAGTTGCAGCAAAATACTACTTTGGTCTAAATGATGCTTTCAACTGATTTCAACAAAATTCCTCGGCACCAAAGCTTTTAGTATTTTTCAGCAAATAACAGAGTAAAGGTTAAAAGAATTCTGCGAATAAGAGAATTTGCAAATGCTGTTTACACAATTGCCCCGGTTTACAGTATGCACTTAACTTCAATCACGTTGCACTCGGCTAGACCCAGATTTTTTTTGTTGTTGACAGGTGCTTAACTGACAGTTGGAAAAATGCTAACCTGCCCAAATAAGGACATTCCTTCAAATCAATGCTTTGTACTTCAATATGACAACCAAATGTCACCATTTGAGAAACACTTTCATTGTACACTGACTACACAATTGCTGAAATACACTCACCAGTCTAATAGTTGAACGTAATGACGTCATGATGAGCGCACCACCGCAACCTGCCAAGTAGGTTGTTGCGCCTAATTATTCTGAAAGGCGTTTCTATTCCGTTGCCAACCTTATTTGGCACATTGTGGACAGCTGTCACCATATTTGAACAAAACAAACCCAGAAAAAACCTACAAGTTTGTCGAGTTCATCCACTGTGTTCAGATTGTAGAATACATGAGGGGAAAAAAACCCGCACCCACGCAATTTGAGCATCACACTTGAGTGGATAAAGCGCTCCCGCGACAGGCTCACTCAAGGTGAGACTGCTCGTGGAGGAACACTTCAGGAACTTTCTTGCAACAATTTAGTGATCGCTCAACCCGAGCACGAGGAGACACCGCATTTAGATTGGACTGACTTGTCCGTTACTGAACATGGATGGATAACAACGTTAATATGACTTTTTTTGTGTGTGTGTGACGTGAGACTCTTTCACCGGTTCGCCTCGTGCAAAAGTGGAAATACTGTTTTGAACTTCACCTTCAGAAAGGTAGGCGATGTTTTTGTTGGTTTATTTGTCAATTTGCCTATTTATTTATTTATTTATTTATTTATTTATTTATTTATTTATTTATTTATTTATTTATTTATTTATTTATTTATTTATTTATTTATTTATTTATTTATTTATTTATTTATTTATTTATTTAGCCAGCTAAGATTTCTGGAAAATGCTTTTTAAGGCTATGAATGAATCAAATACATGCTCTGTATTTGCTTGATACTCTCATTGATAGAGTAATGTTGTTTTATACCATTTTTATTATATATTATATTAAATATGTATTCAAGTTAAGTTAAATTTAAATGTTCACATGGCCCTGCAAGTGTAATCATGAAAACAGAAAGAATATGGTTAGGTCTAAATACACTTGTATACTGCGAGTTGTTGTTTTTAACAATTTACACGTTTATCCGTAATAAATTGCATGAAGGAAATGTAAATGAAAGTTTAAGTACTTTAATTTGTGCACCCTGAAATGGACCAAAATTAATTAGGCAACTGAGTCAATGGTCATTTCATAGACAGGTTTGGTTAATTCCTCACATACATCATTCCCAGCTAAGCACATAAAAGGCCTGAAGGTGATTTGAAATGTAATGTTTACATTTGGAAGGTTTTGTTGTGAAGGCATGTGGTCAAAAGAAAGAACTGGAGCTCCACAGAATCATTTCCACAAGCCCTTGCTGGTTAGCAAGGTAGACTGAAGGTGGAAGAAGGAAGGAAAGTTGAGAGGAAAGTAGGAGGGAAGAGCAAAATTAGCAGGTTTGTGGTGGAAGATTAAAAAGGAAGGCAGACAAGCAGGTTTAAGGAAGGAAGGAAGGAAGGAAGGAAGGAAGGAAGGAAGGAAGGAAGGAAGGAAGGAAGGAAGGAAGGAAGGAAGGAAGGAAGGAAGGAAGGAAGGAAGGAAGGAAGGAAGGAAGGAAGGAAGGAAGGAAGGAAGGAAGGAAGGAAGGAAGGAAGGAAGGAAGGAAGGAAGGAAGGAAGGAAGGAAGGAAGGAAGGAAGGAAGTGAATAAATAACAGATGTGACTGGAGAAAGGAAGGCAGAAACAGCTGTAAGCAAAGGAAGGAGGAAAGAGAGGAAATGTGAACTATATTTTCATTTGTCTGACCCTGTATGTACACGTACTATATAATACAGGCTACCATTTAATGTGAATGTTTGGCGCTAAAAATCATAAATGCTGTAAATTTGACTTTTGTTTTCTTCTTGGTCATTTCTACCCATAATTGGATTTATTTCTGCTAGGCAACAGATGTTTAGTTGTATGATGTCAGAGGTTAAGGGCAGCTGTGTCGAATGCGTTTACATTAATATGACAAAAGCCTTTGCATGTCACACCCAATAAGCCTCTTAAAATGATTATACGCACACGACTTGATGCACGCCAACGTGCATGAAGGCCTACACCCATTAAGCAAGAGTTGATGGAATATTACTATGTTGTGTTGTGTTCCTCTCGGGATGGATGAGGTCATAGTTTGGGTGCCATCACCAAGATTCAACTTACATTAGTTTGGTGTCCTCATCCAAGGATTTGACACCACTGTCTGCTTTCTGTTGCCTCTCAAGTTTCTCAGATCATGTGTTCCGCTGTTTATCGCTCACTAAGAGAAGATATCGTTGGTCCTTTGAATTGCTTGATACACAATCTGCGTGTGTGTGTTTGATAGGCTCGAAAGGAATAATAAGCGGCCTTTTTATTCAACGTGAGGCGTGTCACCTTACCTTAACTGTTGTCCTTTTAACTTTACAAGTTGTGAGCCTCAAGAGTTGTTTCTCCAAAGAGGTCTCATGTGGAGAGTGATGACAAAAACTGGCTTTGTCCGTAAAACAGTGTTTTAGTGTTTGGCTAGATAAAATTGATCACTGAACTATTTTTGTTTTTTCCTCTGACCCCTTTAATTCTGTCCTCATGCTGGGTCACGCAAAAAGATTCATGCTGGATTGGCATGAAACAGATGGAAGTGTTTGTCCTCATAAACTGTTGAGGTCAAAGTTCAAAATAATTTCAGTACAGTATATGTATGTTCATTGCTGTCCCAGTTCTTTCACCTTTCCATATACTATATCCATCCATCCATCCATCCATCCATCCAGCCACCATTCACTACCATGTCCGTTGCCTTTTTTTTTATTTACACAATCTACCGCAAAATATAAACCTCATATAGTCGTTGCAAGCCATCTATCTGGGATGTCTATTTTATTGCAATCTTTTACCGGGAAAAGACCGTTACAAGTCTCCAGTGTTTGCCAATGTAATCCACAGCAGTGTGCTGACAATAAGCGCAGTGTTCTGGACAGGCCATGGCCCTAGATCACATTTCCTGTTCCTGATTTAAGATTTCAACTCATATGACTGTGATACACTCCTCAATACACAGAAATAAGTTGAGTTGGGTATTAGGTGCGGGAAACAAGATGGGAAGAATGAGCAATAGTGATGCAATTCGAACAAAGTCAGCAGCTTTTTTTTTTTTTTTAGAACTGCCTTAATGGCAGAAGTTACCAGGTGTGGAAAAATGTATTTTAATCTCAGTGCTAAACTTATTAAGCCACCCAATTTCTATACATTTGAATACTTTTGTGTAAAACTTGTTTTTCACTGTTTTTCTTTATAGGCTCTTATGTAAACAAACGGACCAAATAACAGTTTACATCTGTTTTCAGTTCCAAACAGTCTTGTGTAAACAGCCCATCCAAAGGAGGATATTCTTCGTATCACTACGGATCAACTTTTAACAAATTAAGATCTGTGTGTGTTGCGAGGAATCAATTTAAATCTTACTAAAGAGCACGCTAGCTTGTGACATTGTATCACGCCTACACAAGTTCATAGTGAGCTGACAGAACCTTACCTTGCTCAGCCCGCATAGCCTCAGGAACAGGATATCAAAATACTTGTGACTCATGTTGGTTGAAAAATGTGGCTGAGACAATGCAAACCGCGCACAGCATATGAGCTATGAAAAGACAAGTTTACTTTTGCTTGAATGGTTCTATGCCACTAGTCATTTTTCATATATTTAAATCATCGAGTAATTATGTATATATAGACTTATTACTTTTTATTCCATGTAAAGCGTCTTTGGGTTATTGAAAAGCGCTATATAAATTGAATGAATTAATATTATTATCGTAGTAAATCAATTCTTTGCTTGTCCACCTTGACATTAGTTATTTATTTGATTCACCACCGTGTGGGTAAGAGTCACGCAAACAATCCCAACACGAGGGCGTCAGTTGCTTTCAATGCACTCAACGCCACACGCTCATAACAACAAATGTACCGTCCGCTGCTATTAATACGGCACCACTCACGCTTGCATGATAGTAGTAAATGTGTGTAGGACAACAGGTGATGCTAAAAATAAAACAGTGATGGACTCAAATATGCACTCAGGAATACGGGGTGGGCGCCTTCCAAAGTAACAAACATCGTCGTTGGTTCGCGCAAACACACGCCTTCAACTGTCGCACACTTCGATCCCACGTATGCAAACACAAAGACTTGCTGTGTACACTCAAAAGGAGCAACTGCAAGCTATTAATATCTTGGACCCACACACACACACACAAGAACACACACGTATGGATGCACACATTTGGAGATGGATACTCCAGCTGCTCGGAAGCAGAGGGACAGAATGTCCCCAGCAGCTGTGCATTCCTCTCAACGTAAGAATAGGGGAGAAAGCGGGAAACGGCGGGATTGGTGGCAAGTAGGAGGAATTGCTGTACCCAATGAATTGTAAGTGGCTGTATGTTTGCATTGGGCTACTGATTCTCTCGTATCATTCATATATTCTCCTCGTAGGCTTGCTAGTCCAAACAGGTTAAAACCTCAATGACGCAAGTGTGCGCCGTATGTACACAAATAGTAACTCTCACTTAGCCTGAAGTCCGACACAGCGACTGAACTCCGTCCAATAACAAAGTGGCATTCGCTTCAACCCAACAATAAACAAAGCCAAATTTACAGGCCGCAGCATGGCTATAAATACAGCTGACAGACATCTGCACTCTCAAACTGCAGAGGTGCGCCAGTAAATCTATTCAACCAAAATAGCAGCTTCTCCTTGCCGAAATGAACCAAGAGGATGTTATGGCGCTGACTAACTTTAGATACAGGAAGTGCGGAAGTGTCTGTGTGTGTGCGTGCGTGCATGTGTGTGTGTCGTGCAGAAGGCCCACAAAAAGAGGATGGTTGCTTGTGAAACAAATATGCCATTACAGAAACCAGAGGTTTCTCTCCTGTTTATTTTTAGCACCACAATGCTGAAAATGAGAAGAGAGAGAAGCTCATTTCAGATCATTTCTAGATGTCTGGTTATTCATTCAATAATTTGATCATGGCAAGAACAATCCTATTCTGTTTTATGTTTATTATTTGGACTGTAGCTTGTAGCGTACATCACACCAAACTGATAGACTGGGCTTGGGTAGTCAATCGACACTTTATTATTCTACTCGATTGATTGAGCAGAAGCAGTGTTTGGTCAAATAAAGATCTTATTATTTTAAATCCAAGATGAAGTTACGTAAAATGTTCACAGACTTTACATGCTTGAGTGCAGGTAATTCCTGCCACCCCGCCCTTGCTAATTACTCGGTCTCTCTGTTCTATTAATACAGCGCAGCCCTACCTTGTGCGCCACATGCAGGTAGGTCGTAGGCTATTTGTCTGCTTATGTTGTGTGACACGTTCCAGCAATGATCCATCCATTTTCACAAACAAGAGGCGGGCGACAATATGGAAGGTCACCACCGTTCAATCGCAGAGCGCCTTCTGTATAAAGCTAACGATTGACATTACGTGCAGTGGCGGTGACAAATGATAGTTGAGAAAGTTGTGATAACAAAATTGATAGGTGCCAACACAAGAACAGAAGTGAAACCACGATGCTCGCAATCCACGTTAGCATGTACTGTAAATCCTGTTGGTCTCATTAACTCCCTTTTATTATTTTGCTGCTTGCAAGCAGCGTGGGAGCGACTGTTGCAAACCTGAAACACCCTCACAGAGATGATTATTTCATCGTGAGTCAGTGTGACTGTTGGGAACTGGGCCCAAATGAAGCCGGTTGTGAGCATGAAATACAACGCTGCTTATGAGGAGAGACATTTACTGGAACCTTCCGAGGTTGACTTTGGACTGGAGTGGTTCGCTCAGTTGACTTGCATGCGGCATCAATTCTCATCCACTGGTACTCCGTCAAGTTCAGCCTTTGTTGTGCTTTTTGTTTCGCTAGACATAAATGAATTTTGTGTGCATTGTTGTTTTTAACAATACAATTGTGGCTACTGTCTGGCAGCAAAAAGACTCATGACATATATTGAGCAATATTGTCGATTGCAGCCATATGGGCTTGGTAAATTTCCTAGAGTTGCTTTCAAGTAACTTCAAGTTTCATACTGGCTACAGCCAAGTTGTGCTCTCCATTTTGCCGCAATTACTTTAAGACCCAATTTTGCTCATTCAGCGTAATTCTTCAAGATTAAATAATCAATTATGATGTGTATTTTTAATACTTCTATTTCCATATACTGTGGTAAATGTCTCATTCTTTGGTTTTTTTTCCCCCTCCCAAGTCAAGTGTGATCTATCCTCAACATAATCCAAAAGGTTTAAAGTCTCTTTAGTCCTGTCATGCAATATGTCTGCCATGTTTGTAAAAATAATGTCTTCCTCTTTCTGTTGCACTCCATAGTGGATGCCATCAGCAAAGGTCTTTCACTACCCGAAAGTGGGGGCCGGTCCATGGACCTAAGCGTCTCCCAGAGGGTAATTCATCCAGGCCGAGATTCGGCTATGCTGGCGCCCAACCGTCCCTTATTCCTGGGACCATTTAGCTCTCAGCACTTCTCCCAGTTTCCTTACCAACAGTTGCAGGTATGGGCACACGTGCCGTTGACTCATTGCAGTCTCATTTCCTGTTGCGCGTACTCGATTTGATTCTGCCTTCTTGCCCTTATTTGTTTTCATCACAGTTTTGTTCTTTCAGTACAACGCCGAACAAAGGCAAAGAGAGATGGAGGCTGAGAAGCAAGAAGAGCTCCAGCAGCTAATACGAAAGAGTAAAAACGAACAAAGTGAGTGTCTTGTGTTCTCTTCTTGTTAGATTGTTGACATTTGTTGACATTTGCTTTATCTGAGTCACAGATCATTGAATGTTTCCATACAAAAAGGGGATTTCCAGCCGTTCTTTTGTGTTCTCATATAGCGAGGAAATTGACTTCATACGAAATCTTACGTCAAACCAGCCAGATTGACTCAAGCTGTGCCCCTCTCACAGGAAATAGGCAGTAGCCTCCAGGGCAACTTTTCAAGTTGCCTTAAATGTTCTCGCTTTCGTCATTGTTCAGAAGAAACATTGCAGATTTTGCTGCTTTTCTTCATTTCACTTCCAACTTATGAAAATACAGCCGCTGCTCATCTTGACATCTTCTTGATGATGTGGTCACGTTGACCTGCAGGTGCCGTTGCCAGTCCACTGGTGAGGCAGAAACTCAGAGAGCACATCATTATGAAGAGCCAGCCCAGCCATGACAGGGTCACCCCCAAACACGCCAGTCCTACACCAGGATACGCGTAAGTCAAAACAAACCACAAACAGACTCCTATTACTCTATATTCATTGAATTGAATTTGTTTGGGTTACCAAGGCAACCACTTCCAGACATGTCCCCAAAGTCTCAGCCGTCCCCTGGTGACATCCATAGTAAGGAACTGCGGAGAACAGGTGAGCTATTGTTCCTCTCATTGTTCCTGGCCTGCAGAGCCAGAAAGAGAGAAAGAAAGAGGGAACAAAAATAATCTCCCAAGTCATGACAACAACAGTGACAGCGAGACACAAAGAGCAAAACGGTTATGTAACAATGACTTGGGTGTTCGTAAAATGAACTGTGTGAGAATACAGAGCAGGTTTCTTTCACGAAGAGAATGACAGGAGGAGTGGTTTGATCTTCTAGCACACGCCTGAAAGTACACTGAGCTAATCTAATGTCATTTCATTTTGATTGTCTTTTGTGAACCAGACACCATTTTTGTTGATTTATTTTTTCAGAATATTTGATTCTGAGCTAAATAAACATGTTATGCTATATTGACACAGTTAATGTTTTGTTTATCCCTAGCAAACGTTCAAAATATAACATTGAAGTTAAATGCTTGACTTTGTGTGTGCGGGCTGTGTTGCCGAGGTACTTTGAACGTCTTTCATTTCTGGTTTCTTTAGGCTGCAATTCATGGGCTAAATATATAGTTGCATGTGAGTGTTGTGTCGTGCACGTGTTTCCTTGTGTGTTTATGTCTGGGTTTTTTTGTTGTTTTTTTGTATGCACGCAGTGTCTGAGCCAACACTGAAGTGGAAGTTAAAGAAGCTCATCAGCACAAGACCAAATCCATTGCAGAGAAAGATCAGTGCCCCTCCTGCTGTCAAGCACAGGACAGAAACTCGAGGTGGAGTATTTGCATCGAGCTGTCTTATGCTACGAACTTCTTTTTTATGTACACATTGTATATTGAGTTAAAAATGTTGTCTCTCAGACTCTTCACCCGGCAGCACCCCAGCATCAGATCGTAGCTCTCCCAATGACGGCTTCCATTCAGAGAATGGAGCCCTCCCGCTTGCTCACGAGGTACTGGCTATTGCTCCAGATGAGATCTAAATTTGTGATCTGGATGAGTTCTAGTGTTTGAATGTGTTGAATAACATAAGCCTTTCAGATGCCTTTTTTTTTTTTCTTCTTCAGCTCTCGCTTGTCGTCATATAATTAAACAGAAATAGCCAAGAATGTGTGTACATGATACAGAGCAGTCCATGGTGGTACTTCCTGTTAGTCAGTGTTACAGTCCAACTATTCAGGGTCACATTGTCCCATTTTAATGATAGTGTCATATAAATACTACCATAATTACCATAATTTACACAATTTTGTTGTATTGATAAAAATGAATAGGATCTTTTTGAGATTATTCCTAAAGTACTTTGCAATCAATGTGTTCATCTGATACAGGCACAAAAGCTTCTGCTGAAAGATGGTCGATTGGCCAATTTCACCCTGCCCACCAACCCGACTGCCCGGCCTAATATCACTGCAGGACTTCCTGCGCAGGTGAGCCGGTCTTTCTGTGTGACAGTGTTGGATTGGCCTGTGAGTAAAATAAGAGCTGAGATGTGGTCATCTCTTGATAGGCCAAACTCAAATTCTTTGCATAGTTGATCTATTAAGGTTAGCAATCCACTGCTGTGTTGACAAATGTTAGTTTCCATTTTGCCCTAGACATCTATCCCCCCATCTTTCAATGATCCACCTCTTCCATCTAGGTGGACCTGCGAGTAGCCAGAACTTTGGCAGTATCAGCTCTGCCTCAAGTCTACTTACCCCTCGATGGAAGTTTTCCAGGCCAGGCTCGCGGCCTGCAGCCTGTAGTCATACTGGACCCGCATACTGGGCTTGTGCACTCGCAACTCATCTCCTGTGAGTAATGAACGACTTAAAATGTTTGTCTCACGGGAATAAATAGGTCAACATTTGGCAATCTGTAGATAACTGTGAATATTAGTAATAAGAAAGTTGTTTTTCCTCCAACTGCGTTTAAATACACTATGTACAGTATGCATATATAATGAACACAAGGGCTCTCTCTAGCGGCCGTTTTGTATTGATGCATGAACGTACTTCAATGGAGTACAGTTAGGTTTTTTTAAAAGTCTGTTTCTCTTCAGTGATAATTCTATTTACTATCCATGATTCAATTTTATTGTAACTAAATTCTGTCTAACATTTGATGCATTTTTTATCACGATATTCAACTTGCTTTTCTTATTTGTTCTGCCCCTCCTCCTATTGTATTCCCGTCATGTTATTGCCCAATGTTCACAGATCAAGGTTTGAGTCCTCCAGCTCTTCAACAGCGACCTCACTTGACCTCTCCTACAAGAAAGGAAGGCCTCACCGCCTTTCCCTCCCACAAACCCTTGGAGAGAACACGCTCCGAACCGCCGCCCTACAGTCACGCCGTGCCCCTTCCTCTGCACGCCAGCCTTCAGTGTCACACTCAGCAATGCCACAAAAGTGGGCTGGAGAGGTTTAAGTTGAATTCCCTTCTGAGAAAGGTGAGCGGTTGGAGATGCACGTGCACTATACAATATATTGTTGAGACAACGGAAACATTCTGATACCCATTGAGAATCCTCATCTGACACAGATCCCATCAGAGGACATGGACCTGGAGGAAATCGGATCAGAGTCCGGATCCATGTGCGGCTCAGAACCGAGCTCGGTTTCCGAGGACAGCTACCTCAGAAGGCAGAGCTCTGCCAGTGCAGACTCCGTTTATGACACCGAGTCCACCACCTCCTCACGGGAAAGCCTGATTGAAAACTCGCATTCTGTCGGTCAGGTAAATTTGATGCTGGAAATGCTGTGCTCAAAGCAACAAGCGATATGCTCACTGTACTAAACGGCCACGATGTTTGAAATCCCAAATGATATTTCATCCTTTTCTTACTATTATTAATTATCAATGAAATTTTAACTGATGAAGGATTTACATCAATGATGAGTGTTGAGCTGAATTTACCGTATCCGCGAACGTTTCTCTGAACATAAGGGGGCGCTATAGCTTTAAAAACAACTGTCAACTCTCAGCCAAGTTCAAGACAGGCGCAGGTTAATTTTCAAAACATTCAGAGGAGGGAAATTTTATGTGATCATATGTCCTTCACATGGCTTGCTGATGTTCTATTTTTATTCTTTACGTGGGAATCACAGAGGCAGTTGGTCCATCGTCCAGCATTTCACGTGGACTCGCCTAATGTGCCTATCCTGATGTGGCCTCACCAGCCTTTAGTCCGAACCCAGTCGTC
This sequence comes from Syngnathus typhle, assembly GCF_033458585.1. NCBI lineage: Eukaryota > Metazoa > Chordata > Actinopteri > Syngnathiformes > Syngnathidae > Syngnathus > Syngnathus typhle. Next base: position 9,680,354 of record NC_083748.1, read on the forward strand.
CCCAGCCTCAACCTCCCTGCCACCTCTTCACAATGCATCCACAAGCGTGCCCGCTTCTCTGTCCAGTCCTGCTCCAGATGTCAAGCTGCACTTCACCACTGGTGAGTCGTGCAAGGGGAAAAAAAAAAAGAAAAGCACAAACTATTTTTTTTTTCCTATGCCTCTCAACAATTCCTCTTTGTTCAAAAATCTCGAGCTCTTCAAAAATGTACTTGAACGCAGAACAGTTCTTCTGCTTTATGATTTAAAAAATAACACATTCAATACACCTCAAATGGTTTAAATGCCAACTAAAAATTATTGAACAGGGTGTTTTTTTGTTTCAAAGCCGTTCATTTTGTTGCTCAGAGAATCAAACTACCTCACACCAAGTCCAGGTCATCTGTGCCATGTTTATTGTCCTCAAACTTGCACGTGTACATTGAAGTGGCTTTGGCCAGGAACTGGTGTGGCTTTGTGGTAAATCGTAAGGTGAAACCACTCACCATGCTGACGTTTTAGAAATCCATCCCTGGAAGTCTGGAAGCTGCAACTGGCATTTATTTGGCTTTTATGGCCTCCGCTATAACTGCACCAAATAAAGAGCGATCAGACAGGAGCGACTTTGGATAGAATGAGGAGAAAATTAAAATGCCTGGTCACTTTTACTCACAAGTGACAGCTTGTGTATTTTCATAGTGGTGCTGACACAGGATATGGCCCACCCACTGCTTCACTGGAATGGGTTAAATGTTTTCACTGTACATTAAATGTGACAAATGAAGTGTCAATCTGTGTGTGTGTGTGTGTGTGTAGGTATAGTTTATGATGCTCAGATGCAAAAGCACCAGTGCACCTGCGGGGACAACAGCAGCCACCCCGAGCATCCCGGGAGGGTCCAAAGCATTTGGTCCCGACTGAACGAAAGAGGTCTGCGAAGCAAATGTGAAGTATGGACGCTTATCTTTGACTCGATCACATTTGCAAAGTCATTTTATTTGTTTTCTTTTGAGATGTGATGTCAAAGCTCTGTTCCGCTTTTCACCCATCTGTTTATTCCTGTGTCTATGTGCGCTTTGTAGCATCTCCGAAGTAGGAAGGCCACTTTAGAAGAGCTGCAGTCAGTCCATTCAGAAAAACATGTGCTTCGCTACGGCACCAACCCGCTGCACCGCCTTAAGCTAGACAACCCCAAGTTGGCTCGTAAGTCTTCCAAACATTTACTGACATCACTGCATCCAACAGAATTAGAAAGCCCGTTTTTAAGAACAAACATTGTTGACCAAAGTGCAGTGACATACACATGATCATTCAAATCGGAATAATAACATGGTGATTGAATATGATCGATTTCTTCCTGCAGGAATCTTGGCTCAACGTGTATTTGTCATGTTACCATGCGGAGGAGCGGGGGTGAGTGGTCTCAAGAATTTTGGGACATTTTCGGGTCCCACAAAAAAGTGTAGTTTGGTTAAGTAGTTTTTGTGCGCAAGGAAAAAGAGAAGGTAGTTTAGTTTGAACTTATTTGGCAGCAGAGATGGCAGAAATAATACAAAATATACTTTTTATGATAAAGGCTCATGAAAAAAAAATGTCTGTGGAGAAGTCAACATAACTTTGAAGGCAGTTATTTGAAGGAGAGGGGAGGGGGGCTGGGTGTCAGTCGATAAGACGACTGATCTGCCTGGATTTCCGGCCCAGGACTTTGCTTTGCGAGTTATTGGAACAAGATGGCAGCGTCTATGATAAAAGAGATTCCTCCGAATTCATTGTTCTGCTTTGGGACACGGCCAGACACGGAACTTAGAAATAAGTCGTGTCCAAAGTGGCTGAATGTTGACTTGAATCAGTTTTGCTTTGAGAATTTGAAGACAATTTAAATCTTTATAAATGAATCAAGAGTTGCATTTAATTGCGTACTTTATATATAATGTTCATTTCATGATTGGGTTATTTTTCTTTGCTGATAGGTTGATAATGACACAATCTGGAATGAGCTTCACACGGCAGCAGCGGCTCGTATTGCTGCCGGCTGTGTCATCGACCTGGCGCAGAAAGTGGCGCAAGGAGAGCTGAAGGTGCGTCTTTATTATAGAATAAATTGTCAATGATGACATTGGTGCAAGAATCTCAAAGTCTGAACAATTATAAGTGGCAATAATACTTTTAACAAGAAATTCAAAATCCACACCCCACTTTAACAGTTTTCCTTTCGCTCCATAATTGGTCATAATAACCCTTGCATCTCAAATTCCTGTCTTGTCGTTGTCTTAAAATTAAATGACATCTTTTAAATTCTTCCTTAGCCAGTATGCACACATTTAGAACAGCTTACTGAAAACTAAAACTGTGACATGCTGCTTGAATTGGTTGAGATTCTATATTTTTCTCATATAATTATGTTTTGCAAACTTTTGCCTTTAATAACTGTACAGGCCGTTTTTTTTAAATGAACATTTTAATGTTTCTGCTGTTCGTACCAGCATAAAAATTTAACTAAAATAGAATACAATATCTACTCACCCTTGGAAAACACATGATGTCCAACATTTTTTTTTAATTAAGTGCTAAATTGTGCATATTATACTTTAAGTTTTATAATCAAATTCAGTGAGAAGTCTCATAATATTTTTAAATACAAAATTAATAATCCATATTAATGTCCTTCAGTATGTAGTTTCCATGTTATTTCTAAGGTAAATATTATTGTGTGTTTTCATGGTCTTCTCTAACATCACCTGCAGGTGTAAATACACAAAGATGTGAATCTTTTCAGAGTGATTCTTGGCACATTTCGGTCGAGGTGTTTAATTTTTTTCTTCTCCTTTTCCAGAATGGATTTGCAGTGGTGAGGCCGCCCGGGCACCATGCCACACATTCCTCCCCTCTGTAAGCGCACCTTTTATTTAATTTATTATTATTATTATTATATTTTTTTTTTTTACATATTAACTGCGCTCCTGACTTGATGTTCAAGAGCAGGCATGCTGAGCACGTGTGTAGTTGGTTGGGTGTGCGCTCGATGGGTGGAGTGGATCTGTGACAATCTTTGATTGGAAGCATTGCGCCTCATGTTTGTGTGTGCCCTCAACATTTTTTTTTTATTTTTATACAAAGTGTTTTTCACACATCACCATTTTTTTTTCCCCGCTATAGGGAATTGCTCCGCCACATTCTGTGCTCATTCCTCATTACATCCTGTCAGAAATACTCTGTAAATCTTTTTGCCGTGAGCAGTGAGTTTTATGCTAAGCGTGTTTCATTTTGTCACATAGTCTGTGGCCTCTTCATTTCTTGGGCTGTTTCCAGATTTTGGATTCAACGTGACATTGTCGTAGAAAAACATTTCCCATGGCACAAAAGGCATTCATTCCGAAAATATTTCCACGTTAGCGTGTCGAGGGCCGTCTGTGCTGTGACTGTCCCAACCTGCGTTCAATAAGCACCACATGATTTGTTTTAGAGGTCCCGACAGTCCACATGGTGGTTGTTTGATATTAATTCGCCGATGATATCCTGATAAACACATATGGCCTTCCTGTTTGTCCGCAGGGGTTACTGTTTCTTCAACTCAGTGGCCATTGCTGCTAAGCAACTCCAACAGAAAGTCAATGTCGGCAAAATCCTCATTGTGGACTGGGTGAGTTGCTACAACACGACACCGCTTTTGTAATCAGTCATCACTTATTCTTTTGTCACCATCTGTGCCCAGGATGTTCACCATGGCAACGGTACCCAGGAAGCCTTTTACAATGACCCGAGCGTCCTGTACATCTCGCTACATCGCTACGATAACGGCAACTTTTTCCCTGGTAGTGGACATCCTAATGAGGTATAGACTTTAGACTTTTTCTTTTTTCTTTTTTCAAATGAAGGCTGTAGCAACTAAAACATGTCCAGTGGGATAAATTATGGTCATGCATTCTGAGTTTAGTTTGAAATAATTACGTGTTCAAGGTGAGGGCTATGATTAGCCAAGTCGTAGTTCTCATCATGGGCTACAGCAAGTCCTTGAGAAATCACTGTAATCCTGAGCAACACAAGTAAAAGCACTCATAGCAACCACATGGGAGAAGACTTAAAAGTCAAATTCACTAAGAAATAATTATTGAAAGTGCACAAATGCAGCTGCTCACATCACTCATAAATCTGCCAATTAGGCCTAATGTAAGATTAGGGGGGGAAAAAAGAAACAGACTATATTCCATCCAAAACTTCACTTAGGATCAGTCTTCCCTTAATTCTAAACATCATCTTTTGTAATGTCTGCATCACTCCTCTTTGCATGTATGATTTTCCCATGTTTGAGCACATAAGGATCGAACCCCATGAAAGGATGTGTATTTTCATACAAGCGCTGGAGATGCCAATGAAATCTGCCCGTGGTCTTCGCCCAAAATAAATCCAGCAATTGAATTCACAACCCATTCAATCCCACACATTCCTTTGTCCTCCCCCTAATAATGAGCGTAAATGGTCAATGTTTTCCCATAAATCCCCCGACGAGGACGGTACATAAAACATTCGGCTGACTTGGATGTGGTTTCGTCTTAAGTGGCCCTTCAACCTCTGTTTAGCCGTGCGGTAAACCGCTGGAGTCTCACTGTCCCCTCGTGTAGGTATATAACTCACCATGGGGTAAGGTTGTGATGTCATAAGGCAGAGTGCTGTGTACCACACGGTGACTAGCAAAGTCCTAATCGATTCCAGCAACCCTTTCAACATGAAAGGAAGACACAGAACAGAAGAGAGCACGAGATACTCGAAGCAATCGTAAGAATTGTGCGACTTGGTGTGTGTGAGTGTGTGTGCACGCGCAAGCGAGTACATTACCAGTTGGCAGAGGATGGAAGGCCTCATGTGTTTTGCGTTTGTCCTGTGAACATCCCGTCCTTTGAGAGAAGAATGGAGTCAGGCGCTCCGCAATGCTCATCGGCATTCTTTCTTCCGTACGCACGCACGTTACCACACCTTATTGCCAAGAGGGTGTCAATCAGCCTCCACACGCTCCCTTCAAACTGACACATTGACTGATGGCAAAGGGCTGAGGGAAGAGCTAAATGGCTGTTAGCAAGACTACAAAGAGAGCGAGGAATCCTGAACCCTTCTTTCCAAAATTGGGCCTCAGTTTCCTTTCAATTCCCTTGAGTACTATGTAAAAGTCAAAAGAGCTCCCTTGGCGCTGCCTCACTTTAATGATAGCGAAACACAACAATAGAAAGTGCACATTGAAATTAATGTTGTTGTTTTTTAAATGTGGTCTCACTGTGCTATTTCAGGTTGGTGCAGGGGTGGGCGAAGGTTTCAATGTGAACATTGGCTGGACAGGTGGTTTGAACCCTCCCATGGGTGATGCAGAGTACCTGGCTGCATTCAGGTAAAAATGACTTTTTTCACCATCAGTTCTTTACATAAGCCTAAAGAATACAGCTTAGAAGTACTTTCTTTATTTGTTTACCTCATGAAGGTTTTATCTCCCATGATAAACAAATTCCCAGGAATATTTACTATTGGCTGTCACCCACATCCTATTTTTTTTATTTATTTTATTTTTCCCGTAATAAATTTGTTTGCTCAGCTCAATACTGTGAAATGTTTCCACTCGTGGCGCACCACCAGATGATGAAACCGTATTTCAGATCAACATCCCGCTCACTTGCTGGGTGGGCCCCTCGTCAAAGGAAAATGCTAATGAGGTTCCCCGTAATGATTAAAAAAAAAAAAAGAGAGAAAGAAAGAAAGCCATAGGCCCGGTGTGCCGGCTTTGAAACACTAAGTCCAGTGTTTACTAGAGTTTAGAATGGTAATTAAGGAACAACTGGTTCTTTCCGGAGCAGCCGTTTGGTTTTGGTTTTTCACCCAGTACGGGGAAATGAAGAGCGTTTTCATGTGTAGAACTTCCTTAGCTAACCACAATCTTTTACAGTACTTGCAGTAACGTTCTGGAGTCGGGGGGTGAGGTTCCTGGTGGCTGTACCGGAGCCTCAAGGGAAGTTGACATGACAATGTTTAACCACTTGGGCCATTCTTTACGCAAAACAAATTCAGAGTTGTACTCCTCCCACATTATTTCCATTACTATACATTAAAATGCATTTGAACAGAAAAAAGTTGCAAGGTTAAGTAGTTTGTACATATTACAGTACCTGTGTTCGGTGTGTGCCTTTAAGAGGCGGAGCCTGACAGGGTGATGAGTGAGATGTTGAGCTGGGGGGTGCTTGGTGGACTGAAGCTGCGTTCGCGAGTGAGCGTCTGGCCGACAGAAGCTCCTGTGTGAGTCTGCTCAGTGTGTTTATGGGTTTTACTGTTCTCCCAGCGTTTAATAAATGGCTGAAAAGTGCATCAGCGACTGTGGCGCTCCTTTCCCACATGTTTACGGTTTGTGTATCGTATAAAGTCACAATTTTTTTTTTTTTTATTCTAAGCCACAGGTAGTGGGGCTACTGATAGGCAAATGGATCACTAATTTGCGAGCTTGCAAGCTACAGTCAACCAGTTGATCGTCAAATTGTGCTGTAATTTAATAATTGCTGTAATTTCAACAAGAAGTGAGCAAGATTAGACATTCTTCACAAACTTCAAAGATTACTGAATTACATTGGAACGTCACACCGCATTTGTTCTCATTAGGTGATTAGCGCAACGAGAAGCATAACACGCTAAACGGACACAATTTAATGCATCGTAAGTTCCTGTTTATGTTGTCGGACCGCTGCCAGTTTGCATAGTTCAATTTGAACCCATTGTTTGGATGACAGGGTGTTCCAGACTTTTCTCACGATGGAGCGAAAAGCGAGCCAGACTCGGGTCGTTGGTGATGTGTGTCTGTTTTTGACTGCCTGTATGTGACAGGCTTGTGGTGGTGAGACTCAAGTACAATCAAGCAAAAGCTCACTTGCGCTGATCTGAGGTGTCATGATGTTTAAAGGATCACAACAGTGGTCCATATTTAAGGTCATGCAAGCGGCCGGTAGCGCTTGTTCATCTTTCTCTGGCTACTGACACATCCCAAAGTGTGGAGGAGAGAAGAATACAGAGGAGGAGAGAGGGAAAAGAAGTGAGGAGGGGAAGGGGGGGTGCAATTGTTAGAGAATCCAAAGGCGGCGTAATTAGGCCCAATGGATCCCAGATGGGTGGCTGTCAGTGACGTGAGAAGAGGGACGAGCTCCTAATAGGAACCAGACGCACGCAAACGCCTTTGAACTGCCGGCGAAAGAGAGAGAGAATCAAACGCGGCATGGGCCGTGTACGCGCTTTGGCAGCCGGCGAGGGAAGGAAGTCGGAACCGAGGAAAGTGTTCTCCCTGGAGTGCGCGGGGTGTCTCATTTCTACCTGTTTGTGTCGTAGGCCTCCTCTCCTGTTTTTTACTCGTGTGCTTTTTACACATGTTCGCACTCGGAACTTGCTCCTCTCACCCATGGTCCCATCAAAACACATGACACGTGTCATGTTTCAATCATGTGTTTTCAAATTTTTGCTGTGAGAACCTGGAATTCCAAGTATTTTTACTTGGGTCTGACTTCACTTCAGTTGGCAACTTATTTCATCTGTGCAGCAGAGCAGCTGCTCCACCATGTTTGCTTTAAAATCTGAGCTCCGCTAATTGATAGGGTGGGCCCGGACCATAGCAGATGTAGCTTTAGCAGTTAACGTTAGCTTAGTTTCCATGTCTTCATGTCCAAATTTTATGACCTGTAAAGACCTGAGATTTTGGGGTCCCATTATCATTGCTCAGTGAAGCTATATATGAAGTCATTCTGTGGTCCTCCTCAGAACGGTAGTGATGCCCATCGCCCACGAGTTTTCACCTGACGTGGTGCTGGTCTCGGCCGGATTCGATGCAGTCGAAGGCCATTCGTCGCCGCTGGGAGGCTACAAAGTCACGGCCAAGTGTAAGACTCTCCCACAGACACAAATACTCAACTGAACTGGATTTGACTTTGACTGTGGTTTGTGCCCTACCAGGTTTTGGGTTCCTTACTCGACAGCTGATGTCACTAGCCGGGGGTCGCGTTGTTCTGGCTCTGGAGGGGGGGCAAGACCTCAAGGCCATCTGCGATGCCTCTGAAGCCTGCGTCAGCGCCTTGCTGGGAATGGAGGTGAGGGTTAGCGTTAGGATTAGAGTTACTATGTGTGTGTGTGTGTGTGTGTGTGTGTGTGTATGTATGTCTTCACATACCATCCGCTTACCATTGCCTGCTTGTTGGACCTCAGGTGGAACCTTTGTCCCAGTCCGTGTTGGACCAAAAGCCCTGCGACAACGCTGTACACTCACTACTGAGTGTAATCCAGGTTCAAGGTGAGAAAAAAACCCGATGTAAACAAAGCACAGCTGCTCGCATCAACATGGGAAACAAATGCGCATAATTTCTGGCAGATTCTCTTTACTTTAAATTAGGGTTAGGGTTTCAAAGTAGGGTTTCATACTAGGGTTAGGGTTGCAAATTAGGGTTTAAAGCTAGGGTTAAGGTTTCAAAGTCGGGTTTCATACGAGAGTTAGGGTTTCAAAGTAGAGTTTAAAGTTAGGGTTAGGGCTTCAAAGTAGGGTTTAAAGCTAGGATTACGGTTTCAAAGTAGGGTTTAAAGCTAGGGTTACGGTTTCAAAGTAGGGTTTAAAGCTAGGGTCAGGGTTTCAAAGTAGGGTTTAAAGCTAGGGTTAGGGTTTCAAAGTAGGGTTTAAAGCTAGGGTTAGGGTTTCAAAGTAGGGTTTAAAACTAGGGTTAGGGTTTCAAAGTAGGGTTTAAAGCTAGGGTTAGGGTTTCAAAGTAGGGTTTAAAGATAGGGTTACGGTTTCAAAGTAGGGTTTAAAGCTAGGGTTAGGGTTTCAAACTAGGATTTAAATCTAGGGTTAGGGTTTCAAACTAGGGTTTCAAGCTAGGGTAAGGTATGAAACCCTACTTTGAAACCCTAACACTAGCTTTAAACCCTAGTTTGAAACCCTGACCCTAGCTTTAATAGCCCTCTAAAAGAAGCTATGACTACAATGCGGCCCGCGGAAAAAATGAGTTTGACACCCCTTTAATTTGATTCTTGATGGGTGTTTTTGTTTCCACTGGTTCTTCTTTTGGAAGAAGTGTTGCAATTAAGGTATCCAAAGGTAAAAAACAAAAGCCGGGTTCATCTTCGGATGCTTGGTGGAGGCATTTCAAACTGTAAAGATGTTGCAGCAAACATTGCCTATGTAACATAACAAATCATGTCATGATGTGTTAAAATGTGTCAGTTAAAACCTGAAATGGATTAATTTGTATTATTTGTTTTGGGTAAAGTTTCCTGCAAGAAATCGAACAAATCCAAGGTCGGCCCGCGTCCCAGTATCGTTCCTTTTCTATCGTCTATAATTGAATCTTCTGAGGCGCTCACCTTCTTCTTCTTCCTCCCTTGTCACCTCTCCTCTTCTACGCCCCCGGCGCTCATCCCTCCCTCCGGCCATCCCACACACACACGCGCACACACCCACACAAATTCACCCTGGCTCCAATTATCTTCAAACACTTCTCTGGCACACGACCTTCACAACATCCCCTCCTGATTGCACACAAATGTTATCCCAACCAAATTAGATTAATTAAAAATATTTGCAAAGCCACAAGAATGTTAAGCCTGTGATTTAAGCCCGGGGAGAAATATATGGGAGTTGTATTCTCGCAACACATTGGCCTGATTGAAACTTCCTCTCAATGTGTGTCACACGCCCTTTCAGTTTACATTTCTGATGTTATCAACAAGGATATTTCGAGTTTGAATGGCGCAACATTAAACGGCACCGAGCAGATGACATCCCTCTCTGGTTAATTCGCGTCAGGTGACTACTGGCAGAGCGTGAAGGACTCGGCGGCCACAGTGGAGCTGTCCTACCTGCAGGCCCAGAGGCGGTGGCTGAGACGAGACTCGGACAGCGACGCCGTCGATGCCATCGCCTCGCTTTCCATGGGAGCTTCTGACAGGTTGGTGGAATGTTCACGTAAATCCACATCTGCAAGACAAGCCCAATTATTTTCAGTCAATTGGTAAAATGGCTGTCCTCCTGAGATAGACAAAAACGGGCAGATCTTTCTGCTTATTTCCTTTTCCACAGAATAGCATGTTTAAACTAGTGGGGGACGTGCAGAAAATATTGTGAAGAATATTTTGGACTTGGCTTCCCTTATAGAATTCAAATCATTCTGTTTGCTGTCATCTGGCAGCCATCGGTAGCTGCTAACGTGTTGTCTCTTTGGACAGCCTCTTATAGCGTTACAAAAACAGCACAAATATGTGCAATTAGCTTAGTTTTGTCATGAAGATGTAGATTTTAATGTTGTATTGATTGATTGTACCTGTACTGGTTTATAGTTTGATAAATCGCATGACTCATAACCATCCTTCTCGTTGAATCAGGAAAAATGCAGCCAAAACGCCAGAGAAAAGTCATTCTACATGAAGAGGGAATCTTCGGAAGCAGACTACCTTCTTGCGTTCCTCAATGGAAGAACACACACGTAAAAATGCACACACACAAATGTGCCTGTGAAGGAGAGCAGACATCCCCTTGTGATGATCATCGAAAAGAAAGAATTCGTTTTGCACTATATACTGTCGTATGTTGACATTTTAGGGCTGATTGTGCTCAGATATTCAGACGGATTTTTTTTATCTGGTCGAGCTACAGTGATTTATCTATTTTTTTTTATTTTCTCGCTTGGCCTGGATGGACTGTTTTTGACCAAGCCCACCGTCATGGCATCATAATCTGCAAAGCCTGAATGCGGCGTGACCAATCGAAGATGATCGATGTCATGTTTTCAGGAGTCCACAGTGCACATGCCCTCCAGGACAGGGGCTCGCTAAGACTTGATGGTGTCGAGTCAAACTTTTTTTTTTTTTTTTTTCATACCTATGGATGAGCATTCCTGCTGTATTTTGAAAGAAGTACTCAATACTTATGTCTTCACTAACTCCGGCACTGCCACCGAAAGCCTTTGCGATTCAGCTGACTCGTGCACACAACTGTCCATTGTAACTCAAGCTGAGCCCGTTTATTACAACAATGTGCCGACGATGGACTGGCATAGCTTTAGGAAGTTTGTGAATGTTATTTTCCCCGAAATGTTGAAAAAGAAATCCCCATCTCAAAGAAATAATTGTTTATTTATGCAGCACATCCTTTGAGGTGCTCTTGTATGTGACAATGTGTTGTTTTGACTACATTGCATCTGATCTTAATGTCTTTGTTAATATCAGGTTGTTTGTGCAGCCGTAATGCTGTCAAGCACATTAATAATGTTGCTGACGATGTGAAAACAAAACAGGTCGCCCTGGTTTTTTGGGTGGCTCATCAAGCCATTGTTACCATGTTGACGTTCATATCCGACACATCTTAATCACCTGTTGTCTTAATGAAAGCTTATTTTTGTACATAATGACAAAGAACAACCACCAAGTGTGCTTACTTAAAGAGACCAAATGGTGAAATGAAGTATCTGACCAAGTTACGTGAAGGACACGTTGATATGATGCCTTTTTTTTGATTGTCTGCTTTTTAATCTTTATTCTGTTGGAAAAAAGAATCAATTATATTCATTTGAAAAAGTTGACTCATTGTGTTCTCTGATCAATTATTTCTATTCATAAGAGCACCACTTTTTTATGTTATTTAAAATCAAGATGAGATTCTGTGCTGACCATAACTACTACTTTTATTTTCAAAATAATAATGATTTTTAAAAAAGATTAACCTAAACATTATTAGATTAAATTTTATGCACTGCTCACCTGGTTTCTCAAAAGACAATATATCCCAACCAGTGTGCGTGCCATGAGAGATGTTCGGCTGTGCCGTGGGAAATTGTCCAACATTAAATACCGAGCGCATTGTAAGCAGGATAGCCAGACCTGTCATGTTGTGGCATCGGCACATACTCAGTTTATGTGTGTGTTGCTGTTAATGTTGGCTCGTGGGTGAACGATCGGTTCAAAAGAACAATTTATTTTTCCAGTGAACTAATTTTAATATAATTTTAATAATAAGCTGGTGTAACACTTAACAGCTTTTTTTTGGTGGTGTGCCTCGGGATGTTTTCCAATGAAAAGGCGTGCCGTGAATGAAAAAAGGTTGGGAAACACTGTTCTAAGAAATGCAGCAGTCACTACAAAAAAAAAAGGTTTATTGGCCACAGGAGCTGACACAACAAAGATCATAAGCGGATGCAAAACTATACAAATTGAAGAGCAACTTCTGCACCGCTAAATGATGTAGCATTCCTAATCAACATTTTAAAACACATTTGCCTCATGAAATGCCAGAAATACATCAATCGTATATTCTTGCATGACAGTATGACAGCACAGACTCTACAGAAGAAGAAATGCTTCTGCATGTGTGGATGTTGGAAGCAGTTCATTCTATTTACAAAAGAGAATCAGATGCGGAAAGGTGTCCAACCACTGCAGAACCAAATCAGATTTGATTCCTCATGCGCTCCGTCTTCCCACGAGTGGGGCCTTTGAGAGCCGGAGCTGGAGTGATTAGCTTATTAGCATTTTAGCTGTAAACATTCCCGTCCGAAGCGCTTGTGGGCGCCCGTCTTGTTTCATTGTCACTGCAGGCCAGCTGGTTGTTGATGAAAGCATCGTTTGGAAGAGTCCACTTCTGGATTGTCACGTCTCCTCACTCAGTTCAGAGTCAAGTTGGAGGCAAGCAAGGGTCCAAGGGAGAGGGGAAAAGTTCCGCCAAAGAAAGTCTGGATGACGTTTTTTTTTGTTGTCCGCCGGAATTTTCCACTTGTTGGCTTTCTGCAGACAAATAAAGAGACGGGTGAACATACTTGGCGATACCAACATATGGAACTTACTTGCTTTTAATTTTGTAAAAGAGAGAAAATAGTTTTGGTTCTCTACTTTAATTTTTAATGTTAGTTTCATCTTCTATATTACTTTTCATTTAGTTTTTCTAATTTAAATATTATTTGTCATGATTTTCTTTTTTATATTATACAATGTGTCAGAAAGGTTATATGACTGACATGCTGTTGCGGTTTTATAAATAAACATTTGACATTTTTAAAAGCTTAGTAAATATAAGCCATTTTGGAATTCTTAGATTTGGGTTTTCAGCTTCAATACATCTGTATGTTTTCAAATATTTGACCAATATTTAATCAAGTGATGTGGGCATACCTAACCCTACCAAAAATAATTATGCCTACATATCAAACAAGCGGCCATGCATCGCCATCCCTGCAGCTGCATGCACACACAGGCTCAGGCCCACACTCCTGGATAGGAGTAGTCAACATTCAACTCACAAATTTCCCATTTTGAATCAGTCTAAAAATAAAGACCACTATCACAAACCACAAGTTGTGCATGAAGCTTTTTAAAAATGAGCCACAGCTGCTCTCAGATCAGTAAGGAGTAGCAGCTAAAGATTTATGATGAACCCAAGAGCGTCCCACAGCTCGGGCCAAAATGTATACTACACATGTGCCCACACACACGCACACGCACACACACACACACACACAAACACGCACGCACACACGCGCACACACACACACACACACACGCGCACACAAAACATGGACATGTGAAGCTTGGAAAATGAGATGTTTGTTTGTGAACGGAAAAGAAAACCTGCTGTCCCCTTTCTGCATAGACTGTAATCAAAATGCTCTTCTATCTTCTCTGTGTTTATGTGTGTGCGTGTCCTAAACTTATGAATCAAGTTAATTATAGCGAGGCATGCACACCCAACGTGAAAACGCATGCTATCGTTTTGCCCATCATGATGAAGCCATGTTGTCTTTTCTTTCTTTGACGAGTGACAAAGACGTCTAGAAATATGATGCAATTACTCAAAACACAATACAAAAGAATTGAGTACAGATTTTGAAAGCAACAATACATTCACTTTTCTGAATGCAAAATTCCCTTTCAAACTAAACTAAATTTGAGAATACTAATAATAATAATTTCCTAGGAACGTTGCAGGCGTAAAAATCAAAATAAAGTGTTGCATAATAATATTTATTTACATCCCGTCTTGTGATTTTTTTGTTGATTTTAATTGTGAGATGATTATCGTGAGATTATTGTATATAATTTATTATTAGTCATAGCTAACTCAAGTATGAGAATTTTTTATAGTTCAGATGTCTGTACGAAACCATTAGTGCTTCTCATTAAGCGTCTCAAGAAACAGCTTTCAGTTTCAAAAAGATCGCTGACCCCTGCATTGGGGTCATATATTTTCCCCCATTAGCATTCTCTTCCTTCACAGATTGGCTGAGAGACATCACATGCTTCTACTGCCTCATAGTGGGCCACAAGGTGTCCATTTCAGGGCAACCACTTGAAGAGACTTTTAAGGCTTTTTTTTAATGGAGCTTTACTTTAACAAAGAACAACTAATGGGAGAAATGTAGAAAATGGGCAATAATATAACTTTACTGGCATTCTAGTATAGCAGTTGAGATTTTCCAAAATGCCGCATATTTTCTCTTCCATTCATCAAGTCAGCTCAACAATGGTGTGAGCCACATCTGTTCTTGACACATGTGCTCTCGCATCACGTCGGCTCCGAGGTCAAGACGAGATGCTTTGGCCCGTAGCGGCCCGCGATGTTGCGACGTGGTCTCCGAAGGCCGAGCTGATGAGAACAAGCAGAGCCGGCAAAGTGGACGGTAATAACTAACGCGTTGCGTTCAAGGACGCTCGGCTTCGGCTTTCCACGCGCGCCGCTGAGGCCCTTTGAGATTTCATAATAACTGCGAGAGCACCTGCAGTGAGCACACGCTTGCTCGTTTGTGTCTGGATATTGTCATGAGCGCTCACCGGCCTTTGGTATGAGCTGGGGTACTTTTCTCATATTCAGAGAATGTGATTTTTTTTTTTAGGGGGTTCAGTCAATGATACCTAGATGTATTTTCATTGACATTGCTGATCAAAGTAAAACATAAAATGATCTCTGTTCAGATGACGCACACACACACATTGGTGCACCACTAATGAAATCTGACAACAAATACACACAAGCTCACATGCACGCATGACCCTCACCCGAGTCCGCACACCTTCCAAATAGCTCACAAGTGTTTCCAATCTAAAGGTTCCTGCTTGTCTGGGCCCCGAGCGCTGTCGCCTGATTGCACGACACTGGATACAACACGCAACATGCAACGTACTCTATCCCCCACGAGGGCAGCGAGGGGCATCTTTTGGATTCATGTGCTTTACCTGCACAACAATCAAGTGTCCAAAAAAGAAATTCGATGATGATCTCGTGCAACACTCCCGACAATAGAATAATAATTAAATGCTTTCTTTCTGGGATTATGAACTTTTATTGAAATGTTGAATTTCAGGCTCTTTACACAGATTATTCAGTTTCATTTTGTTCCATTGTTTTAAGAATCAATACAGATGTGATCGTTTTGGTTTAAAATCGGCAATAAATATATTTCAACAGGCAGAAATAAATTGGGGTTTACTCATAAAGACCCAGAAGTTTTGTTATTCTTTCTTAGTTGCATTATCGATGTTATGAAATACTTAGTGCATATCTAAAAATTAAAAGGGTTACATAATAATCATTTCATTTCAATAGTGTACGCCGTTATGGTAATTGACGATTAAACAAAAGCTACATGTTTTAGAGCTAAATTTTAATTGACAATTTCAAATGATGTGTCGATCAAATGTATCTAATTTTTAATCTGGTTTTGATTAAGATAAATGAAGACACACAGAACTAATGTTTTGGTTGGGTTCCGGATACGTTTACACGCGCGTCACACAAATACTCTTTTCGAAGACAAAGTCTGCCCGTTGAAAGCTTAACTTCATCAAACAAGAATACGTAAATGCATGTGTGCGACTTGTTTGTGCCTGATTGTCTCCTCCAAACAGATTAAATGTAAATATAACTGTTTCCTTCCTGCCTCGTTATTTATTTGTTGAGCTCAAAGGCAAATGTTGGCGTGCCAAAGCGGTTGTGTGCTATAGACGTAAACATGTGGCGGGCCTCTACACTGATGTCATACAGGATTTGTGTGTGTTTGTGCGCGTGTGTGTGTGTGTGTGTGTGTGTGTTTGTGTGTGCGTGCGTGTGTTTGTACCTGAGGGTTAGCAGTGGAGCGTCTTCCAGCAACAGCCACAAGGTTGGGACAGATAAGAGGGGAACAGTGGAAGTGAATTTGGAAGGGGTGCAGATTGATGGATGACATGAGACATTAGGCAATAAGATTTAAATAAGAAATGTAGAATAAAAGATTGAGAGAGAGAGAGAGAGAGAGAGAGAGAGAGAGAGAGAGAGAGAGAGAGAGAGAGAGAGAGAGAGAGAGAGAGAGAGAGAGAGAGAGAGAGAGAGGGGGAAACGTGAGTGAGGGGGTCCTAGTGGCTGGCGGACATGGCCCAGGCGCCCTCCATCCTCCAGACGGAGAATGCGTAGCTCAGCCTCTCATGGGCCAGGTAGTTGCAGCTGGCCAGTTTAGCGTCCATCTCGTCGCTCTGCAGCACCTGGTACAAGAAGTCGATGTAGCGCGACGCCAGTTTCAGGATTTGGATCTTGCTCAGCTTGTCCGAAGGGAGCGTCGGAATGATCTTGCGTAGCGAGGCGAAGGCGTCGTTGAGGGACTGGGTGCGCTGGCGCTCCCGCACGTTGGCGATCACCCGCTGGGAGTGGAGGTCCTCGAAGGGCTGGTCGGGCCGCGGGCCTAGCGAGGCGGGGGCCAGGCTCACCACGGCCGAGGGACTCTTCTTCACCCTCTTGGGCCCGGACGGCAGGAGGCCGGTGGGACTGCCGGCGACGCTGTCCTCCGTCTGAGCCAGATTATCTTTCTTGGGATGAGGAGATCGTTTTCGGTGACCCGCCTGCTGGCTCTTCTTGGAGCCTCTTTCCAGTTCTTCTTCGCTGGCCCCTAGACCTCCTTCGGGGGAGTTAGTGCAGGACACCTCTTCTCTCATCTTCCACCTTCCAAAAACCTTCAAAAGGTTCTGTCTTCTCTCTTTTGCCTTTCAAATACCTGTAAAAAAAAAAAGAATTCTTGTTCTACAACTTTATCTCCATCGGTGGCCGTTCTCGAATTCCCGCTCGTCCAACTTTCGCTTTCCCGTCACAACCTGGCAGACGGAATAACAACAAACCATCTGACAGGCCACCCCACCGTCGCCCTTTTTATAACCAAACGCTGACTTGGGGCCTGTGGGCATGTTTCATTGGTTGCGCACACTTGCAGGGGACGTGGTCAGGGCAGGAGAGCAGGAAGTGCGTGTCGGCTGGGCGGGCGATGAGAAGACGGGGGTAAGTGGTCCTCTCGGCCAATCACAAGTCCCCGACTTCATGTTGCAGCGATGACGGAGGCTTTATGGTTTCCAGATTGGGTCCACATGCACACTCTCGTTTCATTCACTACCACAAAAAAAAAGTCAACTGGAGGGAAAACATCAAAGGCAACATTGAGAGGAAATCGCATTCTTGAGAATTTGGAAAACAGTTGAAAAAAGCACGACTCAAAAGCTTCAAGTTAGAATCTCAAGAAGTTTTTCCGACTTTAACTCGGATGTTTTTCAGATTTTGCACTTTGCCAATCAATTTGTTAGATTGTTGAAAACAATCCTGACTCCCATAAAACCTCCAGCACCTGACCGATACTTGTTTCACTGACGACCCAACGCCTCAGCTGTGCTGCTCAGTGACAGAACAACCTTTGACCCCGCCGTGGCCCAATGACCTGAGACTGCAGAGGTGAGAGAGCACCTAATTGTGCTATCCATGTCCTCGGGCTCAAGTCAACACATGTTTCTTTTCCTCCATTTGGCAACCCAAAACAATGTGTATCTGGAGACAGTGGGCTGCTTCACTCCATGGCAACATGTAATGACAGCACAGTGGAGCATTTGGATGGATGGATGGATGGATGGATGGATGGATGGATGGATGGATGGATGGATGGATGGATGGATGGATGGATGGATGGATGGATGGATGGATGGATGGACGGATGGATGGACGGATGGATGGATGGATGGCGGGCAGACGGGCGGGTGGGCGGACGGAATCATAAATGTCTAAATTTTAGACATTCATTTTTAGACTCTAAAAATATTCTGGAAGATGATGATGAAGAAGCAGAAGAAGAAGAGGAAGAAAAAGAGGAAACCTGCGCTAGACTAAGACCACAGTAACTGAAGCCCGTTTTAGTGAGGGAACACGACTATACTTGCAATCATTTCCATTCATTCCAGTTCATTCCGGTAAACTGCAATTTGAAAATTCCCAGAAATTTTGCAACCGTACATGACGAAGTTTTTGCGTCACGAGCAAAGTGACTAACCTGGAATGACTCTGAATCATGCATCGATTTCAACACCTTCCCTAGCCGCCATGTATATGTTTCCTGAACTGAGCCGACGTGACCTCAGAGACTCCTGAGCAAAACGGGTTCAAAGTGGACCTCGGGAGTGCGAGCGTGATTGCGTGTGAGCATCTTTGATGAGCCCCATGATTGCACCGGTTTACATTTCATTCAACGGAAAGCGGCTCGCCCCCATTTGGGTTCAATCAACTTGAAACTCACGCAGTCTTCAAAAGTAGAGAGACAGTGAACTATGTTACAAAACAGGCCAGGTCCACTCTCGGATTAACTGGCTTTAGATTTGGCTTTATTGGAAGACCTGCTGGAGACAGCGGCGGCACCGGAAAGCTATTGTTGCCGCCGCTTACCTTTTTAGCAAAAGCGTGGCGTCGTGCCACCGTGATGGAAAACATGAGTGAACAAAAGCGAGGGGGCCGAGCAGGAATGTCGCAGATTCGCGAGAAGAGAAGGAGAAAACGGGGAAAGAAAGGCAAGTTGGGGGTGCAGGGCGGGTAGGGTGGGGGGGGCGGGGGGTGAGGCTGTCCAAACAGAACCAGATGCAGGAGTGTGGAGGCCCGTTTGATCTCGGTCCTCATCGTCTGATTGATGTTGCACATTTCATTTTCTTGTCAGAGCCTTGACATAATGTTTCACTAAACACTTGGGCCCTGCTTTTGTCTTTGTTTTATTTCCACAGTGGTCATAATTAACCCTTTCTGTGGCTGAGAATAGATCACAGGTATATTGATATATATCAGTGTATATATAGGCTTCCACACGCACACAGGGGGGGCTTAGGTATCAAAGAAGACCGAGATATGCATTGTCTGTCGGGCTCTCTCCGCCATATGGTTTGCTCTGAAATGAAATACGGCCACGGTGAAGCGTTTGAAGAGCTCCGGGGAAATAAAAAAGAAAAAACGGTTTTCTTTAAGTTCATAATGCCGTCAATTCAATTACCATCATATGGAGAAAGGTCGAAGAGCTGCGGAGAGAAGGTGTACGAGACTGTGACCAATCCTAAGTGATGTGTTTGGAAACCCACGCAGTCTCAAGCAAAAGGAACCGATACTAAAATTCCCCCCTCGACTTCACGCTGGGAGTCTTCGCCCTCTCGGCTGCTGTTATTGATGTTTGCGCACACGCGCGCCCTCCTCTCCCCCCTCTCAGCCACACACCCATCCTTCCATGGCTCCATCCCTCCTGAGGAGCCGATAGTGGCACAAAGGCGCACATCTGGGACCCATTTCCCCCCTGGAGAAGCCCTTCCTGTGGGGTATCCACTTAGAGTGGCTGGGGAGGAGGATGGCGGCCGGGGGGAGGCTGAGGGTGCAGGGGGGGAGGTTGGGAGGGTGAAAACTAATAATGAGGACGGGAGGTGTGGATGATAAGCAGGTTGAGTCAACGCTATATGCCTGAAGACAAAACGGTCCAGCGTTCATTAAATTAGTTGCATTTTCGGTGCCTACAACACTCTCGACTCTTTTCACGTTACAGTCCACGTGCAAATGATATTTTATAATGAGATATATATTATTATTTGATGTTTTAATCTAAGTGTTCAAATTAATTAACAAGTGTCATTTTTCATAGTCACAAGTAGGCAGTACCAGGTACTAGTACCTGGTCAGACAGTGCTCAAAGTGTGCTCAGCTGATGCTATAAAGGTGACCATGGTAAAGCAGATTTTCCGCCACAATATCGTTTGAGGGCAGAAACGAGGAAAAAAAATGAATTCTTAACCTGCCCTGTTGCTGTGTCTTCACTCTGGATGCTCCACAGTCCACAACGTCCACTTTGCTCCATCTGCATCATGCATTTAGTATCCTCGCAAATAATAGTTCACTCCTCCTGCATAGAAAAAGCGGCATTAGTCATGACTATTTAAATGGATGAAACCTCACTGGCCGTTTCAGGTCATTTCCAATCTTGCATATTCCAACAGTGACAGTTGTGTGGAAAAAACAAAAGCAGCAAAGCTCCATCTGTTGAGAATCATGCGATAAGATCACACGCTCCAAAGCAGCCACCAAGTGGACCCTGAGGTGAGATTGTTTTCACAAATGTTTGTAGACGTTATTCTCATGTATGGAGTGGCAGTATCTCTTCAAAAACTGCAAGCTCCCCTGCTGCGTGCCTGCCGTTATTATCCTTGTGTAGCTGCGTCTTATCTTCTTGCATTAGGCTATAATTTATCATAATATTTAGCGCACGGGCTTCCTTCAAATATCCCAGCTTTCATGTGTAATTTAGCTAATATCCTGCCCCGGCTCTGATTACACTGTTTAAGTTCAGGGGTCCGTCCCGCTGGAGCTCACAGCTGAGATAGGACTGCGGCACGCTGCGTCGGATCCATGACTCACTTTTAGACATTTTTAGATTGCATGATATTGACAAGTGGAACTTTAGTAGGAGACCTTCTCTGCCTCTTTTAAAGGCATGCAGTTCCAAATTCCAACTTGCCTGAAAAAATAATCGCATTTCTAATCTAAAACCGCTAAAGACCTCAGGCTCAATTTGATGAGGATGGAAAGTGATTCTGCTTGCGTGGCTGTCAAAGAGAGCGTGACCAGGAGAGAGGTTGCGTGGACATGCTGCATCATGTCCACATGGGTAAACACGAGGTCAGATGGTCTTTGTGTGCATGTGCTAATGTGAAACACATACGTGGACCAAGTGTTGATAGGAACCTTCAAGTGACCCAATTTCTTGGGAGAAAAAAAAAAAAAAAAAAGAGGACACGGTGGGTTGAAAGAGATAAATGAACATCTGAATTTCTATTGACGGCTTAGGCGAGGGCGCAAAACACGAGATAAAAAAGAACATTTTTGCATATTCATCAGGCATGAAGCAACACTATTTATAGCAAGGCAGCACATGAAAGTCGTTTTCACCGCTGAGTCAGCAGCTGAAATTCATTGCAGTCCCTTCGATTTGTGTGCAAAATTTTGCAGTGAGTCAGCAGACCCAGTGACCATATGGCCTCTGTGGGCTTTACCAGCTCTCCAGATTGCTGCTCAAGGGAAATCATAGAAAAATTGTCACGTTATGTAACACGTGTCGTGTAAGTTCATCACGACTGATGAAAAACAAGACAAAAAGAAAAATGCCTGTTTTTAATGTACATCAATGAATCCCAACTAGGGTGTCACGAGATTCAAATGTCACTGAGTTGGTCTGAAAATTAGAATACATTCGTAGTGTACAAAAAGTCACACACACAAAGAACCCACTGAAAGTGCAAAACGAATTCTTGCATTTCTTTGCACAATATTCTGATGAATAACATGAAGACAAACTCAGTTTCTTTCCAATCTGGAGAGATTTCTTTTTTTTTTTTTTCCCAAAAAGTGTGACCTCAGGGGTGTTCAAGTTATAAGATTCCGTTGTACTGAGGTCCTTGGTGACCTCATCGCTCACAGTCACAAAAACATGATCTCCAGGCTCCAAATGTTCCCATGTTTTGATTGATGCCACGATTCACATCAAGCCAATTCTGAAGCCTCAAAGGGAAAAGATCTTACAGATGAGTCTCTTTTTTTTTTTTTTAAACCTTCTTTTTTTGGTTAAAAAAAATGATGTGATCATCTTCTATCTCACTATCTTGCTGCCTGGCCTGAAAGGCCTTTGTTGGGAACCCCAACAACACGTGAGCAATATCTATAATCTCACACTTCAAATAAGAGTTAAGGGAAGCAGCGTCCGCTTGGGATGTGACGCTGACACGCATCCACCTCGGCTCGGACTTACGGCGTCTTGTGTGCGAGCTGCAGAGGAATGCGGCGTTTCTACAACAGAGCCATTGCATTAGGAACGTCAACAAAGCTCGGCGGCCCCGCTTCAAAGGACTTGGCCTTCACATTGAATCAATCCCTTCTTCCATTAGATTAGGTGATTTTACCAAAGTTACATAGCGCTAACATTTCTTCATGGCTTTTCCAATCCCTAGCTCTGGTTCTGGTTCCCCCTGTGAAGCCACATCAAACACACCCTGTCATGGCAGATCCCTTTGTGCTCGCTGCAAACGGCAAATATGTGTCTCCCTAAAATGTTTCAGATGCAAGCTCGCCGTGGTCCCGAAGGAAGAGCGTGCAGGGGCGGCAGAGACCACGACAAAGAGGGTTGAGATATTTGATTTTGAAATTACAATAACAAAATACTCAAGTACAAATACCAGGAAAATATAGTTCAGTGCAGTAAACAAAGGGTTTGATTTCCCATCACATATCGCAAAGAGCTTCGAACATTCAGATTCCGTTTGGATCTCTCACTATGGATATTCCTTAAATGTATGCCCGACTCAATCTGCGGAAGTTCCTCGGAAATCATTCCGGGACCACTGTCTTAAAATGCCAAAGAAGCTTCTTGATGTCAAGAAGCCCATCTGGTTCTCTAACAGTTCAAGATGTGAGCTTTTTATTTCTCTCTGTCTCCTTCCTTTTTTTTTTTCTTCGTCCTTTACCAACACAATAATCATCATATAAGTGAACCTGTCATAATTTCCATCAGCTGCTCTAAATATGATGATTGGAGTTTACATGTCCTGTTGCTTTTTATAACAGTTCTGTTTTTTTAGAATCGCAATGCAGGCTGGTCCACAGATGCTCATATTTGTTTAAAATCAAACACTGTATTTAATTGCATGCAATCAATATAGTTTGGTCCTCAGAGGACCCCTGCTGTGTAATATATGGACCATTCTGCCGTCTCTGTTGTTAAAAAGCCGTAACTTTTGAGCTTTTCATTGTACGGGATATTTAAGATATTTGAAAGGCTAAACTATAAACACCCAGTCTCACCGCACTCTGCCAGACTGCATTTAATACTTCGAGACTACTTCCTTCCCTGATTTGTGTAGAAAGGGGTCCCATAATTGAATAAAATGAGTCCCCTCCCCTCTTTACATACCATGTATACACACACACGCGCTCGCACACACACGCACACACTTTACAGGCTAGTATGTAAAGTTAATAGGGCGCATTTGGTTTTCAAACCCCCATTCCGCTCAGTGGAAACTGAGACGAGTAGTTTTTCAGTTTCCTAATGTTGAAGTTTATAACACTCAGCTAAAAATGTTGCCATGGTGATATGACCACCACATTGCAATTACCAAGATGCAAGCAGACTGTGGGAGCTGACAAACAAGCTAGTTGAATGCAATTAGGACAAAAACAGTGGACCAAAGAGTGTTGCATGAACGGGAAAGAGTCACACGGCGAAGGTATATTTTTCACACATTTAAAAGTTGCTCCGACCAAATCAAACTGCAGTAAGCGGATGTCAGCTAACTTTTGATGGACAAAATCAAAATATGGACTGTGTAATGAGCGGACTTCAAAGCTCAGGTTATTGGGCAGCATTTATTGTCGCTTTGGCGTCGCTGAAGTGTGTTTTTCTTCAGAAATGTTTCTCAGGCCGCTGGCTGAGCCTTTTCATTGGTGCAAATCTTGCTGCTAATACCCAACAGTGACTTTTCTTTATGGCTAATTCCTCTAACGCCAAGTTTTATTCTTTTGACACAGCAATCAAATATTGTTCAGGAACAGAAACTGTCAAATAATCCCTCTGCGTAAAAAAGGGAAGTGTGTGTGTTTCACATTTCTCAGAGGTATTTTTAAGCACTTTATTAATGCAACTCTTCTACAAAAATATTCACTTGAATACACAAAGTACCTTCTCACATGGTGAAAAGACAGCACAAATAATCTCACTGATCATATCAAATGTTATATTAGATTGAATATTATCAAGAGGGTATGGAATCAATAATTAAAAGCTTTTCTATTGTACATAAAACAGCAGACCAATTTCATTACCTTATTCCAAGGACAAGTCACGTAATAAAACGAAATTTAGAAGAGAAAACGTGAAAAATATATGTCATACCTCACTTATGTGATTGTGAAACATCATATGTACTTGTACGGTATAAACCTTATTGTTGGATTTGTATTGCCCTCTACTGGCGATCACGTGAAACTGCATTTACAGATGGCACAAGTGCGTGTGTGTCATTGTGTGCTTACTGACCACCAAAGGAAAGAGGTAACTGGGGTGAAAGTTCATCCAAACACTGAGTATTACCTTTAAAAAGTCATCCATCACATAAGACGATGGAAGCTGGTCTCTTTAGTTACTGTGTGACATTATTAACAACTTTCAGAAGTCACTGAGAATACTGATGTCGGCAAATTCTTTACGATAGCGGTGGGCTGACAGAGCGAGAAGGAAGGCCCACTTGAGGCTCATGAAGCTCCAAACACAAGACAGGTAAAGACTACGAGGGTCAGTTAGGGCTGCAAGAGAGAGAGAAACATTACATTGTTACTTATATTAGCATGGACTGATGTAACAGAATTATTCATTCATTCATCCACTCAAAAGCTTGCACATTTCAACCTCACTCCTACATAACGAATGAGTACTCACGCTCCTTGTAGTGTATGGCAATCGACAGGAAGGTGATGAAAGCAACGACCGCGAGCACAGAGAAGAATACACCAATGAAAAAGAACAACTTGAGCCCCTTTAGCCAGGTCCGCCAGTGATCTTGTAGGTACATGATGTGGGTGATTAGCGTCCACAGTGCCAGCACACCTGAAAGGTAGAAGAAGAAGAAAACATCCTTGTTTAGGGCAATCGTTACACGTACACAAATAGAAAATGAAAACACACGCAAGGAGCATGAAAGAATGTTAATGATGAACTAAATGTGTGAATAAATCATTATGGTGTTTGATGCGTTGCCGCCACCCTGCGGTACCTATACGCAATTACAACGATCATTCCCGATCGTTTAGTCACTACTGCTGCCACTAGTCACTATTTTGAGAAATAGTCACAATTGGGGTCGGAAAACTTGTAACGTACAAGATCGACGATTGCAGAAAATCGCTTAACTGCTCATGTACAATAACTGCAAGAGTTGGAGATTTTTTGACCCTTGTGCTCACACCATGACTCGGCAAGTTTCCAAAGGGACGCTTCAGTTCCTGTCTTGAGTCACATGCAGTGAGGCTTCGCCAAATCTACACAAGTGGATCGTAGCCCACCACATCGAAAAACGTCTCATTAATCCACTCGCACAATCTAAATGGTTGCGTCCACTGGGAACCGCATCAGCCAGCTTTAAAAAAAAAACATGACATCAATGATACAATAAGATATTCTTAGAATATGAAAATGTCATTTCAGCTCGCGATTAAAATGTTAGGAAACAATTTGGCTCGGGGAAAACTTACAGTTTTGGGAGCAGTATAAACCAACGTGGGAATGTTTTAATAATCGTGTATTTTATAAGTCGGTGTGCCGGATGGCTCTTTTTTTTTCTTGATCTAAAAACCAAGGAAGAAGTCAGTTTGTTGACTTAAGACGTGCACGTTTCTCGCTTACCTGACAGTCCTCCCATTGCTGCTGTCCACGGCTGATGGTACACGACGTTCCAGACCAGAAAAGCAGACGTCCCCACCAGCAAACCGACCGTAGCGTAGCCAATACTCACGTACGTTTTATTTATAGCCATTGTACCACAAAAAAACAACAAGCGTTAAAATGAGATTTTAAAAAGAGAGGCTTCGCGAGTTGAAAAGTGTGCGCTGCTTCAAAACAAACAGCGTTTGGTGAGCACATAGGCGCAAAAAGAGAAACGTGGCACAGTTGCTGTCCTGCACAAAAATCCTTCTCCAAAGCGCAGCGTTTTACAATCGAATGTTTACCTTGTGGCCAGTCTCGAATAGAACGCGTCCGTTTTACGTCATCTGACTGACTGGGCAAATCAATTCTGTTGTGCGAGCGCAGCGACCTCTTGGGGCGAAGAAGGAAATCTCGACTTCTGGATATTTATGACACTTATCAAGGTGACAGTTATCGAACCTTTTTTGCCATCGCAGCAATTTCTTCTTTTTCTACAATGCTATTGAATTATTATTTTCTAAATTAATTAAATATCCTCTATTTGACACAAGAAACTAGCCCACGATTGAGAGGGCACCGCCCTTTAATGCATTTGCAATATATACAGCAAACTGAATCAAAATACAAATCTCTGACTTTAAAACAGTATAAACTATAAACTGTCACTTGTTAAGAACAATATAATTAACATCTTTTTATATAATATATCGCTCTGAGTAACGTAGAACACATGCATAGGGGAGTGGGGGATTTTTTTTCAGGGTAGATTCATGGAGAAAAAAGAACAAACAACCACAATGTATTATTGCCAAAACCTTCCAGTAACATGAACAAATTGCAGTGCATGTCAGAACTTCAGCCCTTACTTTGAAAATTGGGGCAAATACCGATCGAAATAATACTCCTCCACCTTTGCTTTCATTTTCTCAATGAAGTCTCTGTCTCTGAAGATTCTCTGGACCAGTGCGTCCTCCTTGGCGAACACCAGCAGGTCACACCAGGACATGCCCGTCACCATCATCTGTGCCTGGATGAGCACGTAGTGCTCATCTGTGTTTTCCAGGCAAACTTCTTCATTCTCAAATCTCAAGAACTTGCATTCCGCAAAACTCCAGAGGGGGGAACAGCTGACATATACCAGTCCAAAACAGGGATCCTGCTTTGGGTCGTACACCAAGCCATGAGGCCGGGCCCCAAGCCATGGAAAATTCAAGTCAAAAACCAAATCGCAGGGCCTCCAGTTGACACACACGTTGCGACAATACAAACGAAGCGCTTGACTCCTCAGTTCCTCCTCTTGCTGAGATGATATGGAGGTTTTTTTGCCCATGGTAAAGATGAGGGGCTGTGGCTGATACGGTCCCGGTTGAACTTTGCGGCCCGCTTCTTTCTTTTTTTCTGCGGTCTGCTCCAGATTGCCGGCCATCTCCCGCTCGACACACGTTGAGGTGTGATGTGGCAGGGGAAGCTGCGGCCACTCGCAAACATTATCGTGATACGTAAAATCTTCTTTTAAGGACATGGGGTGATCTTGAGGAACATGATCGAAAGTGATGTCCATATCTTCTATTTTAGAAATCGGGGGGTTCTGTTCGGGACAATCCTTGGAGCGTTGGTTGAGTTTGGCCAAAAAAGTATGAGGAGGTGGTGAAGTAACGTTTGTAGACTTGTCGGGCCTTTTCCTGGAATAAATCATGCAACATCAAGCATGTAATGAAAATCTCATAATGTGCTTTTGAATCATTCTTACCTTGGGAATTCTAGGATGGTCTTCTGCACACAACATTCAGGTATCTTGTTTGGGGGGGAAGGAGATAAGAGAGAGATTTGATGCCTAGACTGCAAAATGCTTCAATAAATGAGTCAATAAATCTTTTTTTATGTCCAAATATTTGTAATATAACTAACAGTAGACCCTTGAAGGTTTTGGGCAATCAAACAGAAATACACAGAGGACCAACTTTAGTCAACATGAAATATTTAATGACTGTCCAATGTTTTTTCAGTCATAATTTAGCACAGTATATGTGGTTCTTAAATGGTGTTTAATTGAGATTGTCTATTTTGAATTTCTGAACTGTATCCAGAACATTTGTCATACGTGACAAGCATTTTATTTATTTATTTTTTTAAAACAGTGAGCATTGTAAGGTGCAATGACGTTATGTGGGTGCATAAAAAGTCCCGATACTCCGACAGTCCCTGTTGTTGCACGTTGCGCCTCAGTAGTTTGATTTTGGAGTCCCTACCGGCAACGTCTCAGGACAGCGAGCCCTTTTAAAGGTCTTCTTCGCTCTTCTTTGGTGTCTTGACGAAAAAAAAAAAAATCGTGTTATGAGAGAAAACGCTGGATGTCAATGTTTTGAAATTCATCCTCAAATCTCTTGATATCTCCCTTTTCGGCTCTTGCAGCCTCCCTCGGTCTGAGCACGCCGCGGATTCCGCTTCTCTCCCTGAAATTAACAAACCAGCCCTTGCTGGCCTTGAACTCCTCCGCACTGCCCCCAGGGTTGTCTCGGGTGAGGGCATTGTGCAGCTCCCTTGCCTTGTCACAAATGAGGGTCTCTGACACAATGTCGCCCCTCAACTGTTTATGAGTGATCCACTCGAGCAGAACCTTTTCCACCTCTTCCACTTTATCAGTTCTTCTGCTGCTCAGCGTTTTAACCCCTTTGGCCACATCGGCAGCTTTGATGGCTTCTTTTCGCTTCAATATGGTCGATACCGTCGACTTGGCCATTTTGTACTGAACAGCCAAGTCAGAGACGCGTGTGCCTCTCTCCCACTTGGCGATAAGTTCCTTTTTCAGTGCTATAGTGGTCATCACCGTTTTCCTCTTTGGCTTGTCATCCTGGGTACCCTTCTGTGGTGACGTGGGATAGGTATCACATATGAAAAGATCATGAAAATGAAAAAAACAAAAACAAAAAAAAAACACTTTAGTATTTATCCGTTCAACTTTCATACTGTATACAGTGTTTAGTTTGTCCGCCCCGCAAACTGGACTTCCAAAAGGGTCCACTGTGGTTTTTATTCAAGCCCTTCAGAAAATGTATTTAACATGCAACTAGGCACGGGCCAATTATGAACACACAGTAAACATATCAGTCAAGACAACACATCAGCCCCATTGAACGCAAGGCCTTTAGCCATTAGCCTATACAGCTGTAGGCCGTCACCAGCTTGCCCATGTTGTCTAGCCCTCCTTATGTGGCATTATAATCCATTCAATTTCAGAATTTTTTGACATCCATATTTCCTCACTTGCTCCTTCTGAATGGCCTGTTCTGGGCCTGGCTGCTGACTGCTTGGTCCTGGGGCTGGCTGCTGACAGCCTGGACCTGTGGCTCGTCATTTGTTTTGGAACTGGCTGACACTCAATCTCATGATCTTCTTCAGAGTCATTGTCAGACTCTGAATTTTCAGAAATGTGATCCTCAAATTCTGAATCCTCTCCCACTACATCATCAAAAATGTCTCTCTTCCAAAATCAATCCAGGGCCCTCTGCGCAGAGTACCTTTTGGCTATCTTGATCGTTTGTGATAAGAAACCCCACTGGCAAAGCTATAATTATAGTGTATAAAATTATAATTGTTAAAAATCCATGAGACTCAAGAGTTCTCTGGAGGCGTGAGTAAATCGAGTGAGACAATGTTTGAGATTTATTGTATCATTTATTAACTTGACATTAACAATCAACCACTTTATGTTAGGATATGCAGAAAAACACATTGTTCACAAAATTTGACAGTATGTGCCCCACAGATGTACTTTTGGCAGTTTCTGCATGTGGTTTGTGTCTTTGTGTCCTTGAGTGCAACACACACCTCGCAGCGCTTTCTCTTTCCACTGGATGCCACCTAGAATAAAAAAATAAAAGATCAGGATGGTTCAGGATTTATTTGGTTTATTTCTGACCCCTCCCAACACACACACAACTGCAACAGGAAACTTACCTGAGAAATTTGAGGCTGTGAGAAAAGTTTTCTTTGAAGCGTCTTTTGGTGCCCATCCAAGATAATTCCCATCCAGATTGAAGATGCTTTACAAGGCCTGACATCCAGCAAAAGAGAAAATATGGCAAGTGGCCACTGAAATGCTCTTCTTTGTCGCAGGCCAGCACCCTGTCTTCCTCCAGCGGTGAGTCACATAAGACCTCTGGTTTACAGTTCCTTGTTCCATCGCCGAGTAGCAAGCTCGTAAATACACTTTGAAAACTTTTTGGTTTGTAATAAACCAGAACAGTGTAATGGAGGGATATCCTCTCACACTTAGAACTTCAAATTGCTCCATCTTTCCTCCCCCATCTAGGTTGTACAAAATGTGACTCAAAGAAGACATTGAATCTCTTGGGGGAGATTTTGCCTCTAAAAATCACCCTTCCTGTCTCAGCATTCCACAGACTTGCAGTTAGCGACACTAACAAGGATGATGGTGCCAAAGTAGGTATGCAAGATACGTGATGTTCTTCTCTTTCCACTCGTAGAACCATTTGTTTGGTTGATACGTGTTGAACTTGATAGCTTGAACAACAGGTTGAACTTGATAGCTTGAAGATCAAGGCAAATTATTTGCATTATGTCAGGAAGTGAGTGGAGTGAAGATGAGATCGTCCCCGTGCCTGGCTCTTGGGTTACTCCAGCCGTCGCCTGTGGTGCTCCTCCTTGCCGTGAATAGTCCGAGTGAATCTTCAAAATTTTGTTTCAGAATTCCATACTCCGAATCGATTGCTAAATTATGCCCATATTCCCAGACCCCTTTCTCTTTCACAGGACCTGACTCTCCATTTATATGTAAACTGTCATAACGTGACAGGTCGTATTGAGGGTGGAAGATTTTGAACAATTGATGTCATCTTTTATCTTCTTCCATTCAAATGTAGGTGCAAGGCATATCACTCAAATGGTATGCAATATCAAAGTAAACAAGTAGTTGGCGGTTGATTTTTTTAGCGGCAAAAAAGACAAAAAGAAAAAAATTCTACATCCCCCTGTTCAAATGCTCATTTTTTGTGATCTAAAACAAGGGGAAAATAAACAAATAAACAACTCTATGCACACTGCGCACACACATTTTTTAAAGGACATTTTAGGGCTATAATTCTAACACGTTGATACCTCACTATTTTTGCTCATGGTTGTCATACCGCCAGAATCTAGTATAGGCCCATGCCTACTTTTGCCAGTTTTGGTTTTACAAATTTGAAAACCACACAAGAGTAACAATCATCTTCCAAACAAATAGTGAAACATTACCTTTTTGAGGGATATCATAGGACGCTCGGGATGTAGCAGGTCTTGTTTTGTGTTTTCCCCACTAGTGCTTGGCTGAGTGAATTCCTTGGCTGTGTAGAAGTCAAAAGTTGTAGTTTGAAGTCCAGGCGTGTCTTGCTCTTTGGGATCACTTCTAGGACAATCCATTGCGGTGCCACCGTCCATTCCACTCTCTTGTTTTAGTGCCAAATTCCTATTGTATTCTATATGCTCCTCATGTGGTCCATTTGCCAATGGCTCTGACACATTGTGTGCAAGTATACCAGCTCTTTCAAATGCACATGGCTCTGACGGTCCTGTTTGTTGCATAGCAGCCATTGCCTCAGATTGTCCCACTGCAGATGACACTAATACTTCCGTTTGTTCCTCTTTAGTTGTTTTAGCAACAGGATGCAAGACATCCGTTGGCTTCTCTTCTTGCACATCAGCCCATACCTGGGTATGCTCTATTTTGTATCTTTTGGGAATTGGCTCCGCTACTGTCTCCTCGGGAACGTTCGGTTCAGGTGGTTGCTCTCTCACAGCCAATCTGTTGTGATCTTTGGGCGGAAAAGAAGACAAACGTTCTACTTTACTTTTGGTATAAGAGGTGCAAAAAGTATTTCCTAGTCTGTTAGCAAGAGTAGAAAATGGTTCTGGGGGGGCTCACAATTCTTCGAGAGCGCGATACAAACAACTTTTGAGGCTCAGAAGGAAAAGTAGCCTAAGAGCTACTTGAAGCGACTTCCGATTAATATTATTCGTTCCCATTTTTCAAACGCTGTATGTGAATGTTTTAAATGAAGTTACTAACCTTTTAAGGCTATATTCCACCGAAGGTTCATCTCTTTGTTCAGTAAGGACCGCAGACAGTCGATCTCCTCTTGGTATCCTTTCACAATGAGCGCCACTTCTTGGGATACCTCCATGGCGAAGCTGGTAAAGCGCTCAGTTAAATGGGTCTGAAACGCTTGCATTTGGCTGACGGTCGCCATGTCGGAACAATGAAATGCAACGCAACAGCGACTGTTTATCTTTGAGGTACACGCGGGAGTCGAATGGCATCGACGACGACACGAGACAAAAGAGAACCCGGAAAAGAAACGATTCTCGCTTCCGGTCAGTCTTATCTTGAGCTCAATGTTAAGCAGTGCCCACTTAAGCGCCCTGCCTACTCAAGAGGGCGTCCGTGAGTCACGCCGTTTAGTAGCCAACGAGGATTCACTGAAGCAGAAGAAGAGCGGGCAGTGGGCAGGCTGCTGTTGGTGACAGCCGCCAGGCGAAATGAGCTACACCCCCTCCACATCTAACTGATAGGGAGAAGACATTACGGGACGTTTTCATGGGCATACAGCCTTATGCTCACTGACGGCACGGTTTCCAACATTTAGCTGGCCCCGTTGCCAATCGAGCATTTACTCTTGGAGTTTTTCAGTCAACGTACGTTACGTTAGCTTCGGCGTTTAAACAGTGGCACCGAAGCTCGTACGACACCACAACCGCGTCGCCTGTCAAGGTAGTATTCAAGAAGATGGGTGACATCAAGCCGTCGACATCTCCTGCTTTTCAGTCGGAGGTAAGTGACTGTCGATCGCAGTAACTCATCGATGTGCTGCCAAGTTGTTTTGCTTCACTGCTAACGACGCGAGAGAATGTCAACTTGCTGGCCGCTTGTCATCGCACTGTTAGCCTGTAAATTCACTGACATCATGTTGGAACATGAATGTGATCAACTTGCTCACGGTAATTTCGCATTTGCACTCACCGTCCGTCGAGTTGATCACTTTTAAGTGTGTCTTTGTTAACCTGCAAGAAAGAATTCATCGGTTTGCACCACTTTGGATACATTGTTAATGTTCAATCATTTCGAAAACATTCCATCATCATCATTGCTAACATGCTAACGTGTGCTAGCTAAGCATAATGGTAGCCAAAGTCCGTTCGATAAAAAGATTGCCTCTTATTTCGCGAACCAATGTGTGCTATTTGTGTTCAAGAAAAGAAAAGCAACGAACATTGCTTTGTTATTGTTGAGGCTTCACTGGTACTTGCTAGCCGTGGCTAGCCTTACAGCTCTTGTGACTGCTTACTGTCCATTGCGAGCCCACATTTGTTGTCGATGAGAGTTAACGTTGAGTCGTGGGGGGTTGGGAGGACTGCTCTCAAGATACTTAAAAGACAAACTCGCCCTCTTTGCCCTTACGCAGTATTTCTTTTCAAATAAAGCACATTGTCGCTATGTTATTCTTTTTGGATGACTGTTGCTAAATCTTGGATCAGTGACACACACATTACACACCCACTAGAAACCTTATGAGACGATGTTTATCCATCTTAATCAGTGCTCGACTTAAAGCCCCCCTTATTTTTCCACTAAGATTGAAAAAAATCGATCACCATTATGACAGAATAAATGTACAGGGGAACATTCAGACTTAATAGTAAAGAGACCTCCTCACTGTTTGTAACCTTCTCACCGCTGGCGCTAACTCATGTTTTTGTGTTCTAGAGCTTCAGTCCACCATACAGGAAAAGGAAAAGGACAGTGGAAGATTTCAACCAGTTTTGCACATTTGTCTTGGCCTATGCTGGTTACATCCCTTACCCACAAGAGGTAAGTCAGGCTCGTGCTGATATTTTTGATATCTTCTTTAAGAATCAAATTTGGACAAACAATTAAAAGTGGAAGGCCATGTCAGGAACAGGAGAGCCTAATTCTCCTAAATTTTTTAAAACAAAGCCCCAAAGACCCTTGAGTAAAGTTGAGTGGAGCAAATGCCAGCCAGACCTAAAATTGTTTTTACTATTTACAGAACTCTTCACTGCGCAGTACTTCCAGCCCTCCCAATAGCACCGGAAGCACAGTTGATAGCGATGGCTGGACTCCGGGGCCATCGCCATCTTGTCCCCAACACCACTTCATGGTCCCCCTGGACAGGAGCAGAAGCCATCCACAGATGGGGGCCACACTGTCCAGTCACATCAAGAAAGATGTAAGTTGAGCTCAGACAAGGGTGTGGAAGTTTGCAACCGATTTTGCTCTCAGGGTTTGATTCCATTCACATACTTCCACGTCTATCTTTATTTGCGCAGCACACATTCACCAGCTTGCATCCAGAGGATTGTAGGAAAGCCGAGAAGCTGAAGAAGAAAAAGAGGAGAAAGGAGAGGGAGCTCCAGGCCGGCGAAGAACACGGGCAACCCAACTTGCCTCCTCCGTTGCCCTTTGGCGACTTGCCTATAAAAGAGGAGCCGGAAGACGACATCAGTATTCCGCTCCACCCTCAACGCGTCACCAGTCCGTCCCAGTGCAAAGAGGAGCAACAGGAAGAGCGCAGGCAGTGGGATGGACGAGACCTGGAAGAAGGGGTAGTCAAGGTCCAGAAAGTGGAAGGCCTTTCTGGAAGCAGAACGGTGTTCCGCCAGGGCAAGCAGGTGGTGTTCCGAGATGAAGATGGCTCGGGAGAGGATGAGGACATCATGGTGGACTCGGGTATGTGCTTCAATATGCTGGTAGGCTTCCAATGACTAATTACATTTCCTCTCCCCTGTGCCCTCAGACGACGACTCATGGGACCTGGTGACGTGTTTCTGCATGAAGCCGTTCGCCGGCCGCGCCATGATCGAGTGCAACAAATGCCACACCTGGATCCACCTGTCGTGCGCCAAAATCCGCAAAAGCCACGTGCCCGAAACGTACGTGTGCCAGAGTTGCCGAGAAAATGACGGACCCGCAACCGCAGGAGCCGACGCCCGCCGCTCCCACCGCCCACGCATTGGTCCGCGTAAACACCTGCTAGAATAACTTCCAAACGCCCTCCTGAAGATTTTCTAAGAACACTTGTGGACCTTTAGCAAGCTCTCCTATACCCCCACTTGGGGTTACCTTAGCTCTGCCGATGTGTACTTGTGCTTCCCTACAGACTCTCCGCGTAAGGCAATCACTGAATGATACACTACTCAGAAACAGTTAGGGCTCCCTGGACTTTTGTTGGAATTTCAGGATGTCCCTACAATTACTAGAACGTTGACAGGAGAACCAAATTCGACCTTCTGTGCAATTTTGAATGCAGTCTAACATCACCGATTTTGCCTTTCAGCTTCTTAGCGAACGTCGAGTCCTGCCGAAAGTACCGAACCATGTGAACAGTTAGACGAGCATTCAAACGTTTTGACGTAAAATGAAGCTCACCTGTCAAGGTTATGGTACATTTTAGCGCCACCTGAAAATTTCATCCCTAACTTTTTGACGAGTGTCTGTAGATGACTAGCATAGCAGCCAACGGCTACAGTTGAGACCGTAGCGACTTGCGAACACTGGAAGCTGCTATGTCGAGTCCCTCTACAAACTGCCACCCTCTCTGGTGCATGCTGGGATGTGTCGGAAAGAAACGTTTGCACTTTTTCCTCACTTTAAAACAAACCTTTTGACCCTTTTGGCAAACAGGTATGTTCAGATGTGACTCGATTTGATTTCTTTCCCCAAGCGGCTTCTTGTTGGTATGAAACCCAAGTGGCCGTTTTGAAGGAGAAAACAAGTAAAGCCTGCTTCAGATGGTGCTATAGTATTAATCTGATAATTCAATAGACGAGAGCTAAGATCTAGACTACATCTGCTTCTTCTGTCCCTTTCGTTATTTAAGTCCATTGTGGACACACACAAGCCCAGAGAGGTGGTTATTCTTTCCTTCTCAAGCTGTCTTCCAATTTCGGATGCTGTGTGTATCGAAGGTTAGGGCGATATTGTTCACTTCTTTCCCTCCTACACTTGACTTAATTTCCACTGGTCAAGGATTGTCGTTCATAAGTATTTTACCTTATCAGTTCAGATGTTTCATTTTTAAGCTTCTTGCGTCAAATATATTTATGGAAGGGAGTGAAGGCCGTTCCGTTCAGTGCTTCTGCAGGAAATGTCATGGTTAGTTGACTGGAATAGGGTAGAGAGTCTCTCAAGAGTGTATGTGAGTGTGTTTGAGGGAGGGGTGGAGGACAATGCATGTGCTGCTATGAACAGATCTAATTTCTGGTCTTTTATTGTAAGATGCTCATCTGCAAATGAAATAAGCTCTGGTGTCTCATCACTTCATAAAACTTCACAGCAGTATTCACATACTTTCACCCTCTGCAGCGTTACTGGGAAATTGCTTTTTTTCTTTTTTTTTTTTATCCAGGCACTTTTCTCTTTAAACTCGCTGCCATTCGGATGAACTGTTTAAGCGTATGTGCCATGGACCTGTTTTGTGTCAGTTCAAGAAAAGCCATACTCCAGCGTAGTGACATGAAAGACTCTGAGAGACCGTTTTTATCCTAGGATGGGGTTTTACAACCCACAGTGGCAGACTATGACCAGAGGATATTCGTGCGGTTGGCAGACCGATGCCTTCTGGTGCTGCGTTGCCAATAATCAGCCCAGTTGGGATGTTTCGTAAATGACAAGCACTGTTATGTCTTTGAGAGCCCTCTTTTTTTTTGAAGATCACTTAGATGTATAAGTACTATTAACAGTGGTCCGTGTGATAAAAGTTGGTTTATTCTGATGGGTTGAGTTTGTCCTCTCTCTCTCCCCTTTGAGAATGTGTTATTGTGTACTGTGTGGTGAAAACTGTTTCTATGAAACTAATGTAAAGTATTGTAAATAAAGATTTACCATTTTATCCATTGTTTGTATTAATTGTTGTATTATCGCATCTTAAACCCTAATATAAATACTGATATATAATACCAGCAGTGGGACAAGGCCAAGATACACATGGACAAAATCATTTAAGGTTTTAAGCAAGACTTAAGTGGCTTAATTAATTTTGAGCAGCACACACTTAGCTCAATGTCAAAGTGAAGCGACCTCACTTGTGTTTTTTCACGGCGTGGGTTATAGAGATGGAGGAAATGTCAGTTGTCACATCTTGAGTTGCAAACCTTGAATATTGCTGTTTGCCATTTTTAGATTTTTTTTAATTTCAAAGGCAAATGTACTCTTGCTCCCCAGTAATTAAAACACTGTACTTCTGAATTGAATTTATTGTAGTAGTTACAGATGAGAGCAAACACTACAATTTATTTTGTACTACATAGGGACATTTTAGGAATGGCTTGGAATGTAACAGTTCGGGTGCTTTTCTCATGCTGACCTGAAAGTGACGCTGCAGCAGACATGAGCACAACACCTGCCAAAAGAACTCACTCGGTCACAACATTAAGTACACGCGCAATTCCAAAACAAAAATAATGTCTGTAATTTAATATGGTGATAATATGTGGGGTCGAACTGCTTGAATAGTTTTTTTCTTCCCATGGTTGAATAAGGTCTCCTAAATATAAGAAACAGGATCTGTACTCGATTGTAATTCTACAACTGTCTGAAAATGTTAGCACTAAATTACTTCCCCTTATAACCAGAATTATTTGCAGCATTCAATCATTTCAGCGCAAAAATATTTAATATTTTCTTCTATTACAGTCTTGATTATAATTGCTATTATAATGCCTATAATCACAAATAATTGTTAGAAAGAATAACATTTGAGAGAACACCTCCAAACTCAAGGGGGCACATTATGTGGAGAAAGTGCAATTATTGAGACAGAAGAAAAAAATAAAATAAAATTAAGATATGACTCATATGCTCTCTGCTGATTCAGCCAACATTTCATCTCAAAACAATTAAGTGAAATCCATTCCAGAGGAGCTGGATCCTTCTGTCCAATATTCACGATGAAAACGTTAAATAAAAGTAAACATTTGCATCAAAGCTTATGTGTTAGTAGCAGCCAAAATGAAAAAAAAAACTATTGCTACTAACACAACTAATAACGTAGAACCCAGAATTTGAATGACAGCAGATGACCATTTCCCACAACGGCCAGATCAGCACCATCGTAAGCACGCTGTCACTTCCGTTTCCCTAATATCCTATTTTTCACACATTTACACACAGTGACACCAAAGTGGGGCGCACACATGAAGTAACACACGTCGACGTGACCTTAACAAAAAGTACCCTTCAGTCCGAGTCATCCTATGACTTAATCCAGTTTGCATGGTGAGTATATTAGACGCTGTGATACATCATAAATGTTCCGAAGGACAAAGGGTGATGAATAAAGTCCACAATGGAAGTAGAAGCGCACTTCTCCTTGCGTGACTGCATACTTGACACGGTGATGAAACTTGACATCTGCCTGCAAAACTTTGACCAATCACCGCTGGCACCATCATGATTGGCCCTTCTGTTGAGTGCTACTCGGTCCTTCTTCGGTGGACAGATGATATTTGTGGCGCTCTGTCAAGTGTCAAGCAGACGTGCGCTGCAAACTCCCAGCGGATACTTTAGCTCCACAGCTGGGAGTCGCTTTGTAGGAAAAAAAAAGGAGTGGAGGGACTTAAAAGATTCACTATTACCACCACAGAGGAGGACCAAAGGCCGGATAAAAAAAAGTCCAAAAAGTGCATTTGTTCCTTCATTGCCTTTTGGTGCTCTGTGGCTCCTAGGATTCACTTTCAATCCTGTGAGCTGGAGAAAGAGAGAAAAAAAAAAGTTTTGTTTAACTATGAGAGCAAAACCACCAAGTGGCATATTCTCTCACTGATATGACTAAAGTCTGATAAAACGTCAGAGCAGTGTGACACAAAAGTGTTCTTATCACGTCAATTCACTAAGCCAGCCTTTCCCAACCATCATTGAGCCAAGGCACATATTTGACATTTGAAAAATCCCACAGCGCCACCAAACAAAAACAGCGCATAAAATATTATATCCGCTGAAATAAGGATGATGTCACCTCTACGGCTAAATGCAGGCATGTTAAGATGAACACTAAATTATTATTCGGTTTTAGGAATAGCAACAGGTGGATGCACAGTTTTAATTGTGTCTTCTGCTCCCTAGTGGAGGAGCACCTAATTGTTCTGCCTGGCCCGGATGGCTGGCTAGATGAAGCCAAAGGAAATGCTCGGAAGCTGCGGTCAACTCACATTGCTTGGGTATCCGCAACGCTTCGTTGTCTGCGGAGATGACCTGGTGCATGACTCCTCGGAACTGGTAGAGCAATTTGAGGGCCTTCTCTTCTCCCACGCAGGGATCGTAGAAGCCCGGCAAGCCCGCCTGCGCCGAGGGAAGCACTTCATTTGCATTGCATCGAAAAGGCAGAAAATCCAAATGCACACGCTCACCTTGGAAGTCTCTGTGAGGATGAGTTTGGAGTCCTTGACCAGGCATTGCAACGGCATGGTCACATCAATGACTTTGGCTTTCTCCTGCTTCTGGCTGGTGTCGGACACAAACTTTCCATACCAGGCATTCAGGATGATCAGCCCTACAACAGTTCAAAGTGTCATTTGCTTTTGTGCCTCTAGATGTATTCATCTTGAAGAGCATCTGAAGGACAAACCCATTGAGCAAGTGTCTCCTCAAATAACCATGTGCAACCTCTACCTAAACGTGACAGCAAATTAATTAGCACACTGAGGTCGGCGTTGTGATTTATGGCAAAGTGCTCCGACGCAGATTTACACATTTAACCTCTGTAGACGCTGCGGCATGCAGATTGGCTTCACAGCACGGGATGATGGAAGTTTTGAGTCCTGGAGCTACAGTGTACATCATGTGGCTGACAGCCACCGTGACAAATGCGTCTGATTTACACCTTGGGAGTCCTATTAAGTTCGGAACCTGTCTACAAACTCAAAGTGGTCATTTTCACACGCTGCGTTTTTACCCATCTTGGATTCTTCTGCCTCTATAATCCTCCTCACAGACTCCTGCATCAGCAGAACCTGAAAAAGGAGAAGGTGCAGAAGTTCAGTCCCCAGCAGCGGTGATCAATGATTTCATGTGAAAAGTTGAACAAGACTCACAGCGGACTCAGCCTCCTGCTTCTTCTTGGCAATGTCTGTGGCTGAGCTCTTCCTCTGCAGCTCCAACTCCCTGAGAAGCACAGGAACATAATACTAAGTAGGTCTGACCGTGGAGGCTCGATAGTGCCCCCCCCCCCAACCCTGTCACAATATTGTCAGCAAATGAGGCAATAACAATGCCAAATAGAGATTGCGAGAAATGGAGCAACTTAAGTGGTAAGGCAGCCGATTAAAATGCAGAGACTGCTGTCACGGCCCCGTCAAGGAAAACTGAAAAACTCTCTGAATCCCAAATTCGGGGTGCCATCACACCACAGTTAGTAAGTCGAGTAAACAAGTTAATTGGCGTGACGGTGGAGTGGCTCTCCTGCAATGATGCGCAATCTCGGTGTAATGCTATCCAGCTCGTAAGAAGCATTAGACTCGAGATTTTGCGTCACTAGTATATATTTGAAGGCGAATTGGAAATGAAATGTGTTCATCCACTATCTTGAAGCTGCCGCTCTGATGCAAAAAGCAAAAAAAAAAATACTTCAGTAACGGCGGAGGTTCAGCTCCCAGCGGCAAATTCTAATTTGGCTCGCTTTGGGGAGTGTCGAGGATATGGTTGCGATATTTCTGTGAGCTACTTGTGGCTGTTTTTGTATTTTTATTTCTTGTGTCCAATTATGGAAGGCAGTAGCGTGAATGAGCATTGATCACTTCAAAAAGAGATATGATTCATGCAAGGTCATGCAAAAAAAGATTTTTTTTTAATTATTTACATTCTTAGGATTTACTTGTAATCTTTTACACTGACCTATTCCAGTAGCTATGAATTTGAAAAACAACATCTCTTGATATAAAAAGCAAAATAAGTGAACACTCCGGCAAACTGAATAAAACATGTACTGACTCTTCCTTCTGCGCTCGCGTGTAGGGGATGATGACAAATTTGTGGACGGCCATGTAGAGCAGCAGCGGCCCCACCGTAGCATAGAACACAGCACTGGGCAGCACCTGGTCCGTCAAGTGGACTGGAAACAGATACGTCTGACTGGCACGCGCCAACCTGCAAGAAAGCACCCATGACGTCATCCCACATGGCCCACATTATACAAGAAGGATCCGTCAAACGCTGGGCCGGTCACTACTTGATCTTCAGCGTGACTCCCTGAGGGACGCCGACACTGACGGTTGCTGACAGAACACTGTGGCGACTGATCTTCCTCTCTGCTCCGTATTCCAGCACCGTTCCGAACCAGCCTGTCCTGGAGAAGGAAAGGCGCAGACGTCAATGGGGCCGCTACTGACGATAGCAACGTGGCCGGAGGCTGAACTAATCATATAGGATCAAACATTACACACAATTAACATTTGCAGTAGAGCAAATATTTGATCATCAATCATCTGAGCAAACGGTTGGAAACATCCGATTCTTTCTTTGAATAAAAAGATGTTTGATCGCGAAATACGTGCAATTATTTAATCTCCCTTTGATACTGACACAGAGTGCGAGTGTTAGATTATTCAAATATTCAAGAATCCTGATTTCTGATCAGTCCAGCTGTTAAATTAAATTAGTTGGACAGTCACGATCAAGGCTTGAAATGACATTGTGAAAGTGATTAGATTCTTTTATGAATTAGATGATTATATTAATTGGAGTATTTTTTTTCCCCAAGAACTTGCAAATTGATTGCCTGGAGGGCTTTTGCCATAGCCAAAGTAAGCATGCATGATGTGCTTCTTCATTCATGTCATCAACAATCAATTCCACATAATCAATAAATATTTTTCAACTCAACTACTAGATCACATGCCACTTACTTGACCGAACCTTTGACTTTGGTCTGGTCCTCGTCTTGGAACTTGTACTGGTAGCTCATCATGAGGTAGGAGTGCAGAACACCAAGCTAGGGAGACCATTTCAATATTACATCTTAATGGGATACACAAACTAACTGCTCCCAAAAAAAAAAAAAATAGAAAAGGGAGGGCTAATAATCCTCAGTCTGGATTCACGTTTTAAAGCGCCTTCTAATTTTATGATGTAATAACATGAACACCTTTCCGGTGCAGTTCCTCTCCATCTCCGTAATGATGAATGAAGCCATTAAATAAACAAGTGCATCTCAATAAATTTGAATATTGTGGGAAGCTTAATTAATTACAGTAATTCAATTCACAAAGTAAATTACTTTTCTTTTTTTTATTATTAGTAATTTAGTTAGTTGCGGCCGGTAGAGTTTATTTCCTGAATGTTACAAGGACAGAGAAATGTTGGGATCACCTGTACAGCTAGAGTGAAGTGACTGCTCTTGGTGTCGCGCACCACGCTCGTGGTCATGGCACTGGTGGGCCCCCAGCGCCACTGCAGATAACCCATCGTGTTTTGATCCAGGTGGCGTGCTGTCATCAAAGAACAGCTGGGGCGTAAGCCACGGGGGGAAAACTGCAAGCCGCACTGCGCTGTCAAGAAACTGTGCCGAGGATGGCAGAGAGCAGATAGATCAGGAAAATAAATAGATCAGAGGAATACATAGATCATAGAGAATAACAGGAGGTTAAACACTCGGGTCATACCATCGCTGTGTGACATTACGAAACACCTTCAGTCCAATAAGAGGTCCTAATATGTCTCCTGCCCCAAACTCCACCTGCATGCATATGGGATTACAAAAGGGAGACAAAAATAATTAGGATCGCAAGCAGCAACGATTATATTGAAGCCTCGAAACGATCATCAAAATTTGACGCCATGCTCCGCCCGCATAAAATGGCGTCGGAAAAGAGCGATGCAATTAAGAGTCCATCTGTCGAGGATAGTGATTCCCAACCATCAACGGTGATGAGGCAAATTAGGCAATTTCACTTTTGTTCCCATTTCATTTTCAAAGAATTTTTCACTATAAAAATGTTTCGATCCAATCTAGCTATTTCAGCAAGTCATGCCATCATAGAACGAAAAGCAACAGACGTTCATAAATAATGTTAGCGAACAGATTTTTGGAGTGGGTGTTTTGAGGACTCCTACCCGACTCGCTTGCAAAAAATAAAACATCAGGCATGATGAATTGGCCAAAAAGACAATTAACTTGTTGGACAAATAATAACGCTGATTCCAAGGATGGCTTTTGCACACCTGATGCTCAACCAGAACAATCGTGCGCACTTAATTATGATTCATTTATCCATTATGATTATGATTGAAATCTCACAGCGGACACCAAACAAAAATATCACAAAAATTGTGAAGACCAAAATAAAGATGGCTCACCTCTCCCCAGCCTTTAGCAGATGTAAGCCTCCGAACAGTCATGTTGATGTTGCCCCCTCCGTTGCCATTGTGTGTCGAGAGCGAGCCAGAGAGCACCGCTGTGTCAGAGTTCGTCAAAGGGGCCTAAAGAAAACCGATAAAACGCAAGTGTCTAGATTGCGCCGTGTGATTTTTGCATTCTAATTTGTTTTACCTCAATGGACTGTGAGATGTGCATCTTGTTGATCTCAAGGTGAGGAAAACCTCCCCCTGGCGTCTCCTCAAAGTCCTCATCGTAACGGTCAAAGAGGTCGGTCGCATCCACACCCACGCTG
Organism: Syngnathus typhle; assembly: GCF_033458585.1. Lineage (NCBI taxonomy): Eukaryota > Metazoa > Chordata > Actinopteri > Syngnathiformes > Syngnathidae > Syngnathus > Syngnathus typhle. The sequence continues at coordinate 9,723,763 of NC_083748.1, forward strand.
ATGGTGCCCTATTGATGAATAAATAACTGTTTGATTGAAGGGATGCGGGAGGTACAAAAAAATGTCCAAACGGAACATCATTATCTTAGTTTCGGGTTTGTGTTTTAAAGGCACATGACGAACAGAACCTTGGGGTTTGTTCTTTGCTGCAGCTTCCTCTCTTCTCTTTCTCGTTGAAGACGTTCATACTCCTCACGAATTTCTGCCGGTGTTCGTTTCCGTTCCACCACCTGGACCAGCATATCATCGTATTGAGGATAAAGACATAAAAAAATTGGCGGGAATACAAAACTTACCTCCCAACCCTCTACTTCCAAACCTTTCTTCCCAAAGAGGTCATAAATCGATCGAGCGTGAGGATCACTTAGCACTTAGGGAACAGAGGGAAGCAACTTGGTGTGAAATACAGAAAAACACTTTTAAAAGGTAGATGGAGAGACACACGGCTAGATAGAAGGCAAATCAAATAATATTTCATTACATGTGCTTACCTTCAAAGGCTTGGTGTACCTGGTTGAAAAGCTGTTCAGCCTGTATTTTCAACTCAGGGTCGCGATGTTTGTCAGGATGGTAGAGCATGCATAGCCTCCGATACGATGCTTTCAGCTCCTCCAGAGTCGCCTGTGATCACAAGGAAACAAACAAGACCGAACGCAAAGTACATTAAATAAATAAATAAACATTCTCGGATACAAACAAACACAAAATCAACTTTGGGGATTTAGGAATCCAGGACAATAAAGCTGAGAGGCAGAACATACAAAATATTGTAGGAAGAAAAAACGGGGAATACTATAAGAATACTGGCTTGGTACTGGTTCTACAGGAGGCGCTGTAGCCCACTTTGACTCGTTGGTGCACTACTTTTTTTCTGTTTTCAGAAAACAGTCAACGAGGTTGCAAGTGCAACTGCTAGAATGGCAAATTAACTGGATCACCAGGTATGCAAGTTTTATTTTGCACATATATAATATTTGAACAGTTTAGTCGGATTGAATGGGTTTTCCCTAATTGGGGTGTATTGCACAGCGAAGCAATAGCTCAGTGTTCGAATATCAGCTGCAACCTCGCTGTGTGAAGTTTGCATGTTCACTCCAGCCTTGCTTCTCTCGGGATACTTCAGTTTCGTTCCAAAAATATGAATGACATTTGTGCACCAACTAGTAGCATGCAGTCAACGTGTGCCTCACTAGTAACATCCTACTTACTAGTAAGTGCGTTGAATTGTCTTACTACGAATGCATAGGGTTTAGGATTGACATCAAGATGATCGAATAAATGCTAAAAATAAGGTTCATTGATGTCTTTGCAGCATCACCCCGGTCTTAACCTTTTACATCCTCGCTAGCTGGACGACGCTCCAAGCGCTTCCTCGTGAAGCGACCTAAGCACAGCGATCACAGTGACGGACCCTAAAAAACTCAAGGTCGGTGTAAGACATCAACACGCATACCTCTTTCCTCACGTTGAGTAGCGAGTAGTAATCCTGGTTATTGAACTCGACATCATCGTCTAAGGACGCAGCCATGTTGAAGCTTACTGTAAGTTCCGCCCACACCTCGAGTGAAACGAAAGCTCATTGGCCGACACAATCTGGAGCGCAAACTGTTTTTGGCGTCCTCTGCAGGCAATGTGAGGAAACACTACCGTCGTCAACCTCATTACTACCTCATTACTTTTAACGACTTTACTTCACATTTCAAAGTTGAAGAACAAATAAAACGTGAAAATTATATAGCAGGGATACCAAATGTAGGCATACTCACCGTACTAAAGAAGTGGTACAATAGAATCCTTCCATCTGTCCCTCAATCCATGGGTCCATCCATTTTCTAGTGTCTTTCCTATTCAGGGTAGCAGGGAACTGGAGCCTATTCCAGTTGACTCTCGGCGAAAGGCGTAATTCAAAATGTCATTATTTAATCAAAATCACATCATTGCAAATAGGCCTACTAAAAAATAAACGATTATTGAGTGATTTTTCTGAGTACATAATCGTTATTATTATCCAATTACCATATATAGGAAATATATTAATGCGGCTGCTCCGTGTCTTTGGCTAGTCAATTTTTAAGAAGGTCCTTGCTCAACTTGTCAGTGTCATATCGCGTAAGCCATTGATAGGATGTATTTATTCATGTAATGCTCTGGGGTCTTCTCCGTTTTTATTAGCGCACTGAATCCTTTAAAACTGCGCAGATTCAGTTCTACAAGATTAAAGAGAAAGTAATTTCATTGGAATCCTTTTGAATCTCTGCCATGACTAACTGATTTTGTGTGACACAATGATTATACTTTCATAAAGACAAAATAAATGTAATATAAGGTGTCATTTAACAATTCATGAATGCCTCGCCAGCACTAATTAGTTTCTGTGCGTTAACATGTAATAGTAGTGTTAATGTCAGTGTCATATTTCTGCTTGGATTATGTACTGTATAATCATAGATCCACGTGGCTCTCTCTTTCTCAAGGTTAAGGTGAATGGAAACGTCTTCCTATGATCTGGAGCGAGATTGTCGATGCCAAACTCAAGACATTTTTTGCTTTTATTTATGTACACGGGGTGATTCTGTTTTTTAAGACAAGGGTTTGAGTATTCTTACCGCGTTAAACTATTTTTAAAGACGCCAATGAAAGTCGTGTGGTCTTTAGAAACTTTGTACCGATCAATCTCCTGCTGCTTTTTATCACGTTTCCAGCTGGCGGATGCTCCTCCAATGCGCATGCGCGCGGCCTGTGCGGGCGCGTGCGGAGCTGTCCTTTCAGCACCAATGACAGCGGCCGCCTGTCCACGCGCATCTGCAAACTCTTTCCTCTCTCGTGGCTTTCAACCCCGTTTTATCACTGCTCTTTGAAACGGCGAGAAAGCGACTGCAGCTTCTGTGCGCGAGACAAAACGATGAAGCAGCGCTCGAGGAGGATGAGGAGGCTGTCAAGGTTGTCCTAGAATACAGACGTGGTGAAGTGACGTTATAGGGGTGGCAGGGGAAGCGAGGGGCGCGCGCGTGAACGTCAGTGGGCGGGGCCTGCGGGAAGCGCTCCCATCGCGGATCCCCGCTGTCGATCACCACTCGAGCCAATCATACGACCCAACGCGGCAGGTTCGCCCGCCCACCGCCGCCGAGTAAACTTCTCGGTCCCGCCCCCTCCTTGAGCTGTCCTCTCCGAGTGTGCACGCGCGTGCGCCCCCCCACCCCCCTCGCCTCTCCCCACCCCGCTCCTACCACCACCACTAGGTCGAGTCGAAGAGGAGGAGGAGGAAGAGGAGGAGGAGGAGGAGGGATGAGGCGCGCGGCGGAGGGGAAATGGCTGCCGAAAACAAGCCGGAAGGTAAGACAGAAATATCGGTTTTAATTTGAGGTGGCACCGTGTCGCTATATTAAGCCTTCAGACGAGGCGATGACGGGACGCAGGGGGACCGACGAGGGAAGAGATAAGAGCCGGGCTTTCCCCTTTCTTGCTGTCCGTCCCAAAAACACGGAGGCAGGTTGGCTTGGTGCTGAAGCAGCGACAGCATAAATAACCGAGACAGAGTTACTGTGTGCTGTCGGTGGTGCTAGGATGCAGTCGAGCCGAGTGCTTTCGAAGCGATTTAACGCGGAAAAGGATGAGGAGAGGATGAGAGTGGTTCACGCTGAAGGAATTCAGATGCTGCGCGCGTGCGTGTGTTTATGTGTCTCTGCTTAAAGTATAATAGACCGCTGCATTTCAAATTCCTGACACATACAAGACTCAAGAGCTCTCAGTGTTCCATGTCGTGTCTGTGTGCGTGCATGTGCGCGCGTGTGCGTGTGTGGAGTGGGCGCGCGTGTGCGCGTGGATTTGTGCGTGTGTTTATGTTTATAGCCATGTGTGGTTCTGGTAGCTTCACATGACTATTTGGTTGCATTTAGGTGGAGGCGAGAGAGAGAGAGAAATAGAGAGAGAGAGGGAGGTTTATGCGTAGTAAAGTATTTGTGCCAGTTTCAAGCAGTACTATTTGTTTCAAATTTTACTCCCCCTATTGAACTCTTGAGGTCATTATCACTCACAGCCACCATTTAATCCAGGCTGGTATGCATTGGCTCATGCATTATTTAAAAGGCGGCAACGATATCGCTATCTCGTCTCGTGGATTCATTAATTTATGTTTTATTCAGTGTGTTTCGTTTGATTTGTTTATGACCACCCCCCTCCACCCCCCTCCCGCCGCCACCCATGTCAATGTGTTCAATGATTGCTTTCGTTCAAAGCCAACAAACATGCCACGCATGAGAAACACACCTCAGATTACAGGGCAAAATGATATTCATACCTAAGTGTTGACTGGATTATTATTCAACTATTAATTGGACAGGGTTGATAAGTGACAGAGTCTCTCCGCTAGGGAGCGATACTGGCAGGTATGTCTCCAAGGGAGGGGAACAATTTTTAGCAACATACATGCAGTGTCATATATTTGTAAAGGCCCTTTTGTGCCACGGAGCACTTAAAACCTTTTTCCCATCCTCAAATGCACACGTGCAAGCGAGCGTGCAGCGAGTAGCCAAAGGCAGGAGGAAGGTCGCGGGTTGAGAGTCCCATAGCGTGAAAATACTTGAACTGAAAGATGAGGCAGAAGGCCCATGGGCAGTTCAGTAGGCAGTGTACCACATAAATATGAAACCATCCCCCTGTCCTTATTGTAGCTTCACACACGCACACACACACGCTCACACACCCTCACACCGCACGAGGAAGCCTTTTGTCCACTGCCCCTCAGTGTTACATACAGGGAGGATGTTACAATTTACGAGCCCCAGCCAAGCTGAATGAAAGCCAAATGAATCACGGCAGCGAGGGCAGTAGACAGCCGTCCACTCTGCCCATCCCGTGGCAGATGTGTGCGGCGCCGATCCGCAGAGCTCACTCGTGGGCATGCGAACGGCATCCACCATATAGCTCGGAAGACCCTCTCCCCGTTGGACTAGTTTGTATCATAGCAACAGTGGTCAGGGAAACAGAAATGATGAGGGTGAGGAGAAACTAAAGCAGGGTACAAGTTAGTCACACACGCGCGCGCGCACACACAGATAGCGTTTCTACTGTGGCTAATCGATCAGAGGGTACAATTGATGCTCAGAAAATGGATCCGCCCACATTCATATCAGTTGGAGTTGGATTTGTAGGCTTAAGAGGAGGAAGAATGGGTAGAGGAGGAACAAATGCCAAGAGCTTCTTCTAAATATGTCTTTGTCTTTTTCTCTTTTTGCAGGACTGAAGAAGATTAGAAATCCAGAGCGAATGGTCAGGATTGCAGTTGGTTACACGGGACACACCCCTCCCAAGAGTGATGACACCGACGCCAACAGTAAGAGACACACAAACAAACGTGTGTGTGTGTGTGTGTGTTTTTGTGTTCGTTTAAGTGCCGTGCTCACGTTTGTGTATAGCACAGGCAGGCTAACTCTGGGCGCAAGTATAAAAGCTTTCTGGCAGAATGATGTGATGCAGGAACTGAGGTCTTGCTCTGTAACACATCTCACACACACACGTACACACACGCACACACACACGCCAAACATACACTCTGTCTCCATGTTTCACTGCTGAGACATCATGATAATTCAGCACTGTAACACATCATGTTTATTCATGCATGCCAGTACCGTATTAGCGCTCACACACACAGACACACACACACACACACACATTAAAGTGCGCACTCCCATAGAAAGTCACTGTAAAGGCAAGGCTCATTTCAGCTATTAGTAGTTTATTGTCAAACCTAATCTGTACACATGGCATTATGTATCTGTAATCCTCAACGGGCCTGCTTCAAGTCAGCACTGAGGCATGCTGAGTAGTCTCGGGTCGCTGCATGCTTGAGAATGTGTGTGACAGCGGGGCTACATGCGCAGTGATCATTTTGATTAGTTATTGATAAAAGGTGACATTGGACATTTGGGCACATGCGCATTATCAGTGGTGGGCAGACTTGAGGAAGCTGAACAGATGTAAGGACAAGCAGTCAGACACGGTTGGGTTATTGATGGCTATCAAACACACACACACACACGCGCACACATACACACACACACACACACACACACACACACACACACACACACACATTCACACGCCTACGCATGCTGCTGAGACACGAATAGGAATAGGATAGAACGGGGGTGGGGAACAATTCTTCTACCAGGGGTCATTTGATATTCATTGTTTGGGAAAAAAAAAAAAATCAAACAAAAATTTATTGTTGCATGTTATGGCTTCCAATTCCTCTGAGTTTTTTCTGTTTTGTTTGTTTTTTGCTCACTGGCCATAGTTTCTCTACCGCTGAAACGGAATAAGAGTTGGCTATTTAATATGAAAGCAAATGCGCCATAGCTCTGAGGTTGGCAGTTTGAATCTGGTTTCCAGTTCTTCCGTGTGGAATTTGCATGTACTCCAGTTTCTTCCCACATTTCAACAACATGCATGTTAGATGAACCAAAGAGTCTAAATCAGGGATGGGCATCTTAAATGAGGGCACTACTTTTCTTCAGTACTACTGGGGGGCACAAAGGACCATGCATCTTGTATGTGTTTGTGTGTGTATGTGTTTGGGGGCGGGACTTAAAAACAAAGTGTCCGAAAATGCTGATAAACCTCCATTATGCATTATTTTCAATGAATATTGAAGGTTCTCTGACCACCCCCCCGCCCCCAATGAAAATGCACACAAAACAAAATTTCATTTGAAGAATATTGACCAAATATATCTCTTAACTGGTCGTATGCGAGTATTCGGGGGCCACTGTAGTGGTGGAAATATGTCTAAATCTCCCAAACGAAACAAAACATTTTGTCCTTTGAATTAATCGAGTGCCCACTCAGCGTGTGCGTGTGTGCCACTCGCGGCCCATGAGCCGCCATTTGCCCATCCCTTCTCTAAATTGTCTTTGTCAATTTGAGTGCGAGTGGTCGTCCGTCTCTTACGCATTGCGATTGTCCGGCGACCAATCCAAGGCGTACCTCGGCTCCAGCTCACCTGCAGCCCTAATGAGGATAAGCGCTTGAGCAAACGGATAGCTGGTTGGCTCTTCATCGGGAGTCGAGGCTTGCTATCCCTGTCTCCTATCTGTTCCGTAGTCCCAGTTGGAGGATTACCGGAGGAAAAGTTTATCAGCAGAATGATAAAATTAGCATGCACGCCCAGCTCTCCACTCCCCCCCTCTTCCCCTCATCTTCCCCTTTCTCTCTTCCCTGCATCCATCCTTCCCCCTACACCCTAACTCATCCCATGCAGCGTCCCCCCCCCCCCCCCGCCTTTCTTCTCTCTGCCCTCCTGCCCTCCCTCCCATCCCTCTAGCTGCTGCGCAATGAGCCTTTCTTTCTCTATGTCACATTAATTTTATCCCGAAAAGAGAGACAGAGTGTGTGTGTGCGCGTGTGTGTATTCAGGATGGGGTGCGGGGGTGGAGGGGGGGGAGTGGGGCATAAAAATTTCCCCTGACGCATCCTAATATCAGAGGGGGGAAGCGTTAAGAGTTGCGTTTGGAGCATCTCTCTTTACTGAGGAGAGTTTTATAATTAACTGACAGCCTTCTCACAAGGGCATTGGCTTGTTTCTGCGTTAAATATGGAGATGGCAGTTTTATGAGGTAAAATATTCATTAGTCGCAGGCCTGCCTTGTGTGTGATTTTGGTGTAAATCACAGCATTTGATCAGCTCCTGGAGCAATGTTTCACTTTGGTCAACACTTTTTGGCAAGCATGTGACTTAATACGCCATTAGCTCCTCTTTTAGCATCCTAGAGTGGTCCTTTTTTTTTTGACTCGCGTGTTGGACTAAAATAACACGATTAAATTATTAATGTACTTTATATTATACTGCATGTAAAGTCCAACGCCAAGCGTTCCGTGATGCTCGTTGACTTCCAGATTGTCAAAACTAATTTCCCATAGGAAATAATGTAAAGTGAATTAATTTGTTCTAGGCTCAAACTGTCACTATGATGACATATTTATGACTTTACAGGCAGTTTTTAACGAACAGTTGAACATAAGCGTCATCCAAGTATGTCGAGCGCTGTAAACACAGCCAGATGAAATTAAAATGAACTCAAACTGCTTACCCTTGGAAGACACCTGACAGATATAATAGACGGTCTTCACAGTCTGTTCAAATGTTGTTGTTTTTTGCAGTATAATAGAAAATGGACCAACATGACTCATTTCAGAATCTTTTCCACAATTAATCATCAGTCAACTTTTACAACCCAAATGAATTACTGTTTATCTTTTCGAAAACGGGAAGTAAAAATAGACAATTACAATAATGGAGTTGCACATTTGTGCTTTTTGTCATGTAACTCATAATTAAGCAGCCACATTTAATTTAAAAAAAAATGAAATGGGACTCAGTACACGCCTGCTACCATTTCAAGTGCAACTGTTTTAGTAGGCTTTTCATGCAGAAGCTTTGTGCTAACACTGACTGCTATTTTGAACTGTTCATAATTCCGTTCACCAGTGCCAACAGAAACAAAATAGCTTAAAAGCTAAAAGCCGTGCTTCAACGTAGCTAGGATGTTCTTTTGGTGATAAGTTGTGTTCACTCGTTTATTTTCACTCCACCTTTTTTTCAATTGAGCAGTTCAGGCTGTAGGTGAAATTACTAGTATGAAATGGATTGAAATTATTTGTCTTCGTCCCATCTTTGATATCACAAAAACCTGGCGTTCGAACAGGGGTGTGTAGACTTTTTATATCCACTATATGAATGGAGAGGGATCAGTGGGTTGCAGAACAATACTGTCACCTAGTGGCACTTAATAAGTGGTATTGACAGATATGAAATGAATTGCGTTGCTAAAGATTTACTGCACAGCCAGTTTCGTTTTTGGTTAAACCCCCCCCGGAAACATTCTGTGGTGGAATGACGAAAAAGAAAACGCAAAACACAGTCACAGGATTTGCTGACATCTTGCGTGATGTAACATGATGACGGTTTGAACTTGACGGTATTTTTCCGGAACATTTTGGTTGCTCTCCAAACAACACGATATTTCTATATTTAGAAGCCCGGCCATAGCGTCCTGGGACAGATCATTTCCCTGGATAGCCAAAAACTTCAGACAACTAAAGTTTTTTATTTTATTTTTTATTTTTTTTGCCACATGTCCCATCGTAGTGCAGCTCCACTGAGGATCATTTGGAACAGATGGAAGACGATTACCCACAGTAGCCAGACAGAATATTTTGAAACGGGGATGCATTGTGTGAAATAACACAACTCTTCAGGGGGTTAAAGCTCATCTGTAGCGTTAGGAAGAAAGCGGCATCAGGAGGGCGGGTTAATGTGGCGATCGTGTCCATGAAGGTGTGCTTTGAAAGGGATTTCAGCACCAAGGTCAGCGGTGGGGGAGGGGGGGGGGACACAAAAAGGCTCTGGGACAAATACTCTGATGTGTGTGCCTTGATTGGCAAGCACTGTGTGTGTTTGCATGTGTGCTCGCGTGGGTTGTGTTTGTGTGCAGAATGGCTTTGTTTGATGTGGTGGTTCTGGTACATTTCAAAGGCGAGGCTCTGATGAGAATTCTTCAGAACAGCAGGGGGAGGGGAGTGCGGGGGGGCGGCGGAGGTTATAGCCAGGAGAGGTGGGGTTTAAACGCTGATTGGCATTCATGGCAGAGAGGCTGGAGCGCTGCTAAAAAAGAAATTAGGCTTTAACTAAGCTGCACCATTCAGCTGTTTAACTAAGCTGCGGCACCGTTCGACTGTTTGAAATTCTGTCTTCTCAGGCCTTCTATTAATAAATGCATAATTGATTAGGGGCAGCATACGTGCTTGAACACACTTCCTCCCAACACCAATACACATACAAGACAAGACCTCCCTCTGCTCTTCCTGCGCATCTTTGCGATGCTCCACCTCTTGTCCTTGCCAAATTGTGGCCGTGTAAATAGTTTGCTCCCCTGCTAAATTTCTTTTTTTTTTTTTGCCCCACCCTCCCCTGGCGTCTTCCGCCTTGACCCCCCCCCTCACTCTTCTTCTGTCGTTCTCTCATCTGCCCTCAGGTAGAGTACATAATTCTTATCTTCCCAGGGGAGTCATGAATGGACGCCCTCCACTCAAATGCTTATCAATAACCTTTGAGTGCAACGCTGCCTTTGATTCCGAGCGCCATATCTGTTGGCCGCACGCTCGCAAATGGACACGGATACACTTGCGCATACACAGGGGCTCTATCTTAGAGAGGACATTTTGAACCGGCCAAGTGATATTTTTGCGATGCACCGAGGGATTTTTTTTTCCATCGTCTTCTCAGTATTTCATTGCGCCTCTGTTTTGACAACCTGCCCTTTGCAGTGGTGGTTTTGGTGTCACCATCTACTATGATTAGTGGTTGCGCGCTTATAGATCTCCCAAAAAGGGCAACAAATAACTTATATTGATATTTTTGCACGTCACCTCACAGCGAGAATTTTCTGGCTTTGATGTTGCTCTGGCTTCCTCCCACAGTCCTTCATGACCCATCCCCGAAAAACAATCACAGTAGATGGATGGGTGGCGATACAGTAAAGTTTTCCAAGATTTTTACACTTTAATAAAAATCTTCACCACTATCAATATTTGATGTATTAGTAACTGTCAGCAGATGCCATAAACAACGCCTGAAACAATTGTTAGCTTCTCTGCAGTTATGAGACTTTTTGCGTTAGATTACCTAACAATGCGTGTAACCGTTACGCTTCCACGGTTCTCTAAATTTTTGTCCTGTTGAGTTTATAGCAGCAGGTTGTTTTAAAGTGGAAATAAAACGTGGCTCCTGTAAAAAACGTTTTTGTAATGTTAAATAAAAATAGACTGAGATAAAGCACCTATGGGTTTTATTACAGTGTTCAGTCTTCTTTGAAAATGAGTCTCTCCGCATAGAACAGCTTGACTAGGCAATATTTGCCCAAATGTGCTTCAAAGTGGTTTGATGGCTCGGGCCTCTCCCGTACACGGCCTCCGGCCCCAATTTTTTCAATTGGATTTAGGTCACCTAGTGTCTTTGGAGGTTTATTTACGGGATTTGCACATCACTCTCATCATAATCATCATTGTCGTCATCTTCGCCAAATGTAACCGATTTTCTTTCACTCGATGAGTGTAATTTGCTCTCGAGCTCCTTTAGAAGACGATCACAAGTCTCCTCTCATGACCCAAAACACACTGTAGAGCAGCACCACTATAAAAGAGAGTGAGAGACACACTTGCAATTGTACGTGATTGTTTCCAACCAAATGAACTCATAATGTATGATAATGGAACCAAATCTGTATCGGTGTGGGCCTCGGATTTTATGTGTGCGGTGCCATTTAGAGTCCAAAGTGAAATATTCTGCCACTCCCTTATGTGCATTTCATGCTTTGACTCGATGCCGCGCCGATAAGATTAGCAGCCCCACCATACAATTCGATACATCATAACAAGCATCAGCCCCTAAATGAAAATTAAAATGATGGATATTCTAGTGTGCACTGCAATGTGCGTGTGTTCTCCTACGGTATTAATAAGGTAAAAAAAAAAAAAAAAAAAAGATCCCCCTCAGACGTATTTTTTCTCATTGATTTTAGCTAACTTTTTGTAATTGGTTTTTCTCATTATTAACAAAAAAAACATTGCAGTATTATAATGGATTAAGCCGTTTTAGCACAATCAGCTTCTTATGTCCTTCTGATGGTTTGAACAAACAATCGTACCAAATCACTTGCTTGAAATGGTTTAACGCTATTAAAACAACTAGCGACTGTTATTTGAATGCAACCTAGCACTCTTTCTAACAGTGATCTGGCATTTATTTATTTTCCTTGAATGAATCAAAAGATAATTTGCTTGAAATTGCTTTCAAGGATGTCTGCTTATTATGGATTTTTGTTGTCCTTTTTAAATAAAAGCCCAGAGAACTACTCCCAAAATCATGCATAAGGGGATGGATTGGCGCCTTTTATTATTAGGTTACTTAATTTGAAGTACTGAACAAGGTAAGGCATAATGACAAAAAATGGAAATACTGACAAAACGGCTTTCAAATCCATAAAAAAAAGTCTACTCATAAAGAAAGAGGGATGGATGGAAGGATGGACAGATGCACGGACAGACGAATGGATGGATGAAGGTTGACGTGCAATATGCAGCTGTCTGAGAAACATGTCGGCATCAATAAACAGAAATGAGATGCCTTGAATAAAAAACAACCAGTGGATCGAAGTCTTCGAGAAGCCGTTTGGATTCACCTCCCTCCAGACATCTAAAAAATGTGTCTTCTTTTGTAATTCTTAGTAATCCATTGCGTTATCTTGACCCTGCTCTCCCCTCGTTGCAGGTGAGCCCGGCCAGTTGAAAATCTACCTTCCTAAGAAGCTACTTGAGTGTCTGCCGAAATGTTCCTCTCTGCCCAAAGAGCGCCATCGTTGGAACACTAACGAGGTGAGAATGTGACACAGTGGTGAGGGAAATATGCGTGACAGTGAGATGAACTCACTATTTTGGCTGGTGACTCATTTCTGGCTGAAGTCACCACGAGGGCTGCATGAAGAGGGGGGTAAACAAACATGAGGGTCGTTTGTCATTATATAAACCTAAAACTGTGACACGAGGGAAGAAAATAAACACACAAACTCAAGCTCAGCACTAAAATGGCATTGATTTTGTCATACAATGTAGCTTTGTAACCCCAAAAGGGTTGACGGGGACTGTACAAAGAACACAAAGGCTTTTGAGACCGACTTTTAATTCCACTTGTGCGGTACCTGCTCAGCTTGCCGCGGCTCTACTTACTGTTTACGTTTTTCCATTGACAAAAGCAGCTTCTATTTCTAGAAATACAAATTGGCACCCACTTGGTTTTTATCAGTGTTGTCCAGTTGTATGTGAAGAATAACTTTTGAGCATACACAATTTGCAATACATATTAATTCATTTTTTTTTTATCATATTATCATATATTATTACATTATTATTATATATTATTTAAAAAATTGTTTTAGTCTGACCAATACAGGTTACTGATTAATCGGCAGATTCATTCTAAAAATATATAATTCATGATTTCTTTGTATTTTTTTTCTACTGCCAACGTATTTTAATGGCCGTCAATTATACACAGATTTTTATATCCATATTTCTGTTCCCTCTTTCCCGCAATCATCTGCGACCAGAATGGAATTGAATTTTGCCTTAGCCAGACTGTCACTGTGTCAGACGTTATACTCCACAGTCTCCACTTTGCTGCAGCGGCCAGCTCTCTGGCTGCTCTTAGCCTCCGCTTGACTTATTTTGGTCTCCCCAGCTACATGCCGTGAAGTAAACACAGAATACGCTCATTCTCCCCCGTTTACGGTAGCGTGTCTCGTTCTGACACCAACCGCCCCAAACCGAGACGAGGAGAGCCGAGCCAAGCTGCGTTGTGCCAATTTTCATCCATGGCGTTTTCATCCCGCGAATGGAATGAACCATGGGTCAGAAGAAAAAAAAAAGACGTTATCTCAACATTGTTACTAGGCAACAATAGACGCCGTTAAACGCATGCTATTTTAGGCTCTTTTTTGCCTTGTGTGTAAACGGTGGCTTAGATACTGTGTGTAACGTAGCCGACAAAACAAAAGGAAGAGTGAACAATGAAAATCTCTGTGTGATGAGTAAACAACAAAAACAGTGACCAAGCACCTTGAGGATTTGATCATCGTGTGTTATTTTTTTCTCACCTCGTTAGTCAGCTCCAAATGTGTGAATTCTTAGTAGAGGAAATAGGACAGAGCTCCCGCAGATTTTTATACAGTGAAGGATGCCGGTGAAGTTTCAGCCCACATAGTGAACTAGATTTCAGGGTTTCCCCATTAAAAAAAAAAAAAAAATCATCCCTACATTATCTAAAGCAACCCTTCTTTAATATTACACAACCAAGACCTTGGGCTGATGAATTGCTATGCTGGATTTGATTTTTTTAGTATTGATTCCCCCCCTCACCCCAATTACAGGACATGGGGTGATTTTATAGCAGATGCCAAACTTTTTTTTTGCTTCGTGTCCTTTAAACAACTTTAACTGGAATGACTGTGGCGCCTCTCAGATGCTAATTCCGGTTCTCATTATGCATCCACGGATTCTATCAGCATTTGAAATTTACACCAGGGGGCAATAATATATACTCGACTCAATATACACAAATATCAAGAACGCCTACAGAGCCATTTCCCTACCCCACATGGGCAACCCTGACCACCTATACGGTTCATCTAATAACAAAGTTTTGTTTCAAGTTTTGCTCTTCTAATAAGTGCCGTATGCTTTTTCCAGCCTCTTGTCATCTTATACACAAAATGGCCAATCATTTGGATCTTCACAGACTCGCATTTTACGACAGTATAGAGATCTCAGCGAAGGAAAGTAGAAATGGATCTCATGTAATCACCAACAGCGTCTTGTGTATTCACTGCATCGCTCGACACTGGTGGTTTGCGACATCCATGGCGATGCGGTTGGCCTCTGTCGGGACAATTTCTCTATGTGCAGGCTGAGCACTCCATTATGGATGAGTGTTTGTGTGTTTGTGTTATTGATTACCAAGTCCGGCATTATTATGCAATGCAAAGCTGATTTAGCTTGTGGTTTTTCTCTGAGGAAAGTCATTACATTTCTCATGCAATCCATCTCAATGAAGGTCATACTGTGAGTTAAGCAACAACACCGAATGGGCTCACGTGAATAGGTCGTGCGTGTGTGTGTGTGTGTGTATGCGTAACCACATGAGCACGACTGGTAAGGTTAAAGCAGCGCCAAGCAGAGCACCCTCTCCCATGTATACCCAACTCAAAATCGAGTCCCCTCCATTAGAGGCTGACATTTTTCGGATTACTCGTGGGACTGAAGCCAATTACAAAATTCATCATGTGACTGGGCCACGTCAGGAGAAATGTCAGCGGGATGCAGGTGGGGAATCATAACAATCAGGGCAGTTTTTATTTACTAAATACACTAAACACTTTGAGATTTTATTCTAATGTCTAATTGACATTTGATTTTTTTTCTGCTCTGCTAACGGGTTGCAAGCAGCCACCGGGGCAGAGTGTGACGTAATTGGATTGATGACACATGGTGCCGTGCCAACGTGATGGCCATATGGTGGGAATAAAAAGCTGTGCTGCACAACACAAAGTAATCGGAGACAAGACCGGTGATAACATCACATCAAAACAATTGCGTCGCCTGAAGGGGGAGGAAATATTCTGTCATGGGATTGGAATGAGACAGGTGTATTTTTGAGGAAGCCGCTTGTGCACAGCAGAGAATTTACACTCCTGCGTCATCGTCTTTTCTATCAACAGCTCTCATTGCCTCTCCTTCCGCTCTCTCTCTCTCTCTTTCTCTGCTGAGGAGGCACAGGCTCAGTTCAGGGGGAGGTTCGGCGTTCCTCAGTGAATTCCTTCAAAGCTACTCTTCCATGCTGGCAAAGTTTGCTGCATATTTAAAGACACCATTGTGCTTCTTGTGCTTTCATTGGGCTAGCGAGCCGCGTGTGCTCGGGTTGCTCCTGTCCTGATCCGTGTGTACTGCTCTGCATGCTTCAACGTGTGTTTGCCTCACCTGCACGCAGCTCCGGATGATTGAGCCGGATTATCTTGTTGCTCCTGCAACAAAAACAGATTTTCTTCGCCGTTCCTGTTGACATTAAGCGTTTTGTGCCACATATGGAAATCAGGACTGAAAATAACATCTGCATCATCTACAACATTCAGCGCTCCAGTATAGTCTAAGTGTTAAATTGTAAAAGAGTGCCACTAAAAATATCCAACCAATCATAGCCAATAAAGAAAATCGTAATCTTTAACAAAATAATGCCCTTTTTATTCCCACCAAATATGCTAACATATATTTTTTTCTACATTAAAATGAATATACACGAAAAATGCATCTCCCGTATTATTCAGGGAGTTCACGTTTAGATTTTGTACCAGGGCCTTTTTTCACCATCCATTCTTTTAGCAGCAAACTTGGAATTTCTTATGCCACCTAGCTTCAATATGTGAACTTGTGCAAAAACAAAACTGAAATATAAAAATTGCCCTCGTAGCAGTGAACTCTGAATGACCCGGTCCCATTGTGTGTGGTAGAGATATTCTCCTCATTGCTAGTTCAGGTAAGTGGGCTTGTCACCACATCAGTGTCGGCCAGAACACCACTTGAGGCCAGACTTAGAGGAAAGATGGTAATATATTCACTGAGGCGGTGAATGTGTGGCTTTCCCTGCTTTACTTGGAAGGATACAATTGCTCTTTTTCTGCGCGTGGGTGTGTGTGTGTCTCTTTTGTGTATCATTGGCATGGAGAGAAAAGTCCAGGCAAACACATAGTAAAGCTCGTAAACACAGCAGCCGAGTCGGCCTGTGCTCTAAATTATGAACCTGACTTTGAATGATTGTTTGTCTCTCCGTGCACTGTGATTGATCGGCAAGCAGTCGCTCAAAGTCGGCAATTGTAGGCTTCAGGTCGCCCGCAGTGTGAACCAAAGGAGAAAGAGCATTATTAAAAATGAATGGATGGATTCTGCAGGTGTACCTAATGCCGTGTCCGTGAGTCTTGACCGAGCCAAACAACAATTTATCCCGAGCAGATGCTGCTCATGAGGATTAGTGATGTGCTGTATAATAAAAATGATCCCCATTACGACCGCAGCGTATGTATGCCGATGCAGCGTAGGACATCATTTGTATGGTATGTCATCACCCACTGTTTTAGTGAAGATCTACATGCTTTTTATTAATGACTCCACAAAGAAGTGCAACATGATTTCCCTCGTTACCGTGCGCACACGCGTGTGTGGAGAAAGAGATTACCATTCAGATCTCATGTCTCCGATAGAGCTGCGCCAGTCATGCAATCACCAGATATGTCCTTATACTCACCTTTTCCTTGGTATGCGTACGCTTCACAAAGTGTGTGTGTGCGGCATTTGTGCGCGTGTGCGCGTGGCGCATTTGTTTCTTTGCTCGTGTGCGCGATGCCATATGATCCTCTGATCTCTGTTTTGTCACGCATGGCTCCCCCTGACACCTTGGCCTCCCACAAGCACTGAGCTGAAACCCCCGTTCATTTTTACTCCGTCCACTCCTCCTTCTGCTCTCTGTCCTTTGCCTCTCCTCCTTCCCTTGCCTCGCTCCCTCTCTCTCTCTCTTTTGTGTATCTACTGGTGTGTGAAATTATTCTGGGATGGAGGGATGGATTCCTCCCCAAAGGGCTGAGTGGAGGCGTCAGCCTTTTGTTCAATAATAGATTGGGGGTGTATGTGTATCTGTCCGTGGTAATAGACTATAGACTAGTTTTAGATAACAAAACCATACTCAGGTGGACGGATGATAATAAAGCCTTTTTTTCCTCCGTAGGCAATAACTTGTTCGATTGCAGTAAATTGGTTGTTGAGATACAAAATAAGCCTGACAAACTTTGTAATACTGACACGTAAAATACTGTTGGGATTGTTATGAACGTGAAGCTACTACTCACTACATGAATCAAACGTTGAAATAAATATGTGGTATATTTAGTATAGTATCTTTGTCATCGCCACAAACTATTTCATATTCATATTTTGCTAACGCTAACATTTGTTATGTGCCGTGCTTGCAATTGCTGTCCTCCACAGCAAAAAATATTACCCTTTATTACTCTGTTTTGACTTAATACCAGCATGTTTCATTTGTGTTGGGTGCATTTTTTGGCAAGTAAATACATGTTATTGATTCATCATCGCCGTTCGAAATCATTTTGTACTTTGGTGGAGCTTTGTTATTGCTATGGAGAAACAAGTCATTTAATAAGGTAAAAAGTGCAAATACACTCATTTGTGATTTGTTGAAATTTCAAAAACAATTTATAACCTATAGGATAAAATGAACATTTTAATTACAATCAAAATTTTAAACCCTCCATTAAATTTACAGGCAATATTTTAAGGCTCTATTTTTGTGACTGCCGCAAGTCCGGCTCGCCGAGCTGCGTAAATCTGACCGGGTGTTACTAATTTTGCAGACGCACGCAAGCAAGCCGGCACATAAAAAAAAAAAAAAAGGTTTGTGCCGTTGTGGGTGTGAACACAGCCAACTCCTTCTCCCACTAATCAAAGCGGCTTCTCTCATTCTCTTGAAATGCAGCACACTTAGATTACGCGTGGAGATATCTCTGTGCGGCAAACGAGGCAAACGATCCGTGCTTGACCGTGGCTCTTTGCTGGTGTGGCAACCGACATTAAATAGAGAATGAGCTGCTGGTGACTCAATTATATCAGCCGACCTCGTGTATTTATTCCTCCAACGTTTGATCTGTGATCTTCATCAATAATACCCTTCTTGGATCATAATCATAGAATGATTGGATAATAGCCTTAGAACATATGCTCAATAATGTTAAACTGTATGACTTAACGCTTGACTAAATTATTAACCTTTTAAAATAAATAGAAATACTGGATGAATAAAATGTGTTTCCGCGATTAAACAAAAGGCGAGGACACACAATGATTCAAGATAACTGACCGTCAAAATGACACTGAGGAGTGCGAAGCATAAATGACATCCATACCGTGCCAACATTTTTTACGTCACTACATAACTCTGGCCGCAAAAACAAACTAGCATGATTTGTCTGTAAATGACTTGAAATTAAATATTCATGGTTTAATTGGTGAACATTTCCCATGGATACGCTGGTCTCGGTGTGACCAAATGGAGGGATCTCGTCCCATGGGTGACACCGACATGATAGCTTGAATAAGAAGATCAAAAAGCATATATATTTAAGACGACTGCCCCATTTACTGTGTGTGTTGCTATGGCAACCATGTGTGCGTGCGTGCGCGCGTGTAGTTGTGCTAATGGCGTGATCGATGGTGCAAGTGTGACACAAATGGAGTCCATGATTGCGCAGTACATCCGAAGTGATAAGAGAGACATCTGGTAAAGAAGTGTGATTGTAATGCCGAACATGTACGACACATAAAAAAGAAAAACAGCTGATGAAGGACAAAAGTAGTGTGCGCCTCTGTGCACTCTAGGCTCTGATCTTATAAACCTTGTCTGCTGCCAAAAACTGCGTTTGCACGTGTAGCTAATTTTAATTTTTGTCATCACCGTTGTTTGTAAGCCATTAAAGCGATGCCGCAAATTAAATATGCATTTATTGTAATCCGTCGTGTATTTGCAGCGATAGGTTCTATTCTCCTCACATAGGTAAGACATGGCGGAAGATGTGTCTCGGAAATAATTTACACCTGAGGGATGGTATTAAATGTCAGCTAGCAGACTGTGGAAAAGTGCTACGGATCCATTATGGAAAGTCAGAATGATATCGGGGAGCAGACAAGCAGTTTTCGGGGCCTCTGCTGTTTTGAAGGGTGTCCTTGATTTATGACTTTGATGCGAGACTTGCTAATGTCCGACTCACTCTGGCACGAGGCCGCCAGAAGCTGACACACTCCATTTTGTCAGCCGTGTCGGAGCCGAGATAAAAGAAGCGTGCTTTTTGGAAACTTACAGAAATGTTCATTTTTAGAATAAAATGGATGTGCTGTTCATGCACCGGTAGGATTCATAGTATTTCTGTCAGTACACGCTTGTGTGTGTGTGCGTGTGTGTGTGTGTGCGCGCGTGCACGTATGTGTGTGTGTTTCCCAGAGCGTGCCCATAGCGCCAACCTCTCCAGTTGACATTGAGAACTCTGCTGTTACCGTTTACCAGAGTAAAGCACAATTTAATGAGAGGGCATAGAAGCCGAAACACTGACATGCAAACACACATGCTCAAGTGAGTTCACACACTGACATACACACACGCATGCGCACACACAGCCTGTGCACAAACCCGTCGTGTGTTCCCCAGCTCCTTATGTTGATTCCAATTCTTTTATTTTTAATCATTCCTCTGTCTTTTAGGTTGAGAAATATTTTATGTTTGGAGAGCGCCAAGTTATAATCACTAATTAGTCCTCCAGGCTCTCTGACTCTTCTTAGTTTCTATCTCTCCATCTCCATCTCCATCTCCTTCTCTCTCTCTCTCTCTCTCTCTCTCTCTCTCTCTCTCGCTCTCTCTCTCTCTTGCTCTTTCGCTGTGCGTGTGAGTCACACATAGCCCAATTAACACCCGGCGTCAGCTTGAATCTGTTTTGACTTTCTATTTCTCCTCCAACTTGAAACATCGTCTCTGCCCTGCTGACCCAACTGGCAACCGAAACCAAATTCAGCTGCAATGCAAAAAAACAACAGAAAAAAAAACAGTCATTAGATTAATTAAATTCATAGGTGCAATTTCCTTGTCGGCATGTGTAATTAACCCACGTGCCTTAAATGCGACTGCTCACGGAAATGTGTTAATGGGGTTTCACAGATTGTTTGGATCCGTGTTTCAGCGGTTCTCACTGCAGTCCACGAGGGGCTGGGATTCACCGTTCACCAGTACCCCCCTCTCCCCTCCCCTCCCCTCCCTCACATTCTGCTCCTGCTCTATTTTCTCCATGTGGCGCAGACCCTCTATTTATCTTGCCTGCTTTAATTTGACACAAAATATTGTTAACTGGAGACACAGAGATATATTAAACCGTGGGAATGTGTGACTGCGAGTGTGTGGGTGTTGTGCGTGAACCTTGTGTGTACCTGCGCGTGTGTGCAACTTTGTGATTCAGGTCCCTGTTAGACTCTGAGCCCAACCACCCACCGAAACAAAAAAAATGTCCAGCAGTGTGCCGTAATGAGAAGTCAGACTATTCAGTGGCTACAATACGTTTTGTGTCCGTAATGTCCCCACATACAACCTCTGTATTATCTAAGTCCTGTGTAAATTAGATTTAATTCATGGGAGACAGATAAAACATTCAAATGTGTGCGTGACATCATTATGCTCTCATTCCGAGTACCTGCTCAGTGTGTGGGTTCGGGTACAAGTTTGTCCAGAACACTTTACAACTTTAATAACTTTCTACATTCATTGGTAGGGTCAGCGTGTGATGTGATGGATAAAAGTAAATCACAGATGACCCAAAGCACAGTAAATTGAGACAGAAATGTCATTATTTCAGTATAATGTACTTTTGGTGACATTTTTGTTTGGTCAGTTCAATTGAGGCGTGTTAGCGCATGTTAGTGGTTGTCCGACTCCAAGTTAATTTTAATGGGAACGGATAAAAACCACAGCTGTTTGTTTTTATGACTACAGAGAATCTGAAAATACAAAACTGTAGTTTGTAAAGATGGACTCCATACAAACAAAAGCATATGAAATCAATACAGTCTGTGCAGGTCAGTGTCAATTATTAAATATGAAAAATTGTTGTTGTTATTATTAGTTCACGAAGACTAATGATGAGTCCAGTGTGCACCCTTCCTCTCACCTTAAATCAGCTGGGATAGGCTCCAGATTCCCTGTGACCTTGAACATCATTTTTAAAATGAGCAGCAGGACTATTATTCAAATCTGGAGTTGAACCCCATGTGATATCATCGCCATCGCTCTCAGAATTAGAACTAAAGCAAAGCACACATGGTGCAGCTCATTGGGGATGCATGAGGCACTATTTGTCTTGGTCCAAAATACTCAATAGAGGAGAGATCAAAGACAGAAAAGCAATGAAAGATTACAGCTTACTCAGCATCCAATCAATGTTCTGATGTCATCAGTATACAGCTCACATATTTGGATGATATCTACGGCTCGCTTGGGTGCTGTTTGTTGCGACATAACTCATTTCCACCCTCGTTTGTCATCCATCTATACATGCGTCAACGTGTTAGTGTTTCTTTTTTTTCCCTTTTTTTTTTTTTTTTTTACAGCGAACCGACATTGCTTTACTGTGGCGTGAGGCACATGCATGGAGCTGTCACCTTCAGTAATCTGCTGATCTCTGTATCCGCTAAAGGACAGTGAAGGACAGCTGGATATGAAAGGGAGAAAAAAAAACAACAACAACAACATCCCGTTTTCCAAACTAAACACACAGTAAGGTGGAGAGTATCGTCTGCTGCTGTGACTAAGTCGTTCTCCCAACACTATCCCAGGAATGGAGCCGATATTTAGATGGATTGTAAATATATTGTTTCCCATGTTTACTCGCCTGGTGAAATATTGTGTTTGTGTAGTGTGGCCGTTTTCAATTTTGCTGGCGATATCTGAACGCTTCCACTCAGGAGACACCCAGTATTTGTCCAGAGTGTTCTCCCATCAAATGGCCATTCTACTTGGTATCACATATTTCTTAGTCTGCCCATCTCTGTCCTCCCTCGTCCTCCCTCTTCCTCCTCCCTCATGCTGATGTATGAAATGTCTGCTCCCATACCGAGGGTGTTTGTAACAGTCAGTGTAATCAAATTTCACTGATTCCTCAGGGATTAAACAGTGTGTGTGTGTGTGTGTGCGTGTGCACGCACGCATGTGTGCTTGTTGGATATTAGCTGTGTACCAGGTCTGAATTGTATTCCTGCAGTGTCATTAGTCTAAGACTAGCTCAGCTGTAATAAAATATCCATCATCTTGTTCTCTAAGGAAGAAGAAGTTTCCGAATGACACCGACGGTGCATTTGCATACGAGTGGTGCATATATTTAAATTTTGACTGTATCGTATAAAGCGGTAGGTGGGTGGGAGATTGATAAACACATTTCCAAATGAGAGCATCTAATTTGTATCTTGGCCAAAATGACAGGGAAGTGATTCATTCCTGTCTTTGACGGGTAAATAGTTTGCCCACAAAATCTTTGTTTTGCTCAAAGGAAAGAGGCACTACAATTATAAAGTGGCAGGGCTGCATATCACTGCGGCCAGTTGGCAGCATCAGCGCTATGCTATATGTTGTGGATTTTGTAGCTCCAAAGTCTTAACATTGTCCAATAGGCAAGAGCGGCGTCAATATTAGTGTTAAACGGCCGCTCTCAACGTGCAAGCGGAATTCAAAAGCCACACACCATTGCGGTTCCTACGAGGCGGAAAGTTACCCCGGCAGGATATAACTGATGTCCGACTCCTTTTTAGTCTCTAAAACTGCATTAAATTAGAGCAATTATTATCCGGCTGTGTAACAACTATGAATTTCATTTAATGGATGAAAAGAAAAGAAGTGGATTTAAGCAAACAAAGGTCGTGACGGCGACAATACAGTAAGAAGCCCACTCCTCCTGTCTGACAGCCAGTGTTGCTTTCTTTACACAAGCTGCCAATTCTTTATTTATATACGTGTATCTTACATCATGTTTAAAGATAGCTAGCACACTTTGACACCCACTGCATGAATCACAGTACTTTAAGAGAGGGTGATGACACCGGGCTCTACTTTGTGCAGTGCATCATCACCGTGCATGCAGCGACCGCTCTTGCAGCTGAGAGGAGTCCTTTCAGATGTGTACTTTACATTTCCAAGTATTTATGCCCTTGCATATGTTTGTAGAACATCATCATTTCTGACTGCGTATGCATTTGTCCGCAGTGGGATCATTACAACTTGTCATTCGGGGGGGGGCCGCTTTCATCCAAACAAACATCAAACAATGCACAGATTGTGCTGACTCCTGATTTGTGGTGAAAGTCAACAAGTCGAGCAAATTAGTATTCCGGGATTAAAAAATGATGTATTTAGACAGTGATAAACATTACCGTCATAAAGTGTTATTGCTGATATAAAAGTGACAGCGATTCCACAAGCTGGAAATCATCAGAATTGGAAGTGTGAAAGGTTTATCGCGTTTTTCAGTGGAGTGAAAGGATGAGCGCGGGGGGGGGGGGGGGGGCATAGTAACGCTCTATTCAGTTCAAGCACAAGGATTCGTCCTTGGCAAAGACGCACCGCGCCGAGTACGAGTCAGTCGGCAGAACTAGCTTGATAACCTGCAATGTTAGCTTTTCCTTATGATTGCTTTTACCCCTCCCGCCACGCTCGCTGCGTGCAGCCGCCCGGCTTGTTGGAAGAAGAGGAGATAAACTCGAGGTACTCGTACTGTATATCTGTATAATACCGCTTGTCTTTCCTAGTTTGTTTTTGAGGCCTGAGGATAATTAAATATGCATAGCTTCAGCATGGGGGCGAGGCAAGTTTTTCCCCACACAACAACACACAAACGACATGAAATCTTTATTTGTCAGAGAGGAGCGGCATTGATTTTTGAGCAGCCCGACGCCGGCCGCCACGTGAGCTCCGGCGGTCGGTCGGTCGGTTGTACGTTTTACGCTTTCGCCCAGGTGAGCGCGCATCTATAGGAAGCCGGTCGAGCGGACAAACCCAAGGATCACAGCAGCGAGCCATCTTTCAAATGTATTCATTAAACTCCCAAATGCTCCCCTTAACGAATGTAATTAGAATATGGTAATGAGAGAGGGTTGAATTACGCTCAGCAGCACACAGCCAGGACGGGAGAGACAAACAGAAAGGGAAACACAGTCAAAGGGTTAGAGGAGAGAGAGGAAGCCAGAGACTGACTGACAGGGTGCCAATTTGTGTCTTGTAAACAACTATTTATGCCAATGAGAGCGTGTGCCACCCTATTTTTTTTTCATTCATTCTCCCAAGCGCGCCGGATAACAATAGCGTCGGCACCGGCAACCGCCTCAGAGGGCCTCACCCTGAGATGACGCGTCTGGGGGGTTAACAGAACCGCTGGAGACCTTTTCATCCAAAGCCCTTCGCCGCAACCGCCTCCCGCTGCCAAACAGCCATCCATCATTTTTGACTTTCAAACCTACGTGTCTGACTGTGCCCGCACTCTCCTGCTTGACTTAGTGAGGAAATTTTGAGGAGTCTGACAGTCTTTATTCAAGATGCCCCCCGGCACAGCAGGGGTCCTGGCATTGTGTTTGACACCACACACCTGTTGCCGTCTTTGATGTGTTCATCCCCCACTGCGGGGAGAGATGGGGAGGTTGTTCTCCTCAAATGCAAATACTGGATAGAAGGATGAGGAGAGAGAAGCTGCGTAAGAGAATCTTGATTGATGTTCCCCGGGTAGATTAGGGCGGCCTCTCCTGCGCGCTTAGGTCTCTGCTCAAAAAGTTGGAGCTACTTTCTGTGCAGAGAGTGAGTGCAGCAAACTTCACCGTGGGGTGATGAAAGGCAAACGGGACAGTGGGACGGGTGAAAGGTCTGGACAGAAGGAGAGCCGGAGAAGGGAAGAGTGACAATGTCACCATAAAGCTGTCACTTGGGCGGACAGAAGCCATGGCGTGGATTCTTCCGAGACCTCCCGTGCGCGTACGTTGCCGAAGACCTGTGTATCCCAGCATGCATTAGTTATGACACGCTCACGGTGTTGTGTATATATTCATGTCTCTTGCGGCATGATGAATGTGATGCGCGTGACTCCCGCCAAGCGGGTGACAGGGGTGAGCCCCAGCTGAAGGTCACGTTTCATCCTCCAGTGACTGGAAAACGCTAAATGGCGAAGGTGTCCGCATGCTGCATTCCAAAGCGTGTCAACACAGGCAACTTTTAACCTTATCTGCTTTATTTATTTTTTTGGGCTCCGTCAATGCAAATGTAGAGTGTGGATTTGGGTTTGATTTGAGAATTTCCAATCATATCAAAATATAATGCTTACGTCAGATTGTATATTTTGAGCCCCGTTGTGGCCCCTTTTGTTTATTGAGTTGCAATCGTAGCGTGTGCGTTACAAAGGTTCATTCTGGGATCTACCACTTGGAAATGCTGCTTTCGATTACATCATTCATTACATTTTGAACCAGGGACCGATTTCATGTTGTATTCTTAGTTTCCAAAAGAAACATTTAATGGCTTATTGCACAACAAAGAAGCAAATTAATGATGCAATTTTGATTTTAAGAAGTGGAGATACCCGCTGCTGACCATGGAGAAAAATTAAATTTTAATTTAAGAAGAGGAAACTCTCGCTGCTGGCTATAGAAAGACTTTACCATTAGTACTGTAAGAAAATGGGTGATAATATATAGGATGTTAATTTTTCAGGTTGGTTCACAGCCTGCCTTGTGCAAACAAATTCAAATTAACCTTTTTTTTATTCACGACAAGAACTAATAAATATATGCAGTAGTAGAAGCAAAAACAAATTAAAAGTACATCTTCAAAATGAATGATGCGGAAAAAAAAAACCAGCTACAAAGAAGCTGAAAGAAGAAAAATCAAAATGAGGCCTGGGGGTTAACACGCAGACAGTTTGTCCGCTTGTGTATACAACGAGTGCATGACTATGCACGCGTGTGTGTGTGTGTGTGTGTGTGTGCGTGCGTGCGTGCATGCTGCCCAGTCCCTGATTAGGTGTTTATATGATAAACACAAGGAAAGCTTGAGAGGAATTCTGATCAGGGGCTTTGCAACAGTTGTTATGGAAACAGCATTAAGCAGCTGTATTAGCCAGTGGAGGTAATATAGAGGCTGTTGAAACTAACAAACAGTGGCGAGGACGGCAGTTTGGGAATATAATACAAACTACACATTATTGCTCCGGTGTACAATAGCCTTGATGAAATTTTAATTGTGCGGCGAGAACAGAACAAAATGATCCATGTCGTAATTCAATGTCTGCCTATCTTTCTGTTTAAGAGCTTCACATATTAATTAACCACGCCAGAGGAATAGAGTGCAAACAAGACATTATTGGGCTGGTTTACAACCAACATAGAATCATTAACGTCAGCGGGAAGTGGAACATAACTTGGACTGTTTAGTTCTAGGTCTTATAACGCAGTCCTGAGTTGTGAGCTTTTAGGGAGAAAAAAAAGCCGTTGCCATTGGTGAGTTTCAAGGTCGCATGAGAATTAGTACGTGAGTGGTTCTAAAAAAGTCACTCAATATCTAGGGTTTTGGAAATAACAAAAAATACCAGAACAAAAATGTTTCTTTTTCATACCACTATCAATCATTTACTCCTTTTCTTTTTTCTTTTCGGAAGGGGAACTGAGACAATGTGTGCACGTCCTCTTCAGATAAAGCTGGTCTCATCAGGCAAATGAAAAATGTTACCACAAAAAAAAGAAAAAAGAAAAAAGAAAAGAAAACCAGCCAAGAATGATTTTCCTGACATTTGTGCTTTTCCTGACAATGCTTGTCCAGCATCATATTGTATTGTGAAGACATCACTGGATAAGGGTACAAAGAATTCCCCAGGCATTGAATATACCATGAAACACTGAGGACGGTCATTTTCGATAAGAGAAAATTTAGTGACATTACCAAGAAGTGGACATGCCTCTGAAAAATGTATGAAAAAACCCAAAATAGTTTGGAAGGCTGCCAAGAGGCTGACAGCAACACTGAAGGAACTGCAGGGATTTCTGGCAAGTATTGGCTGTTTTGTACATGTGACAGTAATCCCCTGTCTTCTTTATTTGGCTGATTTTCAATGGATTATCGATCATATATCGTCAATCCGTCTGTCAATGTGTGTTTTTGCATATCAAAGCAGAGTGTGAAATCTGCAGATCAGCAAATTGCTGAACAAGTCTGAATTGGAAAAATTTTTTGGGGGGGGGGGCAGGGGGGGGGACACTACGGCAATCCCTGTCAGATATTTTCAAAGTTTATCTGCAAGTGCTCAGCAGTGGTGGTGGTGTTGAGTACAAATACCAGGAACATCAGCAAACCTCCACGGGCTAATGCTACTGCACTTCTTTGCTCTATATGTGTAAACAAGACAAAGGCAAAAATGGACTCTGGGTGTACTTAAAAGCAAACCTCAAGGTGCTGCCTCCCATCTCCATAAAATAAACACTTCAATGCCAAATAATGTGTGTGGCGAGAAGGAGCGTCAGCCTTCGTTTGAGCTGCTGCTATGGAATGGATGTGACAGTTCCAGTTTACAGACAACTCTGTTTTCCCCTGATATCTGCCAGGGTGATGCTCGTCATTAGACTTCAAAACACACACACACGCTCACACAAGACACTCGCCTGTGGCCAGACCCTTAAACGGAATCCCCCCCGGTAACGCTGCCGCATAAGTCTGTTGCAGTGTGGGCGACCAACCAAGCCGCCCCCTCGTTCCTCCCGGGGAAATATGCTCCGGGCCCGGGTGTGTGTGGAGGTTGCCTGTGTGTCTTTTGCATGCGTGCAAATGCAAGGACTTTTTTTTGTACATGCCATCCATTTCTTGGAGGGAGATGGCCTCTTCGAGACCTGAGTGGGTGGCTGATTTCCCCACTTGCATCGCTCGCAGTCTGGCTTCCCACTCATGATCCCAACTTTGTTAGCTACAGTATTGCTTAAGTAGCTCTCTCGACCAGTCTCTCCCAGTCAATCTCCTAGCGACACATCAAAGTACGACGGGGCGGGGCGGGGCGAGGTAGCATGTGCCGGGCCTGCTGGAATGCATTATTGTGTAGATTGACATAGACATGCAGAATAACTAGGTTTATAGAGTAGATCCCCGGAGAAAGATCCTCTCTGTCCCTGAGTCTGGCACAGGCAACACATACACGCACACACACACTTCCTGAGTATTCCTGACGGGTCAGTGTGTCGCTAGGCACGCTCACCGCGTTCTTTCACTGGCTGTCTGTCGGGACAATAACGGTGACTTCCGGAGGATCGACCTTCAAGTCTCACTTGTGTCACTCTGGGCGTGGAGCTTGTGTGTGTGCGTGTGTGTGTGTTTGCGCGGTGAAGGAGAGCAGCGTTTGTGTATGCGTGCGTGTGTGTGTGCATGTGTGGGGCTGGCATTTCAGCTGACTCCTCTGTTTCGGGCTTTTTAATGGCTCTTATGGGGCGGGCCTTTAATTGCAAGTCTCTCTCCCTCCTTCGTAATCCTCCCATCCTTCTGTCTCTCCCAGCCAGCCCCTTGTCTCCGCTCTTCCCACCTCTCTCCTCCCGCCGGCTGACAGTCACTCGGGGAGCCCCCAGCGCCTGGCCGGAGCTGTGGAGGCCGTATAACATATTGACTTGCTGCAGAGTGGCTTGGGAGGAGGAGAGGTGGCTGCTTGTCACCACTAATGAATAGATGCATAAATGAATGAGCTGCTCTTTGTATGCCAGTGTGTGCATGCCTTGCAAAGGGTGAAAATGTGAACGGGAGCGTTGGGATGCGCCTTTTCAACCTAGACTCGACCCTGTGCAATTTTCTCTCGCTCAGAGAGACAGACATTAACAGTTGGCAGATTGATGGTCATAATAATTAACGGTGTGATGGCAGCCTGGCCCTCATACGTACATGCACACACATGCATGGGTTGAGGCAGTGGGGGTTGGGACATGGTAAGAGAATGGAGGATTCTAAAAACAATACAGTTAAGTGGCAGCACGCTCCACCTGAACCCCCCCCCCCCCCCCCCCCCCCTCCATCTCATCTGGTCAGCTTGGAGCTAGAGTGCTCTCGTGCCAAACAGGGACAAATAACAGCAAAACGCACACATGCACTCACGCAAGTACAAGGGAAAGTGGAAGAGGAGGTCTGGAGGAAAGATAGATGATCTGAGGGGGCAGATGAAGAAGGGCTGAATTGTTGATGTCTTCTTCACTATTGCTTTGCGCCACATTTCAAACACTGATTGCCTTAAGAGGACAATTTACATTTCATAGGCCTGCACAACAAGTGTGTGTGAGAAGGAATTCACAGACAGGGAAAGAGACAATAGCGTTAAAAGGAGCAGAGACTTTCCTCGGTGAAGGGAAAAGGCATTGTTATTTCTCTGTGTGAGCCATTTTTTTTTTTCCTTACTCTCGCTAAAATACACCTGTATGACTGCTTTATTTTTCCTTGCTGAGCTTTACCCCTGGAAAAAGAAACAGTACGAATAGGACGGCCGAGGAGATGAAAGGAGAGCCGGAGGAATTAGGAATCAAGTTATGAGCGGACTTTATCTGGCGCAAAGCTGCCAAACTGCAAAGAACAAGGAAACTTTTCCTATTAACGCACTCACTCAGCTATTGTGTATGTGTGTGTACGTGTTGTTGGCCTTTCCTCACCAGTGGAGGCAGGCATCAGTGAGTCTGCTGCTGTGATTGGTTGCTAACCCTGAGGGTTTGTGCTCAATGTCTGTCTCCTGACTGGCTGCTCTGTGACCAATCAAGCGCCTCGACTTCACCGTAGCAATCCGATATAATCCGACGCACACACACATGCACACCCTCTGTGGGCATCAGCAGGTCATCTGGAAATACCTGTTATGGTTTATCTCCCTGTGACACACACACACACACAAAAAAAATATATACAGTAACCTTTCTGTCTTGCCTTTGTCTCACCAGGAGATTGCTGCGTATCTCATCACTTTCGAGAAACATGATGAGTGGCTGACGACATCGCCAAAGACCAGGTGAGGATAGAGAAGACAGTCTCCCCACACACACATGCACACGCACACATGCACACGAAGGGTGACTCTGTCAGCGGGTGACTCATGTTGTTTTAATCCCTATGACTGAGCGACTGTTTGATTAAAACACTGCAAGTGTGTGTTTCTCCAAAGAATCCTCCTGATGGGCTGCTCTACATGTACAGAAGGCTCTCGTACACGGTCGGACTGCAAAGCACCTAGTCAGCTGGAAATGGAGTATTAATGAATGTAAATGTATTAGGCTAACTGATGTATAATTCAGACATAAGGGGGAATGAGGGGTTCAAGGGATGCACGTGGGTGTGTGTGTTGTGTGCGTGCGTGTCTGCGTTCATGCACGCGAATGCGCGTGCGTGCGTCTGCGTTCATGCATGTGAATTTACATGCAAGAACTAAATATTCATCGTTCCCACTGAACCCTTCTTTGCTCATTTCCTCGAGTATGGCGATGGGGAAAAAAGAGCATCTGAATAAGGATTCGCCAGGTTGATGTTTCCTTAAGATGACAATTTAGATAAGTCCTTAAAATGACAACATGGTGGATGAGTATGATTGTGAGCATCCAAGCTTAAATGATTTTGCTACTTCCCACCACTGGTCTCTATCAATGACATTAAAACATAGCAAGGGCATGATGGGAGAGAAGAAAAAGTCGCGAAAAAGTCAAGTAAGTGCAGCGGTCACCTCCTGGCCGCATTTGTGATTACCGATGCCGCTGAGCGCCTGAGGTGATACCTCTGTGCTCCCATTGTGCGAGCTGAAGGACTCTTCTCAGGAGCAGCCTGAGGCCAGCAGCACAGTTTATGTTGCGGATGGATTTCTCATTGATTGCTTGCGCTGCCGTATCGCCTCGGCTTCCCAGCAGCCACAGCAGCAGCAGCAGTCGTATTGCTGTTATTGAGCAGCAGTTAGATATAATCCCATTTATACATGACATCAGGCACGATTAGAACAGATTACACGTAATCCCATCAGATGGAAAAGGAGCTCAGCAAAAGGAGACGGTGACATTTTTGCGCCCGCGCCGCTCTGCGTGTGTTTGTATCCGCATTGCCGCCACCGCTAAGACAACAATCAACGACCTTCATTTGTCCTCTCGCTGGAATCCCAGTTTAGAGTAACGACTGTTGCCCCCGTCTCGCTCGTCTCTCGTCTTCTCGCCTCCTTCTCTCCTCCCTTTACCGGACACACTCAATAGCCCACTCTGTCTCTTTATCTTTGCCTTCTCTTTTTCCGCTCTTCTCCCCTTGCCTTCTCTGTTTTCGCTCTGCTACACCGTGGAACGGTGGAAAAGCTTTTTATATCCCACACATCACAGGCCAGTTACAATCAATAGCATTTATGTCTGCTTGAATCGGAGGCTTTTCAAGGAGCACGGGCACCATCCTCACGCACGTACGCCAACGTGAAACGCACACACATCTGATCTCATCCATCGTCTCCATAACATAATTAGAATCAGCAGCCCTCAGATGACTCACACGGCAAGAGACAGACTAAACTCATCTTTGATAGGAAGGTGGGGGTCTCCGCTCGCCTTCCAAGCTGGCAGCCCCCCCCCCTACCACCATCACCACCACCCCTAAAAACAGAACAGATTTGCGGTGTCAAAGAAAATCAGTTCAAAGCAAATTCAATTTCACTACACACTGTGCGCAGCGTAAATTGCAATCATCCCAGTCCATATGTGCCCACGTCAAACTGGAGGCGAGAGCGGCGTAGTGAAGGCAATGCACGAGACCAGAAGATGAGAATGAAAGGAAGGCCATGAGAACGGAGGGACGCAGTCAAGACAAAATAAAGAGATGGTCTGATAAGAGGGATAAAGACTGTGTGTGTTTGTGCACGCGCACTTGTGAGTATCTGTTAGTTTATTGATTGTCTCTGTTGTCATGAGATAAGGCAAAGATGCATTTTCCACAACAACGCCCCCCCCCCCCCCCCCAACACACATGCAGTGAACACATACACTTGTCCTTAACGTTATAGAAGAATGATTGATCGCCGGGCAGCAGATTTGACATTGAGCGCCGAGAACACATGCTTGTAGGTCCCGCCATCTGTGACATTGCTATTGCGGCTCTGTCTTCTCACGCATATGCTCACCTGGCCTCCGTGCGTGTGCGTAGGCGTGTACGTTAAAGGACATTCGAGCACTTGACTGGAAAAACTCATTTGAAATTCCGTTTGTTTGACAACCATGGTGTTTGATGGGGTTGGGGTTAAGCAGTAAGATGAAGAATTAAGATTCGAATAGAAGTGATGGCTTGATTTCTAGCACGTGATCAGTCAGGGTCCCGATTGTGTCACTACCGTGTTCTCTGTGATGGGCCATCAATCTAAATTCGAATATGAATATTGCATTAAGTTGTATAAATTAATTCCCAAAAGTCTAATTTCCTCACCCCATTAGCATTTCTCTTGGCTGCTCTGTATGCACATATGGAGGGTAGATTTTTTTCAGATTTCAGTTGTGTGTATGTGGCACTAACCAATAATGCTCCAAATGATGTACGTGGCGCAGTTGTGTGCTGTGTTTTTTTTTAAACATATATTATAGATTATATATATGAAGTTATTATTATTATTATTATTATTATTATTATTATTATTATTATTATTATTATTATTATTATTATTATTATTATTATTATTATTATTAGTTGGGTTTTGTTAGTCAATGATATAACAATGGTCATGACACATGAAATTCTAGGTGCCGAGTGCTCAGTGAAAGAAAAATGGCGTGTACTAAATTTTTTTTCATCAAGTGGGTCGTACAAACAGATGCATTTTGTTAAGTAGACTACACATCTAGTACGTCAAAATGTATCTGGATCTATAATATTTTATTCTGTGCAACCATTTGACAAAATAGAAGAGAGTAATTTTACCTTTTTTGTTTTTCATTTCAGGACCCGCCACTGCATACTGTAACTCATATATGACGTATCTTCTTATTAGTCATAGTGGCGATGGCAAGCCTAGCCACTTGCACACTGCATTCATTGTGAAGTGGCAAAGGCATAACTTGTGCCTTCCAGACAGAACATGCAGAAGCCTGACACTGCGCGTTTGTACAACTGATGCGATTACCCCATTAAAATAATGAAATGCATGGCGAGGTCAGTGGAACGGAGGCGATTGCTTTCAACACAATGGGATGAGGACAGTGAGGCTGATGTGAAACGCGCTGGTGGTTGTTCCACCACTTGATGCTGCACCTTTGATTAGGCTCTATTTGTCTTTTCAAGCATGTCTGTACAGTATTGTTTGATTTTCATTGTAAACATCAAAACACATGAATCAGTCCATTAGTTGTCAAAAATATTTATATCTTAAAATGTGAAGCAAATTCACATCAACGGATGGCATTTTCTGACTCAGCACACTAAATTACCCAGAAAACAAAATAAAATAAATGAATAAATATTGTTAGCCAGCGTAATCAGTCCACTTTCATGGAAGACTGAGATGAGAAGATGAGATTGTGAGCATTAGGACGATTTTAAATAAAATTACAAAAGGGTATCCAAATGATTCATCGATTATCAAAAATAATCATTTATAATTTGACAATAGATTTACTGCTAATCAATTAATCATTGCACCTTGAATTGTATGTATCGAGCCTGTACTCAGACGCTAATGCTTGTGCTGTGTTAATGGATGGACCTACTTAAATATACACGTCTGTGTGTGTGCGTGTGTGCGTGCGTGTGTGCGTGCGTGCGTGTGTTGAATTTGGGAGTTTAACCTTGACATTCTTTGCCAATAACACTGGGAGATTTCCATCTCACTGAGCAATGAAACGCTGACATTATCAATGACATCACCACGTTACACAATATTTATTCTCCCGTGTCATACTAATTCTCACAGCGCGCCCTTCGTTGACACATTTTACTCTTCCCTCCTAACAGGCCTCAAAATGGCTCCATGATCCTTTACAACCGCAAGAAGGTCAAGTACAGGAAAGATGGCTACTGCTGGAAGAAAAGGAAAGATGGGAAGACCACCCGGGAGGATCACATGAAGCTCAAAGTGCAGGGTGTGGAGGTGAGAGGCTGCCGTGAAGAAGAAACAAGTCTGTGATCTCTTTTTGTGCTGAGTTGTGCTTCGCCGCCAATCCAATCCATAATGTTAGTCACTCCTTCACTCCTTGTAGACACCTGCGTGGAACGCAAGGGCACACACAAACACACACACACACATGCTGGAGCTACAGGGCTAAGAGCGATATACCTGTGTACGTGCGCCTAAGTGTGTTTGTGTGAGAGCTGTCACTCCTCTGCGCTCTCCCTGCTCCTGCTCCTGCTCCTGCTCCTGTCCCTGTCTCCCTTCCCCTTGGCTCTCTCTTTTCTGAAGGATAAGAGTGTGTTTGGCCAGCAGCCAGGAATGATGTCAATGCCTTCTTCAGCAGAACAGAGAGGGGTATCGATCCAGTCTCAAGGCAGCGTCTGTGCGTGCCTGTGTGTGTGCGCGTGCGTTTGAGTCACATCGGCCAGCTCCGAAATTGATTATTCAGCAGGAATGTACCAAGAGGTGAGAGCAGCGAGCGTGCATGTGTCAGGAAGAGAAAGACGGAGGGAGACTGGAAAGCAAAGATGCGACGGCGAGGCGGCGCTCGTGGAAGGCTCACTAGTTGTGCATAAATGAAAAGCAGACATAGGCAAAGGGAATAATTGAGATCAACTCTTCCCATCTGCACCTCTATTATTTACAACCCCACACTCGCACTGACAATCATCTGACATGCATTTTTCTGTTGCCGTGCACAAACACACACAGACATACACACACACGCACAAACACATCCAAAGGCAAGTGTTTCTCTCCCCGGTAGTTGCTCAGTAATTGTTTGTGTCACCTCTTCCCGGGACCCCCTCAAGCAAGAAAGCATTGTGTCGTGCAGGGGGCAGGAATGGCGGAGCGGCGGTGGGAGAGGAGGAGGACAGTGAGAGACAGGAAAAACACAACCCCTGGATTGAGAGCCTCCTCATATCAGATGGAAATATATGGAAATGCACTCTGCCTTTGGCCAAACACACTTTGGATAGCTTGCGGGCTTTTTCTCTGAAGAGGCAAAATGGCAAGAAAATGAGAGTGCGAATGAGACAGCAAACAGAAGCGACTTTTCGTGTTGCTATTATACATCCTGCATGTCAAGTATTCGCCGCCGCTGTCTGTACAATTGTGTCTTAACGATGTGATGACCTTGATGGGAGACCGTTTCGACCTTCCACAGGGAAATCCCGCAGGAGCCAGAGCAGGTTCAGCCTATTGATCGATATTCATACCCCGGTGCCAATTATTGATATTTTACAAGTCGACAACATCTAACCAAGGACCTTTTTCCAAAATACGTACATCGGCATGTTTAGCTCCTAAATGAATACGACCTGAGTGGCTATAACCTGAGTTCTCCTTTGCTGTTCTCTCCTTTGCTGTCCTCACCTCCATCCTCTCCTTGTGTCCCACTCCCCCCCCCCCCCCCCCCCACCACCGAAATCCCCTCTCCTCTCTCTAGTGTCTGTATGGCTGCTACGTCCACTCCTCCATCATCCCCACCTTCCACCGTAGATGCTATTGGCTGCTGCAGGTAAGCCACCCGCCCCCTTTCCCAGCTTCTCAACATTCAATCAAGACGACTGTATAACAGGGAAGGATAAATTATATAGAGCCATCGTGACACGTTGAAGCTGTTTACGGCCACGTCGCTCCGGCTCGACACGGATTTCTTCTTCAAGCATGTTATGTTAATTCACAACTCTAAACAGGGCTAAACTACCAGAAACTGGATAGTATATTGTTAATTTTACGCACCACATGTTTAATCTCTTAAATTGTCCATTACATTTTCAAAACAGCACACTAACCTCCAACATAAAGCATTGATAAACATCCTCCTCTTCAAAATTTAATGAGGCAGACTGTACTAAAAAGTCGGGTGATAATAAAAGTGGACGCCATTGCTGGCTTTATCGTTCCACTCAGGATATATCT
Organism: Syngnathus typhle; assembly: GCF_033458585.1. Taxonomy (NCBI): domain Eukaryota; kingdom Metazoa; phylum Chordata; class Actinopteri; order Syngnathiformes; family Syngnathidae; genus Syngnathus; species Syngnathus typhle. The sequence continues at coordinate 9,760,038 of NC_083748.1, forward strand.
GGTGAACACGCTTTGCTGAGGAAACTTTTTTTTCCCCCGCCTGAACTTTTCACGCTTTTCCTCACTTGCACAACCTATCAAGGTCTTAAGGCACTTCTCTCTCCATGTGGTCCTCCCCAGGAAAACACCCTGGAGCGGCGTACAACATGCACACACACATTTCACACATATAGATTTTTTAAGCTCACCCCCGCCCCCTCCGGCTCATGTGGAAAAAAAACACACACACGCATGCCGCCCTTGATTGGCCATGCAAGAGCGGGTAACCAGAACTTCATCATCTCCAGACCTACATGTTGAATCTTAAACATTCCCTTCGTTTCCAAGAAAATATTGGATGCCCAGCGATATTCATTTAAAATATGGAAATCTAATCCATATTCATGCATTCCTTGCCAATAGGTCGTGCATAATTTGTCACATGAATTTTACAAGGACGTTGTCGCCACATGGTGTAAATTGAATTTGCCCCCTATCAAATATATTTCATTTTTCAGCGCGCTTGACTCCCTTGTGACTCTCAGAGTTGAAAATTTGGCAGGGGAACTTCTGCTTCCTCCCTCAGTAATGTGCCATTTTCTGCTCTTTGCACATATATCACATCACATCAGTGAATATGATCATAAATGAGCCTGTCTGTTCTGTTGCATTGCACAGTGTGGTGCTGCAGCAGCCCACTGTGCCATTTTCTTGTTCCACCTCAGCACGCCCTCCCCCTCACCTGAGTCCGTCTACTGAATCTTTTATCAAGAGGAGCCTCTCTCTCTCGCTCTCTCTTTCTCTCTCGCTCTCTCCGCTGTCCAGCCACATACACACTTGTTGAATCATTCATGGGATATCAATTCCATAGGTCTGCCGGTGGGCTACAGTACGGCGAGCACCGTGCTGACCTGTTCATTCGTTAATTCACTCTCTAAATCGCACGCACACCAACACACGTGCGGACGGACGTTTCTGCTGGCCCTGCAATGCAAGCGAGAGCAGTGACTGGGCTTGAGCTGTTAAATGTTTTATAGGCAGGTGAGAGAATCTTGTCTGACACGCTATACCCGACCTCCTTCCTGACCTCCGCATACTCCTCTGCTTTCCGTGTCCTTTCCTTCTCCTTCTGCAAATACACTGCATCAATGTACTCTTTTGTTGATAGAGACAGATGAGCAAACATAAAGGCCATGTTTTACCAACGGAGACGTGTCTCGCTGTCTTATAGAACCCGGACATCGTGCTGGTGCACTATCTGAACGTTCCGGCGGTGGACGATAGCGGGAAGCCATGCGGCCCCGTTCTCTGCTCTATCAACACGGACAGGAAGGAGTGGGCCAAGTGGAGCAAGGAGGAGCTCATCGGACAACTCAAACCGATGTGTGAGTTATGGTTTCCAGCCCCTTTGCCGCTGACTGGCCCAGCCCGCAGAATCATACTGTGTCAGCAACCAAAGCGGTTATTGTGATTAGGATTAAACAAAAAACAATCATACCCAAACTTCAAATGTACGACTTCAAAAACACTGCTGGCTCAGCTTTCCCAAATCCACTTGAGATAAGAGGCAACTGCAGAACTTGTGATGTAGAGACTACTATAAAGAACCGGCTGTGCAATTTCAGCTGTTCTTTTTATGTTTTTGTTTTTAGGGGATAATTCTAAAAGTCAGTGCCATGCTGCCACCTACAGGCAATTACGCATTGCACCAAAGAACCAATAAAAAGGGGTGGTTGCATAGAGGGGCCCAGGCTGGAGGTGCCCAAAATATCTAGCATGTATTATTCATAAGTCAGCACCAGAGAGGGAGAAGATAACTTCAGTACACACATACACACACACACACACGCGGAAAATTACCTAATCTCTCATCTTTTGATCTGGTTTTGAAGGACGAATAAGGACGGCTGCCCAGAACAAAAGTGGCTTGTTGACTTAAGTAGTACTCATATCTCTTGCCAGTGAATCACATCTATCCCTCCATTGGCTTCATGAACAAATTCAGGATTACAATATTTTTTGTATCTTGTTTGAATGTAAATGTTTTACAAATCTGCTCATGCATTTTGCATGAGCGTCACGAAGAGATTTGGATCACTGACCGTAAGCCGCACGACAGATGAGTACTGTCACTTTACATTACAGTCACTGGAGGGCGCCGACGTGCACTTGAAATAATGCGATCGAGTGAAATTAAACGCTCTTTCCTCATGTTTGATGTTCATTTTTTATGTAAATCTCGTATTGGTTGTGTGCCAGGTGCGGGAAGCAGCCTACACCAGAAATGCTCCAGTGTCAAGCAGCGCATCATCTCATCCAAGCAGGAGTCAGGGGCAGCAGCAGGGGGTGGCGCGACAGCGGGTGGCGGCGTTACAGCAGGCCAGAGATCTGAGGAAGCAGATGGCACAGAGGTCCAGAACAGCGATGTTTCAGAGGGTCAGACAGAGCCCAGTCCAGGGGGGCGCAGGAGCAGGGCAGGCGGGGGTGACAGGAGGAACGGACGAATGCCAAAGCCCTCCCTTCTCCCGCAGAGCAGCATGGAAGTGTCCTCCTCCACCTCCACCAACCAGGTGGAAGTCCCTGACACTACCCAGAGTTCCCCGCTCTCAATCACCAGTGACATGGCGGACAGCCCTGCGCTCGCCATCAGTGCCGGCCTGTCGCAGAGCACTGCCGTGTTCATGTCCGAAGTCACCACGCTAACCGGGGATTCGGTTTATTCAGCTGGCCACACCCACCTTCTGCCGTCCACCCACGAGAGCGCCGCCACCGGCATCCTGTTGGCCGTCGCCCCCGAAAACCAGAGGTTTGCCTCCTTTCCCGGAGGCGTGGGCTTAGGAGAGGGAGGGGAGTTGGTTCTTTCCAGTTCGCTTGACACGGGCGGAGGAGTCAGCCTTCCGGAGGCTGCCATGACCTTTGACCCTGACTGCTTCCTTAATAACCCCAAGCAGGGTCAGACCTACGGAGGAGGTGGAGGAAAGACTGAGGGGTGTAACGGTAACGATGGGGGGATCCACTGTTCATCTAACGGCTTCGTGTACAACCCGTCCCTCGTCAACAACATCAAGAAGGAAGCGACGCCTATGGAGCAGCCGCTGGCCCCGCAGAGTAGTTATGTCGGAGAGGGGGCGGGCCTCAGCCCCAGCACCACTCTGGAGCAGATGGACTTTAGTGCTGTCATGTCATCACCGTGCGTCCCGGGTCTCACCCAGTCCGCGCACCACCCTTCGCCAAATCTCTTCCTCCAGACCTCCACGCACACCAACCCGCCCTCCCAGCAGCAGACCAACGGCACTGAGGCGGCACAGGAATCCGATGACGCCAGAGCTTACATCAGCCTGCCGGCGGATCACCCGATCACCAACGGAGACCACCATGCACACCTCCACCAAACCAGTCAAGATCAAATCATGTGTGGGAGGAACGGAAAAGGAACATCAGTGGCCTCTTTCCCCCTAACGGGCCAGGACGCTAATGTTGAGCAGCCCGGCGGCGGGGTTCGCCACGAGGTCGGTGGCAAAGTTCTTGAGAATGGCGCAGAGTTGCTGCTCAAGCCTGGCGCTGCTCACGAGGCTTACGCCAGTGTGGACGCTGAGCACTACCTTCACCCTACGGATGGCAATGGAGTTGGGGACGAAGCGGGAGGGGGTTGTGGACCTGCAGGAGGAGGAGAAAATGAAATTCTATGTAACGGAGTAAGCTTGTCCGGGGTCGGCGGCTCGGTCGTGGCCAGTCCTCAGTCGATAGGCGCTGCCGGTGCGAGCATGGAGAGGGCACTCTACAATTCCTCTCTTCCTCCACAAGGTGGAGGCGTAACTGCCACGGCGGCTGCAGCAGGAGCAGCCATCAGCCTGGAGGGCTTTGAGGCTTCGTTTGGAAGCCAGTTCTCTGATCTAATCAATGATTTCATCTCGGTCGAAGGGTCTGCGGGCGGGGTAGGGGCTGCCGTCAACGGGGTGCTGATGCCTCAGGAGGGCGCGGTGGGAGAGGAGCAGGGCACTGGGGAAGGCCACCTACAGGGCTCGGAAGTGGAGCAGGGAGCTCTGGGAATGCTCCAAGAGACCGGGAGGCTGTTTGCTGTGACAGACTACTCCCCAGAGTGGTCTTATCCAGAGGTTAGTAACAACATTAGTATCATTATTTATTCATCATTGTTGCCTGGAGTAAAATCAAACTGACACATGATGGAAGACGCCTTGTACTGCTGTTAAAAAATGGAATCACGCTCGCGACTGATTGCCGAGTTAATGAAATTTCAATATTACATGGATTCCTCTGGGTGGCTTCATTAATTCATCCATCTATCGCACTGAATTGTACAGTTGTTGAACAACTTTGGCACGTCACTCTTAGGACAATATGCTTTGTATTTATGGGGAAACCTAACAAAGGTGCAATCCAGGGCGATTTTCTTTTTCTTTGTATTTGTTTACGCTTAAGACCTTTCCAAAGGCATTTCCGTTGAGAACTGTAGATGTGAATTAAAGCATTTTATTCTTGTTTTCTTTTCTTTTTCATTCCCATTCTATTGTTGTTTTGCACATTTGCAGTCCCTAATGCCTTTCGAAGTTGAAAGAGCATTTAATCATCTGTCGATGCTTCATTTTTTATTTTTTTATGAAATGCTTTCCTATTATCTTCACTTCCACCTATGATTATTATTGTATTGGTTCATTTCTATTTTGGGACTTGCTGTTTACTCCACTACAGCTTCCCGTGACAAAGTCACCATATTGTGTCAAATTCCACTAACCGGTGCTTGTGCCGCAGGGTGGCGTGAAGGTCCTTATCACGGGGCCGTGGTTGGAGTCAAGCAGTGAGTACAGCTGTCTGTTTGACCACATCAGCGTCCCCGCGGCCCTCATCCAGCCTGGCGTGCTGCGCTGCTACTGTCCAGGTATGTCATCTATCTACACGGTATCTTATGATGGATTTTGTCATTTGACATGCATACACACAATATTATTGACACCTACTTCCGATGCTCATCCCTAGACTCTAAGCACAGGCCACTTGGTACAGATGCTCCTGTATCAATTATTCAGCCTTATCGATAATGTTTATTGAGAGAGCGACAATATAAAAGTAGATATGTATCGCGAAGTTTGGGGACGTCTATTACACTTCAGACTCCACCATTTATTAATCTTTCATCTTTTTTTTCCAGCCCATGACACAGGACTCGTCATGCTGCAGGTAGCAATGGGTGGCGAGGTCATCTCTTCTTCTGTGGTTTTTGAATACAAGGCACGCGACCTTCCTGCCCTCCCATCCTCTCAACACGACTGGCTGTCTTTGGACGGTGAGAGCATTCAGCCTGTGTATTGCCAAACCGTTATACTTGCAAAGTGGCCACAAAGTGCTTGCAATTCTTTCGAATGCTTAAGATTTAATGACTTTCAAAGATCGGGACGTGCGTTTTTTTTCCTTGTGAGCAATGTGTGTAAAATTATGACTATGTGAATGAAAGAGAATAGATGAAATTATGAAACATTCATAAACTAGAGGAAAATACAATATGTGTTCATTTCTTCACACTCTCAGTTAAAATGTCTGCTGTGGTTCTGACATCGACTCAGGCTGTGCTTTGTGAAGTTTTCATTTTCATGTTCTCGCTCTGCTTACGTTGGTTTTCTCTGGTAAATTGTAAAACTGCACCAATCCTCCAAGGAACCATACTTTGTAAATTGCACTCGACGTTTGCAGCGCACCTGTGCGCCCAGTGAGAATAAGCGGTCTAGAAAATGCATGGTTGGATTTTATATGGTCCTCTGAGGAGTAAAAGGGTCAACGTGATGTGTGTGTTAGGTTCTAAGTGTGTGTGTGAGTGTATTTGGACTCTCTCTTCACTTTCACTCTGGTTTTGTTCTACACATCTCATGCAAATAAGGAAGCATATTGGTATATATTCATTTAGCATTTCACTATTTTTAATGACGTCAGATTTGATTTCAGGCAGGTTGTCTGGGCTTGAATGCAAAGTCTGGTAACACTCGTGTCTCCTCGGCGACGCATGCCCTGATTTTACCGCGCGCGCTCGTGTGTGTGCATGCGCCCCCATTCTGCGCCTTGCGCACTGCGGCAATGCGGCTACGCGGTCACAGCGTACATGCACGACTGAAGGGCAAACACAATGTGGCTCAGTCGCCGTGCCATTGACAGCCCCGCTAAAGGTTGCATTCATAAACACGACTTTGGTGAGGGGCGCTTAGCCATGGTCAGCAAAGTGCGGAGGTAAAATAGAAAATGGTTCAAAAGTCATCATCTTATGTCTGCTCCAGTTTAGTTGGGTGTGCAGTCTTCACATGCGGCGATGACGACCTAAACCTCCTGCTGCTCCAAAGTCTGGCGGGCTGATTTGAAGAGAAGAGCGCCGCTGCTCTCTTTACGCACAACGTGTGATTTCTCTCTCTCGCGCGCGCGCTCGCTCGCTCTCTGGTACCCTCCCCTCTCTCACTGTTGTTGGGAGTATCGACGTGAGTGTCGCACACTTCAAACTAACGCGGTTGAGCAGAAACTGGAACAAAGAGACAGTCGCTGTTCGGGTTCGTAGATGATATGATTTCATATTATTTTAAAATTCATGTTTGGAAATTGCTGGTTTTGCCTCCATGTGATGCATGATTCAAGTGTTTGTTTATTTGGGTGATGCTGCATGCTTGCATTCAAATTATTTATTGTTAATCGATTTCATCCGATGGTAGTCTTTGTGTTTGCTTGCTAAATGTTTGAGTTAAAAAAAAAAAAAAAGAATCTCAGAGGTTGATTTTGTTGGAAGCAGAGCTGGAGAACAATAACACAACAAGTGCGGGGAGGCTATTTACCTCCTGGAGCCGCTTACACAATTGCAACCAATATTAACGTGCTGTTTATGACTTATGTGTATGCCATGCACATCCAGTTGACCTTCCATAACAGCGTGTGTGCATTGATATTTCTTTATTGGTGTTGTTGTTATGATCTATGATGTTTTTTATAGATGGAAATTGCCTGCTTGAAAATGGATGAGTCCAGGGACTATAACAATCTCATTAAAAGTATGACGATAAGCAGTTGGTAGTTGCTCGAATGATTTTGTTCATGATGAGTTTTTCCTGGGGAGGAATAGTGTTTAAAAAAAGAACAATGGCAAACTTCTGACATGGCGGTCTCACCGAAGAATAACTTTTAACAGGAATTGATGGTGAAAAAGAGGAGGCAGTTTAGAGCGGCTTGAGAAATATATCAAAGCATTTGCCAGCTGACAGTATCGATAAAGAAAAACAGATATTCAGTGTTGTTTTGAAATGTACAAAATGTGTGTCAAATTTTGAAGTCCATCTTTTTCTTTCTCTGCTTGTACATCTGGAATATGGTATTTGTCGTACGGTTGGCTTTTTATTCACACTGATCGATAATCTCTACCTCTGATTGGTGAACTGGAATGTTTGGAGCCTGATGTTTGTGTCACTCACATGGCTCCTCCCTCTTTTTTCCCCTCAGTCTGTGTGCTACAGACAGCGGAGAGGAGAGGGAAATAAAGAGCCTGAGTGACATGATGTGCACTGCAGCAAACTGCAGCTGCATGGGAATGAAGGGTCACACTTGCAGCCATGTAAAAATTATTCATAAACTTGTCTGATGCTGGATGTACTTTCACTTTTAATTGCTGATTTAGACCCTGGATGGTCCTTGGGTGTGTCGATTTATGTCAAGCCCCTCATAAACAACCTTCCTTAGGACTGCATATCTTCTAAGAGACAGTAACTTTTGTTTTGAAAAGCTCATCTATTATTTTCTGCAGATACCCAGTTCAGGATGTCCATCTTGGAGCGTCTGGAGCAGATGGAACAGAGGATGGCGGATATAACCAATCAAAACCCTGGCTCTGAAACTATGGCAACCAAGAGTGGAGGTGTAGAGGGAGGGGGAGCCGCCGAACAGCAATCTCAAGTAAGGCAGAAAGATGCAATTTGTTTCAATGAGGAATTTCTTGAACATGAATGAACGACAAAAGGAAAAATAAATCTCAGGCGGGTATTTAAAATTAGAATGCAGACATTTGCGGATATTCGGGTCATTTATATTTCCTTGTTTTGGGTACAAAGGATTCTCTAGTCCCATTTGTCCTGTAAAAGGGCGCTCGAAACTCCAGCTGGCGATAAATGGGCTCAAAGCTGTTGGCTTCGTTTAATCTGCATGTCTGTTATACCGGCCCCTGGTGGCCAAGGTACATGCACCATCAAATGACACACAATGAAATGAATCATGGCTGTTGAATTGTTTACATTGTATTTAATTATGTCATTACTGTATGTTTTATTAAAGAGGTGACAACGTTATTAAGTGCTATTGTTCCCATTAAGAAATAGGAGGCTAGAACGGCTTGATGGGATATGCATTCATTTCAATGGAGGAAGCTGATTTGAGATACAAGCATGTTCACAGAGTGAATTAAACTTGTATGTTAGGCTCCTCTTCATTTTTTTTCCCCCTTGTTTGCACCAAACATTAACAGCTTATTTCTTGGAGGAAAACCTTGTCGACTTTTTCTTTTTAACATGAAAACATCCTTGGTGGAAATAAAACAACAATTCAATCACTGTAACAATTTCTTCCCCAGACGTCCCCTGACCACAGCTCATTTGAGGGTCGTGTTGTAGTCGTGTGCGAGAAGATGATGTCCCAGCCCTGTTGGGCTTCCTCCAATCAGCTCGTCCACAGCAAGAACTCGAGAGGAATGACCTTATTGCATCTGGCTGCAGCTCAAGGCTATGCCGGGCTCATTCAGACTCTCATCCGCTGGCGGTGAGTAACAAATAATTATAGCAGAACATCGAGAGGGACGCAGCGTCTCACGTGACCATTTTGCTCTGCAGCACCAAGCACGCTGACAGTATTGACCTCGAGCTGGAGGTGGATCCTCTTAATGTCGACCATTTCTCCTGCACACCACTGGTGAGTGATCGATATGTCCTTATGCGGACTTTTCTCCATGTCCGTGTGTGATGACATCCCATTGGTCTTTCCAGATGTGGGCATGCGCTCTGGGTCATACTGACGCAGCACTGGTGCTTTACCAGTGGGACCCAAGAGCTTTGGCAATTCCCGATTCTCTGGGACGCTTGCCGCTCAATATCGCCAGATCTCGGGGCCACACGCGACTGGCTGAGCTCTTGGAGCAGCTACAACAAAGTCCTCAAGCTCAAAGTCAGCCTGCTGATACGTGGATGGACAGGTGGAGAGGAGGCGCCGAGATCAGCAGAATACACAACAGTCACTCCTCAAATGGAAACTCAGGTGGGAAAGAAGAAAAGAACATATGTTTGGCTGAACTGACCCATTATATCATGTAATTGGGATATACATGAGATTTTGCTAATATTCGGTTCTTATTCCAATTCCCCTAGAACTGAGGCGAGCCCGCACCGAGAGCCAGCCCAGCAACCAGACCTGGAACCAAACAGGACACAGAGCTTCACAGACAACCCAGGGAGAGCAAGGGGGTCCACCCCCAGCGAAAAGACTCAAGCCCACCCAGCAACAGCTCGCTAACTCAACCTCCAGCAACCTCAACTCCCTCCCCAACCACCACAGCCCGAACACTCACGCTTCCCCTCTTCCAAGTCCTCAACAAAGCCAACATCCCAACCTCAGCAATCGGAGCGCACCTCCCGCCAGCTTCAGTCCTGACTGTCTTCAGCTCGCCAGCCCCTCCTTCTCCCACCTGCAGGCCAGGATAGGGGCGTCTGGAGGCGGGGCCAGGTGGAGTCTGAGACAGACTCTGGGGCAGCGTAGTCTAGCCAGGAGGATTCTCGGCAAGGAGCGACTAGCTGTTCACCTGCGCCAGAGAGTCCTGTCAGATAGGGGAGAGGGGACGGAGCTGCTGACCTATCAGGATAACACAGAGGACTTGCAGGTAGGACTGGGACTTGCACCACATTTACATAAAGTCAGCGGTACCTTGACTTACAACCACACAAGTGATTTTTTTTTAAGTGACAAGCGTGTGTGTGTTTGTTGCAGATGGACATTTCAATGCTCACTGATCACATCATGGAGACATCCGCTGCTCGACTCAAACAGGAGGATATGGAGACTGAGACAGACTCCGGAAGGGTGGGCCTCGGCGGCGATGTCAGACTACTGTCCGGTTATCTTGCTGAGGTGGAAAGGTAAATGAAACCAACGTATTCTGATCGTCTACGCTTGACTTAGACATACATTTTGCCCCACAGGTTCCTTAATGCCAAGCCCCAGACTCCTGGCCCGAAAGCAAACTCTCACTCAGGGCCTGAGGGTGAGTAGTGTCCTCAAGCTAAGGAAGCTCCGTCAACCCCCTCTGATTGGAACTCCTTCCTCTCCGCAGCTATGAAAGCCGAACGCTTGAAAACGGACTCCTCCTTTCTTGCCATGACAGAAGCGGAGCAGAGAGAGCTGTGTGACACCATCAGGAATGCTCTGCACTCTCTTCGAAAACACAAGGTAGCCGTTTTCTCGCGTGACCCCCGACCTCCACTCCAATTTCACATGGTGTAAATGCTTCGATGATCTACTCTTCCTGTCATGTATCTATCTTGAGTGATACATGTTTGCTTGCTTGCATGAGCAGCTTTTATACAAATTCTTACCATCACCCCCTTCAGGGTCCTATTCAGGAACAACGCAAAGAGATTGCAGCAGTGATTCAACGCTGTTATAAGAGATACAAGCAGGTATGGGACAATCATACTTAAAACCTTTTGGAACTAAAGCTGCATTATCGTAGTCAAAATCTTTTCAAACAGATTTTTTTTATAACTTAAGTCCTTTTCTTAGAGCGTAAAGGCATCTCATCTAGAATAAAACATTACGTGTATGTTATATTTTTTTTAAATATTACTTTCTTTTCCTGTTAAATTGGACTCCAGTATCATAATATATCTTAGAAAAATGGTTCTAACAATAAATGGCGCCGTACCAGCACAGGGAATAGGATCCAAGTCACTTTGCATACGCCCAGCTCTTTCTGCAGTCTACATTTCATTTTTCTTTTATTATTCTTATCAATTGATTGTACTGAGCAGCCTGGACAGAGATGCATGCACCAGAAAAGCCACCGTTTGACAGATTTGCTCAGACACCAAGCAGGTGTGCAGGGGTCTGCGGGCAATTTTATTTTTATCATTTTTTTTATTATTATTGTCAACTGAGCCGCCAGGACACAGACTGCTTCAACAATTTGCATGTTCATATTTTTTCTTTTCGCCATTGGTCATTTGTCATGGTACCTTTCTATTGTCATCACAAAGAAAGAAATGCCCACCAAGCATTTGAATGATCAAGAGTCCTGTAATATCTGTTGCATTAGTTCAGCCATTCGAAAAAGAAAAAAAGAAAAAAACTTTTCCTTGTGTAACTGAACTAGATGTCATGGATATTGAATACATGCTCAAATGGCTTTCCATATACTGCACCTATTGCAACTCCAAGGAGCCAGTATCTTTCTGAAGCATTTTTTAAAAGTCTGTTCGGTAGTGAATTTTTTTACTGTCATATGACGAGTTTACAACCCAACTGCTTTCAGTATGCACTTTATAAGAGGATGACCCTGGCAGCCATCCTGATCCAGAGTCGTTTCCGGAGTTTCCATGAGCAGAGGAAGTTCCAGCAGAGTCGCAGAGCAGCAGTCCTCATACAGCAATACTATCGCTCCTACAGACACTCCCTCAGGTGCTGAAAACACAAAACCCGTATTCACAATCATTGTGTCCCATTAAAAGAAAAAAAGCTCACACTTATGCCTTTGCCCGCAGCAACCTTCTGACAAAGAAACAGAACCAGGCTGCACGCAAGATCCTGAGGTTTCTGCTCCGATGCCGCCACAGGTGAGCCGTAATGTTGGACTCGCACGTGCACACACACCCTGCACATTGCCCACACACACGTTCAGAGCCCACTGCCACACGGGCATTGGTGCTAACAGCTGCTGTTGTTTTACTGTTCCTGCGAAGCCCTTTGATGGACCATAGGCCCCTGAAGCGGGTGAGTCCACCCCCACCCCCCCTTCTCTGGCTCTCTCTCTTCCTCTTTCTCTCTCTTGGTGGCAGATGCCTGTTTGCATGTGAGGGGAGGAGAGGGTCCTCTCCCTCCCTCCCTCCCTCGCTCTTCTGTCTGTCTCGTCAACGATTGCGGAATGATGCTGCTACTTCTGCATGACTGACAGATAGATAGAGGAGCACTCTTGCACATGATCTTCCTGGGGGCATGACATCAGTCGGGGAATCAATCGTCTTGTTTGTCTCCTTTTTGTGCCTTGAGGGGGTTGGGTAGAATTTCCAGGGTGGAGATTTGCCCAAAAAATAGCTTGTGGGTATTTATTGTAGAGGAATTACAGGGATGGGCAACTGGTGGCCTGCGGGCCTCATGCCACTACATTATGAGTGGCTCCTTGATTCATTTTGGATTTAAAAATAAAATCATTGATAAACATTCAGGAGATGTTTTTCATAAACTTCAGGGGAAATGGGGTGTCCTACGAAAACTGCGGAAAATAAAGAATAATACAAAAATATTGAAAAGAAGAAAATTGCAAATATATGAATCTGCAGAGGTTGGCTAGTTTTCGGTTGTAAAATCACCAATCACCACTAGATGGCAGACCTTTTTTTCATTCCACTTAAACTTGGTCTTACGCTGCAACTACAACGCGAGTTGGCAGAACAAATTTAGTACCTCAGTCTAACAATTTTGATGAGTTGATGTCTGTGATAAGATATTTTTAAAAAATGAGATCTTGCACTTAATGTCGTTTCCTTGTTCAGCAGTTTTGTGCTGTCCTTCAACGGTATTTTTTATGCAACCAGCTCTTTGCACGACGGGGGAGAAAATACATTATGTGGCTTTGTCGTTTGCTCAAAACATGTTTGGTTCAGAGATTTCTCGTTGAATCTTTTCAGTAGATGCATTGAAAAATGTATTAAGCACATGTTTTGCACGTATGCACTTATTTGATCTGTATTAATTCCTGCCATACGTCTAGTTACAAAGTGCATGGTCCTATGTGGCCACCGAATAGCACTGATGAAAAATTCGACCCCCGCTCCAGCATTTAAGTTGCCCATCCCTGCTGTAAATGGAAAGAGACGTGCACACACACATACACACACAAAAGAAAAAAAACACCCTAATGTGTTTTCAATGTGTGTTTTTACACCAGGGTCAGAGAGCAGAAAAAGGCCAGGGGTCCTGAGATCCCACCGCCAGGCCCCACCCACAGCCCACTAAGCCTGTGAGCAACCCCCCCCCCACACACATTCCCCTTCTTTTTCTCTTTCCTCTCCAATCTATATTCCTCCCTGCCTCCCTCTCCTCCCCCATCCATTCTCTCCCCCCCTCCCCTTTTTCGCTCGCCCTCTATCCTGTCCTCTCGAGAGGAAGACGCTTCCCATAGAGACGGAGGATAGGCTAGGTGTCCATCATGGCAGCTCAGACAGACAGACTACCAGGGCGAGCCCAGGGATCTGGCTCCGTCCGCAGCACTGATCCTCCTCCGCAGTTCCACTGGGAGGCCATCGCATTAACCTCATGGCATTCTTTGCACTCTTCATGGGTATGTTTCCAAGCGGGAGGAAGCGGATGGCTGCCGGCGTCGGCGCGGCGCCGCCCAGTTGTGGTGAAAAGCTTCAGCTCCCTCACTCGCCAAAGGCAACTCGGACTTGCCGAACTCATGCAAAACCCGTTGCGTTTTGTACCCAAACACTGATCCATGAAAGGATAAGAAAACATAAACCAAAAAAAACTCACGTCTATGTCGCATATGCATGCAAGTTACTTCTTGGTTCTTTTTTTGCTTATTCCTCCTCTCCATCATGCCCAAGAGCTCTCGAGACAAACCATCCTGTTAATCATCATAATGTCACCAACCAGTCTGACTCTTCTTACATTACTTACAAACCTACCAATCAGTCACCTGATCAAAAAGGGGAGGAACCACTTGAATGTAAGAGGAGCATTGTTTCCGAGAGGGTGGGAGTCTGAATTAACGATGTCTTAATTTGTTACATGGACTTTGTATGGAGTTTGTTCTCAGAGGCGACACTTTGCTCGCCCGCGTGGTGTCCGTGTTCGTTCAATTCAATGCATGTGTTTGAGCCGTGAGCTCCTGCATGCTTGCCAAACTGCTTTCGTGTTGTTTCTTTTGTATTTCTATGTGGAGTTGTGTCTCACTGTTCTCATCGACTTATCCTTGCCCTGCGTAATGTGAACTGTGTTAAGGACAAATGACAATATTTGGGGTGCTTTTTTTAAAAAAAAAACAAAAAAAAAACAGCAACAACAACAAAGTTGTTTGTTTTTTTTGGTTTATTTTTGGGGTCTAATTATTTATTTGAGAAGTGGTTAAGCTTGAGACTGGTTTCCCCCCCCCTGCCCCCCCCCCCCCTTGTGTGCTAAAATATGACATGTTGCGGTGATTAAATGTCTCTGTTAGTTCTTTGCGTGAACCTCTAAATCCTAGCTGTGGTTTTGAGGAAAGAGTAACATACAGTAACATTGCCTTGACTTCTTCCTGACTCTGAGAGGTCTCTATGCTTGCTCTGTACAGGACACGGGTCCAGTACCTTCCCCGATACGGGGCATTGATCCCCATATTAGCCCATACGGGCAATCAAATCCTTATTTTGGACTATTGCATATTCCTGTATATAAACTGACGAGGTAAGGGGATACGAGGACCCTGAAACTTTTTCATAAGAGGACTGTATTTAAGATTATAAATTATTTTACTCCCATAATGAGAACTTAACATAAAGACCTGGCTACACAGGATGGCTGTATTGCTTGTACATAATGTAGATATTACAAACTGAGTAATGTGCATGATATTTAAGACGCAGAAACAACAAAAAGAACATGTTAGTGGCGGCTATGGACTGTGAGAGGATTTTAACGACTTCACTTTAAGAGTATCCAGTATAAGTGTTACTGAAAAGAACATTTTGTTCAAGCATGCAAATGAAAAATCTAACGTTAGAATTAAATAAGTGGGAAAAACAAAGTTAGCTGAAACAATGATCTTTCAGACAAAAACATTTACACGTTGTGCTTTTGTTCCTTGGCTCGCAAGAATCCAACACTTTTTGCCAGTAGTGCCAATTATTATGAATGCTATTTTGCCTAATACATTTTGTTGGGAGAAAAGAAAAAAAATACCAACACCCAAAAGATATCAGTAAGATGCACAGAGGCAACACACACAGACTATAAACAGTAGACAAGATAGTAAATAGCTCAACAGTAGTTTGACTAGAGGATGACATTGAAGATGCAATTGTTAAAATAACGGTGATGAAGACGCTGACAAAGATCGTTTTTAATGTGAATGCATTGACCCAAAAAAGACAAGAAGAGGGTGCTACGTTCTTTACAATGTGGTTGTGCTTCAGCAACATACTACTTTTCGTTCAACCATTCTCACCATTCAGTCAAACAGAATGTCTCCGTCCCACTCCTTACATATCATTTCAAACCTTCTCTCCGTTCTCACTGCCATGATGTAACACGTGCTTAAGCGCTCTGGAAAGCTCTGTTTAGGAAGTGCCTGATCAATAACAGAAAATTGCAAGTTCATATCAGGAAAAATAGCTATTGTGTGTTCTCCGAATGGCTGCCAGTTTACCTTTTTATTTCTCCTAAATGGTGTGTTAAAAAATGACAGTGTTGGACTTGATTCGAGTTATGTGCGCTAATTTGTCAGAGGCTAGACTGAATGCTCATGATCATTTTTGCCCGCTTGTGTGTGTGCAATGTTCAGTATTAGAACGGTCAAATCTCTCAATTCTCAGTCACGAGTCAATCGAATGCCTTGGAGTCAGAGCCTGTGTTTTCCTGCACGGGTTCGCATGGAAACGTTCTCGTAGCATTAAGCAGAAAATAAGAACACAGCCGTTTTCCAGACAACATGTCTTGTACATTCTCTCTCGCTTTCTCCATTCACCCCATGTCTCTCTCTCTCTCACACACACACACACACACACAGACACACACGTACACACACTCAAGTGCACACGGTCAGAAACACCAGAAGGCCACAGTCTTTCTCTCTGTGCTTATGTCTTTGGGAACGGTTCAATCTCTCCCTTAGATTTTACTCAGGGTTGAAGAACAGGGAGATAAAATGTGGAGTGTCACTAACTCATCGCTAACACTTTGTGTATGCACGTGTATTCCGTACGTTAGGGATACTCCGGTTTGTTTATCTATCGAGTTGAGTCAGCTCATTTTCTATCGTGGTTCTTAACTGGCCCTCTCTCATGCATATAGTCTCATTTTGTGAGGCAGTGAATGTGATTTATTGAAACTGTAACGTGTGTCATTTTTTTTCTACGAGAAAAGGGAAATAAGGATTGAGTGATTTCTAATGGTCATAAACGCACAAGATTAATACAAAGAATTCAAAATACAGTACTGTAAGTTTCAGTCACGTGCTACCTTAATTCAAACACAAGTCTAGTGCTAAATATTTGGAAGATCTCAAAATTGCGCCCTCAGTATCTTTCTCAATTAAACACTCCTCCCACATCATCACAACTTCTTTTTAGATTCTCAAAACACACACACACACCGCAATATCCTCACGCACAGAACGGCTAACACGGAGATCACTATACTTTTGTTTATGGAGAGAGTGTTGGCTGGAAGAAGAACAAAAGAGATTATGTCAAAAAAAAAAAAACTTGTCAATGAAAAAAAGTTAAGGTATGAATGAGACAGTTGATGGCAGACGTGCGGAGATGTCCTCTGTTTCCCAATGGTGCGCCTGGAAAATGAATGGTACCTGTATAACCTTTTATGCCTTGTCTCTGAGGCAGAGTGCCCAAACACCACATTGCATGCTCGAATGGTAGACCCTCATAGATAAGCTAAGGTTTAGACCTCTCCACTCCCCTGTCTTCCCTCTGTCTCATCTCCTGCTCTATTCCAACCTTGCCTGCTGTTGTGTTCTCCATGCCTATCATTCCTCTTCTTTTGTAGCCTACTTTGACTTCCTATGTTCTACTTTTTGGGTTTGCATGCACAAGCATCACAAAAACTGTTGATGTTTTTAAGAGAATATTTTGTTGCTGAGGCCATGCAAAGTGTTTTGAATATTGCCCTTATATGTGGAAAATGTCCTCTGAATGCTTTACATAATTTCTGCTGTAAAATGAAATCAGAATAAAAAAGAAAATTTGCACTTTAATGTGTCTTTGCCTGCTATTTGTTTAAATGTATCTTTTTCTTATTGGGGGGCCATTTGAGTTTTTGTAAAGTACTTTGAGGATCGTGCTAAATGTACGGGGGGCAATTATATCCTAAAACAATTCTATTTAATTATTGTATATGTACAACAGGGGTGGGCAAACTTTTCTACCACATATAATTCTTAAAATAAATGGTCATATGGGCCAAGTCATCCCTCGCAGAAACGAGCATGTGTATGAAAAATTTATAAAAATCCATTTCATCAACATGTGGTGAATAATTGCTTATTTTTCCTCCTTTGGATGGGTAAAATGTTTCACCCACCTATCCACCCACCCTAATGTAGAAGGACCACAGGAAAATTACTGGGGAGCCTATGACGTCAATCCATATTACCGTAAACTAAAAAGTATGGGTTTGTACTTGCCACTCAATACGACAATCCAAATGATATATGGAAATTTCTGAAGATATATGACTATTTAAAATATTTTTAATATTATTGTTAATCAGTTGTCCAGGTCATCTTTCAGACGTTTGTTTCTTCAAAATATCACGTTTTGTCATTCCATATCTGCGTTCTCGATTGTAACTATCGGCATTACGGTAACAAGCGGAAATGACATCGTTTTGCAGCTGATATAAGGATGCGCGTTTTTTCCGGTGTATAATGGGATTTTATGCCACAGGACAGAGCGTGTTAGAGTGGAACATAGTCACTATTTTAAAGGACAAATGTTTATATTTTAATACCACAGATCGACGTTCATAAAGTAATGTTGGGCTTTTGCTCGTGTAAACTCGGAGCAGTAGCGTCCTGTATGGCTGTCAAGCGCTCCTTCGACTGAGAAAACAATGCAGGCCTGATAGCTCATGTTAGCATCTTCTACTCGCAAAGCTGCTCCAGTGGACCGCCGCAGTGAGGACTTGAAAGCCTTGGGCGAAGCCGTTTTGTGACTGCGCAACCACACACCACTCGGTATGTAACCTGTTCCACCATAACACCATTCCACTTTGCTGCAGCCATCTATTTTGTTTATTTTTTCGAGGCGATTTTGAAAGCTTTCACCTAACCTCTCCTCTCCCCTAAAGTTACGTTTAAGCTAGTTGGTTAGCCTATCTACGAAGATCAACGCTGATGATTTGTTCACTAATATCCCCAGACGGCTTCACTGAGAAACAATCGTGGTTAACAAAGATATGTCACATATTTTAATCGCTTGATTGTGTGATTAGAGTCGGGCCATTTTGTGATCGTAGCAGGGCTTTAAATGTCGGGCCCAACATGACTGCTGCAAAGTCTGCATAGTGGAGCTGCTGACGCTGTAAATGTGTCGTAATCTCGCAGGACCAACGTTTGGATTTTTTATTAACATCGGTTCCGCCATTGTGGTTTCCATCTAGTCAGTTCAGTCCTGTATTTGTACATTGACTCGATGCAGCAAAGTATGTATGTCTGCATGTCGGATGTCATACGTGCAACTATGTCTAGCATCGATGCTTCCAATGCGTTTTGCTGTTGAAAAATGCACACAATGTTGTTTTTCAGAATGCGCAATTCTTGAAATTAATCATACAGACTATTTCTCATATTAAAGCGTCCTCATACTGAGTGCGAGTCACGCCCTGGTCTCATACTTTACTTGGGAACGTCATGCATAAACGCCATCTAGTCTTGACTAATGTCTGGAATTTCCTACTCATCGTTTGAATTCAAATCATTGTATGGCCTAGATGTGTATTATTCAAATAATGTTACAGTGACTCGCATGTTATGGCTACCTAGTTAACACTGTATTAGCATGATAGCATGATGTGTTTTCTAACTGGTGTACAATTTTGGGGTACCTCATTGCACAAGGCACAGGGCTGCTGAGGAGCCTAGCTTCTTTATAATGTCTGAAATATCATCTTTGTTTCTCAGCTATGACCTCACAGCTGCAAGTCTTCTCGCCTCCCTCCATCTCCTCCAGTGCCTTTTGCCGTGTTAAGAAGCTAAAGGTGGAGAACAACATTTGGGATGTGTCCACTACCGAAGCGTACAACTCCATAGCGGGCCAGTCGGCGTATACCTTTACCCCAGCCATGGCCGTCCCACCCTTCGCACCATCCCTGGTCTTCCCCCCAACAGCGCCTGGATCTCGGGGCCAAGTGGTGGTTCGGGCAGCTGACAGCACCGGTAGTCTTCCGCGGGGTTCCAGTCGGCGTGTCACTGAGCACGCGACATCCTCTTCTTACGCTCACGTCGAGGCGGCCTCGGAAACAAGAGGGCATCGGCACGGGCAAAAGAGAAAGATGGAGGAGACCAATGAGGGCAGCGGGAGCGGCTGTGGCAGCGTGCAAATTCTGGAAGAGCTTTCTGCGCCAGCCGCAACGTTCTCCACACGCACGGGCGGCGGAGGAGGCGGCACCGGCCAGTCCATACCTCACTCGGCCCCGACCACCAAAAGCAGTAGCTCCAATGGCGAAGGCGACTATCAGCTGGTGCAGCACGAGATCCTCTGCTCCGTGTCCTGCAGCTACGAAGTTTTGGAGTTCTTGGGGAGGGGCACCTTTGGCCAAGTGGCCAAGTGCTGGAAGAGGGGTACCAATGAGATTGTGGCAATTAAGATTCTTAAGAACCATCCTTCCTATGCTCGCCAGGGACAAATTGAGGTACCATCTCATCTCCATATAACATTTACGACCAACGTATACGAGACTCATTTCCTTGGAGCGTTTTTTTCTTTAACTCCTCATGTTTTGTTTTTTTTCTCCCAGGTGGGCATCCTGAACAGACTGAGTGCGGAGAATGCAGACGAGTACAACTTTGTGCGCTCCTATGAGTGCTTCCAGCACAAGGGTCATACGTGCTTGGTGTTTGAGATGCTCGAACAGAACCTGTATGACTTTCTCAAGCACAGCAAGTTCAGCCCGCTGCCTCTTCGGCACATTAGACCAATTCTACAACAGGTATGCATACCTGCTCCCGGTCAAAATCCCTTTTGAATGCAGTTTGCAGCCAAGCACTAATTTCGATGTGTTTAGGTGGCGACGGCACTGATGAAACTCAAGAGCTTGGGACTGATTCATGCTGACCTAAAGCCTGAGAATATCATGCTGGTCGACCCCCTCAGGCAGCCGTACAGGGTAAAGGTCATCGACTTTGGTTCTGCAAGCCACGTTTCCAAGGCTGTGTGCTCTACATACTTGCAGTCCCGCTACTACAGGTACTGCATGTCGTCAGAGCCTCAGTTTATAACGGCATGGTGCCTGTCGATCTAACCTGTGCTTTGCCGTGCAGGGCCCCTGAGATCATTTTAGGTCTGCCGTTCTGCGAGGCTATTGACATGTGGTCTCTGGGCTGTGTGATTGCTGAGCTCTTTTTGGGTTGGCCTCTCTACCCTGGAGCCTCGGAGTACGATCAGGTCAGTTCAGCAATTCAAGCTATCCCACAAACAAGAGACTCAACATTTTCAGTGTTCCCCTCATGCAAATGTATTAAGTACAATTTTTTTTTCTACTCCCTCTTTACAGATCCGCTACATTTCTCAGACTCAAGGCCTGCCAGCTGAGTACCTACTGAGTGCAGGCACAAAAACCAGCCGCTTTTTCAACCGAGGACCGGACTCTAGCTACCCACTTTGGAGGCTTAAGGTCAATAAACCCACATATCAATCAATCTGAAAAGGATGTGGGCTCTGAAGGTTCTTGAGTAATAACATTGTCATATCTGTTTTGCAGACACCATCAGAACACGAAATGGAGATGGGCATCAAATCCAAGGAAGCTAGAAAATACATCTTCAACTGTTTGGATGACATGATGCAGGTGCCTGTTTTGGGAGGATTATCATGAAACTTGGCAACACCTGAGAACATTTAACTAAAATCCCATTTTGCTCCAGGTCAACCTTTCATCTCATTTGGAGGGTACAGACATGCTGGCTGAGAAAGCAGATAGACGCGAGTTCATAGATCTCCTGAAGAGGATGCTCCGCCTGGACGCGGACAAGAGGATCACGCCTACAAAGACACTGGGTCACCCTTTTGTCACAATGAGCCACCTCATGGATTATCCACACAGCTCTCAGTAAGTGGACTATTTCAAAAATCTCCATACATAGCGCCTACCAGTAGGTACGCACCTGCTTTGTGTGTGGTGATGGTTTCTTAAAGAAGATCTTGTTGTTTCTCCCCAGCGTGAAGTCGTGCTTCCAGAACATGGAGATCTGCAAACGCCGGAGCACCTACGACAGCAACAAATCCCTCTACTCTGCCAACGCAGTCCCCAGTGCTGCGGCAGGAAACCTGACTGTTACCTTCAGTAGCCAGCTCAACCAGCATAACCAGGCAAGCTCAACACTCTTTCATGTGAAGTCATCAAAAAAATTGATACTAATTCCTAGTGGATGTCCATCAGGTGCCTTCTGCAGGGGGAGCGGTGCCTTTACTAAATTATCAGCCAGCGTTGTACCAGCAGGCAACCATCAACATTCCCGGTCTGACTCAACAAAGTGTTCCTATTCCAACGCGTCCTGCCGGCCTTTGTAGCCAGGCAGAACCCTTCCAGCAGACTCTGATTGTTTGCCCACCTTCAACCATTCAAGGTACAAGATGCATAGGGAGCTGCCGTGACTTTCGGGTTCAATTTTTTCAGTGCCTAAGGAAGGAGTTTGCTGCAAATCGTTTTTTTTTTTAAATGAATGGAATAGCCATGAATCCGTTCCAATGCCACAAATCCGTCACGCATCACACACACGAGATGTTCACCAGTATGGTTGTGTGTGTAAATGATGCGCAGGGCTGCAGTCCTCAAGCAAGAGCTCCAGCTTCCCCATGAGGATGGATAACTCGGTTCCTATCGTACCTCAGAACCAGCCTGCCCAGTCCTTGCAGCTCCAGCCCAGCATGCTCACGCAGGTAAGAGTTTGGCGGTCGTTTGCATGTCTGATGTCTGCCCATCATCCGATTGAATAAAATCAGCTTTTCTCGTTTGTTTTCACTTGTGTTGGTTGGTTTTCTGGCATTTATGTGCTGCTATGGCAGGCTTTGTGGTTTGTTTTTAAGAAAATGAAAGTTTGCTTTCTTGCTTCCGATGTTGGTTAGATTGCTGCGTCATGTGCGTGTCACCTGCATCTCCTCCAAAGGTTACATGACATCCATGAACCCAAAATGAAGCCTTTTGCCTCGTTGGAATGCATTTGAACTCATTTATGATTCTTGTGGTCATTTTCTTTATGTTGCAACTAACTCCACTTTGTATTTCCATATTTGATGTGACTGCCACTGAGAACTTTAGGCGTGTCCTATCCTGAGCTTCATTCGGCCATAAATCTGGTTCCCAGCTATAAAAAAACAACAACAAAAAAACAATTTCTGCACGTTGCAGTTTGCGTATCCGGCCGGATTGATCTGCTCTCTAAATCACACGGCAGCTCCGTTTGCTTTTCTCACACTGCCTCCCCCTATGCCCTCGCCTCCTCCAGGGTTCCTGTACACCGCTGATGGTGGCCACGCTGCACCCACCCGCGTCAGGCATAGCCTCCCAGTATTCTCTACCAGTGGGGCTAGGTACCGGGGTGGGCCGGCCCACCTTGTTGGAGCACACAGCCACAGTGCTGGTAAAGAACCACCAAGAACGACGAGCACTTTTCCTGTTACCAATAAGGCGTCGGCTCCCTCCCGTCCCACTTTCTTTCATTGGTTTGCTTTTCACTCTGCCTCTGCATTACACATTGAATTTCAGTCTTCCTAGTTATATGTGCATTGCATCACATAATATAAGATTTGTCTATTCAAAGCCGGACAAATTCTAATGAGGTACACCTCAAGTACCCTCTGTTGACATTTTATTTGTGATTTTTCTTTTTTTTTTTTTTTAGATGCACATTGACTAAACACATGATCGCAAAGGACTCCTCCTCCTTTTTTTCCTTCTCCTCACATTGTTCACACACTCTGACATTCTCTCCCCCATTCTTTCCCCGTAGGTGTGCTTAGGGCATGGAGCGCGCATGTGTTGCTGAGTTGGTCTGCGCTTTGCTTGCAGCTTCTCATATCCTGTCCTCCTTTTTTTTTTTTTTTTCAGCACAGGATGGTGCACCTCCCAAGCACATCAAAGCCGCAACAATTTCACTCTGAAACTTTCTATTTCAGCCCCTCAACTTGTGGCATGCTGCAGACACACTGCAAATATCAGTTAACAAAACCAACTAACTCCGGTTTCTTCTTTAACAGGCACCATGACTTACTTTTTTTTTTTTACACATCCTGGTCTGTTTCCAGTGCTTCAGTGTTTATGCTTTGCATGGTTTTGTTACGTTGGTTTGTTGCAGGGCCGTGCTTAGAAAATAAAGGAATGGCTTGGGAAAGTTGCTCGCTTATCTTGTGCTTTGCCTGCAGCAGATATTGGCTGGATTGCCCTCAGTCGTCTTTGGGTTGATTTGTCAGCATGGTCTCAAATGTCCGACTTGTCCCAACAATGGAATTTTTTTTCAATGATCACTGATATACTATATATATATATAACTTAGATTAAAATGTGACTCTCTGGGCATTTTACCTAGCAGGCCTGGCCCACTGGAACTCAACAAATCCTCATCCCGTCATCATGGCAGCAGGTCCCGGGCGTAGCCATCCACAGCGCTGCGCACCAGGCCAATATTGCAGAGTCACCACGAGACTCCCACCACACCGACGCCACTGCCCAGCAGGGACACAATTGGAGGTATGTCAGCCAAGCAGTGTTCATTACGTTTGCATCAGAAAGGTTACGTTGTGCAGTAAATAACATTGCTGACTCGCTTGGAGGGGAAAATACAGTATATTTAACAACAAGGAACATGGGCTACTATGTGAACTTAGTCTTAAATTTAGTTTCAAATGGGATCAAAAAGTATGACTAATTTGCCTTAAGCTGTAAGAACCCCAAAGTAATCAATGTTTTTCCTATGTTTACTTAGTTGTTTAGGTTCTCTCTGTTGCATGTAATATAAATATAAAATCATTGAATTAGTAATGGGATTCTGTTTCATGTTATGTTTTGTATTCTGACAGGAGCACAGCACAAACCAAAACTCAGCAGGAGAGGAAGAAGGTCAAAGCCAGGCGAGGAGAGAACAGAAATAGGTGAGTGACTCAGAAAGATTTATGACAGTTGTTCACTTTTGCTGTTTGGTTACAAGCTCAGGGTTTGTATTCAATTCTCGTCTTTAGGGGTGCAGCCACCACCTCCTTGCTTAGCACCAATGCTGTGACGTCGTCTAGCCTCATGGCCACGTTGTCGCAGCCCATCGTCATCTCTGACACGCCCAGCCCGGCAGTCAGCATCATAACCATCCACAGCGACACCGACACTGAGGATGAGCGCAAGTTTCACCCTGCCAGGTGAGCACCCATTGACAGCGTGATAAAAAGATGTTGGAGCTGATTTTGAACTGAATCTTTTTTTCTTTTGACATCAGCGTTACGTTGGGCCAGCGCACCAACGTTATCAGCTGTGTGACCGTGCATGACTCTGATTCGTCGACTGCCAGCCCCCTGACCCCGCGTCCCCGCACGCTAAACGCAGCCAGCACCGTTTCCTCTCGCCAGGCCAAGTCTCTGGCCGTGGTGGCGCCTTCAGTCAAAATCCAGGCGCCTGAGAGAGGAGCAACTTCACGTAGCCGCCCAGAAACTGGTGAGCGGCGTACTCATTCCTCAGCCACCCGCCATTGTGGCGTCGAAAGTTCCGGTAGTTAACGCTCATTCTTTTCTTCGCCACTCCCAGTGAACTACATGAAACCCAAGAGAATGTCTCATCAGCAGCCAAGTAGTTCGGGGGAGAACCTGGAGCGACACGGACTGATGCTGAGCCAGTCACGCCCCTTAAACCTCAGCCAGGTGAGGCCGCTTTTATGTTTAGAAAGAGGAATTATTTGTGTCCCATGCTGACGTAAATATTTGTGCGTGTGCCGCAAAGGTGCAGCCCCTGGTGTCTTCATCTCAGGAGCGCACGGGGGCATCCCACAGTCGGCAGCAGACCTTCCCCGCGGCCGCCTCTGCTCCACACTACAACTTCCCCGAGGTGTCGGCCCTGGCCGCCGTCTCGGCCGCCGGGCCCGGCCTGTACACCTACCCGGCCTCCACCGCCCTCTCGTCCGCCTCTCAGGTCATGGAGCAGCTGCTGGGCCGTGGCCACGGAGGCCACGCCGGGCACGGAGGCCACGGACACTCGGGACACTCCCCCTCCGCCTATGCAGCCACATACACCTCTTCTTCCTCGTCCTCCAGGAGAGACTCGGCCGGCCGCAAGGAGTCTGTCAGCAGCCTGCTGCACGGCCTGCCGGCGGTCTACCAGCAGCAGTTCGCCGCGGCCTCCCCTTATGTTAGTGTGACGCCGCGGGCGGAGGCATACGGCGCCTACCAGCTGAGCCCCAGACGCCTCGCGCAGTACCCTTACCTATAAGATTCTTCATTCCCTTACTTACAAGGGACGACTGTCACTTATCCGATTGCTGCTTTCCATCACAAGGCTTGTCCTTTCTATTTGTTTTCCCTTAGATCTTATCTGACGCCCTTATTTTATCCACTTCATATTAGGCGTTGTGCTTCATTGTTTTTGTGTGAAGAGAGATTCTGCTCCTGTCACAAGCTGCGATGACACTTTTAGGCCAGCTTCCTGTGCTCGTGGAGGGACTAGCTGACACTAATCCAGTAAGTCCCTGTGTTTTAGCTAACGGTAACTGTACTTGACACTTGTCCGTTGACTCACAAATGTCTTTTGCTATTTTTAAATTATGTTTTGTTTCTTGTACGGTGGGAAGACGGTGGCATAGGGATGGCTTTAAGCTGCAAAAGGTGGCCCAATCGTGATGGCTCAATGTTAATTTAAGTGCACATGTGATCGTGTGTTGATGTAGTGACAGTGTTTTAGGCCAGATGAACCATGCAATAGTTTATTTAGATTTTGCTTTTCTTTTGAACTGAATGTATTTATGAAGTCCAGATGAGTGAGATCGTCATGCTGACAAATGATGGGGAAAAGCTTTTAGGGTTTCAGAAAGCAAGTGATCCTGTTTCACTTTCAAAGAAAAAATAAATCCCAATTGTCATAGTGACACTTATTAAATGACACATCCGCTAGCCACTGTTAAGTAGGACCTTTTTAATGGGTTTAAGTAAGGCCAGTTTTTATGTAAAGAGCTAAATAAATAAAAGATACATCCCTTGATAGGCAGGGGATGCATGCTCACTGATTGACTGCTGAATATTGGCGTATAATCTTTTGGTTGATTACTTCATGTTGTGCAAGGAGCACTTAGGAGAAGGAGTTATTAAAAGAAAAAAAAGAAAGTCCAGCCAAAATGTTGCGGAAGAGAGATGTTTTCCTTCGGTTAACTGCAGTGAAGTCTTCTGGTGACTGTGGGTTCTCAAAAGCTTTTTAGTCAATTCTTCCCTGTTGTGTTTGCATTGTTTTGTGTTGTAATGTCTGAGTATTTAACTGTCATTTGACCTTATTCTAGTAGTTAAAGATGCTACTCTGTAGAACTAATTCAGGGAAATGTTTCTGCTCAATAATCTACCATCACTGTTTGCAATAAAATAACCACAAACACAAACCCGTCTTGTCACTCAGTAACTAATCGCAAGCGACCACGTTTTATGGGGCTGTATAGAAGCATGAGGTGCTAAAAGTGGAAGGTGGGTATTTGCCATACACTTTCTCATCACTTTTCTGGAAATCGTTTATTACCTCTAAAACAATCCATTGAATCATAAGGTTTCATGTGAATTAGTATAAAACCTGCTTATACTAGGGCAAAGATGCACTTTTGAAGTTATTGATCATATTAAACTGCTTTCCCAAATAAAATAAAAACCTAGCTAGTGTTTTTAAGCTTCTTAAAATACTGAAATCTAACCAGTAATACTTTAAAACAAAATGTTTGCCAACAAAACAGAAGCTTAGCTTCCAACATTCTTCTTTGCACAATCATTCATTAAGTTGGTTCCTCTTCTCTGCACTCTCCTCTTTGGCTCATTCCACAGGTTTTCAAGAAAGGTTGAGGACTGAGATGGTCAGGGGAGGACCTTGAGTCTGTGCAGTTCAGCGATTGCATAGAAAATACACAACTTTGATACAAAATGTGTTTCAAGAGTGAGCAACAAGAAATGTTGCATTGGTCCATATGAAAGTCAGATAACAGAAGCTTCTGAAGGCCAAGAAATGTGTCCATCATCCAGCCCAAAGCAGTTGAAAACTTTCTGCAGCTTGGACTTGAAAACCGTGTGATTTGAATCCGAACTGGTGAGAAATAGAGAGAAAAAAAAGTGGGTTTGAGTTTTAATCTCCAACATTTGACAATGTTAGAAAGAAAAGTTCTGCTTACCACACTGGCCCGATGAGTTGCTTTGCAAATTTCTCCCTGGTCCTTTTTTGCTCTTCCTCTGGTATCTGATCCCAAATGTCAGTGTTTACCCACAATGCCTCAGGTAAGGCCAGGTTAGCTTGAAAAGTGGTGACCCCACGACAAAGTGGGCAGCAGATGGTTTGGGTCGCATTCCCAGCCTTGGTCAGTTTCTCCAAACATGGAGCGCAGAACGTGTGATTGCAGTCCAGCAGGCGTGGGACTCGATGACTTCGTGAGTAGTTGTAGAAACACACAACACACTCGAAATCTTCATTTGGAGACATGTTGACCACACTTGATGAGAGTAGTGTTGCCTCGAGAAGTTAGTGGATTAGCTGGCTGAGGTTTGTTTTGAATGCTTCCTGGTGTTTACGATGCTTTTAAGCACCCAACTGTTTATTTTGGGCACGTGACACACGAGCAGTCTTCCAGGGAAGTCTTGATTGTATTTCCAAAGAGTTTCGTTCATATGATGCAATGGTGCAATGGTTACGATAATCCGTTATCTTAACAACAAACTGCAACCCGTGCGAGTGGTGTATTGCCACCTTTATTTGCATACGTTGCACCTTCACACTCCAGACAGTCACGTGCAAGGGTAGCGCCAACAGAGAGAAGATCGAGTCCAGATCAGATCATAAATCGGTTTAGTGAAGCCCGAAAGAATATTTCTAAAAGTCAGTTTCACTTGAAAATGTTCAAAAAGTGTTTTAAAATACAATAAAAAAAATTAAAATACTGTGGTGTGCAAGGACTGGAGTCGGAGGCGGAGCCCACTACAATACAATTATAAAATAATTCTGCAGATATCGTAAAAATATTGACACCATATCCCGGGTTTTCACCTATCGTGGGGGTCTTGGAACCATGCATCAGAGAATCACGGCAGTGTCCCCAGGCATCCACAAGGGGGCGCAAAATCATTCAGCCCCATCCATCGTCAAACAAATGAGTTGAGTGCAATACGAGATAAGAAGCTGTAATGAAAGTTAATCTTTGACTTTGAAAATGACAGCAATAGGTACGTGCAACGACTGCTCTACTAATATTACACAAATTTGAATAACACAATTTTGAAGTAGTTAAGACCACTAAATGTAGTGCATAAAAGTTTAATAGGCTGCACCATGGAGACTTTTTAAATTAGATGAAAAAGTGCAGTGATGCTAAGTATAAGAATTATTTGTTTAAAAGACAACAACAACACGGGGGGAAATAGAAACAAACAATAATAAATATAAATATGTCGCTCTGGCTAATTCTGACTGGTTTTACACTGGGATGTTTGTATATATGCCTATATCTTGAGTGTTCA
Source organism: Syngnathus typhle (assembly GCF_033458585.1). Taxonomy (NCBI): domain Eukaryota; kingdom Metazoa; phylum Chordata; class Actinopteri; order Syngnathiformes; family Syngnathidae; genus Syngnathus; species Syngnathus typhle. The sequence goes on from NC_083748.1 coordinate 9,788,906, forward strand.
TCAAACCGGAGCTGTCCTGTCTAAATAAATAAATAAGTTTAAAAAAAAAAAAGTATGTTTATTCACTGTCAATCCTGAAGAGTAAATTATACTTATTCTCAATTAATTTAAAAATAATATAAATGATAACTATGTGGAAAAAACAGATATAAAATGCATATATTTATTCAGAGGATTCATAGTTTTCCATCATTAGGAAATGTATAGTAAATTAATTAAATGGAGATAGAAATATTCACAGTATTTTTTATTTGAGCACCATTCAGAAAAGTACAAATTCACATGACTGTTAAGTTTCCTTCTGATGGACTTAAGTGTAGGTAGACAATGGCATACAACAATAAACATGTATAAATAATAAGTAAACAGTATGTTTGCTTGTTGGTTTACAGTAATTTCATTTCTTAAAAGACTATATACAAGTTGAATAAAAAAATAAAAACATGGGCTTGGTCCAAATGGAAGTCAAAAGACATTGGAAACATCAGTGGCCTGCAAATGTTGCTCATGCACTGCAATACAGTTGAACACTTTTTGGAGTGTAGACTTGAGAGCAATGTGCTTGGAATCCAAGCTGAGGAGGAAAAGAGAAAGATGTTTTATTATATTCATATTGACAAGAACCGTGACAATATAGTAAGCTCTTTGAGCATTCATCAGAATAGTGCACACTTTGTCCTTCACGAATAAGACTTCAACGCACAAGTGAAACGAATATGTGTTGAATACGTGTTTTTTTTTTTCACAACTCAATTACTGTCAACTGTTGGATTCAAATGGCCTCCCTCCTACATATGCTTGGACCGCTCAGGTGTCAGACCCAATAATTGACTTTGGGATGTTTTTCAAATTTTCCGGGAATATTTTCCATTTATCGAGCGCTTTACAAGTAGTACTGAAGTTTAACATGTATGTCAAGGGAATATATGCTTAAACAGCTTTTCCAGTGAGAAATGATTTTCTACTTACAGCATTGGCCTGAGGAGCTTCTTCGAGACCTCCACGGAATTTTCCCTCGTCCTTGTCCTGATCTTCTTCTGCTCCTTTCCTGCTATCTCATCCCAGATCTCGGTATTGACCCACAAGGCCCCGGGCAGGGTCAGACTGGCCTGAGTGCAGGTGACCCAGCGGCACAGTGGGCAGCAGATGGTCCGGATCACGCCGTTCACGTTGGCCAGTTTCTCCAGACATGGAGCGCAGAAGGTGTGACTGCAGTGCAGCATGCGTGGGATCCGCTCGCTGCGCGAGTAGTTGTAGAAACACACCACACACTCCAGATCTTCATTTTGAGACATGATCGAAGGCACTCTTTGAAAACATGGCAATTATCAGTTAATACACTTATCACACACAAAGACTTCACAAAGAGACTTTAGAACTTACCGGGTGTCCATGGGAAGTTATTGCAGAGCCGGCTGAGGCGTGTTCTGAGTGCTGCTGAGTAGCAAGCGACTCTTAAAGACGCGTGTCCTCGAGCCACACGTGACATGACGTAAGCACCCTTCCAGGGAATTCTGCTAAGGTAAACAAAACCACCTGACGGAAGAATTGTATTCAGCCAACACAAAGAAGGGAAATACCCTCCCACTTGATCTGATCAACAAGCAGTCTATTCATTTTCCATAAGTTGTGTCAAGATTCTTTTTTAAATTCACGATTTGATTAAGAAAAGCATGTCAGTGTGCCCAAATGATACTTTTATTTATTTATTATTTTTTCATAAATTGTGTTAAGAATTTGGTTTTAAATTGACAATTTAATTAAGAACAGCCTGCCAGTGTGCCCAAGTGATCATTTTAAATATAGTCATCACGCTTCAAATGATGACAATTTTAAATATAGTCATCATATTTCAGAGTGACAGAAATTTGATATTCATCAAGTTAGAAGAGTAGGTAAGGGTTAAAAGTATTTTGATTAGGGACAAACTTGGACTTTGTGCAATAGCACATAGCTGACTTTCTGTCACGTGCAACTGCAGACAAAACCGTTGCAGTGCGGTCTTAATCTGCTCTTCCGGCACCTTATCGCTCATTGTGTTTTCTGAAGCATGCACACCTCCTCCACTTTTATCACCTAAAATTTAGGTATTATACACGATATTTCCCCAATGAAGAGGCCTTATTAGGTACAAAAAAAAAAGACTGTTAAATGGAAACAACTGGAACGCACATCACTAATACAAAAGAGTGCAGACGGCTAAATGCTGCCAACTTGAAATAGCCGACTGGTTAGAGCAGTGCTTCTCAATTATTTTCTGTTACGCCCCCCCCTAGCAAGAAGAAAACTATTCGCGCCCCCCCTCCCCACCGTGACTACCCTAACTTGTCTTGTAAGTCGTAAAATGTTGCACTGTCGCAAACGTGACAGAAGTAACAATGAGAGCGCCACTGCCCCCTGCTGTAGTAAACGCGCAATTACACTTTATTCTAGTACTGCCAAAAAAAAAGCCTGTTCCCCAGGGTCACACGCGCCCCCCCAGGAGTAGCACCGCGCCCCACTATTTGAGAAGCACTGGCTTAGGTGACTGATTCACAATTTGGTTTTGTCTGATATCAGAGATTAAATAAAGAAAACCAACTGGCTGATTGATTTGTTTTAATTGAGAGGAAAAAAAAACAGCAAAAGCATTTCACTAGCTGACCAGGTGATGGCGACAGCGTGGCATCTGAAGACCATGGATTGTTTGTTCTGCTATAGCCTAGGTGACTGATTCACAATTTGGTTTTGTCTGATATCAGATATTAAATATAGAAAACCAACTGGCTGATTGATTTGTTTTAATTGAGAGGGAAAAAAAACAGCAAAAGCATTTCACTAGCTGACCAGGAGATGGCGACAGCGTGGCATCTGAAGACCATGGATTGTTTGTTCTGCTATAGCCTAGGTGACTGATTCACAATTTGGTTTTGTCTGATATCAGATATTAAATAAAGAAAGCCAACTGGCTGATTGATTTGTTTTAATTGAGAGGGAAAAAAAACAGCAAAAGCATTTCACTAGCTGACCAGGAGATGGCGACAGCGTGGCATCTGAAGACCATGGATTGTTTGTTCTGCTATAGCCTAGGTGACTGATTCACAATTTGGTTTTGTCTGATAATAGATATTAAATAAAGAAAACCAACTGGCTAATTGATTTGTTTTAATTGAGAGAAAAAAAAACATCAGCAAAAGCATTTCACTAACTGACCAGGAGATGGCGACAGCGCGGCATCTGAAGACCATGGATCGTTCTGCTATGCCGGTTTAAAAAAAAAAAAAAACGTAATTAGCTAGGGGTCAAAGGTCAAAGTTTACGGTTCAAAGTTCACCCAGGGGTCAAAGGTCGGTTCAAAGTTCATGGGGTCATGTGCACATTTTCGATTTTTAACTAGAGTTGAAAGTTCAGGGTTCAAAGGTCACCCAGGGGTCACCACGGGGTCACCGCAGGGTCACCGCGGGGTCACCGCGGGGTCACCGCGGGTTCAAAGTTCAGGGTTCACTTTTTTTTTTTTTTTTTTTTTTTTTTTAGGTTAACCTTTATTTAACCCAGTGCTTCTCAATTATTTTCTGTTACGCCCCCCCCTAGCAAGAAGAAAACTATTCGCGCCCCCCCTCCCCACCGTGACTACCCTAACTTGTCTTGTAAGTCGTAAAATGTTGCACTGTCGCAAACGTGACAGAAGTAACAATGAGAGCGCCACTGCCCCCTGCTGTAGTAAACGCGCAATTACACTTTATTCTAGTACTGCCAAAAAAAAAGCCTGTTCCCCAGGGTCCCACGCGCCCCTCCAGGAATAGCACCGCGCCCCCCAAGGGGGGCGCGCCCCACTATTTGAGAAGGACTGGGTTAGAGACACGTGCTCTGGCTCGGTAAGAGCTTGGTTCGATCCCAAGAGTGAGCAGTTGCCTGATTGTGCTTTTAGAATTGGAACCTCGCTTTGTATGCATATGCAAACAAATGCAAGTATTTATGCGTAAATACATAAGGTGACCCATATGGTGGTGAAGAGAGTTAGGGTTTCACAGCAGGGTTTAAAGCTAGGGTTAGAGTTTCAAAATAGGGTGGGTTAGGGTTGTAGAAGATGCTTTATTGATCAGGAAGTTAGTAGTAGTACTAATTCTAACAGCAGCCCTATCAGAGTTAGTCAACCCATGACAATAAAGTAAACTGAAACAGAAATAGTCTCACCAAGGAAGAAATTCAGTGCAGAACCGCCACTGGTTGTATATAAAATGCATTCAATTTCTCATCGCACTGCATTATCTATAACTTGCCAAAGGCCAAGATTATGTGGCCCACTCAAACAATTAGATTGTATTCTTTAGTGTAATTCTTTTTAAATTGCCTGCCATATTGTAGAAAAATACAATGATGACACACGTCGACCCGATAAAGCACATTGGCACAAATGAGCGCTAGGTGATCTAGGTGTGCCCAATAAAGCGGCTCACGTGAGTGGGATGCTTTGAGAGCAATTTGTCACACCGTTGGGTTTAGAAGTGTGACAACAGGGCAAGTTTGCTGCACAATCAAACAAAAACACACCATCATTTATAATTCATTTATTTCGGAAGTGTGGTTGGTGAGAAAAAGAAGTCCACTAGCTTCACTAAAACGCAATGCACAACGGTACAATGATCAGCGGTCATGTGGACACTTTGTGTCGTCCAAATACACTCACTCTCCAAGGCTTTGTCTATAAATTAAAACAAAACTGATCAGAAAGAAACTATACAGAACCAAATATTGATTCGCTTCACGCGTTCTCAAAATTGGACGCGTATGTACAGAGCGATGCAAGAGTGGTTGGCTAAACCAAACCCAAACTGCGCTGGTCCCGAATTCCCAACGGATTTTGGCTCATGGGTTGACTGGAGGAAGCTGGTTCGTCCACTCCAGTCGCTTTGTTTGCTTTGTGTGTGTGTGTGTGTTCATGCGTGTTTGGGAGGGGCATACCTTCTTGGTTCATGCATTTGCCTATGAAGACTTTTTTTTTTGTGCTTGAGAAAATACTAACTTTAGCCAGAGGTGTGTAATCAGTCAGATAAAAAAAAAAAGAGAGAAAATAATATATATATTCTGCTTGACTGAGGTAATTGAAGGTTGCCAACTAGTTGCTGATGTGCCTCAGTAGGTCACTGTGATCTGCGATCTTGGCGTCAGCTCTTCCCTCTCTTTGTAAACATTTTGCTGACAAAAACAAATAAAAGCAGGAGGAAATGTGTTTGCCAATAGAGGAGGAAAAAAAAAGGTCACAAAAGCAACCTGTGAGCAGAGGAGTAAAAGACTATGTTCCTCCAAAACCCATGAGCCACGTTGGTTTCCCTCCTCCACAGTCACAGCCGGGCTGCTTTCTGTCCCCCAGAGTCCCCGATGGTCCCGGGACACGACGTCCCCATCCACTTGACGTTAGTCCAACTCTCAATCCTGCGCTATGCTCCTCAGCACATACTTGACCGTGTAGGCAAAGGCGGCGAAGCCGACGATCACAAACAGGTTGGCGAGGGCTCCACCCAGAAGTCCATGGTTGCGATTGGGTTGCTGCAGGCCCTGGGCGGGGTTGGCGCCGCCGAGTGGGATGGGACCTCCATTGAGGCCGGGGAGGCCGTAATGAGCCTGCTGGGGGTCGCCGTCGGGCACCACGTCGGGTAGGGGGAGCGGTTGAGTGCGGGCGTTTAGCTCTTCCTGCAATTTCTGTTTTTGCTTTATCTCCTGGCGACGGAACATAAACAGCAATTCAGAACAACAAATAAGCAAAGCTAAGGAACAGGGCTGATCAATTAACCCAAATTCAAATCATCTTTTAAATGCAGAATATTGGAGTGAGATTGAAAGAGAAGCTAGGGGGGAAAAAAAAAAATCCAATTTGTTTTTATTTTTAAATTGCAATTGTAATATCAGAAATGGTTTAGCACAACACTGAAAATATCGAAGTTGAGATGGCTCACCTCCACAACCTCAGGGAACAATTCACAAAAGACTTTGTCCTTCAGGTTGAAGGTGAGGCTTTGGGCTGAGAGTTGTCTTTTCTGGGAATAAAATTAAAATAGCACTGTATTGTAATAAGGCTGCACTGTGCTCGATCACGCTCGTTTGTCTGGGCTCACCGTGTGGTCTGAGGTCTCAATGCTGCCCAGGGTGGGTCCTTTCTCCACCATAAAGCTGAGCAGTCCTGTGAGGATGGTGGAGACGGACCACGCCGGGTTCCACGTGTCCGGGTGGAAGTCCGTGATGGACAGACATAGCCTGTGGGTTCAAATGGAACGTTACAGCACGGCAACGTGACACTACTGTGAGTGACTAAGTCCAGTAATAAAAAAATAAAAAATAAATAAATAAGGAACACATCCGCTTACCTTGTATTACATTTAAATCTGCCGTTGGGGGTTATCATGTAGATACTTGGTGGTTTAAAGGGGAATTCCCGAGGAAAAATGAGTTTTCCGTGATAGTAACCTCCTATTAGGAACACAAGTTGGAACATTTTGATTATTAGAATAAACAATTTAATTCTAGCACAGTGTGAAATTTGTATGAAATTAGATTGGATTCATCCGGATAAAATATATTCTTGCTTAGTTAAAAAGCAACTATGAACACACAAGATATATGACGTTTTACTTAATAATGTCCGACTGTTGGGTTCAAAAGGTTAAGATGAACTGAAACAGCAGCACTAGCTCAACTGCTAGTGTGATAAAAATGTTTACTCTGACGTGTGAGAACTTCGCAAAACAGCAAATTGGAAGACTCTCTTTTCATTTATGAGTTTAGTACACACTCATCACAAATTGACGCATTCTTTTTTTTTTATTTCAAAGATTTCAATATCCTGAAAGTCAAGGTCATGTGGCGCCAGAAAACCTAAAATACCAGTGTGATAATTAAGTATGACACATGGAAACCACTTTTCGATAACTGCTGAACGCCTACTATAGCAAATTAATCACGAGACCAGTAATTAACCTGACAGAATATTTTTACGCATTTTTTTTTTTTTTTTACCTTCATAAGGAGTTTTTTCAGGACCTCTCACCACATAGTGCCTGCAGGAAACAAGAGAAAATGTTGCATGTGCTACTCCATTTGAAATAAGACAAGAAAACCTTCTTGGTAGGGATCAGTAGCTTTTGAATATTCTCAACTTCGGTTTGACTTGTTGCAAGTCTAAAATATGAAATGTACCCCGAAACACAAAAGTGTGGTATAAGGATGGGGAGCGTACCATTCTAAGATGTTAGAAGGCAGAGGCTCAGCACAGATGTAAGGCACAGGGTCTTTCTTTATCCTGAGGTAATCCTGTTTAAGTCGCTGAGTGGCTGTGGTTGGAGCTCTCTTGTTCCCGGTGTTGCTCATCTGTTGACAAAAAAAGAACAAGCAAACACAGATTGAAGGCAATAGGACCACCAAGCAATGTGAAAATGTTTCTTCTCATGTTCCTTAGAGGGAATTAAATATATATATATATGGGGTAGGGTAAGGGATCTTACGCCAAACAGATGTAGAATGATTTTAAAACCGACACTGACGTTTGCCGATCTTGCGTCACGCGAGGCTCGTTGCGTTCTCACTCGTGTCATCTAAGAGTGGCTACATGCAAAACCTCGAAGCAAATCGGCTAAATTAACGTTTTAACGTGTGACTCCGTTATTACAAAACAGCCGTTAAGACTACCCTTTACGGTGAAGCCCATACCGAATCTGGTGTGTAAACACTAATTAGCTACCAAAGGCTATCACAGGCCAGTGCTGCGCTTATATGGCTAATGCTAGCAGCCATGGCGCTTCGTAGTAAGAGTTGCACGAGTTTCTTATTATGTGTTGTATTGGACATACCTCTCCAGAGACCCTAGTGAAAAGGGGGATTCGGGCCTGGATACGAATTTGGGGCGTAGTCTCAGCGATCAGACCCCAAACCGATAGGACGAAGACACTGCCGGAAGGGTACGCTTAATAGCGGAACAGAAAAACTCAATTCCGGATTTATTCTTCGCGTTCCGTCGGGGCGTGTCTAAAAATGCTCAGAAGTTTTGTTAGCGCCGTCTTCCGGTGTGGCGGTGTTACAGCATCGAAAAATATACACCACAATGTTTGTCAACATTTGTGTCAGCAGTTCAAATATAGTGCTAGTCACCTGCAATTTTTGATTGATTGATCATTTATTGATCCCCGGGGGTGGGGAAATTCAGGCCCCAGCATTTGCATACCACAAAGCAGGTATACAAAAGACACACAGATGGCATGAGCGCAACTTGTGCATTTATAATGGGAGTAAATTCCATTCAGGGGGCAAATATTACAAAAAAACTGGACTGAAGTCAGAGGGTGTGGTGTTTCATTGAATGGTCATTTATTATGGCAACAAATATTTGACTTCCTTGGAAAAGTTTGACTGACATTTTAATATGAAAGCTGCAATAGTCCTATTGTTTCCCATGTTTGCCTTTAACGATCCTTCTGATATCCAAACATCTGAATAGAAATAGGTCAGCCATTTGGATAAATGCACAGAAGTCACGTTTTGACCTACACCCATCTTGAGTATATACTAAGCGCTGGCTTCCAGACTGTAAGATGATGATGAGGCGGTGAAAAGTTCCCTTAAGGTTTCTCGCAGCGGCTGAACTGGAGACTTCTCCTCCTCAGCTTCTCGGGCTGGAGAGATGCGAGAAGAGAAAACTCGCGAAAGACTTCACCACGGGAGATGTCACCTGAAAGTCAAGGCGTTTTCATCATTACAGCTGTGATGTGGCTGCCAAAAGAGGACGATAAATATGAACCTTGCACCATGAGACACCCATAGCCCAGCAGCACGTGATTTGTTTTGAAGAGAAAACACGACAGCTCTACCACATCTAGCAATACAGTCGATTTTGGTCAGAAGAAAAGAAAATACTTAGGAAGAGAGTGGGGAGCATCCTGTTCGTTATTTATGAACTATATCAGTAGTTTCCCAATATTTATTGGGCCGAGGCACTTGCTAATCCAATTTATGGCACTCCACTAAACAAAAAAAGGCACACAAATATGTGCAACAGACTTAGATAATGATGACTACGTCTAGATTTACTCACAAATGTATCATTCTTGTGCATGAATGGGGTTTGTCGTCCTTTTGCCATGTAGTGGAGGAGCATTTAATTGTTCTTCCCGTAATTTACTGGCCTAGATAGACGAAAAAATACATAAATCATTTTCAAACCAACTTAGAGGAATTGGATAATTTTCCTGCAGGACAGCAAAGTAATGTGCTGTAGAGCAGTGGTTGGTAATCATTTACATACACCAAATTAATTTCTCGTATGGTGGCAATAAATCAGATTGCATCATGTTTAGTATTCAAATGTAGCAGTGGAGTGGATGGTACGCTAAGCGCTTGTGTGTTTTACAAAACAAACAAAAACCACTAGTGATTACATAAAGACCTCAAGTATGTGATGTTTTGCAAAAAGACAAGCAGGCTCCAGATGTTTTGCCCCAGACAGACAGACCAAAAGACCCCTGACAAAACACACGGTAATCAGAGCAAGAAAGAACCAAAGCGTCCCTCTACACGACTACGTATCAAAGAGACGGCCCAGGATGCTTCACTCACTCTATCCCGTGGTAAGGATTTAACCCTTCTGCTGCCTTTGGCAACCCCTGCGGTGAGAAAAGCAATGACATGTCAGTTAGTGTCCCACGCTGTCTTTCCTTGAATATTAAATGACGCTTTAAAACAGTCCTGGCAAGTGAGTAAAAATTTCATAGTTGGTGTTAAAAAATAAAACCAAAAAAAAAAATCTTGTGAGGTCACATGAATGTTTTACAAGTGAAGACGCTGAATTATTCAAGGCATACAGAAGTGCTGCGGGCCTAAAACCCCTGCACCGCTTGATACTGAGCACTAAAGTGAATTTTAATTTTAAAATGAAGCATTTAAATACGCTACGGCTCACTTTCATAAGCCTCTTTTAATGCTTTGAATGAGTCCAGTGTTTCTAGGAAAGGTTGGCCACTCCAGAGCAGATTTGAAAAGCAGCAGTCTCCCAACACAGAGCAATCACTGAAATCAAATATTGAAAAACGGATCAATTTGCAACTAATTTAAATAATGCTACAATGCCGAGAGAATGCAAGAGAACAAGAGAAATGAAAGCAAGTACAGACTGGGTTAGTTCATGAAGAGTTTCTCACTTTTATTGTATTCCTCTTCTTTTTCTTTTTTTTTTGTTCACCTCAGTGTGTCTAAAGACATGAAATAACAATTTCCAAGACTGTTGGGTGTTTTTGGAAAGAGAATCAAAAGACAAACATGAAACGGATCCGAGCGTCACGACCCGCTATGGACCCTCTGAGAGGCAAGCATGGAGTTGAATTACACGAGTGTACTATTTACAGCCCTTTTTTTTTTACCACTCCTATGTCAACACACACAATGGACACGACACTGAACACTTCCTCGAGGGCGTCGCTCGCACTCGCCCCTAAACTTGTACTACTTGCAGTCTGTAACTATTGCCATGTGCGAATCTCAGTTCTGTTTTGAATCATGTGAGCATACCAACAGTGTTTCTACCACTCTTGTCACTTCACAAAGCATCGTAGCACTTAAGCTGCATCTACTCAGAAATTGTTTCACGTTGAAGAAAAACCAAACAAAAACAAACCTGTGATATAATACAAGGTCGGACACTTTCCCTTCAAAAGTCTTTGGCAGAGGAAACTAAAAGCACAAAAAATATGAAATTACTGCTCGTGGAAAGGATTTTGACTGTGACATTAGAGAGGTCACGTTGGTACATGCTTATTCCACAGGACTGCACTGCACAATGTGATCAAAACGGTAGAAAAATATCACAGCATGCTAGGAGCGGCAATCGTCTTGACTCGCCCACAAAGCATGCAGAGAACACTGTCGGCTATTCGGCATCGGAGCCTAACAAAGTGTGTAAACATGTCCGGAAAATGTGCTCCATAATCTCACTGATACAGATATTGTAACATGGAAGCGTATTTACAAGTATAGTAAATGCAGGTGTGGTTATATAGCCATGAAGTTGTTTTGTTCTTCACTAAAGGGCAGTGAGCAGCACATTCGCTTTCCATGGAAGTCGAAATTCTTCCGAACTGCTACGTCCGACCACTGAGCTCACGTTTTATGGGTTTATCACCTCCTCCTCCTCACCATAAAATGCAACAATGAATGAAAGTCCGTCAACTAAATACATTTCTTTCCATAAACTCAGAAAATCTCTCAGTGCTGAATGCTGATTATTGGATCATCAAACGTGACGTAAGGCCTTTCCACATTCCGAAAACGTGAAGAAATTGGGGTTCTACGACTGCTATCATCGAGATACCATCAAAAACATTTTTGTCTCAGAGTAATATTTCAAGACAATCATTAACAGAATATAATAAACTGCATCAGTGAATGCATTGCACGGCTCCTCTGGGAAGACAAATAAAATAGACAGACAGGCAGAGAACAGACGATAACTTGAGAAAAGAAAGATTACCTGAAAACACACTATGACATAATCAAATTATAATACTGAAAATAGGAAAAGTGCACAGTATTAGCACTCAATAAAATGAAGCATTGACTATTCTTGACAACGTCAACAGCCTCTCTGTAACGTCTCTTCCTGTAGCTCGTCACAAATTATTTTCTTGATTCAGTATTGTTGCGTTTTCAAATAGAAAAATATTGTATTGGCATTATCCTGCGACATTTTTGCAGTTGTCACCGAGGAACTATGTTGACGTTCGAGGAGGAGCTTTACTAGACAAAAATGCTTTTCTGCTATCTTGTGGCAACCAACGGCAATTAGAGTATTGACCTTTTCGGTCTATTACTGTTTTTTGCGATTCATCATCCCCAGCGAATGGCTGGGGAAGCCAATATTAATTTTGAATGATTATAGTCCTGCGTAATAAATAATGAAAATTCAATCATCATATCATCCAAAAGAAAAACCTCTGGCACAGTTTTTAGCAGTATGTCTCTATGGCAACTGAATGAAATGTTCAGTTAGCAATAGGAAATACATATCTGCAGAAACTGAGCCTGGCTATACTGTAACATCACCTCCTGTCATTTCATTATCATTAGCACTCTTGACCATTGCAAACAGCTATAATAATCTACAAAATGTCCGCCATAGTAGTATTGGTTAGTAAGGCCTCTGCCTTTATGTCATTTGTTTCTGTTGTATAGTATTGATGATTTCTATAATTGAAAATGTGATAGTGTTGGTAGCAGCAGGAAGAGACGGCGCATTACTCTCTTTTGTATTTTGTCAGCTAAACAACCCCAAAATTAAGTTTGAACAACGACAGGGCTTGGCTGACAAAATCAAATTATGAGGAACTGGTTGACATGAAAAATCCTTACTTCATTTTCGCGAGAGTTTTTTTTTCTTTTACAGAAATGTATTATAATGTTAGTTTCAGTCCTCACTCTACAAAGCAGACGAGGCTTTCTTCTCCTCTTTTTGTCACAGTTTTACTCTTACATCCCTCCCTGACACCGCTTTATACGTATTTTGTTCTTTCATGAATGTTAATGGCCTCATGCCACATCACACACGGTGAATCGCTTATAAATGAGACTATTTACACCTCAAGCTGAGGAGAAATGGTTCGCTCTGGGTTAATGCCGCGACCATGAGAGGTTAAACGGCAGCGTGAGAGGATGTTAGCAGAACACCAACAAGCAGATGTCATTTGACTTGGTGTGATGTGGCTAGGGTGGAATGGTGAGCAGAAACTAGCAGAAAATCAGAGGTGCATGAGGGCAGTTTAGCCAGTAAGAGTTAGAAAAGGTCCTTCAGGGGGTTTGTGTTGCTCGTGAGCCTCAATCTAGCTGACATCAGTGTCTAGAGGAGAACTCTATATCTAGAGAGGCTAGAACTCCTCTATGGTGAGGCAGATGAACTCTTGGATGCACTTCCTGTACTGCTGTTCAGTGGGGCTGGTGCTGGGGTATTGACCTGGTTGTCCCAGGGGGGCTTCTGCCTCTCGCATCTCCTCGTTCATCCGTGCCAAACGCAGGCTGGAAGGACAGACGGGACAGAGACCGACAAATGAGATGAGCATTTTTTTTTTCAGCTTTTGCTTCATTTTCTTGTCATATCCATCTATCCTCAATATTTATATATACTTTTTTTTTTTAACAACTGTTGTGCTTATCACGGCCCATATGCAGCCCCCTGAGCTATCCTTTGGCCAATCCTGGAAAAAAATGCGAGCTCACTCACAGGGTGACGATGTCTGCATTGGCGGCCTGCACAGCGATGCTGAGCGGGTCGTAGCCCTGCTCGTCCACCTCTGTCTGCGACGCACCTCTCTTCAGAAACAGACACACCTGGCTGCAGGACAACACAAATACGAGATGCTTGAAGTATGAGTATTCCCTACTTCCGGAAAGGAGATCACTTAGTGACACGTAATACGTCCTCATACCCAGTGTGTCCCAGGTAGGTGGCGTGATGCAATGGGCCTCTCCCCCTCATGTCCCTCTGGTTGACATCAGCTCCATTCTGAAGCAGGAACTCACAAGCTATCAGAGAGCCCTGACAGAGAAGTGCACATTAGAAATGCTGCTCTCAAGATCCCCCTCCCCTCGCAAAACAAAGTTCTCCTTACCCCCATTACGGCCTGTATGAGTGGCGTTTTCCCATCCTCCTCCTCACTTGGAGCGTGAACGTCGGCGCCGTGAGCCAGCGCCTCCGCCATGAGTGGCAAATTGTGCAGACGGGACGAGCGATGGAGCAGCGCCCCGGGATGGATCTCCCTGGGATCCTCAGGGTCTGATGGTACTTCCTGTTCAATTTCGACCTCGCCACTAGAGGACTCTTCTGATTCCTCGTCTGGCGGCAAAGAGCAGCAACAAAAGTTCAGCTCGTTGCAATGCAAATGACAATTTGCAGGGATCCTCAACGTACCTTCTTCGGTGACGCTGTCCACCACAGAACCAAACACCAGGATGTCGGTGCTGCCGTCAGTGCTTCCTCCCAGGCCGCTGTCGCTACTCAGGCCTGCGGGGCCAAACCATGCCAAACCACGGACACGTTAATTATTACATAAGATACCTCCTCGTGCGCCATCTTTTGATTTCACTTTTAATAAGTTTAGTCAAAGGGCGGGCAACGTATGGCCCAGCTGGAGTGATACCAAGTGGACTTACTGCGAGGACCCGAGCCCGTGTCAAAGTAGGAGAAGAGGGAGTCCAGCTCATCCGGACAGAACAGGGAATCCCGGCGAAACTTGGCTGCCGCTGCTGCCGAACGTTCACAAGAATTAAAGACTCGAGTAAGTTCTGAAGTGGCTCATCGTGACAAAACAGCCACAAGGTTTGTTGCCCAACTCACCTGCTGAGAGATTGGCAGGTGAGGCACTGCCAGGCTCGTAGCGGTGATATTTCCTGCGGACTTTTTTAGGTGCCCGGACCGAGCTGTTGTGTCGGTGGCACTTCTTCACCGTCCACGGTCGGGACTTCCTTTCACCTTCCACCAACGCCTCGCTCCCGCTCATCTTCTTTAGGAAGCGTTTCTCCACATATTTGGACTTAATCCAGGCTTCTTTCTCTTGTCTGGAGCAACAAAGTGGACATTTTTTTAAATTTGTTTATGACAAGTTGTGATATCCTGGTTCAAACACTGACCTTGTACTGGATGGTGCGGGCTTTTTTACCCCGAGTTCTTCAGAGGCTCCCTCATAAATTTGATTGATCACAGTGTTGCCTAATTCACACATCAGCTGAACACAAGAGCAAGAAAGATGGGCGTCGAAGGATGTCACTCAAATAATAATGCTCGATAATGTTAACCCTCGCTTTGCTTGCATTTACCAACTTTCCCACTTAGAAAATTGCTGGAATTTCATAACTCGAAGTTTAATGAACAACACAAACAGAAGAACGACTTACCTTGAGTAGTTCTGGTTCCCACGAGTCAAGAGTCAGTGATCGTACTTTAGAGCAATGGACGCCGAGACTCCTGGAAGAAAAAGTTGAATGCCAAATGAGACTTTTTTTCATTGTATTGGTCATTTATTTGTAGGTGTCTGACTACTTTAATTATCTTACATCTTTATCTCTGAACATATCGAAATGACACATTAAGGTATAGAAAATGACTTAGTTTACCCCTTTAGAGGAATAATAGTGCTAAAAGACCTTCTTGGAAAAAGATTATACATAAAAACCGAATGATTTTTATTACTATGCATTGAGTCTATCTCACAGTTGGGACAATTTTTTTTTGCATAGAGTCAGAAAGTGAACCTGTGGATCCCGGAGCACTCGATGCACAGCAGCACTCCGAGGTTGATGGAGGCCCAGCAGGGAGCACTCTGGCCGCAGTCACAGCACAATTCATTGCCCGGCAAGTTCTGCACCCTCTGGAGGAGGCCTTCACCACCTCCCCGAACTGCCTTATCCGCCCTCTCCCCCCTGTCCCTGGGCTCGCTGGCTGAGTCGATGCTGCTAGTGGAAGGTGAGGCTGTGCGATCCAGGCGCTATGGAGACAAGGGATCCGAAAAATATAATTACAGTTCAAATAATAGAACAAACGTGGCTCAGAGTTAATTACACGGCGCTGCCCTGATTCATACCTCAATGTAATAGTTGTCAGCGATGTCTTTATAAGCTGAGGCAATGCTTGCTTGAACCGCTTGGATCCAAGCCTGCCTCAGTTTTTCGGACTCAGCCTGTAGCATGCAGCTTCTACAAGGGGATGGAGAGCAACTTTTCACATTCCACACAACTGAACTGCTATTAGCTGAATCATAATGTGTGCTTTGTTCCATGAGTTGAGTTAGAGATGGTGACACAATGTTAGGTTTGTAACGTGAGATGACTCAGCAACGAAATGACTTGATGGTGACTCGTGACGAAACTAATATGAGTAACTGCGTGTTGGGCCACTCTGTACATATTTACACTTACTTGGTGGGTGAAACCACCTCAAAACAGAACCTCCTCTCGTTATCTTCACACGGTTTGACGGAGCACAGCCTCAGGTCCTCCACTACCACCGTCAACGAGTCCTGTTATTGGAGGAGAGCAGCGTCACACTTAGAGTTTTAGTGACAACTTGAGATCAAAATTCATCTTCACAAAACTCATACCACTGAATGAGATACATTCACAAAGCCTAATTGTACCTTAAGCTTCTTTTGGTAGACCAGCTGGCTGTTCTGTATGGAAAACCATCGCCTTGTGGGGAGAGGGGGGAAATGAAGTTAGGGGAAATTAAAACAGGTAAAAGCAAAGTATTGCAGTTACCGTCCAATATATTCAAGTAGGTCAGGCTTTACCTGTTCCAGGTCTTAAAAGCATTGCTGGCTCTCTTGAAGAGGTAGCCCTCCATGACGACACCATTGGGGGCATCCACATTGAACTCCAATTTGGGGTCATCGTAGGAAAAGTCCTGTGGAGACATGTTGCTTAAATTATGTATTGCTCAAGTTTGGAATCAAGTTCCTGACTCATTTGTAACGAGTGGCTCATTCATTAAACACTGCTGATGGTTTGGATTTTAGAGACGAGATAAGATCGTATTTGGCGTCTACACGACAATTAGACGCTAATTATATATTGATAAGGAACGACGCAACTGTGTCGGCGACAGTGGCTTCATTGTGGGAGTTGGGAGAATCAAATGACGAGGGAACTGCTCAGTTCAGGTGGAGTTTCCATTGTGCAGAGGTGAATGCCACGCCATCTGTTCCTCAGCTTACCTTTCCATATTACCGCACAGTCTGTGTCTTTCTATTTGTCAAGTCACCCTCTCAGTTTCAACACTAAGATGCAATTCCACAGAAAGGGAATTAAATCCACTTGCTCAAAGAGGGGGGCGACAAAAAGACGGGAAACGAGATCCATAAAAGACAGTTCCAAGGTCATGTTTTCCCTTTGTTGAGGGCCGCTTTAGACAGTTAATGTGATGGATGATCACTGAACAGTTGGACAGCAAATAACATTATAGACATTTCTGCCCAGGCTCCTCAGTACAATCTGGCTACAGTGACAATAAATCACTATAGGTAAAAAAAAAAAAAAAAAAAATCATACAAATTTGGATAATAGTAGTACAATACCATTCCATAAACAGCAATGACGGAACAAAACAAGTCCGCTCAGGTGTACGAGTTTTCCGAGGTTCAAAACAAGAGCAGGTGACGCAAGCGTCAACCAAAAGGATTTCGCAATACTCCCACTGTGACAACTAAAGCAAATTTTCTCACCAGTGGATAGCTGAGCCGTCCAAGAATCTTCATCTTTACAACAGTGACTTCCAACAGCATGTTACAAAAAAAAGTTAAATTATTATTAAAAAGTTATATTAAATAAATAAATTATAGTTGTCTTTCTGAAGAAATGTGGATGAGGAAAAAAGGTATCTTAATATCGGGAAACTAGCGCAGCCCTCATCCATTGAGACCAACGGCAGCCCACTCGTGTCGTTCCTCAACCTCCACGCGTTGGTCTGCACACTGGCGCGCCGCGTGGAAGCGACACGGGTGCTTCATTTGCATACAGCTGTGAGGTCTCGCTGCCCCTGTGACCCCACCGCGGCTGCCGGATCGGGGGGATCAAACATTTCATCGCTGCCTTTGTCAAGCTCGCGGCTACATCCTCACTTTTATGGTGGAGTTGGCTTTCCATCTGCCCGTGGAGGTGACAAGTGTTCCTGCCTAATCAAGCTGACATTATGGCTCCCCCAGCACCGGCACGGAGCCCCTGCTTCCCACCTTAAATCAGTCGCGACCTGAAGAATGCAGCACACAAGTGGCACAAGGGTAGTGCACCACAAAGCTGCTACGGAGACATGTGACACGGTGTGATATAAAACAATTGTTTAAAAGTTACAGGAAAGTGGGGAAAATTAATATTATATTCCATGTTACGATAAAGATGATCATATTAAGGCACTGAAAGAGTCTCATCTCAATAGTTCACCACTAAAGATGCGACCAAGTCAACAAGTTGTTACTGTTATTATTCTGCATCAAGTATAAATGCATATTGCATTTGCTTCATTTCACCAGGCACATGTGAGAATTAAGAATATATATTTCACTTTGCAAAGAACTAATGTTTGATTTAATTATTACAGTTATTGTAACCTAGCTGCGCAACGTTTAATCGATTCATCCACAACTCATTAATTACTGAATTAATTGATCATTTTGATAACCAATAAAAAAACTATTTTAAAATCGTCACAAAAACAATTTGTCAATCATGCGATGGGCTAACAATTATTATTTATTCTAATTGCTGCTGTTTGCAATGGTGAAGAGCTGCTGTGCAGTTAATTTGCTGAACTTCAGGTGATCTCATATATTTGTATCATCATCAACTATCATTAATGTTGTGGCGTCTGATTGCATTTTCACCCTCTCATTTGCCAAAAGTCACTCTGTGCAATTTCAATCCAAACATTTGTTTTCACTACACGCCTCGCACACACAACAAAGTTGTAAATGCTGGAGAAATGGAGGCAGAGCAAAGTAAGGCAACAATCCTCTTGGGAGCCACAATCAAGTCGCCTGTCAACAAAAGACGCCAGTGAAAGGACAGCAGGGAGGAGTTTATAACAAACGAAAGGAACAAGCACCGATTTAGCACGACGACAAAAATATAGGGAATAGCATGAAGGCGAAGGCACCTGCCTTCATTCCCTCACCTGCACCCTCATTTATAACTTGAATTGTACTCTTTCACATCTCACCCTAATTCAACTTGAGCCGAGCCCACAATCACAATCCTCTCATCTACTGCATTGATGTAATGGCCATCAAAAAATAGCAGCTTTCATCTATTATTCACAAAGTCGGCTGTCTCGTGGCTTCCTGGAGTTTAAAAAAAAAGAAAAAAAACTTTTTCTTTATGGGGGGGGAAATTGTGTCAAATGCCTTGTGGCGAACATTCTCTGCTGCTTTTCCTCAATTTCTTTTGCAGATGTTTCTCCCGCCATTGTGTCAAAGGCATTTTGTCACAGGCCACATAGTGAGCTACAACTAGTGAAAATACTGAATTTCCTCATATATAACCGCCAGTGGATTGTGTGCTAATATCTTCTGTTGCATTTGGCTACGATGAGGAGAAAGTGGGTTAAAACTTCTCTTCATCTCTCCAATGACCTCCTGTCCTCTAGTCAGTGGCACAAAACTACAGACCCACATCTGAGTGTCAGGCCAGCTGCGGTACTACTCAGAATAACAGTCCCATTCCCGCGCCGGTCGTAATCCCAATCCGTGAGGTTTAGCGGGATTAGTCTTTGCATTATGGTGCACGCTGACAGCTCAGCGTCGAGCGGCTCTTTCAGCGGGCAATCTGATTGATCGATTGCAGGAAAAAAAATAAAAAGGGAATAAACAATCATGCGGAATCACAACAAAGCCTGTGAGTTGACAAAAAAAAAA
Organism: Syngnathus typhle; assembly: GCF_033458585.1. NCBI lineage: Eukaryota > Metazoa > Chordata > Actinopteri > Syngnathiformes > Syngnathidae > Syngnathus > Syngnathus typhle. Next base: position 9,808,309 of record NC_083748.1, read on the forward strand.
ACAATAAGAGGAGGAAACTAAAGAATGCCACATTTTTTAAAATGAAAGTGAAAACAAAAAGCGCAGCCCACCTACTGCCGGCCATGACTGGAAATGAGCAACACTAGTCTAACTTCTTTCTGGCCTTTCCTAAAATAATTTATCGTAATAATTGCCAGCAACAGGCAGAACAATTAAATGCCATTAAATGGCAGAAGGTAACAAATCTGTGAATCCACCTGTTGTCATTCATACAAGTCATGACTTGCTGCATGAATATTAAATTAAATATAAGATTATGATGATATTAGTACTTTTTGTGCTATTTTTCTTGGCTCAATAAAGGTTGGGAAACACTGCCTTGACCTTAATATAATACGCTCCCTATCACTCACTTGGCTGTCATTGTGAGAGTTTTAGGAAATGCAGTGTGTTCAAAATTGTCATCACAAAGACATAATTATGTGTGTGCATGCGTGTGTGTGTGTCTGTCTGATTTTTTTTATTTGCAAAGCAGAACAGATTGAGTGACTGATCTATTCAGAGCAAGTTTATAGCGGGAGCCACAATGCGATGACCATAAACCTGAATCAATGGGTTTGTTGCAGATGGCGTGTTTATGTCTGTGTGTGTGTGAGCGGGAGACACACACGCGCGACCGCCAAAACAGGCAGACATGCCAAGCGCACACAGACATGCACACATGTTCAGTGAAATCACACCGCCAAACAATAATAACCCTAAAGACCGTTTCATTGGGAATGTCGTGACACAAAAGTACACATTCATCACATTGACTTATATTAAATTCCTTCAGACACAAATTAAACGCTAATACATTTGTAGGCACTAAAATGTTGTCTTATCCATCTGTCGGATATGTCTGCAGAGATTCATGTGCCGAGACGCAAAACAGTTCATGTTGAGTATGAAGGCAAAACAAACTCACCTGCATCAGAGTCTGAAGAAGAATGCGGTCGGTTGAAGGCAGAGGGAGACAAACACACACAATATATTAGATGACATTGTGATTTCTCAAACAGCTTAGATGAACGCCATTAACAGCGTTGTTCATCAAGTTTGGCATTAAGCCTTCACTTGGCAGCTGATTTTATCTGAGGGATGGGCTAAATCAGGCCAAAAAATAGAAAAGTTGTTGGCAACTACTGCCCCAACAGATGGATTATCTCTGTGAGGCATAGCCAAGCAAACGATAGCTTTTATTCAGCGGCTTGACCCATAAAATATATCAAAGTGACTCCATGTGAGCTGCTTTTCCTTTTCAAGTTGACCAATTAGCTACAAAAGAAACAGTGAAATCTCAGCACAGTGAGATGAGGAACAATCTGAAATTCTATGGAAAAAAAGATCCAAATGGATATAGTGGTACGTCTGACGTCATTTGAACGTATGGTTTGAGATTTCAATACTCAATAATTAACACATTGTAAATGTTTAACAGAAAAATCGAATTTATAATGGTTCACAATAAATAAAAATCATAATGACAACTACACTAGTATTAATAATATAGCAAAAGGCAACCAAAAGTTAAAGATGTCTTGCTCTCTCACCCTTTGCTGGATGAGCGCATGTTTATGCTCCAACTCCCTCTTCTCCACCGCTGAGTCGATGACGAGCTGATCCAGCTGCACAAAGCGGAGCAGAGCGAATAAGATGGAAATGGGAGCCAAATTAAGGTGGAACTTGAACTAACCGCCAGATGCTTTGACATCTGGAAGCAGCATGTTCAAATAATAATGGAGGAAGGGTTGCTAAAAAACTTATTCAAAGGAGTTCCGTCATGTGCGTGAGCAATAGTATTTGGTTTTCCTCACCTGGGCAGCCAGCTTTTTCATGTAGGGGTCAATCTCATCCAGAATGTTGAAGCCTTGTTGGAAAAGAGTATACTGGGCACGCATGAAGGACAGCATCTGTACAGGTTGAGAAGCTTCCACTTGTCATCACAGAAACATGCAGGTCTTTTTTTTGTATACAAGCAAGTTGAGCAGAAAATTAAAATTAATGTGGTCTCACCGCATCCAGGATTTCAAACTTCTTCCTGGCCTGAAGCACATTAATCTGTTCAGGAAAGAAAACAAAACCTTAATTGATGTATCTAATGAAGAGATTGGTGGAAAAAGTGCCAGTGTTTCATGCATTTAGATGAAGTTGCTGTGGATCATTAGCGCTACCTTGTGGGCACTTTTTGTACGGCAGTATGTATGTAGCCCACCTGTAGTACGTAGTCCAGGGCGAGGTGCCTGAAGGCTTTACGGCTGAGGACGAGAGCTTGCGTGGCCTCCTCCGCTTCATGGACCTTGTTCCTGGGGGCTTGGGCGTTCTTCACCTGAGCCAGCTCCATGTCCTCTCGAACGCGATCAAACTGCTTCTTGGTATCCTTGAACTTGCGCACGTCACTATCGTGAAGAAGCACGTAACACATGAATCAGCGTATTTAAACTCACAAGACCTGAAATATTTCATAGGCATAATTTAGGCCAATAGGGAAATCCAATCTATGGAATGCTTACTCTTTAATGAAAGCGTGAAGCTGCTGCTTGATTGACCGCTGAGCTTGATCGAATAAAATCTGTGGAAAGTGAAGACAGAGGACATAAGATACCTGTTGCCGTTCACACAAAAGAATAATAGATTTGTTTTTTAACTAAACCCTTTGTGAGTAACTTGATACTCAGTTGTAAAATTAGGTGCATTTTGTCACATTTTCCTTTGGTGGTGTGCAATATTTATTTTTCTGCACCGCTTGCTCAATGTCATTGGGAGACACAAACTGTAGTTTAACCACAAGGTGGCGTTATAAACTTGTATCCCTTTGGAAGTATCTATGCATGGGGAGGAGACGTGAGGTAGAAAAGGCACAGGAACAATGTCACTCTCACCCAGGCAATGTTATCTCTATAAATGCTGCTCTTGTGTTGGAGCTCATTTGATTGTGCAGGAACACCACAATCATATTAGAAATGCATTGACATCGTACCGTCAATAGTTAAAGTCCTGATGGATAATCATATAAACAACTGCAGAAAGAAATGTTCCAAATGGTGGGAAAACAGCATGACAGGGTAACTGCTGCAGTGAGTAACAAGTCAACAAGCTAAGCTTTTATGAGTTTGTGGCTTGACAATACAACCTTTGTTTACCAAATAACACTCAATTTTCCATGTTGTCTTGGACTACTCGTGTTTCATTTCCTGTTTTTCTTACAAAGGTCAGCAAATAGGTTATTAATAGGTTATTATTTCATTGTCTGACATGATCAATCCAATTTGCATCAACACATTCCAGTTAGAGGACAATTAGTGCTGTGCTAGGAATTGCTTGGTACTTTCCACAGTGGTGAGGTTGCCAGCCCACCCCGAAATCTAAAGCAGCTCCATCAGGCTCACTGAAAAGGAACACCAGTAATCCAAAAGTTCCACGCAAACCTGCTTTGGATTATGGTGTCCTGTTGGGCGTGACCCCCACATATCATCATGTCGACTCACGTTGCCTTGAAACATTCGTGTCACGTTCAAAGACCCTCCCTGTTTGTTACTGTGGACGTCAGGCAGCAGGCCAAGCCTGCACAACAGTTGCTGACAAGCAAATTCCTTATGTTTAAGTACGATACAATATGAATTCATAAAAATTAAGGTAATAAATACATGAATTCAGTCAGTTCCTCAACTACTACAAAAAATGTGAGAAGGGATCAGTCACAAAGCCGGCCATCTGGATTGCACTTATTCGAGCAGTCAAAGTTATTAACATTTTGGGACACTGTAAATCCAGACCATGTACAAGGTTGGAAATATGTTATCATAAAATATTTCAAAAATGTTTTTAAAGATAAAGAGGGTGGGTGAGTCTTTATCTGCGCTATTAGCATGATGTGAGGTTTCAGAAGAAGGGACAGTAGGCCTGAAGATGGTACACAGAGAACACAATTAGGCACGTAAGCAGATGACGGTCGGAGTATTTGTGTCATCACCAACCCCATCAAACCCAATGTTACACCAAACAGAAAGAGTGATTAAATCAAACGGAGCTGATAGATCCTCTTGTGTTCAGCACACCGAGTTGATTTGAAAAGCTTAAAGAGGTCAAATGGGATTGACCCCTGGGGAATTGAATCAAAGGGAAGAGAGATACAGTTGAACAATGACAGTAGGACAAACATTTTCTATTGTTGCCTACTTCTGGGTTTTTGAGTTTCATTTGCGATGCCCTTCAAGAGTAGACTAAAAACAGAAGCTGCCAAGGACAGAACAATGTCACAATAGAAGAGGCAACAATGAACACACGAGGTGGGGAAGTCTATTAGCAAATGAGGGAGGGGGCGGGGGGGGAGACAAAACATAAAAGCCTTCTGCGTGATTAAAATATAATAAAATAAAAAAAGGAACCTCATGAATACAAGCAGCAGTATGCAGAGCCACCTACAAAGCAGACTAATCAGCAAATCTGGTTTCTACCTTATTATTAAAAGATCCTCATACCATTTGATGTGTGAATAAATTTTTCTACTTTATATTGGCTCTGCTGTGTGTGTGTGTTTTATGCAATAGTGAGCCCACTCGAAAGTCTTGGCATCTTAAGAAGACATGGATGCATTTAATGCCCTTTTTAAGACAGCAGACAAAAATGCTCCTTCGTGTTTATTCGTCCGGTCTGGCTCAAGACTATTGTAAAAGAAGAACAGTTCTCACCATATGGTAGTTGACGATCTCCTGGAGGCTTTCGCCACACTTTTCAAGGCAGTCCTACAAACACAAGCACAACACACACATTTTACATGAAGCAAGCATCTGATTTCATTTCAAGATAACCCCAAAGACATCGAGACATCCCGACGCTCCCATTTTCTGGGAGCCTTACGACAACTGGACGTCTCCATGTCTAGACAATACTTGTTTATACAGCGCTACTTGTTTGATTCACGTGGGGAACCGCTGGAATGTCCTGTTCGAGTCAGAGGGATGCAAGGGAGACCTCGACCTAATTTTGGAATTTGTATGTTTGTGTGCCCGACATGCTAACAGAAGTGACGGGCGTTCACTCACCGATACCATCTCTTCTTTCTTGCATTGCTGGGACAGGTCCTTGATGCCGTTCACAAAAAGCTTGTTGGCGCTGACGTAGGCCCTCCCGGCCTCGATCATCCCGCTGCATAACTTCACCAGCTAAGAGGAGAAAATACAAATTTGGACACTTTAAAAACGCATTGAGGACGCGTTCTATTAAAAAAAAAAAAAATGCGACACAGCGATGATAATAATAGTCGCAGCGATTACATAAATCAAGGAAAGCTTAGGTAAATTGGCAGTTGCAAATAAAACACAAATGTAGTAATTGTTTTTTAACTACTATGGAAATGAACTTCATTATTTTTCTTCCAAATGGCTAAATTGACATTTGACACAAATCAGGATGATCGTCTAAGTGTAAATAGTACATGCTTAACATCCTGAACATTCCATCTTACATTCTTTTAAGGCACTTACTTATGCTTGTCATTTTAGAGATGAAGAGTCCCACAGAGACACACTCGTAAACATTTCTAAGCATACTCGGGTCAGTCGGAATGTTTCTTTGCCAACCTTTTTCAAATGCTTTTTTTTTTTTCATTCATTCAACAGAACTCATTTCCGGCAAACTGAACAGCTTCTCACTTTATATAGATTGTTTTGACATTTTCAAAAGTGAACCTCAAGTTCAGATACGAAACCGGAACTTGAGTCAAGTTACATATTGATCATACATTGCTGCGCTGTGTATGGCAAACAAGCTATTTGTGATTTATTTTCTCGATTACAAACATGCAATTCATTTTATAATGGTCGTATAACTTTGGACAAATAATAAAAATACAGGGCGGGGAGGCAAAACAAATAAAACAACTAAAAAAACAGAACCCTCCCAACAAAAGATGACGATTGGGTAATTCCACACAGTGAATTCAGGCAGTTAAATAACTCAGCCAAATGTTCCCATCACAAGCTAAATCGCAAATAAGGGAGTCGTCATTGAGGGTGTAAACATGTAAATTATGGGGTGCAGACAGCTCAAGAGTGGTGTGCAAACTATGCATTCCCACTTTGCGGGTAATATAGAGTAGCACAGTCTTTAACACTTGGAAAGCGCGTGTCGCCGAGAACTTGAGAGCTATGCAGAGGAAGGAGTGAAGAAAACATTGCATCTCGTGCAAACGCTCATCAGCATTAGCCAATGTGAGGTCACTGTAGTTTAGTGGCAGCTTACAAATACTAAGTAAGCAGTGGCCACTTATGGAAGAACTGGTGAGACACGTAAGATGGAATGACTTAGCTCGTACATGTATGTATGTACGCATAAGTAATACCAGCATCAGACGTAAAGCATTAATATTAAATGTACATTAGTCGATTTGATGTCTGAATCAACACAACAGCAATTCCTGCCTTGCTCTTTCACAACATATCTGCTAGTCTAGTGAGTTATCCGACGGGGGCAATGTGATCTCATCGCGTGCTGCACCGAGCCCCCCAGGGTCCGAAAATGGCCATTACAGACACAGTATATGTGTCAGCTTGTCAACAAATGGGCTGAAAGAACCACAGGGGAGTCACAACGCTACATCTGCTCAAATCGGACCAAATAGGTTGTGTTAGTTGACTGACACTGCGACGATGTAACGGAGAACCTTCGAACCATAGCAAACTGTAAAATATGTCAAAGTATAAGCAGATTTGGTTGTTGAAGGACACATGAGAATATCAAATTGATGAAATTAGGCAACTACAGTGTAATTCATAGTAATTCGTAGTGTAAGGACCCCCCGCTGCCAGAATAAATGACCCAAATGGAACCTCAAGTCATCATTAAAAGTTCAGTGGAGGGTCCCAACTTGCTTGAAGCAAAATGATGTGATGGGGTGGACGTGATGTGTCACCCACCAGCCTGCTAATTTAACTGCTGCGGGAGACATTTCAAAATTGCAAATGTTATCAAAGACCAAATTCATAATATGATGGGCAAACTTGAGCATGATTGAGCTGTTGTGTAAATGGTGTCTAAAAATTCAAGTTGATTTCACGTATTTGGACAAACAGAAACAAAGAAATGAACGTCTACTGCCATTGCTGATTTATAATCACTTGGAATAATCAAATGTCCGACCAACAAGTTTTTATGTCTCCGCGGGTCCAAAAGTACAAAAATAAGGTTACAAAAGTGTCGTGCATTCTGGCATCCTATTAAATTACCATGACAACAGACTCAGTTAATACAATCTGACTCAGAAATCTCCATTGGTTTATCGAAAGAGACATTACCTCAGCTCTGAGACTCCCAGGGGACAACGAGCCATGTACTTCCACTTTACATAAAGCACTAAATCATATTAAAAGCGCATGGCAATAATGCAGAGCGAAATGTATTTCCAATGTCAAGTTTGCTTAACCAACCCAACAATTATTTATGATCATTTTTAGATTAATAAACATTGATCTATTTTGACATAAACTAAAATTGCTGACACAGGCCAAAATGACAGTAGAACAGGCGACTGTAATGTTTCTATATTGCACTCCAAGGCGTGCATTGTGTTGTTTAGCTATGGGCGAGCCAGTTGGACATAGCACAGCACATCTGGTTTTAATGGACTATTGCAAAGAAAACCAATTAAAGTTCACACATCAACTAAGCACTGATGACGTTTTTCAGGGAAGCATTATGATTCAGTCAAAAGAAAACATAGTTGATTTAGTATTCTGTACGGGAGGGGGGTGGGTGGGATCCATACCTTGTCCAGCTTTGCCTCGATCTCCACCACGTCTGTCTCCACATCATCAATGCCGGCCCTGAAACAAGAATAAACAAATTTACTGAAATGATGATAGACTTGGAGACACACACACAAACTCTGACTTATGAGTGTCCAAAAGATTTATAATATAGACAAAATATTAGGATATGACCGAAGGAAGTGAAAGTGATGAATGCATTCATTACGAGCAGTATCTTTGTACTTTAGTCTACTGTAGTGATGATTTTATGAGATCATATTTCATCAACATTTAAATTAATATTTGACAAATGAACAAACACTGTGAATCTGGCTAAAGACTTTTTTTCATCCCTGCTGCATAATAAAATGCAACCAGACACCACACATCATGCTTGCTCAGACTTTCGCATTAATCCCAATGATTAAGATTAGCTGTAATGGCCCAGCTGTAAAATCGATGAATGACATCATGCGGAGGGTAAGGATCTGAGTTTCAGGATTCATAAAGTAAACACAAAGGCAAAAGGAATATGTAGGTGTTCTTTAGGACTCAGCATCTAGTATTTCAAGGATAACAACACCAATATGCAATAATAATAAATCATAAGGCCTCACAAAGGTCTCACAATAAAACGTTTGAAAAGTAAAAGTATCAGCAATGTTCAAGATGTGCTATGGTTTATTTGAATTCCACAATGACAACATCAACTGAAGCTTATTTGGATCGGACCCAGCAAGAGTTCAGCGACACACCCTCATTGAGCTGCTGGAACAAGCCCCTCATAACAGCAGACCCCTTGGGAATGGCGATGATCTCACCATGAAATGGCAAAGGCAGACTCATCTGCAACTCTTTCACACCGGGCAACACCCTCATTGAAAAAGCCACACTTGCAGATACATTTAAATGTCTCGCCCAACTTTGGAGCCATCCAGAACAAGAATGCAGGAATGCTCTCTCACCTGTTCCAAAAAATAACATTGATAGAATTCCTCACTCACAAAGAAGACAAAGTGTTGATCCAATTTGTCTAAGAAGAACACACTCCTGACACAGCAGGGTGAGCATGTGTGTGGTCTCCACAGGAGGTATGATCCGTGTGTATGCAGATGTCCGCGCACGTCGTTACACTCGACTACCATTGCTGAAATGCGCAGCCGACCATTCAACCAGCACTCATTTGCCGTTCTCCAATCTAGCGGTGAATCAAACACGTGCACACGGTGTTCCTTATAGCAATGTCAAACGGCAATACGGTGCGGGGGGTCCGAGCATAAGCTCATTAAATCAAGCATCACGCACGCCACACTGTCAATGAGACGTGGTGGCCAATATCTTAACCGTGAGGCCAATGCAGGCATCCCTGATATTTACGTTTGAGCAACATTGAGTTATTGATATAGTGTTATTGTTTTCACTATTTCGAGTGTTACTATATTGTGTTTGCATTAACGTTTAACGTTGAGTTATTTATTCTATGCGCTTTATAATCCGGTGCGGTTCATATATGGACGAAGTTTTAAAATGGGCCATTCATTGAAGTTGCGCTTTTTAATCCGGTGCACCTTATAGTGCGGTAATAATATACATGTACAAATATATATACACATTTAAAAAATATGTATATATTTTTAAAAAATCAATGCAAATACAAATAAATTAGAAACTATCAGGTGTGTACTTAATGGGGAAGCCACTTTAAAACACAGCTCACCCTCAACATTTAATACTCAATGCCTGTGTCCACTGTGTGTGGACATACTGTATGAGGAACAACCTCAGGCTTTGAACAATGATGATGCAGCCGGCCAGCCCAGGCAGAAGAGGGGGGGGGGGGGGGATGGGCACATGCTTGTTGCCAGTGGTAACATACAGTAGAAGGTCTAACATCATCGCCAATGGGGGATGGGAGGGTTAGCTTCACGTGCCCTTGCGCCACGTGCACTCTCGTCAGACCCAACAACCATTCGCAATCTATTCTGGTCCCACCGCTGTGTGTGTATGTACTTCTGCAGGACCTTTGCGTGGATATCGTTCTGCATCTCTTCACATTAGTGTACACACACACATACATTGTGTATCTTGCAGTGGAGTCCACTCGATGTGTCACACGACATCCCATCCACATCAGCATCACTAGAGGGACAGGGGCAGCAGGAACAACAGGCCCTCTGATACCAGTTAAAGTTGGACCCGGCGGGCAAAAGAATACTACATGCAACAGGACATCATCCACCACATGTGACGATGTTGATTAGAGTCGGCCAGTAAAACAAACCGTAGTCATAACAGAAGTTCCTATCGGCCCTAAAAAACAAGTGCAGTGATGTACTATATGCATTATGTTATATGTTATATATATTATTTCCAATAGTCTGATGTATAATCCCTGCAATTTTAATCTGTCAGTATTTGTGATCTGACTCAGCAGATCAAGATATAATGGGCAGTGACCTATTTTCTTTAAAAGACATCAGGTGAATGGAGAGCAATTGCAATCTCTCTCGTACGTACAGAAACACAAATGGATCAGGAGCACAATATGACAGATGAGGCACACGCAAATTCAATTCAGGAATCATGTCTGTGTTAGACCACAGTCAAAGACTAGTAAAAAAAAAACAAAAGCGCACACACACACGCTCATGCCGAACATCCTCATTTATAATTACACACTTTGATCCTCCATGCGCAAGTTCAGACTGAGCACACGTCAAAATATCTCCTTCTCGGAATTCCAAGTAGGGAGGCAACCATAGCAACCGTTCATTGACCCAAATCACCATGGCAACAGGCATCAGCATTACTCACGCTTTTTTTTTTTTTTTTTTTAAACTGACCAATTTCCTCTTTGTCTGACTTGATTGTACTTGAGCATCTCCCCGCCACTCCCTTTAGCTTGCAATAATCTCCGTGTGTGCATACAGGATTTGCTTTCAAATCACTTCTCCGCAGCACTAATTGCTTTGTTTGCCGATATTTAGCACAAAGTGAGCAGGTAGAATTTTGATGGTTACCGTAACAACATCCCATCCTTCATTTCTTTGTCTTGCCGTCACAGGAAAGATTGTGAAGCTCGGAACACACTCAAAAAGATTGACCTCCTTTAACACGTCCCATAATTCTTGGTGTGCGCATTTTTTAGCATGTGTGAGTCAGCGTACAAGATGACAATGAAACACAACAGCAGACTCATTTGTACATTTAATTGGACCATTTGTGAGGTCAATGCACAATCGCCACACCATTAAAGAGCGCACAAACGAGCTCAGTCATCATCACAAGAGCCTTCAATAAAGATTCCTCACATTTGGAACACACACCCAGCCTAACACGCTGCCTTAAAGGAAAACACTGGTATCTTATGCGCGGCTTACAAAGATGCCTTCACTGCTCCCCCCCAACCTCCTCCTCCATACACACAACAAACATCACACTCTTTCCATGAAAAAACTTTGAGGAAGATACTTGTGTGCCATGTGATTTCATCGGAAGTCATGAGCTCCATAAATGAGCATATTTCAAATATCCCCGAGAATGGGGATGATGAAAGTTGTAAGAAAAAAAACATTCAAGTTTCACAGACTGAAAGATGTTTTTTTTTTATCTTTCACACTTTTAGTACATTTTCCTCACGGGTGCAAACACATCAGTTTTAAAAAAATGAAATGCTCATGGACGCTTCCACTAACACCCTCGTTGTCTGCCTGTTATATTTTATTTTGACACATTATTTGGTCAGTAATTATAACGGTTAAAAAAATGTATTTTAATGACCTGATCTGTCAGATAAATTAAAAAAAAGTACAGTTTCATTATTGTTTATGACGCACTAATGTAAACATACAAACTGTCAATGGGTAATTTATGAGACGCTTTTAATGATGCAGTGAGATGACTGAACAAAGAATTACCGCAAGTCGTGTAAGTGAGAAGACGCTTCCTCTGCTGTTCCCTGCTGCACTTTCGATGAACTCAATGCATGTATAAATATTTCTGGCAGAGAACATCGAGATGTGGAAATGTCATCATATCATTCCAGAGAATGGGCCAGCAGGAAACGTGTTGGAAGGCCTCAGAGCGTGAAAGGGGTCAGAAATGATCCTTCTCAAACATATTCTGACGGCCTTGCAAGCCAGGTGCCACTTGTGTTTGTTGGAAAGTGCGACACTAGCTCGCTCTTTTGTGCCAAGACAGGAGGGAAGAGATTTAACCAGGGAAAAGTCCGACATGACTTCCATTATCTGCGCTGTCAACGTGCGAGTCAATAAAAGACACAAGGGAGTCATGAAATGACAGTAAAAAAATGATCCGCACGACAAAACACTCCAAAGTTCATTCAAGCATGCATCTACCAACTCCAGATGCTTCCCAAAAGTGTGCTAACGGAAGAACATAGTGCGTTTATGTTTGAATAACAATATCGATATCGTTTTGATGGGACGTTGGGAAATTGGGAGATAAAATTCTGGTGGGTCAGCCAGGACACATGTAGCATAGGCGCCAGTGTCTTTGCTAACCTTGACACAATCAGATATTTTGTGAGTCTACGAATTAGAAAAAGAAAATCTCAATTAGCGATTGTCACAAAAAATGTTTGTTTGAATTTTTGTTAACTTCTTGAATACTTATTTTAGAATAAATCTATTCCACCAACAATCAAAAGAAGCAGTTGTGCTGACAGCGGCGTCAAAGTTAAGAGCTTTTATTTTGTTTTCAATGACTTCTTATTTTGGATGGCTTTTACAGTCAATGACAAAGCTGCATCGCCCCAAGTCTTTTATTCTATTTTTCTCAAGCACAGCATGGCAACTCATGTTTAATGCACATTGATGCATTTTCTATACCGCTTGTTTGTATTGACTTTGGGCGAGAGCCAGCGTACACTCTGTACTGATCGCCAGTCAAACACAGGGCACAAATAGACAAGCAACTATTCACAGAGGGAGAATTTAGTCTTCAACTGTGCTGAAATGCATATTTGAAATGCTACCCTCAACCCACTGTACTACTGTTCAACTTATATAATACATCATATAGTTACAAAAATAGATTTGTCGATTCATCTAATGTTAATTTCCCCATAGCATTCCCTTACTGCTAGTTTCAACCAGTAACAGCTGTGGCCCAGGCGGAGCGATGACTTCTGATATTGAAGCACAACCAGCTCAAGGGTTTGATCATGTTGGGTCACGCTGCACTCACACACCCAGCGGAATGTGGCTTTACATCCTCGCTTAGTCGCTTACCACATACTGTAAACAACTGCCCACGCCACCGTTAGAGCAGAAGCTAAAAAAAAAGAAAACGATGCTGCAACTATGCTAGAGCAGAGTCAAAATTCAGAAATCATTCAAATGACAGCGTGACCTTGAGAGCAGTCAGGAAAATTAATTTTCTCTACGTGCAGGCATCAGAGGGGCTGCTGATTCAGCTCAAGCAGTTGGCGGTCGAAGAAGAACAGCGCGTTAAGACCAGCACCATGGGACACATCCAAACAGCGTCAGCCATCAAAACAGAAATTAGACATTCGGACACCCCCGATAAGACCAACAAACAAAACCCACAGGGAAAATATACAGAAAAGCTGTCTGAGCACAGTGCTTAAATGTACTTGAAGACTAGCCGAATGTCAAAGCCCCCACCTCTTTAACCTTCACTGAGCTCCCTGCGGCCACTGAGCATCCGCCCAAATGCACAATGACGCAGGCGGCATGAGAATCGAAGAGGAAGGAGAAGACCCCCTGCGGTGTACACTGTGAGCTCCCGTTCCCAGCAATAATTCACTTCTGCGTTCTTAGCATCTCTCCCGCCCACAGCCAGCTGACGGCCTCTTATCGCAAGAGCTAGTGGGATGTGTTTGGCTTGGATGGAAGCTCACAGGAAGACAAACAAGTAGATATAGAAAGTCAAATCAAACAAGTAGCCTGTAATATTAATGTATGCATGCGTGCGTGCGTTTCCATGTGAAGACCACAGTCGTGTGTATTTTCTTCTATTACATTTGTTTCTTTGTGCCACACAAAATGTTCCGTGTTAGCGCCAAATTGATGACTAAGCCATGTCTATATAACACTCCCACATGCTTTCAGCGGAAAGCCAGAAAGAGAAATTAGAATCCCTGACAACAGCGTAGAGTTGCCTGCACATAAAAAGAAAACTAAAACGTCACAGTTGTCAGTCGAGTTGTGGTGATCAAGTGCAGGAGTTTGGATTCGAGCCACCAAAAGCGACACATCTGTTCATACTCATACTGGGAACATGCAGGAAGTGCAACATTCTCATTTTACACAACTGTCCGTAACCAAATCCTCATCGCACTTCAGTTTGTTGAATAAAAATGAAAGTGCACCAGCTGGATGAATGAAAATGGGAGCAACAGCTTCAATGGATGCTCGATTCATGAAAAAAAAATGAGGTTATGACGCATAAGCTCTAACAGTTTATTTGATGCATGAGTATGTATTTAAGGGGTCACCTGATAAATGTTTGTCCGATAGTTCCATAAAACATACGCTCACGCATTCACCACTCTTTATCTTGTGAGGAAGGAAATGGAATCTGCTGAAGGGGCCACACAGAATGGCTGCGCAGAGATCTTACAAAGCACACAAATCTCATCTGACATAAACATTTACACTAAAACAGCGGTTCGTATTGCCTCTTTCGGTGGCGGATGTTCCGTTCGGGTCTGCGAGATTTGCCAATTCATCCCGAGTAAAGTACCTCCTGAGACACTTAGGATAAGGTTACGAATCGTTTAGAAGATTATTTTACAGCTCAGGACAAAAGAACAGATTTGCACTACAAGTGCAAAGCTTTAGGTGCATTTGTGTTTCTGCCAGTTTAAGATTAGAGCATAATTTGGAGTTGGCCAACCAAGTGTTGTCATTTGTAAAGTTTTGACATAGCTCCAAAGGCTGTTAAATTGGTATCTGTGTTTGTAATTGCTTAATCTTGCTCTCTCTCAATATATTGAAATGTGTTTGTATGAAAGACCCAAAGAAATCTCAATTCAATGAGATCCAATATACACATAATGAAATGTTGAAAGCGATGAGCTTACATTTGGCATCGATCTGGACAATATTTTCCAATCATGTTTGCCCTCAAAGCCTTAAGAAATCCTCAGTCTGGGCGCACGTTGCTCTCTGTTCTTGTTTAGACGGAGGGGATCAGCTGTTCTGACAGATGACACTAAGTCACCATAAATGGAGCAACAACATTCCAACTATTCCTTTTAATTGCAGCAAATGATGGAATCTGGACCTTCTGTTGTTGACAACTAAGTCCAAAATAAAGACTTTAAAATGTGCTTCTATGCAATTCTTTCCGCAGTTGTGAGATACAATGAGTTTTTGCTCTTTGGTCCAAAGTCAACTTCCAGTTACCGTGAAATTTATGCTTGTTTCACACAGACATGATTCTTAATCTCCTTCCTCTGGAGCCAGGAATCTCTCGGACACAACCTTCTTGTTCATCCAACTACATCTGTCTGGTTCAACGGGACATACACATTGACTTATTGGCTTTCCCGCCATGACTCTGCACGCACATACCAATGGAACAGAATAATACTTCCTGCCTGGACTCAAGACAAACTGTCCATTACTGATCAGTGACTGGGCCTCAGCTGTTTGGATTTTCCCACTTGGATCCGGTTGGCAATCCATCCAACAAATGGAAAGAAACACCCGCCCTGTCCATATGTAGAAGTACATGCGTGTGACGCTTCGAGGGGAACGTTACAGATACGGGAAAGTGTGGGGCTGCTGACACGGCGTATGGGAATGTTTTCGTTTGGTTGGAAAGAATTCCACAGAGATGTAAGATGGAAGAATGTAGTGAAAAAGACGGTGACAAGGGAATCCATCCGTTTCTGAGAGGGAAATAAATGCTTGTATTGTTCAGAGGATTGGATTGTCAATCACGTGTGGTTTCGGCGCCGTTGTGTTTTTTCGATCAGTGGGGGTCAGGCCCTGGTGCAGAGCATGATCGATGATGACGCGCCAAGCAGCCATCAGGAAATCAAAAGCACTTGACTAGCCAAAAGAGCTAAATGTTGACGAAAGATAATGTAGTCTACGGGAAATTGCACAGCAGGCAACACGGGTGGAGGGAGACGGAACAAATAGATCAGCCAAAAAAGAAATGGGAGCAATAAAAATAGAAATAGAGATGTGAGGAAAACCGCCGAGTTCCAAAACCAAATAGCGGAGCTAAAATAAAACGAGTGAAACAAATTCCTAATTTGAGAAGATCCACTGGTTTCCAGATGTGCATGTGAGAGAAAAATCAAAAAGCCTCAACTTCATTTCTTCATCCGCTTCCTGTTACTGATGACGAATGTGTCGCAAAAACGACAAAGATCGACAAAGATTCACTTCAGTAAAAGAATCGAGTCAAACAAATCATAGGTCTAATTTCATTCCAGTTTGAAGCCTCTTCATTCCTCTCCAACTCTTCTCCCTGCGTCGACTTGTAACCGCCGAGACACATGCACTTAATCGAATCAAATCCTCGGAGTGTCTGACGATGATGATGATTCACATCCTTTCTCCAAATTGCATCACAGTCTGAAGGTGAGAGAAGTACAAATCCGAAAACACGAGCATCAGAGAGAGAAAACGACAAAACAATGAGATTACTTCTCTCCCTTCTGTTCAGACGAATCTTTTTTTTTTTTTTAAACAAAGAACTAAATGACACCAGATGATATCCACATTGAGAAAAGAGCAAACATCCACTTCAATCGAACGGATGGCGGTGAATTTTCATCATCGAACAACACGCAAATATGCTTTTTGCGTTCGCTTACATCAATAAACCCAAAGATAAAAAGAAACTTTAAGTCGACCGCTCAAACCCAAACGGGTCATTGAGTCTGCTTAACCTCTCACACTAAGAACTTAGCACATTTTTAAATTTAACACACCTACATGACCTAAACACACGCTTCTCAGTTACCTCCATTTTGCCACCATTCAACACGTGTACATACGAGTAAAGTCCCGAGAGGGTTTATTCATGCGTGGCCTAACGTGTGACGTTCCGCATATTCCACAGCGACCATTTAACGACTTCCTGGGAAGCGAAATCTCTATGACGAATTTGGCATTTCACAGGTCCACCTAGGGCAGGCATGTCAAACATACGGCCCGCGGGCCGGACCCGGCCCGTTGGATGATTTGATCCGGCCCGTCATAAATTTCTGAGTATGTCAAAAAAAGAAGCGAGTCACTAGCTCATTTCTATCAAAAGTTATGATTCTTTAAAATAAATAAAACTCAAATGCTCCCTCCGGCCGCTAGAGGGCAGTAAATGTGTAAAAGAGCTCACGTCCACCATGCGGCACTGACACGAGTTAGTACCAGGAAATAAACATTCGCTGGTTAAGCAGAGGTGTAGTACTCAAGCGCTTCTTTGAGCTACGAGGCAAAATTGTGGGAGACGCAGCTATCCAGCGGTGGCACCACGCACTTCTCATGTCTCACAGCTGTGCGTCCGAAGGCACCGGATCGTCCCGATTTGGATAAATATAAAGACAACATAACAGATTTGCTGCGAGAGTTTGAGCGGAGGTTTCAGGTTTTCAGTGAACTTGAGAACAAGTTCGGCTTTTTTCGCTCGCCATTTACAGTGAAGCCTTCTGGTGTGCCAGCTGACATTCAACTCGAGCTTATTGACTTGCAGTGCGATTCCGCTATGAAGGATACATTTGGGTCCGTGGGATTGGATACGTTTTATCAGTATCTTGTGCCAGGTTACCCCAAATTAACAGCCATGGCTGCAAAGGTTCTCTCCATGTTTGAGACTACTTATCTTTGTGAACAGGTGTTCTCCGTGATGAACAATAATAAAACAAAGCAGCGCTCAAAGTTAACAAATGAACACTTGAATGACATTGTTAAATGTGCTGCTACTCAGGATTTGACACCTGATATCGACGCACTTGTAAAAGCAAAAAATGCCAAGTTTCAGGAGCCAGCAGCAGCAAGTAGACTGCAGGAGTGCAGTGAGAGAGAAAAAAGTGTGATGACACGACATTTGTTTGCACGCATGAATAGAAATCATTAAAAATAAGATTAATCTGGTTTCATATTAAAGACAATTAATATTGTGCAGTATATTCTCAGCTTCAGTAGGCCCAGCCTAGTAGTTTGAGCTGATGTAGTCTAATCTTATTGCCCATGCACTGCTAAAACCTTTATTTTGTAATTTTATTTATTATTATTTCAAAGCAGTATGACAATTAAGGCAAAACATTTTTTTTTATAGCTCCCACTTGAGTTTGTTTAGTGTGGTGAGTTGGTTCAGGTGTAAAACTGCATTCACTCAACTGTTAAAATAAACCAGTTGTTAACACATTCAATGCCAAACATGAAAATATTTTTTTTTCTCCATTGTTTGTGAATAAATGTGTTATGCTTAGAAAAGATCCCTTGTCATCCGTGATTATAATATGTAGGGTAGGCTACAAATGTAGGCTGAATGATAAAGCATAGTACTGAAAAACAAAGCTAAATAGTTGGAGTTGACATTCTTTTACTGATCCGGCCCACCTGAGAAAAGAAACTCTGGATCCGGCCCCAGAGCCAAACTAAGTTTGACATGCCTGACCTAGGGCCTGCAGCTTGAGCGGAGAAAAGAAAAAAAAAGACAAATCAGGTCATTCATGAGTCTGATGTTCACAACTGATAAAGCGGCTGCAAAAAAAAAACAACAACACACAAAACGTTTGTAACATTTCTCAAAAACACATACGCTGTTGTTCTACTGACAAACATCTTTTGAACCAGAATAAGCCAGTCGACAAGAACCTGGTATTTCAATTCATTTTGATCTGGAAAGTCAACTGGTGGGTCCGAGCGCCAATGTTGTGTGTCGACTATCGAGTAGATTGAATCAGAGAGATCGTGCTTGCCGATAATCCTATTTCATATAAGTCCGCGTGGCAGCACGTGCGGTCGAGCGACGGGAAAGCTGCTTCGTGGTGGATTCAGCAGGAGTGGCCACGTGCGGGGAATGATGTCAGGCTACTGCCACAGGCATGCAAAGACCACATATGTTAAGAAAATGTGCTCAGCCCACGCATGCCAATTTTGCATCCAGACTGGCACGACGTAGCTTGTTACTTTCACTGCTGGTCATAAGCATCTCAGCAATGTGTCAATCAGACGCTTATATAACAACAAGCGCGAGAGCCCGTCAGAACAAACAGAGAGACGCCTTGCTGCCCTCCGCTGTGCCACAGCATCCTCACAAGTCTTTGAAGTCGTTGGAATGTTTCGTGCTCTTGACATGACAGACGGTGGTCTTTCCTGCACTTGTGAGGAGACTTCTAGTAGTATTGACGGGATCTTCTTGATATTTTACAAGCACTTATTGCATCCGCTAAAAGGTCGAGACGGTTCGAAGGTTTGATTGCGACTCGCAAATGCCAAATGTTATTTTGCTTAAAGAGGATGAGCTTTGTTAATGGAGAAAGCTCTTTGGGATCTAAAGTTGCTTTTTAATTGCTGATCTGAACGGATGACATGATTGCACAGGAGACTAGTGAAAGTAAAAATGAAAGACAGTAAAGCCCCCCCCCCCCCTCCACGTACACTTAAAACAGTTTCCACTCTTCTGAGAAGACTTTGGACATTTTTTTTTCCATTCAGAGCAAAGCAATATCACATCAGGCTACAAATACATTGCCATCATAAAAGCGACTATATCAAATAGAAATAAATTGTTTGGCCCTGCTATACCTTCAAAAGAAAATCTACATCTTTGTGCTGCAAATCCGGAGCACAGAGATTATGGCCAAATGGAACAGATTTTATAGCATTTGCCAGATTTACGGCGCAAGCAATTTAGAGAAAATGTACAATTCCTAAGCAGAGCTGTGCATCGTCAAATTATATCACATTAACATAATGTGCAGTAAAGAATAAGCATTGGGGTCACGTTGTAGCCGTTGGTTTAGATTGAGGCAATTTAATGTGAGTGGTCTGGAATCCGTCTTGATGTTTGCTGGTGTCTATTTCCAGCGAGGGTCAAAGAGGGGATTTCAAAGTGGTTTTCTCTGAAATACTTTCAAGCAGTAAGGACACTGTGTGAAGAAACAACTTCACTCTGCTGTCACTTCATCCTCTTACACTTTTCCAAACTCTGGCTCATTGGTGGGAGGCAATTTTAGCCCCCTCTCAGTTAGGATGGTTGCATTTTCATATTTTAGGCAGCTGGCACATCAGTCCGCATTATCTCAGACAGGTGAAGAGATGATACGCAGGATTAAAAGCATGACGCAGGAAGTAATCCAGACATTTTTGCAAAGGCTCGGCGCCAGACACATACCCAGAGCATCGAGAGGACACTTTAATCTGCAAATAAATAGACAGCAGATTTTAAAAGTCATGTCAGGAAGCCACATTTGCAGCACTTTCAAAATATTTTAAATAGATCAACATGATTGATTGTGGTCAATATTTCAATAAACCACAGGATTCCCTTCTTTTGTTCACAACCTTTTGCCACCCAATGCTGGCTTTTCAAATAAATATAGCCAGACAGATTGTGACCGCTCGTTCTTTTTTTTTTCCCTTGCAAGTAACCATAGCAACCACTCTAGACGAGGCAAAAAAAGAAAAACCTCGGGGGAAGCAGCACAACGTCATCTTCCACGCCCGCTCCACTTTGAGAAACACTCACAAAAAAAGCCTTCTGCACGAGAATACCCTTGTACACATGTGGCTAAAATACCTGAAACCCGGAGAGATGTGATTATAATCTCAGCCATCGAGCAGGTTGAACGACATTCACCTGCACGTATGAAGGTGAAGAATGATAATTCAAAGTCAGCACAAACATGAAGACTGTGTCCTGAATCAGTTTTGGTTTTGGAATGAGGGCAGACACCCGTTTCAATGACGTCCCATTGTTTGTTTATCAAATTGTGAATGAGGCCGAGCCGCTCAACTTGTTCGGAGGCCATGCGGCAGAGTGGGTGAAGAGGAAGCAGACCGGTCCGTGTGTTGGGTTCTGTGCACACGCTGACCGGGGATAAATATTACTGGAGGCCATTTTTCATATTTACAAGACAGTTCAAAGACACGGAAACGTGGCATATGGGTTTTGTTAAAGCAGAAGGTCGGTCAACAACTAAAATGCTAGCGCGACACAAAACTGTAGTTCTGTGTGCATGTGTTGATCAAACTATTCGAAGAATCATTTTTCAACTACATTAGTGTGCCCTGCAGTTTGGTAACTGTTAAACAAAAAGTCCAATTTAGATTCAAAAATGGAATTTTAATGTGATGTATGCTGTAAAAAAAAAAAAAAAAAAAAGTGTATTTTGGGGGCCAAAACATTCAAATATAAATGATCCACATTTATGGCAACAAAGCAAGCAAGTTGCTGGCTCCCCAAAAAAATGCCGAGTTGTTTTTAATTGTATCCTTAAGTTGGAGGACAATACAGAGAACAATCAGTTCTGGAATTTTCTTATTTCTTTATTGTGAAATGTGGGACATCCGATTTCCACAACAGCAAAATTAAAAATAGTTTTATTGAATTGCCCAACTTAAAACGTCATCGATTTTTTTTTTTTTACACAATGTAGGATTGGACATATTCAATCGAATGGAGTCGACAGGTTACATGAGTGTTTGACTGTTAGCAGGATTACAAAAAAGTAGAAAAAACTGAGCGATACAATCTAAATAAACCGCCCCCTTAAAGAAAATTGTTTCAAACTTCTGTTAATAGTGATGGATGGTAATTTGAAAAACAGCCTTGAACAATCATTATACATAAAATGAAACTAACAGAAACAGCTAGCTCAATAAAAACCAACGGCTACCCAAAGCAATGAACGAGCCCGTCTCGATGGAATCAAATGACAACCTTCTTGTCCGACCACACTGAGCAGGTGCGCCAGCTTTATCTCCACACTGTCGAGGTGAATGAACACAGCAGGTGAGCGCTGCACAGACAATGCAGCACAAAGAGGTTGATCAAATCGAACAAAGAGATGTTTGTTACAGATGCCCAGCATATTTTCAATACTCTTCCAATACTCAGTCACGCAAAAAGATGCACAAGTTAAGACCTGCTGAGAGTGGGCGTGAAGGAGCCGCTGTAGCGTCGGGCGTGGGAGAACACAGCAATGACTCCTATGCTGCTTTTCTAAGATGACACAACTACAGCCAAGAAGCCGGTCACTCGAAACATTCTGACTTGCTTCAGTCACCTTCAATGACGAAGAATGTCCTTTCGAATTGCGGGAGCCCGACCTGATGCATGCAAGCATCGTTTTATGGTTCTAACGTGTTGTAAGACTTGAGAAATCTGAACGCTTGTATTGGTTGAAGCATTTAAGGGAGCTGATCAGTCGCATGATCAAACCAAAAAAACAAACAAACAAGTGAGCCATTTTGAAATTTTGAATTGGGCAAAACCAGCAGTTGACGGTCAGCCACTCATCGAAACTCATTGCTGAACACAGTGGGTTTCTCCCACAGGTTCCAGCTGCCTGAAACCCTCAACATCATAAATGTGGAAAATTGGCTGACTGAATGTTTCTGGCAGCCAGGCAGAGCATTTGAGTCGCAACTACACATTGTTGTCTGCTGTCTATTTGCAAGTATCTATAACATGCAGGGTGTAAATGACAGAGCAGCCACCATTATGACCAACGGTTACATCATGACCTCATTTTTAGCCAACACGCCATTCTGTCCTTTGTGTAAGGCGGATTTTTCCAAATAGCACTCCGCATTGGAGCAGTCAGAAGATATTGCTTAAACGCGGACCCTCTCTTTTCCTCTCCTGTGACCTTTCGTCCTCGCCATCCATCAAAGGGAATGGCGTGAGCACGCTCGCTCCATCCTCGTCTGTCATCTGTTAAACTAAACTAAAGGAAAGCAACACGTCAGAGACAGACGCTGACAGCATGGAACTACTTGTTTCCGTTGATTTGCATGTGAAGCTAGAAGCCAGGCTGGCACGTGGATGGAGTGCGCCCCCCCCCCCCCCCCTACCCACAAGGGGGCTAAACATCTGGATGCATGCCCGGGAAAAATGCTCTGTTTCCCGCAGAGAGCATTCTCACCTCCCCGCTGATTGCTTGGCCAGTCAAATGCAGCTGCGTGGACATCCACTATGCATTCATGCAAAAGCACGAAAGGCTTTTCTTTCACACACACACACGCGCACACACACACACTGTCGCACGAAGGCCACATAGATAAATGAATGATCTCAACAAGACCTATCAATTAAGCGAATGGCTCCTTAGTGGCCTGAGCATGATATACATTAGTCTCTTCTGGGTTTATACTGAGCCAACGTTGCTTGCAATACACATTTGCAAATTACATACATAACATAAATGAATTTTTACTAGTAATACAGCATTCCCCTTTAAATGCCACGAAGGAGCGGATGATTTATCCACCCTGTTGATGCAAGCACAATCCCCAGGAGAAAAAAAAAAAATCATGCGTAAAAGAAGGCGTGCCGTTTAGCGCAGTAGTCTTACCTGAACCGGGGCGAATCCTTGATGCATTCTTCAAAATCCACCGTCATTTTTGCGTCTTCGTTGTGTATTCCCGGATCAGTGCGCCAGTGTCATCGCCCGCGGCGGCTTGTCGCTGTGAACCGAGGGGATGGATGGCGGCTGGTCGTGTCCCTGACGCGCGGCAGTTCCTTCCCAGTGGCACCGTGACACTAAAAAGTCGAGCCGAGTGCTCAGTGACTGAATTACTACAAGCAGAGAGGAGGAGGACGGCTGGAGGGGAGGAGTGCGCGTTGGCGAACCAAGTTGGAAGAAGAGCGCGCCGACTAGCGACGACCTGCAAGAACAGAAAAATATCAAAGGTTAAAACAGGCAGAATCATAATGAAATACGCTTAGATGAGATACAACCTGATTACATTTTTAATCCAGTAGAGTGCATTTTTATTTTTAACTTTAGAGTATTTTTCAACTGACTATGCACAGTACCATATATTGCATTGGCATTCAAACTTTGCAAATTGTGCTTTTTACATTTATTTATTTTTCTGTTTAGTGCTACGTACAAAGTGACACAAAAGTCATGTTGCAATTTCCTGACACAAAATCCAGTCTTCATGAAAATGCATATTAGAAACACTGCACTGCTGCAATAACAAGATGACTTCATTTAATCACATTCACACAATAATGCAAACATTTAACGTGATTCCACTTAAATGCGGCAGATTGATCCATTAGGTGGCCATAAAAGCAGTTTTCACAACTTCATCATGCTTCTTCATGTCTTTTTCCTGAAAATATAATTTTTTGCTCATTCATTTTTATTGGGACAGAAAGCTACTACTTGCCGACGTGTGATGTCGTCATCAAAATGCGACAGAACAGAGCAAGTCCTACTGCAAATATAACTCGTACATTTTAAATCGGCAAATGCAGAGTTTGGTATCGAACCATTGTGTGAATATATATTTTCATTTGCATTTTGCTATGTAGCATATCAAATGGCCAAATTTGTCTTAACTGGTTGTTGGAAGACTGCTTCCGGACTACAAATCCGAGTGTGCCTACATCCGGATGCAACTCGCAGCATGTTCAACAGTATCCTCTCTTTTGCTGCGCGCACCAGCGCGACGTTTAACAATTCACCCTAGTTGAGTTAGTTATTCAATGCATTTTTTATTTTTCGCAAAAGTGTCCCCATGTAGCTTTTAAGTATGCAACCCTTTTTGCAAATGACATCGAACGAGGTCATGTCTAATCACACACGTTACCTCATCTTTTTCCAATACATTGGAACTAAATACAGGTAGGCCATTATTTGCATACAGTACATTTGATGTATGTAGCATAACCGGCATAAAGTGTTTCGTGTTTTATTCAGTGGTGCAGTCAAAGTGCCTCCGCATCAACTGGAGAGAAAAGGGGTCCAAGATCACTTGGAGGTAACTAACTCAACACGATTTATTAAATGATCAAACATCCTCTATTATAGGCCTAGTATCTAGTAATATTAAAACACATCTGTGGAGAAAGTTCAATATTTATAAAACTACACTGTTACTTGATCAGAATTGAGTATTCATATATATATTGAGTATATGTTAACCAAAGACTGGATGGCTGGATCTTAAAAAGTTAACTTTCCAATGAGATCTTATTTTATGTCCGGTCATTTCTCTCTACCCCCCCCCCCCCCCCCCCCCCTGTGGCTACAGAATGCATTAAGAAGACTGAGGCCACTCAACCCAGTGTCTGTGTCCATTTCCAGCAGGACAGATAGTGGCGTCCACGCTCTCTCTAACTCTGCTCACTTTGATTTCCAACGCAAGAACGACAAGCCGCCATTCACTGAGGACATTTTAATTGAGGCGCTCAATTACCACCTCAAACCAGAGCAAATTAGGTATGTCGATTCAATGATCTTTCGCAGCACACTGGTGTGTATAGTGTCAAAACAGTAGGAGTGGGAAGAAGTCAAGCACCGAATAAATGTCAGAACAGATAGAGAGGTGAGAGTGTGAAGGAGAACGAGCCAATTGGGAAACAAATGGGGGAGATTGAAGCAGAAAGAATCCCAGCATCCCACTTGCATCCCACTAATCCTTCAACCTGCAGAGAGAAGGTTAGAAAGGATTTTCTCCGCTCTGCTTTTTGCTCTGTAGGCTCCAATAACACACACGTATACATCTGCACCACCCAATGGAAATAACTTTTTCCGCGACCAGTGCAAACTTCAGGATGAACACAACACATTGTAATGTCTCCTAAAACCAGAGTTTCCAGAATTTGAGTTTGGACCTAAAACAGATTTGATTGGGTTAGGGTTATTGTAAGGCATACAGTTAGTTGGTAAACTGCCTTTTTGTTAAATAGAAATGTGTGGTGATGTGTTTGTTTTGCAAACGCTGTCACTTCACATTTCAGCAGGTGCCATTAGAAGACGTAAAGCTTTCAAATGCCACGTGTCGCATCCGATCCCCTCCCTCGTAACCTACTTTCTCTTCTCGAAGCACTGGAAACACACACACACACACTCGGGCACTGAGCTCTCTAATGTAACTCGGTGAGCAGAAATAGGCCTGCTAGCATGCACACATGCATGTATGATGCATGCAGCATCGTTCTCGACCCTGCCACCTTCCAATGGTCACCTCCTGCGTGAGCATGCCAACCAAGCCTGTCTTAGTGAGTGTTGTGGCCTGGAAGAAAAGTCCAATTTTTTGCAACCAACAATGTTTCCAAGATTAACCGATGTTAGTACTATAACAAATAAATATGCATAATTGACAATACATGTTGTGAAAAGACCATTTTCTGACAGCTGATCAACTAAACAGCTGATTAAGATTTGAGAAGAAAAATGCATATGGCACATCCAACCAGGATTTCTTCATGTGGTGTCTAAATCTGGTGGTTCACCATTGTGCACAGTTTCAATTCAAAGCAGATGTCGTGATTGGAAATGACACTGACCTTAATTCCATTCAAATACCACACACAGGCCCATTCATTGTTTCCCATCGCTGGATCTGATATCAAAAGAGAGAGTGGTCTAAATGTCACAAGCAGGAAGCGTTCAGTGTCCCTCTGCTGGATGCTCATCAAAGCTCGTCTCATCCTGAACTAATGCTAAATATTTGAGCGTAAGCGCTCGGCTCCTCTGAGCTCGATGCTCTCTGACAATGGCTGCGCTTTTGTATAAAAGCTGCATCATTGGCATTTTAGACAAAGACCCATGCACAGGTTTTATGACTTGTATTAGAAAACCATCTGTTCCAATGTGGGAGGGAATAAAGGATGCTTTTGATCAGTAGTCGCATTAGCCCTGCTAGCTAGCAGCATGACCTTTCCTGTTTTCGTGACCTTTCCTGTTGTAACTATCCCTGCCAGCATACTGACAATGCATTCTAATATTCCAATGATGTAACTAATACATATTTCCCCCCTTTGCCAGCGTCACTCGCGCCTATCGCGTGCCAGATGACTTCCACGCCCGTTTTCGAGCCCTCTCCCGGACGTATGTCTACCGCATCGCCCTGGGTATTTCCCATCCCTCTCAGCTTCCCCTGGTCGAACGCGACATGTGCTGGAATCTCCGCCACACGTGAGTCAACAGTGTGCGTGGATGATTCCCACTCATACAGAGCTCGATCGTATGCATGCACGCAAAGCCAACCCCCCTCCCTCCCTCCCTTGCAGAAACAATAACATGTTAGACACATGAATAATCCACATGTGCTCAGTCGCAACTGCAAATTAGGGCCAGTCGACTCAAGTCAAACGTTTTATCCGAGCCGACGTCCCAAAAACAAAGGACAGGCAAAGATGTGGGAAACAATGGATGTCGGGGTGAGAAAGAAAGAGGGGGGAATGTTTTTGGAAGAGATTTGCTGCTTACATGATGTTCTCTTGGCGGGAATTGGAAGCAGGAGCGTGATGAAACACATTTTAGGGAGCACGTACTGTAAGAGCATTTGTCGTTTCTTTTTTTTTTTTTTTTAGGGAGGGCGGAAAGTAGGCCAAGATAAGCTGCGGGCTTAAACACAAGCCGAGCAGCAACCACACGTCTTCCTCTCTCGCTCTCCTGATCAGTCTTCCCCTGCTTCCCTCCCTCCTTCCTTTCGCTTCGTTATCCCGTCTCACATTTTCAGCATCCGCCTCGTCCTTCCGCCCCCGAGCATCCCCGTTTGATCTCGTCTTTCGTCACTGCTGAAAGAAATGTCCCCCTCTCTCATCTGCTTTTGTCAAAGCCGAATCACGATGACCTCCACAAAACCAAAGGTCGTGTCTTGCGCCATCCATCAGCAATCAGGAAGTAGTCACTAACATACAGATGGAAAAATGAACACAAATACAGTCTTAAGTTATTTGTCGAGAGGCTGTCAAAGATTTGCCGAGTCATCACGTCACAGTTTAAAATGCGAGAAAACCTCGTCACGTGTTTCAAAACTGTTGCCTTTCAGGTGACGTGGTCGTACAAATTATTTTCCGTGTCTGTTGAACACGCTTAAGCAGAGTGTAAATGAACCTCGTGTTTTCCACTTTGTTCATTTCGGACCCACTGTCACGTTCCACATTTTAAATGAAGGCGTTATGCTCGTAATTAGTGAGACATTCTCTTCATTCTTCCCCGCTCGCTGTGTTACGCTCTCTCTATCAGATCATATTTGAGAGCTGACATTCGCTTGTTGAGGAAACCAGCCCACCCTCTCCACCATCCCAGCAAGCCTCACATTGGCACGCTTGAAACGCTCACGTGGCGTCGTGACTCAGAAATATGTGCAAGTTAACCAATAAATTACTCCACGGCTACAAATGGAAAGTGGGCGTTTAAATCGTGACGTCTTTCAAGTGTCGAATCACACATCTACAGACGAACCTCTAAAAAGTCCAACCGCACCAAAATATGACTTCAAAAGAACGAAATCTGTACAACTTGTCTTGTAAATATGATTTTGGTCACACTTGTGTGTTGTCAGCGAGCTCGATATGGAAGCAATGAGGGAAGCGGCCACCATGTTGATCGGAACTCACGACTTCGGCAGCTTCAGGGCAGTCAACTCCGACATGCCTTTCAAAAACCCTGTAAAGACGCTGGATGTCGCCAGCATACAGCCTGGGAGAGCATTTGCATGTGAGCACTTCCACAGGTAAACAGGGTTGAACGAGTAAAGTAGACATGCAGTATTGTTAAGCAAATAGGATATCGGAATCATTCATATGAATGAATAATGACCTACTAATTTGAGGAAAAGGTCTACCAAATGACAGATTACTGTCAAATGTTTTTTGTACGCATACCAAGATGGTAGACGCATGCAAAATGGATACTCTAACATGGTTCCATGGTATCTTGCAGAGAGATTCCATTTTGGGAGTTGACTTTTCAAAGCAAATCATTTCTATACAAGCAGGTACGTTGCATTATGTTCCGCTGCACATATCCAGTTTATTCCCATATCGTCCCATTAAAACTCTCCTGGAATTCTGTAATCACAGTACCTTGTTACTTCTTTAAAGATCCCAAGCTAAACTGTGTCATTGTTGCTTCAGGTGCGCAGAATGACGGGGGCCCTCGTGGCCGTGGGCCAGGGAAGGATCTCACTCACCGAGCTGAAAGACATCATGGAGGCTCGGGACACTCTGGCGTATCCACCGAAACTCCTCGCTCCACCCCGTGGCCTATTCCTCACCAGGGTGGACTACAACGAGTCGGGTAAGTAAGCAATTAGTTAAATCACGGATTATGCTTGACCGAGACTTTTTTCATATCAATTGTAAATGACTTAATCCTTTATGGGAATTGTACAAGCAATGTATTAAATAACACAAGCAATCAAATACATTCACCACTGTATGCATCTCATGGGGCTTCATGTATTGCTTCACAGTATCTGTAGTGTAGAAAAAGTTAGGTTTGATATGTTACTGAAAAAAAAACTATTTTGTGTTCCATCAGATCTGCTGCTCTCACCAAAAACCTCAACTGAAGTTTTGATGAGTGATGCACAAACTCCAAACTGAACCTCCTTTAATAAAGTTTTTATTTAAGCCTCTCTGGTTAATACTGTTTTTGTTGTATGACACATAGGACGCTGCAAACAGTTGACCACCTACACATTTTTATTCAAATGAATACATGACCGTATCCGCAGCTCAACTTTTCGACCACACAAACAGTTGAGCTGATCTTGTTCTAAACACATTACTCTTAAGACTACTTCCTGTGTGTCCATGAACACAAAGGTATCTTCTAATATCAAACATGGTTTACAACATGGGGAGTGTTTCTGCTGTGTGCGCATCTAAACAGACCGTGGCATACCACACACACATGCCCACCATGTGTTACGCTACATCCAAATGAAACTGCATACACGGTTTTGTTTTCACAGATGATCCATGTGGATATTTAGTACTCAAGCCTTAAATTTGGCTGCATGTATTTCCTGCAAACAGGAATGAATAAAAGCGGACCACCGCCACCAGTGTTGACAGTGCCAGTGGGAACCAAATGAGGTTTGTTGAAGGTTCATTCTGACCCTTTACAGTCCTTCAATGATTTGAAGGACTGATCTCACATGTTCAGTCACTGATACATACAGCCAATCTTTTTTTTTTCTTCTTCTCTAAAACTGCGACAGTTAAAGTTGAACCTCATGAGGAATGTGTTTTTGCACTTCTCAGAAGTGACACTAAATAAGTCACACAATTTATTTGTCCCCGTAGATTTTAAATGTGTACACAAGTACACGGCCTCTATTATGCGACCATGTTTTTTTAACATAGTAAATCTGATTGGCATAGGTCCTCAAGTCAATTCAGCATTTGGTTTAAGAGTTCAATAGATACAAATTTCAAGTGTCATTCAGCATGTGAAGTCCAATATTTTGGATTACCAATAACAAAAGTATATGAATACATAATGCACTTGAGGAAGGCTTTGTGTATTTATCTCACTCACAATCATTGAAAACTTTGTAGTTTGAATGAAGAATGGCGCACAAGTCCAACCCTGACTGAGGAGATTGTGAGACAAAATCACATGGAAACTTAATGGTTCAAATCTTTTAAAAAAAAAACAAGAATCACTTGACATGTTTAAAAACAACTACATGTTACAGCTGAGTAGTCTTAACACTCTATAAATAAAATTGTGAGGGACGCGTGACTGGGCTTTACTCCAGAATTATTTAAAATGTTGAGGAGTTATTTGTCAGGTCATCTCCATTTTGGCATTTGGCTACGCACCCTGAAGATAAATTGAGGTTAATTTCATTTCTTTCATGTGAGTATACTCTAAATTTGCATAGACCCTAAAATCCATCCATCAGTCATCACCCAAAATGACACCCCGGCACTCAGAGCAGCAGTATACCCAACTTCACCCTTTCGACACACTGTCAATGTTGTAATGACCTAAAGAGGATACATTCATGAAAACTGTTCATATATGTTTGAACAGCAGAGTCAAATGGGGTTTTAGGAGTTACTTGACAGTTAAGCTTTTTCAGCATTACAAAATCAAATTTTATTATAGTAAAAAGAGTGAAATAGGGTATGTTCCACAGACTGAAGTGTATGTAAACGTGCAGTATATGTGGTTTTGCCCCCTCCACCCTAACGGCTTAAAATACAAACTTAAAAAGCCAGCATAAAGAAGCATACAGTCTTTGCAGAGCGCAAGTCTAGCTGGCGTCCACTTTGTCAGCACACTTGTCTTTCAATTGGCGATTTTCTCAATTTCATCCAGATCGTGTGTGTCGAGTTTTTCAATTTTCTTATCTGGAAAAGAGAAAAACAGCGAGTGTTTTTTCCTCCAGTGGACGAATAAAAATGCACATATGTGTATATATATACACTACATTGAACCTGGCCAATACAATAGATAATGGCAAGGATGAATACTTACTAAAATGCTCCTGGATCCTGTTGAGAATGTTCATACTCATTCTGCTGTCCACCATGTTGATGGCCAGCCCCCTTTTGCCGAACCGACCCGTGCGGCCAATCCTATGCAGGTATGTCTCGTTGTCTGGGTTACCCTCCTGGTCTACAGGCAGGTCAAAATTGATCACCACCGATACCTGCTCCACATCAATTCCTGGTGGACAGACAAAAAAAAAAAAACAAGGCGAGAGGTGATAGGGGAAATTGACGTTAATATTTTCAATGTATGAAGAATACATACGGTATCTTCTCTAATAGCATACAGGGTGTTGACACTCAGAATACATGTTAAAACAATATTACAAAAGCAATTGATAGGGAGAAGTGGAAGACTAAATAATTGTTAAATATCCACATATTTCATAATTATCTTGCACGGGTCCCTCACCTCTGGCACAGACATTTGTGGTGACAAGCACCTTCTCCTTTCCATTCCGGAAGCGTTCAATGACAGCTGCCCTCTGCTCTACTTGCATCTCCCCGCTAAGCAGCGCCACCTGGTGGTTCTCTTTGGAAAGCTCTCCCGCCAGCCAGCCTGCGGTCTTCCTTGTCTGGATCGCATGAAGGAAAGCAGAGTCACCAGTTCATATACCAGCCAGACACTCAAGGAACATAATGAATTTATGCGCCGCCAGTCTTGTGACGTCCTTAATAAACTCTGGAACATTTCTCAGGAAAATGTGATGCCATTTATAATCTATCAATCGGAAAGTGCTGGGTGAAGGGAAGTGCCTCACATGGCAGAAAATCATAGCCTGGGCTATGGTGATGGCGCCATAGATGTTGCACAGGGCTTCAAACTTTTCCTCCTTGCTGTTGCACAACACATAGTACTGCTTGATAGTATCCAGCGTCTCCTCCTCTCTTTTCAATTTGATGATATTTGGGTCAGGCACGACGCGCCTGGCGAAGTCCCACACGGTCTCCTCAAACGTAGCTGAGAACAGCAACATCTGGCAGTTTCTGGGCAGCATCCTGTGTAGCAAAGAACAAATTAAAATCGTAGCATCCTTTAGTGGAAACTCGAAATCCGAACTCCCACATTTGTCAGGAAACCTTTTTATTAATATTCATTCTTACCTCTGGATGCGAATACTCTGGTCTTTGTGACCCTGCGTTGCGATCATGACATCAGCCTCATCCAGCACAAACACCTGAATCTTCTCGGGATCAATGAACTTCAATTTGCTGCACCAGTCCAGCATGGTGCCGGGCGTGCCAATGACTATCTGTTCCTGAAGCTTCACGCCTCGCTGCACTGGAAAATTTTCAAAGAAACTTTGTCAACACAAAACACACGCCGAGGACCAGACGAGAACGTCGACATGGCACTCGATGTGAACTTACGCCTATTTCCTCGTATGGCGTAAACTAGTTTGACTTCAGGGTAGTTTTTGCCCATCTGCTCAATGACTTTGCCAGTCTGAAGCGCCAGTTCATAGGTGGGTGACAAACACAGGCACTGGTGGAAAAGGAAAAAGAGATTTAGAAATCTAACTCGCAGGTCACACAAGGACTAAGGACAAACCCATCTGCGGTCATTTGGATCACTGATAAAATGTCTAAAAAATAACCTGGGGATATTTGTGGTCTGGATTGACGTGGCTGAGCATGGCAAGCACAAAGGCAGCGGTTTTTCCTGTTCCTGACTGAGACTGGGCGATTAGATTCTGTGGACTAAACAGAAAAATCAAACTGACTTTAGTCACATCATATAATTAGTTCAGAAAAGCAGCACATCACAGTCAATGTACAGCATACTCACGGTTCAGCGAGCATCATGGGTAAGGCGGTCTCCTGGATTTTGGAGGGCCGGTTAAAACCCATGCCATAGACACCCTGAAGGAGCTGTGGTTTACTGCACATATGAGAAGAAATATTTTTGGTCTATTGATCAAGTTCGGCAGGAATACAACAAATTGGGCATGTAATGAACATCGAGCACTTCTGCCACACTTTTGCAGAACACAAATTTTATTTTTCCCTTTTCAATACGAGCGCATCTGCCGTGGTGTGTAATGTTTATTGGATAACATCCACAGACATGAGCTCATTCGTCATTTATGGCAGACGCACCAAATCACTGCCAGGACACACAAGAGGGATTATGAATAAATTAAAGAATGATACACTTACAGTCGCAACTCCTCAAAGGATTTTACAGAGTACAGTGGAGAGTTGGGATCCTTCTGAAGAACTTCAACTTGATTTGTGGTGTTGACAAGATTACTTCTGATTAACTTGTTCAACAATGACTGGGCCGCTTTGTCTTCTGCGGAAGAAAAAGAGAGTAGAAATTGCGTTTTTAAGATGGGAGGAATTGTTAGTGATCTGAAGGACCATGCAAAGCATACGAGTAAAAGCGACCATGTTAAACTTGCGTATGCAGTGGCACCTCTACTTACGAACGCCTATACTTGCGGACATTTTGAGATACGAACGGAAGCTGCGCGAATTTTTTGCATCTACTTACGTGCCGATTTTCCACTTCTGAACCGACGCATCAGCAGCCCCCCTTTTTGAGATACGATCCGGACCCGCGCAATTTGTTTTGCATCTATTTATGAACCAATCTTCGACGCAAACTCATTAATTGCACCAAAAAGTAATGACGAGTATGTGAACACATTGCAAGGAGTATGTGGAAGCATACAATAATTTCTTAGCATGACTTATTTTTTTCTGTGTCTTCTCAGTGTGGAAAGTTATAATATAATATAAATACCATCATTGGACCACATCTTTTTATTTTGATGTTCTACCTTTTTGGTTTAGAATATAAACTGCATCATTGATCAAAGCTTTTTACTTTGATCCAACTTTTGCTCTATTGGATCACAGCTTTTTACTTTGATGTTCTACCCTTTTGCTCTATCATGTCTATTCGGTCAATAATTTTGACAGCGTAATTGTTGTGAGGAGCGTTTGGGGTGACAAAACAATTCAATTACTGTATGGGAATACATAATCACATCAGCTTACCACGGTCATCTTCATCTGTAGTCTTTCCTGGAGTCTTATCTCCCGCTTCTGACTTTCCAAAAGTACTGCCTGCTGATGATACAGATGTTCCTTAGCAAAATCACTTTATAGCCTTTTCATGCTTAAAATTAGTCTCATCACTTTGCAAACATACCGTTTTCTCCAGGTGCATCCTTTAGTTGAAGGTTTCCAATCTGTAAAAAAAACAGTTTACCACAGTTGACTAGGAAAACACGTTAACGGCAGTAATGGTCAACTGTTATATATATTTATAAACGTGACCCTGAAACATAAAACTTGGAAAGCACAAATCTAGAAGAAGCCAATGCTTCTTCTTAATCAGGTTAAGTTATTTTGGAACCTCTTGCATCATTCAGTTGCCAGCCAGTTAAAGCTGTCTGAATGAATTACCTCTTTGATGGTAGCTTCAGCAAAAGCTAGCAACGCACAAGGCACGCAGCCATTCTTTACCGGCTAATTTGGGGCATTTTAGCGCTTGCATTTAAACTAAGCAAATATCCAAAGGCACGGCAATACACGCAGATTTGTGTTGAAACAATGTCTGTCTTAACGCCAGACAAATAGTAAGCATTCATTTTTTACAGCGCTAGGCCTGTGACAAAAACATCTTCAAGGCTAACTCAACATAAACTAGCATATTTACATTTACTGATTCTGCTCCCGCTTCCTGTTCGTCAACAGCCTGGGCCCAAGAGTCCGAAGCCATCGTTGTTTCCCTTTGTCGTTGTTTTAAAGACTGTGTGAGAGAAGAGTAGGGTGCAGTACTTCACAGTCACAATGGCGTGCCGATACCAACTGAGTGCCTTGTACAACAGCAACGTCTACCGAGTGGAAATGAAGTGCAGGGAAACAGTTCCTCCGTATTAAAGGTTCCTAGCAGGATTTCCCTCAAACATACATAAAAAGGAATACTGTGAAAATGATTGCGATGATTTTACAAAACAAAAGTGTCAAAATTCAAAATTATGTCTAGGTTCGAAGATTACCCTGTTAGAGCTAATATAAAATTTGAAGACGACAGTATTTTCCATTTATACTTATTACTAATTAAATGTTATCAAGCGTCTTTGGGTTTTTGAAAAGCGCTATACAAATTTAATGAATTATTATTATTAATGTTTGATAATGTTTTCATGGACACTGTCAAGGCAGTATCAATGTAACTTTATAATGATAATACTTATATCATAATCATCCATCCATCCATTTTCTGTACTGCTTGTCCCCACATAATAATAATTAACCACAGAAAATATAACAATGTCCTCACACGCACATTCACACAAGCACATAGAGTGCAAATACTTTCTCTCCGTTCCTGCTGCTCTAATGTGTCTGGTTGTGTGTTTGTGCATGCACACGTGTTAGTGTTTGCCATCACACAGGGCGCATACTCAGGGTGACCTCTGCAGTCAGGCCACTGTGGCTGTCTGTCTCCTCTTTAATTGAATAGAAAATTGATTTCACACATTTCACCATGCAGTTTTACGCGGAGTGATAGATAGAAGATGACACTGGCTTGGGATTGTGCTGCAGAAGATTGCATTGATCGCAGTTCCCTCAACTGGAGGTCAACACACGGTGCTCTTTGTTCTGTGTGTGAGTCCAAACCTCTCGTATGCCTTTTGCATAACATAGTAGATGAGTGAAACGTCACAACATGTGAGAATGAGCATGCTTGGAGGTGCTTATTATCAGTTTTGGAGAGAAATTTGTCGAAAACCTGAAGGAGCATTTATACGGTAACATCCAATCACATGCCTCGCCACAAATATCCATGGCAACTGAAAAAGTAAAAGATATGAGCTCTCCAGGGAATTGGGGAAAGAGAGAGAAGGACTTGCAATCTCAAAATAAGGACTCATTTTATGAAGACATGAAGTTGAAATTGGATTTCTGCATACTATCATGCATTATTGCTCACGTAAAGTAGCTTTGCTCTTGGTTATGTGGTTTCATATTTTGACTCTACTGAAAATATGTAAGTGATAGATGCTATTTAACTGAATAATTGCACATTACAAAATATTTGTAATGAGGTAGATGATTTATTAATTATGTTATTGTGCATATTTTTCAATGCATTATTTCACAGGTTGCTGGTAAACATGGCATGGATGCATCAATGGGTGCGAAAATACAGCGGTTGGACACAGGCGTGGAATGAGAATGCATAAGGAGGGGCCTGACTACTGGTTGGTATTCCTCAGGCTTAGAGCCATAGAGGCTGATGGTGCAGAGTGGACATCACATTGGAATTTCAATCGGGATGAGGCAGCTTTACTGCTTTGGCCTGTGAGATTTAGCTTTTGTGTACATGCTGTTCTACCATCTCGATCAAAATAGCAATGAAATGAATAAGAAAATAAGATCGGAACAGGATGTTTAGAAAGGACAAGAATCCATGCCAAAAAAGATCAAAATGAAAACAAAACATGTCAATTCACATGTTTGTTTCAGCCCACACAGACCCGCCCCATCCAAAATCATGCTGGATATTTTTGACTTGATCTTGGTGACTGACAGGAAAACACCAAAGCCACCTTGCAGACTGATCCTGTTGAGATGAAAATGAATATTGGTGCTCAGCATTTTACAATTGAAGTTTTCCACTGCAGTTCTTTGTATATGCCCTTTGTCGTTTAATGTTTGAGTGACTTTGTTTTAATGTTGATTTTTTTTCCCTAGGATCAGTGTTCCTATTTGTTTCAAGGGAGACTTCGTTCCACCAACTCGTTGAGGAAACAGCTGGATTGTTACGTAAAGCACAATAGGGACAAAACAGCCCGGAGCCCTTTTGTAGAACGTGAAACAAGATTAGTTGGACTTTCCGTTAGCTCAGTGTAGTTTGGAGTTCACTTCTATTGATGATCATCAATCGTCCATGCTCATTCATCTTATCAGGGCCAAAGAGCTCCAAGGCTCTCGAGCCCCGGCTGAACAATTTTCAATTCCTTAATAAGTTATTGATGCCGGGCAGTCAAATTGCATATCAATAATGTAGAGGAGCTCAGTGCAATGTTGATACAAAACACCCTCAGCTCATTCATGCTCAAAGAACTGCCGATATATGTACTATGTTTGCTCCCACGTGATCCAGTGGTGGCCTCAAGCAGTGATCCAGAGCGTATGAGTCAGCTTTATAATGTTATATATCATACCTGTGGGAACTCGTGCCTTGCTGAAAGTTCTCATCTGAGTGGTCACACTGCAGGTGGAGTTAAAGAAACAACAACAACAAAAAACACCATTTAGCAAAGAGAAAAGCGGAAATGATTTTCCATGTCACTCATTTAAGTGTAAATGAAATCAGCCTGTACTGTATTTCCTATTTTGAAAGCAGCAAGTCAATTTGGAGAAAGAAAGCTTACAAATGTCACCATGACCTCTACTCTCAGGCTTATTGAACAGTCACACTCTGATTTTGGGTGCGGGCCAGTCACACATGTAGGACAAATTAATGAACCAATGGCCAATTTCCATCTGGGTCAGCATCTTTTATTCACAAGGCACGCGCCGTGCACAGTTACATGTCATCCTGCTCCCGAGGGCCCTGTGGAGACCCACTCTGCCAAAGCGAGATGGTCCATCATTTTGTTTTCTTTTGAAAATAATCTCCAAGTAATAAATTAGCTGGGGGCCCCTTAAGCGTTTCCCTTTTGTTGACCATCCCACTTTGGATATTCAAGACTAGTGTGTGTGTGTGTGTGTGCACCTGTGTGTGTTTGTTCGGAAGACGTCAGCTTGCTATTCGCAGATTCATGGTGCTTTACCCATGTGCATGAATATAAAGACACGTGATACCCAGAGTTTATATTGTAGTCTGTCTGCAGCAATAATAATAGGTATTGTATTGTTGTTGTATTATAAATGACTTTCTTTCTATTAAAGTGATGCAGGGTCCAAGAGAGAGAGAATAAAAAAACATTGTTTTCAGCGGCTGCAAGTCTTTTTAATTGATGAACTCCGCATGACCCCGTTTCTGGTGCACACTGCACTGTGATGCATCACGCCCAATATGATTTGGGGAATAAATTAAAGCACACGAGGAAACGGCTTGTTCCAAAAGATGGAAATTAGCTGTCATAACAGAACCCTGGAATACACAGCTTCAGGTACACATACACAGACACTACATTCAAAGTTCTATTTTTAAAGACAATAATATTACACGGTGGAAAGAAAACACATTTATTCTTCTTGCTGTGGTTTACAGCAGCAGCAGGTCTACAAGTACATCTTATCACACAGAAGGATGTTTTTAATACTTGGTCACCTTATGGAGAGGACGATATATTCGTGTTAAACAACATTCGGTATGATGCAGCACACTAAAAGCACAAAAGTGGAAATGCAATGAAATGAAGTTGTTTCTTTGCGCTTGAAAACAACACTGCACCAAAATGAAGCTCGATCTCAGCCGTTGATTCCTCAGCGTGGACGTGAAACGGCAACTGAGCAACTAGGCAGAGAGAGAAACGGAGAGAGTGAGAGACTGGGGATGTGGTTGCTATAGAAACCATCTGGTGGGTCTGAACGGTTTCTCACTGGCATTCATTTCATCATTGAGAACTCGCTCTCTCTTTCTCTTCCCTTCTTCCCTCCATGCCTCTCTTATCTGCTAATCTCTCTGTGAATCTTCCTCGCATTATACTTCCTGTTCTCCTCACTTGTTTAACGTTAATGCAGCATGCTCCCTTGTTTGATCCTTTTAGTTGCTTTTCCAAATTTTCATGGCTCTGTCCTGACAGTCCCATCTGCCCGACTTGGATTCTTACCCTCTTGTTTAAACAGCACCCAAGGACAATGTCCCCGGGCCAAGAATTTGCTAAAAATGACTTCAAACTGGATTGCAATCTAAGAGCCACCACAGTTGAAAGATTGACGTCATCTGCAATCACTAATTTAACGGCAAGCAAAGTGGCGTTTAACAGACTTACTGCACCATCGTTTCAATATTTCACTAAATAAACAAAAGCAAGCTGTTCAGATACCTTCAGGGACTTTTAGGTTTCCTCCGAGTGGTCGTCCTGTCAGTCGGAGAATACTTGACCCCACAGCCAGTTCAGCACATATACAGGAGCCAAAAGCCTCTTCATTCACACAAATGAAGCTTTGAGGTCAATGCCCCAGCTCCAAGGTTATGAGACAAAATGCTGAAGAGGTTGTCTTGCCGTGTAAGAGAGGTCAGAGTTGTCAGGAAGGAAGCTAACAAGCTATTATTTATGTCCAGCAAGTATTTCATATGTCATACCTTGAGAGACAATAAATATGTCAGACTTATAGTTAATAAAACTTCCCTTTGAGCCCCAGAGGTAGTAATTAATTCAGCGTGGAGTATAATTGCATAGCTGAGATGGCGTCCCAGAATTATTTCACGTTCAAGTCTGCCCAGCTGGAAGTGAACGGGATCTGTATGATGTATGTGTATCCCCCCGAAAGCGGTTTCCAATATTTTGTCCCAGGTGAGCAAACAACAATTGTGTTGTGGGACAAAACTCATCTTGAAATTTCGCTTTCCCGATGAGGTAACGTAGCGCAGTAGAGTATTATTATGCCCGAAGTGTGCAGCCTCTTATCCCATGTGAGGGAACAGGCTGTTGCTGCAGTAAGCGGCGTGCATCGTCATGGTTGACTGCTGTCTCGGAAGAAGGGACCGACCGGCATAATGTGGTCACGCCACGCAGTGAATAGGCACTTTGGAGAGATAAAAGAACAAGGACCATTCCATTACAGTTAGCTATGCTATCAAAGCCCAGGCTCGGGGAAAAGTGTTCCGCAACCCACCGCAGTATCCATCCGGCAGCACGAGGTGCATCTGTTACCATGGTAGCGGAACCTAGGCAGCCCCTTTCATGTCTGTCAAGAGGAGGAGGAGGAGGAGGAGGAGGAGGAAGAGGAGAGACATGCAATATGTTAGTCCGGCCTGCGGTTGAAGCTGAAATAGACGTGCGTGCTTGGACGTGTTGTCGTCCCTTGTATTTACGCATTCCCTGCCCACATCACGGCGGTCCCCGCTCGCTGACACTGGCTCGTCACACAACATAAATCATTTAAAGGTGGAAATGTCACGTCTCATCAGTGTCGCTCACGCCTCAGTGCACCCGCTAGCACCATTTGCATCTGCACGACCATGAACTTAAAGCAGCACTTGATTCAAAAGACCGGCTGAGATTGATGGATGCAAACAACAACTTTATTATTGCAATTCGCCATTTGGAGATGAAAGTGAAAACAACAGCACAACGCATGTTTTTATTTTTTTATTATTCTTTGTTCATTTGTATCCCATTCCCGATTCCTTCCAATCGTTCAGATGAATGGGACGCTACTTTCTCACAGTGGAAAACGCCGATTTAACCGTCCTTGGCAGCCAGATAAACAATCTAGTATCAACTGTACACAACACATCTGAAATGTCTGCCAAGTCCAACCCTCGTCATATAAAACTAGACTTTTGTGTTTTTGCTACACTTGTAAACATTACAAAACAAAACAAAAATCCACCTTGTCATTCCTTCAACAGTAAATAGTTTGTTATCGCCTTTATTACAAGATATGAGGCCACTGTACAAATAAGAGTGAACGATACAGTACAGTATTAAGACTGCTGCTTGAGGTTTGTCATTCAAAGCTGTTTCACGAGGTGCTTCAAGAATACACACAAGAAGTTCTGCTGCTGTGCATGCATGATTTTAACGTCGCCATGCATGAGTTGGTATTTTAAGTGTTAGCCCTAAAAGAACAACAACAAATAACTTTTAGAAGTCAATGTAAAAGCACAAAAAAAAAAAAAAGAACGACTTGTCCGGTGCAGCACAGTATTCACCTCAGGTTTGGCACACACAAAATGATGCACAATATAAATAGTTTAGCAACAGTACAGTCATATCAACCAATCAAGGTGAAAGCCCGGAAGCTCACACGCATAGGTGGAAGGTACGTCATAAATAAATAAATAAATGTCAGCTGCAAAAGGTAACAAAAAAAAACCAGGCAACATCGAGAATCAAATTGGGCAAAAGAAAATCCTCAACATACATAAACAACAAAGATTCACTGCAACACATTGTTTCCCCCAAAACAAAGAGAAATAGATACCAAACTTGTGCAAGAAAATGTATTCCTATATACAAATGTATACACTGATATATATATATATATATATATATATATATATATATAATCTTGACCGTTATAGCAGAAATGTGTGCTTTAGTTTCTATTTAATATTAATTTCTGCATCCTCTCCCTGATTTCTCTCCTTCGCCCCACCCCCTTCTCCATCCTTCTCCAGCTTTTCGATTTATGGCAAAACCCCTTCTTCTAGGGTGTGTGTGCTGGTGGGGGTCCACCTGGGGGTCTCTTTGCTGCCGCTGTGTGTGCATCTCCCATATGGCCGTGACTGCCATGGAGAGGAGGGTGTGTGGAAGTGCTGCTTGCTGCCACATGAAACAAAGTGCTTATATACAATGTCTTTGGATTACAACGGGTAAATATCATCATTTAAAAAAAAAAAAAAAAAATTCAAGAGTGTCTTTAGGGAGGGGGCATTTCTACGCATCCGCCGGGGTCTTCTCTGTACCATTTTTCAGTGCATCGTCATTGCCGGCCTCATCCTCGATCACCACTGCGGATGACAGAAGGAGCGTGTTAATGAAGAGGGCTTAGTGTCTGTCTGACTGACAAATTAAAGCTCATTATCATTGTTTGTGCCAAGCGGCTTGTGGAGGTAAACAAAATAATAATAATTATGTGAATGCATGCATGAAGCACCTGTGCTGGCCTTAGAGGAGCAGGACATGCAAACAAATGCATAAATGATGCACATACTGTACATGCAAGTGCGTGTTGTGCTTGTGCACCACGTCAAGTGCGCATGTGTGTGCGTGGCAGGCAGTACAAGTCACACATTGGGATTCACCATCAGGAATGCAGCACATACATAAAGACTCTTTTTTTTGGGGTGCAAATGGTAATTAAGTCAGCGTAAAGCGTTCATCTATGGGGAGCAGTGAGCGTTTTAAAAGCATTGCGCATCTGACTTGTGCTGCACAGCCAATAGCAAATGAAAAAAAACACAATAAAGAACACAAACGCAATAATTTCAGGGGGGGGGGGGGCACATCCAAATAAAGGCTAAAGTGGCGCAACCAACATAACACGCATGCCAATTTAATTCAATATAATAAAAAACATGTACCTACCCCGTTTGCTGCGGCCTATTTGTCCCAGCTTGGGCGGACGTTTATTCTGCGAACCGTTGAAGAAGTTGTTGGTGTCTTGAAGGCGACAGGTGAAGGAAAGGTGTTCCTCGTCGCCCTCGTTCCCATAATGACTGACTTTTTCTTCGTTGAAAGGCAGCACTTCCGACATTTTCAGATGCGTCTTGGAGCAAAACACGAGGCGCGCAAAGCTTGAAGCTCCTCGCCGATCGCGTGAACAAATACAATAAAAAACAAAAAGAGAAAAAAAATAGAACGACACACACGACGCAGGCACGATCGAGTCTTATGTTGTTTACCCGCAACACACGTGTGTGTCTCAGGAATAAAACACTGGAAATGTCCTTATATCATCCAATCGTGCAGCTTGGGCAACATTATTTAAAAAAAAATCCTTATTCCTTTTCTCTCCGCTCTCCGTCGATGGTTGTCTAAAAAAGAGAAGCGTGTTGGTTTGGTGATGGAGAATCGCGGTGGTTGCGCCCACTGCACGGAGTCGCTGGCGCGGAAAATGTGAGGGAGAGATGCAAATAGAAGAGCGATGCAAAACGCGGATCCCGGGGAGACCTGGCGAGGGAGCTGTTTGATTGAGGGGGGTGTCTCTGGTGCAAAAGCAAAGCAAAACAAAACAAAACGCATTGACAGAAAAGACACAATTTAGGATCCGCTTCCAGCTCAGTAGGATTTGCACTCAGAAACTATGGCGCGTGGATGTACTGTGTGGGAAATCCAGTTGACACGACGAGGCAGAGATGCCAAAGCATGGAAGACACAATTGTGCAGCTTATTTGGACAGCAGGAATGAGGAAAAGACTCGGGCCAGTAGGTGGCAGTATCGTTACAATTTGACCTTTGGCCTCTAAGTGCCCTTGTTTTTCAATACTCTGATTGTGTTATATTTAATTTCATAACAATTTCATTGTAAAATACATTTTAATCTTAACCCCAGTAACAACCAACACAAGGATGAAAGTAGCAGGAATACTTTTATTGACTAGTTTATTGGAACATAGCTGTGTGTAAAAAGAAAAACATCAAATATAGTTTTATTACTACATGTAGTATTCATTTTTTCTATGGCACAGCTTTACAGTTCTATATAAAATCATTCTAACCTTCCTTTTACTATATCTACAGAACCTAATGTGGTACATTTATCAGTGAGAAACACTTAAGAATAGACACCATCAGAACTTTCAAGAATGTAAAGTCT
This sequence comes from Syngnathus typhle, assembly GCF_033458585.1. Classification (NCBI taxonomy): domain Eukaryota; kingdom Metazoa; phylum Chordata; class Actinopteri; order Syngnathiformes; family Syngnathidae; genus Syngnathus; species Syngnathus typhle. The sequence continues at coordinate 9,851,955 of NC_083748.1, forward strand.
TTGTTTAAATAATTAGAGAAACAAGACATATAAAGGCGTAAGATTGGCTTCGGCTCACTCAAGACCTGAATGAAAACAAGCGTGATAGAAAATGGATGGACAGACGGAAAGCTTATTGACACACACAGACACATCTCCCCTCTTGTACCACATTGAGCGTCATCTGAATAATTTATGCGCTACCCAAGAGACACGGCTTTGTATGACCTCCCGCAGTCACGTTTCCTGGACAGCCATTCATCTGACCTCAACCCGAGGAAACCTCAACAAATATTGTCATGATTTACTAGAAATACAAGTTGCACTGTAAAGAAATAATGTTACCTGTGATTGTACGACAAGCATCAAACATCTTGAGTAGCACAAAACATGTACTGTAATTAAAAATGACAAAAACTAAAAATACTGTAACTCTCAGCCATGGTTGTATATGCAGATGTATTTGTAGGGATTGTGGTTTAATTTGATTTAAATTTCAAATGAAAAAAAGAAATAATCATAATCAAAGCTTTAGTTTCTATATTATTTGGGAGTGACAAACCTGTTTCAAATCAGGAGTTGTAAGAAACCTGGAAGTAATATTTTATGGCTTGCAACCATTAACTGTAGAATTTTTGGTTAAATATTGATTGAGAATATTTGTCATGGAAAATATCAGGTTATAATTGTTGTTATGAAAGCAAATGCAAGTAGATTAATCTGCAGTTCATTTTTGATCACAGATTTATTCATTATTACAATTATTGGATTGATGGGAAATGGATTTATTTGTTTAAATTTATTTTTAAATGGCTCAGCTTCCACTCGTTACAACTGCAAGCTGTCGGCAACAGCAGGTGGTGTCTGCTGCCAACTGCTGTAAACCCCACGCTACTGCAGTTTTACTCTTAATTCGTAATTAAAGTACAAACTAGTGAGGTCGTAAGTGACAGGTAGCCACTTGTTTTTGATTTTACCACAGTTTAAAACAATTACCAAGCATCTCATTAACATGTCTCTGAGATGCTCCCATCAAACTATTTCAGAGATCAAGAATTACGGTACACCTTACATCATTGTACATTGACGAATATCATTGATTATTAAACCAAAGGTAATATGAGCTAAGGTTAAGGGTCGGGCCTTCGCATTAATCAGTACCCAAGAAGTAGTTCTCATTGTCAAAAGGTTGCTGACCCTTGCCTTACATCATTAATTTGACCTTGTCTGGATATTAGTCTGTTTTGAGGAGGCGGTTTATTTGGTTTGAAGGCACACAAAACAAATGACACTCCTGACACATGGATTGCTGACGTCCCAGCAGGTGATTGGCTGGGACTGACCCTCTCCCCATTCCCATGTGCCACTGCTCCATTCACATTTAAAACCTGACAACCAAACCTATTCGCAGTGATACAAGAAGAACCCAAATGGACCAAGTCAAATACACGGGAGAGCTGGTGCACACCGAGGATATGGGATCAAGAGGTTTGAGCAAGGAAACGGTGAAAAAACTGATCCACCACTCTCATGAGGCAAAGAAGCAAGCATACTGCCCTTACAGCAAATTCAGGGTTGGAGCTGCTCTCTTGACCGTTGACAACTGCTTGTTCACAGGTAGAGTACTTGATTCGAGCCTCTTCTGAGTAATAATTGAATTAACTGTTCTTCATATTTATTTTAATTGGTATTTCTGGGGTGGAAAAGTCATGTGATTTCTCAGATGAAATCAGCGATTAAGGGTAATAAATCAATTCATTGTTGGGGAAAAATGGATAAGGAAAAAGGCAGTACAAATTGCACAGACCACTGTAATAAATAACCAGCCTAGGATACTCGGTAACTATTGCAGGGAAGGGGTAGGTGGGGGTAAAAGAACATTGAAGAACATCTTTTTTGTTGCTACTTTAAATAATTTTTCTCCGTTCTAGCAAGGAGTCCAGATTTTGATTTTATTTTGATGCAATTGGAAGCAAGAGTAATACTTATTAAAACACTGAGTTTATATCAGTATGAATCAGCCCTATTAGTAGTATTGTACTATTTTAAATTTTATATACTGTATTTTTAACTGCTGATTATTTGCTATGATCATCTTTATTAACTTATAACTTCATTCGACCCCTCCATAGGGGAACTTTTTTTTTTTTTTTTAGCATTCCAGTAAACCGCTATGACCTTTTTTTTTTTATTGTCATCCATCACAAACAGCAAAGGCCGCCCTGGCAGGGATTTCAATCATTATCAACAAGTTCAGTTTGTGTTGTTGGCCTTTGCAAAGCTTTTAGCTATTCACGTGTCGTGTGCTTGGCAAAATGTTTGGAAATGGGGGTGGGTGGCGGGGGCTGTCAAAGAGCTGAGAGTGCAAAGGCTGTTTGATTCCCAAACACACCAGGTTCACAGAACCACCTGGTTTTTTTCCTGAGGGGTTTATTTGCTTAAATGAACAGTCAATGAACCCAGTGATTGAGAAGTGCCAAGAAGAAGGACTTTTATGTAATGGTGCACAGGAAAAAAAAAGTAATAATACCAACAGTGTGTTTGATAATTTAAGCAAGTTATCATTATTTGTTTTATTTCCTGAAAATGTACTTTTGGAGATGCGAGAATTGTGCTCAACAGCTCTATTTGAGGGTGTGTTCTTTTTTTTTTTTTTTTGCATTGTGTAAGACTAGATTGTTATTATTAACACAAATCAATCTACCTCTATGCAGGATGCAACGTGGAGAATGCGTGTTACAACCTGGGAGTATGTGCTGAGAGGAATGCCATTTCAAAAGCTGTGTCTGAAGGTTACACTGCATTCAAGGCCATGGCAATTGCCAGGTAGCATGAACGCTATGATGTAAAAACATGACTCGGTTCACAGGGTTCGTTTGGCGACCTTGCCACACACGAGATGTTTAACATTAACCTGATGGTTTCTTCTTGCTTGATTGATCCGTTTGTGTAGTGACTTGAGTGACCAATTCATCTCTCCATGCGGTGGCTGCAGGCAGTTCATGAGAGAGGTACGGTACTTCATGAGCACTTATTGGACATTGCATTAGGTACAGCTAGACCACATCTAATAGATCATGCGTCTTTCAGTTTGGGTCCAGCTGGGATGTTTACCTGTCTAAGCCGGATGGGACGTACACGAAGATGAGCGTCAACCAGCTCCTGCCAGTCTCATTTGGTCCTGAAGACCTGGACATGAAAAAAGCACTGGACATACCCAATGAGCACTGAACCAGCAATTAACTGGAACTTAAACTGCACTTACCGTAACTGTTGGCACGTTGAAATTCTGTCGTGTAGACTCGTCAATACTACAAGTGCTGAATATGTCCTTGTATTTATTACTGTAATATTGTATTTATGGTAAAGGTATTTTCCTTTGTTAATAATATACATTGTTTTACGGCTGACGATACTGGATAATTCAATGTGCTAATTAGTATTGTATTAGTAAAAACACTGAATCACATATAAAAAAAAACATGTATTAGCTGAATGGAATAAAAGGATATATCAAAACAACATGCACATAATTTAATAAATAAACTTTTCAAACAAACTCTTCAAGTTGGATATTGTCAAATGCCATAAAAGTCTATTATTATTTACTCAGCAGCAAATCATTTAAACATATTAAAAAATAAAATCAAGATGATACTACAATTAATCAGTGCAAGATCTCACTTATTGACCTCCAAAGTTCATGCATTTAAAAGAGCAAAACATTGACTGATTCTGTGGGTTAGGCATCGAAACGTACCTGTCTCTCGCTCACTCATGTACAGGTGTCATGCAGATCTTATTTTTGAATTTACCTTCAAACATGTTTAACCACAGATCATTAACATCCATGATTTAGCATGTGATGGCTGTCATAATCCAATCGACCTGTTCCAAAGGTTTTTATCGTACTAGTTGTCCTAGTACGCTTTTTGTCCTCACTTGAAAAACAATTGAGCAGTTGAGTAGAATGACTATTTTCACTACTAGTTGCTAGTTGCTCATTATATTACTAGTGAGGACAAATATGGAATAAATGCTCATGCCATACAGTAGTTGTACAATCTTTCCTCAGTGTACTTCTTAATGATTAAACATTTCAGTTACTGGGTCTGGTGTAAAAAAATAAAACAAGACCAAAAAAGCATCTAAGTATGGGCAACATAAAAAAAAAAAGCATCCCGAATTGTGGACACAAATAAACCTTAGATAATAATTTTACAAACAGTAGACTGTTCTGCACAGACTTGAAGAAAAAGCAAGAACATAAATGGTGAGCACTACCTTGGTGACGCCGACCTCAGCTCTCCGTGGGGGTGTTCGCAGCGACATGGAGGGGAGGCCAGGAAGGCACATGACATCTCGGCAGCGTGCCCTCCATTAATCTCTCCATCCACAGTCCCAGGCGGTCGAGCTTGTGGTGCACGTCTATACTTGTAGCCCTACTGGAGCCTCTCTTGGACCTAACCCCATCCTCTCTGGAACGGGATCGAGAGTCTGAGCTAGACCGAGACCTGGATCGGGACTTTCTCCTACTCTCAGAAGAGAATGAAGACTCAGAGGCTGACGACGCGTCGCTCAGATCGTCCCCGACAAAGACGGGTCTGAAGTGGCAAAAGTACTTCTTGTAGCCGTTCAGGGCCAAAACGTGGCCAGAGTAGCCTGACGAGTCCTCATCTTCGTCTAGATGAGTTCCGGGGCGTGATGCGTTTGAGCACGAGCGGAGAAGTGTGGGCATCCAGTGGTGATGCTTCTCAGCGTTGAGGAAGGAGAAGTGAATAGTCTGAGTCCTGTGGTGGAAGAAACGTTCACATGACTTAACTGGCAATTGAACACAATACTAAAGCATGCTTGCCACTACTTTCAAAGACTTCTCCTTTAAAATTGAATTTGCTGATAAAAAAAAGAAATTACGTATACACTACTTTCCTCTCTATTGTGTGCTCACGTTCCGGAGAAAGAGTACTGACACTTACCCAGAGAATGAAAAGACCTCCTTGGCAAACTTGCGCAACAAGGCGTTCTTTGACGCATTGGTGAGCACCAGAACAACATTGATGTGGCCCGGCCGCAGCTTGACCAAGTTACTGGTGTACGTGACGTCAGTCAGCTCTGTGACCTCCACAAAATCCTTCTTGGGGGGTCGGCTGCATGGACCAGGGACAAGAGGATAAAACTTTTTGTTTTAAATCACATGCAGTCGCATTATTTGAACAGCAAGGAAAAACTGTGATTTGAAGAGAAATGTCCAATTGTCCTGGTTGGCTCAATTTAGTAAATTATTCTCACAGGAGACATCTTTAATAAACAATAATAAAAAGCCCAACAATTTTAATAGAGTATGGCTGTCTCCTTGGCCCTGTAGATGTATCGAGTTCTCAATATATGTAACCACAATTACCTGGAGGTAGTGGATCGACTTGATGCATCATCGTCACTTTGAGTTTGCTCCTTTGGTGCTGGTTTCCGGGGTTTGGTCTCACTTGGTTCACTAAAATCAGACAACAACAAAAAAAACAAATAGAAAAATGAATTCTCCATGCCTTAGCTGGTAAACTGTATAACAGAAAGCTCACTCTCTCACCTGAAGGCCTGAATGATTACTGTCCCGAAAAGAATGAAAAGAGCTGAGAAGATCAATGACAGGATGGGCATCATCTCTCGCCTTGAAAGAAGACACATCACATCTTAGTGGAAGTACTTTTGTTGTACTTGTGTAAAATATTCATTTGCAATGACAAATGAACTTGAAAATGTGTGTTTGTGGTACATTTGCAGTTTACACTATCAAGATAGAAGATTATATTTTCTGGGATGTTGGGATCAGTGTACCAAAAGAAATTTCCTCCTGTTTCTTTTCATCCCAACATATAACTCTTCAACTTTGTCTTACCAGTTTGAGTAGAGAAGGTCGTCGTAAATTTGATGGATGTAATCACAGGCAGCGTTCAGCCACTCAATCAAGAACATCTGAACAAAGATTGAACATTTAAAACGGTCAGATCAGAAAAATATTCTGCGGGGTGTGTGTCATATCTTACAGGGGCCATTTCATTATTGAGCTCTGGCAAGGTGGCGTCTGAGGTCAGATAGGTCGGGTCCTTCTGAAGGATCTCCAAATGCTCGAGGAGACGGTACTTGTCTTCTTCGCTGCCATTCCACCCGCCAATCACAGAGCGGTACAGCACCTTGCCACCTGAGCTCCGTCTCTCAAGAATAACCACCTGTTAGTGGTGGAGAAAAAAAAACACGTGTCTAATAATGATGACACATTTCTCCTCAAAGTTTAAAAATATATACATATATGAACATGTATTGAACGTTCGTCTGTGCATGCCACTGACCTGCGGGGAGACTACAGCCTGGTTGGGAAGAAGAGCCTGGCAGAAAGGCTGCTGCTTATGCTGGTAAACGTACACAAACCGTAGCACCTCTTTCTTATTGAACGTAGCAAAGTCCAAGAAGGCCTGATACTGGGGAAGGAAAGTTTGGTCGTCGTTGGTGATCAGCAGCACGCAATACCTGCCAAAAACAAACGGTGTCATTTCGTTCACTTTCTTCACGTGAGAACTCAAAGCGATGATCTTCGGTGTCTTACTTCCTTCGTCTGTGGAACTGCTTAACAGGACACAGCTCGTCAAACAGCTGCTGGTTGACCAGTCTAGGAACTTGGAGGAATTTGTTGTTGGAGACAAACATTTCCATGAGCTTCCAATACAGTCCTGCAGCCTGGAAGATAAAAGAAGGCAAACAAAAAAAGGGAGTTTGAACAAGATCAGTTCCACTAGTGCATTTTTACATTTGGAAACTCCAAAAATCCATATGTGGATTTGTATTTTAATACGACACAGCGCCATGCTTGTGTAATAAAGTACCTGGATCATGTCCACTGGGTTTTTGGTGTCCTCTTTAAACAGCAACAACATGGGGAAGTTTGTGTTTACGTTGAACTGGCGCAGAAGCTCGGTGTTACGTACGTCACCTTGTTCTACGTAACCAAATCGAACGTAGTCTCGGAAGGCAAATGCTAATAACTGGAGAGAACAAGGAAGAAAGTACTTTAATTTGGATGTACTGGAAGAGGAGATTACACATTTTAACATGCGCTGAAGTATTTCCTACACAAGCCTCACCTTGTAGATTATGGGGGCATTGAAGTGCTTGTCAAATACAAGAACATTGGGCTTATTTCCAACATGCCAGCTTTCCAGAAAATTCTGGTAGTTGTCAGATGTGATCTAGGGAACAAACAAGAAAATTCACAATCATATAACAGATTTCCAGGGGAATTAAAAAGAATAATTTTTTTTTTTTTAAATGTCAATTTCACTTATTGCATTCCAATATTAGTGTTATTTTGCTTTTAGGTTTAATCAGTATGATTACAGCACAAACAAAAGGGTTGATGTGATTTGTTTTCATTTCTAAAAGTGCATTCCGATTCTCCAATTTAGGAATATTTCCAAAACAACACATCTGAATTTCCAAACGTTGCCTGACAATTTTCACCCCTTTGCAACCCTAAGTTTTGTGTATCTTTTGGGTTTTTCACCTTTTCCACCAAATTTTGAGGAAGAAGGTCTTCAATGAACTGTCGCAAGTGTTCTCGACGAATGGTTTGATGGAAGAAGGTCACTCTGCCGTTCAGCAGTCCAATGATGGAAGGAGCGCGGTGAGCCCCCAACTGGTTGGCGAGGCGACGCTCATAACCCAGATCCACAATACCGATGCCCACACCTGTACAAATCAACTACAACTTTATCTCACATGGGAGAGACAAATACTGTTTGAATGTGATTGTGGGATCAGCATTAGCCTTACCCAGCGGCTCAAGTTCCTCCACAGTCTCTTTCCACACAGGCTCTATGTGGATGCACGCAAAGCACCAATCAGAGGTCACTTTGATGAGGTAAGGTCTCTTGTGGCTGTCTGGAAGGACATCGCTGTTAAACTGAGCGTGGTGAAACAAGTACTTGCTGTCAGCAAAGTCCCTGGAGCTGGACAAAACAAAAATAATATTGATAAGATTTTTAATGACATGACAGCAAACAGTCTAAAAGTATAGTCGGAATCGGAAACACTGCTCGGAGCACCTCTAATATATCATATATATTAGAGAAACATGGAAAGGGGTTACCTGGAGAAATGAAAGAAAGACTCATCGAAGTAGAAGCCGTTTTGGAAATGTTGACGCTGTGACTGGCCAAAGGGCTCGTTTTCATCTACCTGCCCGTACCGGTCAAAGTTGGCCCTTCGCTCCTCGTTCGACAAAATCTGTGTGCAAAAGAGAAAAAATACAAGTTACAGGAATTCCATACTGCCTTTTATTACGCACTGGTTCCGAGTCCTGTGTTGATACAAGAAGGCACCGCACCCATGTCCGCCGTACCGCTTTCGATTTTCACAATTTATATATATTTATTCAGTTAGAACAGTTGGGGAAAACGACGTGAAACAGATTCCACAAGGTATTAATTCAAAGTCACGTTTCACCAGAATAAGCAACACAATCTTGCAGTTCTTGTATACCACACACCTCATACGACTTTGAAACCTTGATGAACATATCTTCAGCAATCGGGTCTTTATTCTTATCTGGATGCCTGTGGAGGAAAACACATTGGGAATAGGAAATCGTCGCAATGACTGGTGGAATAACAATCACAGATGTCCAGCTGTCATTTGGTAGCACATAACTATGGGGTTGCAGATGACTCACCATTCTTTAGCAAGATTCTTATATGCCTTTTTGACTTCAGCTTGGCTCGCACTCCTGCTGACACCCAGGACTTTATAAGGGTCATAAGCAGCGGTTGTTTCTACTAAATGTTCAGTAAAAACTAGCAAAAAGATGGCGAGAGCCAGTGGGGATGGCCCAGGATGTCGGCGGTTTCTCACAGCAGTCATCGCTCGTCACTATCCGATTGCACTAACAAGTAATGGTTTTAATTAACAAACCCGCCGGGTAAAGATGCACGAAGCTATAAGCTAGCATTAAAATCCTCGTTTACTCGATCATGCTTCAGGTTGAAAGAGACATTCCGGTGTTTTAAAAGCCGGAGGTCATTATATTTCCGGCTAATGTTGTACAAATTGTCACCGAATCATTTCCGGTTTTTAATTTCAAACTAAAGGTTATATAGTAATATTATTATATATATATTTATGGAACTATATTTAGATTATGATATATAATAATTATTCTTTTGCATGGAATAAGGGGATCTATCATAAAGGTTTCTGTAATGTATAGTTGACCCCGTTGTAAGTTACTGTCCATTTAATGCGCTTGCGCAATTTATTATTTTACGATTTACTACCACTTTTCGCTTTTTTTTCTTTTTCGGAGACGTTTCCAAACCTAAGTTATATAGAGTATGATAATAAAATATGTATTTTTTGTGCTCTAATGTTTTCCGTTTGGAGGCAATGTTTCCGGTATTCACTGATCACAGCCGCCCTCGTTTCGTGGGGTAGAAAAAAAAGAACAAATCCACGTCTGCCCACGTTCTGCGAGTTTAAACCATTATGTTTACATGTTTGGGTTTTTTCTTCACCTAACTTACGCACCATGTGTGATTTTGCTTTTTGTGGAGACAGTTGCCAGAGTACGCAAGGCGCCTGGACTCGGTAGCCAACGTCAACGTTAGCAAAGCTTCACGGCCTGCTGTGGCTTGACTATTCGCAAAAAGGGCGACTTTAGTACTCAGGTAAATAAACCAACAAACTTGGCATGATGAAGGAGCGAATCTTGATTGATTGATTTAATTTAAAATCCATTGTACAGAGCTAGAATGTTAAAAATGGTATCAATGTCCGAATAGTTATAAACCTAAGTGTATGTTTTGATGACATGACCGCAAATGTTTTTTTTGTCTCCCTGCACGACAGGCTGAGCATCATGAATTTTGTTCGTCTCGTTTGCCGCCACAAGACTGCGCTGTTCCTGTGCACTGTGTGCACTTTTGCTGTGGTTCTTGTCTTCTTGGCCAAATGTACCTCAGAAACCCTGAAGCAGGGTCATGCCGATCCACCGGGATTGGCCCCCCACGCCAGCGCTTTACATCCCCGTCCGGAGCAGCACGACCGATCGGCCTCGTCCAAAGACATGTCGGCATTCCTGGTAGTCCTCATCACAACAGGACCCAAGTACACGGAGCGTAGAAGTATCATCCGGAGCACGTGGCTGTCCAAGCGGGACTCGGATGTTCTGGCCATGTTTGTTGTAGGAACTCTAGGGCTTTCCAATGAAGACCTTCAGAACCTCAACGTAGAACAAGGACGGCACAAGGATCTGCTCCTACTGCCTGACTTGAAAGATTCTTACGATAACCTAACCATGAAGCTGCTGCACATGTATTCCTGGCTGGACCACAATGTGGACTTCAAGTTTGTCCTCAAAGCAGATGATGACACGTTCGCTCGTTTGGACATCCTGAAAGAGGAGCTGCGAGGGAAAGAGCCCACTCGCTTGTACTGGGGCTTCTTCTCAGGCCGGGGACGAGTCAAGGCGGCTGGGAAGTGGCGGGAAAGTTCTTGGGAACTCTGTGACTACTACCTGCCCTACGCTCTGGGCGGTGGCTACATCCTGTCATCCGACCTGGTGCGATATGTGCATCTTAATGCAGGCTACTTGAAAATATGGCAGAGTGAGGATGTGTCTTTGGGTGCGTGGTTGGCCCCGGTGGATGTTCGCCGAACGCATGACCCGCGTTTTGACACGGAGTATAAATCCCGTGGTTGCAACAATAAATACTTGGTGACGCATAAGCAAAGTCTGGAGGACATGCTGGAGAAGCACCAGATGCTGCAGCGTGACGGCAGGCTCTGTAAGGAGGAAGTCAAACTGCGACTCTCATACGTGTACGACTGGGCTGTGCCCCCCTCGCAGTGCTGCCAACGGAAGGAGGGCATTCCTTAATAATATCTCTTCATCGCTCGGCTAAAGTCCATTTTCAATCCCTACTCAAATCTGTCCTTATTGGGTTTACAGTACTAGCCCCATTGTAGCTTTGTGTTCTCCTCACAAATCGCCAAATGATTCAATTTGGATCCAAATGGGAGAATAGTTGCGGAAATGGATGAGGCCGGATTATTTTACTCTTGAGCGAAGGTCAGGTCATACTGACACATTTAACAAATGTCACATAAAGTGATTCTTTTGAAAAAAAAGATGTTCTGATGTTTATCAAGGATACTTGAAGAACTAAAGTTGAAATAGCTTCCTGAGAAACTGCTCTAATGTCATCCCAATACTGCTCACAGCCACTGTGGGGCAGGATTGTACTTAAGTGTATCTGAATTTTATTTCAAATGCTGTAAATTGTCCTTGGACGTTTATTTCTCTGAGCACTCACACCCAAGGGGAAAGACAAATTTTGCACAAATCGTGTTTCATGTAATGGTGGGAATATGATTTTAAAGATCAAATCCTGCCTTCTGTACAAGCCTTCTTCAGCCTTGTCAGTCACGTCAGCTGTGTTGTACACTACCTTTATTTCCTCCCGTTGAGCCTTTTCATCACATTTGTACATTTGTTGAGATTCGTGGGTCTTCACATTAGGATATTCATACCTGGCATTATAAAAATGTTGTTGTAAAATCTTTTTTTTTTTTAAATTATATTTATTGTTAATTTATTATGCAGTAAGAACACTGGTTGTTATGCCGGCATATGAGGAGGCACAGTGAATTTGTAGTCTTAAAAGTCTATGATCAAAGGTACACACACAAGACTTCCTGCAAGTTGCACATTGCGTGAAAGGGAAAATGGTTGAATGAGTTTTGTTCAGCAGGTCTGTTTCTTTACAAGATAAAATGCATGTACAGAGTATGTGATGGTTATGAAGAGATCAAGTCAACATGTTTTTACAACACTGTGCAGCAGTTGCTGGTTTTTATTATTTTTTTATACTATGTCATCCTCCCTTGATGTATTATTAAAATGATGTGGTACTGTCGCATGTATTCGTTGTCCAGCAAATAATTGGATGAAATTTTATTTGCGTTAGTGTATTAAAAAAAGTTTTTTTCCTTCATTACGATTTATTCAACTTTTTTTATTTCATAATTATTGGCAACAAAACAGTTAGGCAATACCACGCAAGAAAAAAAATGGTCATTGTTTTCCAAAGTAAAAGCAGATGTTTGCAAATGTCTTATTGATTAAACACCAAAAAAAATTACTCTGCTTTTATAAAGTGCTGAAAAAAATCTCAATTGTTACTTTTGAGAGCCTGAAATCAAAAGATTTGGACAATCTTTAGTCGACAAATGGCTCTACACAGTTTAATATTAGAATATGAGGCGACTAAGGATGAATCGATCATTTTTGACACCTCTAGTCCACTCAGTTCCCAATATGCGTGTGTGTTGTGGCCAACGGTGTCTCGCCATTGTGGAAATTGAGTCTGTGCAACAGTGGCCGACGACGTTGCACGCACTCTGATGCGGCCACAGCAGCGCAATAGTTGACAATTCACTTTGACCTTTCAACTTTAGAGCAAATGTCCCCTGTGTAGCATCCTCCAAAGAGATGTCAAAAAGTACAAATGTTCAACACTGGGACAATTCATCCCATATAGGCAAAATTACTTTTTGGCTGTGAGGAGCCCCTCCAGTTGGACCTAACGAGAAGGATGTATAAGAATGAGAAAATGAGAATCGGTTGAGACAAAATTAGAATTGCTGTGTAGTGATGAATGACCTTCATCTGTTGGTTGTTTTTCCTCAAGCTCTGAATCTCCTCAGTGCACTTCTTTTCTTGCACTTCCTGTTTTTCAGCTGCCATTTTCTTCACTTCCACACATTTCTTTTTTTGGTAATCCAGTTTCTCTATCAGCTCCTCTTTTAAGTTCTCTAAATCAGAAATCTATACAAGATAAAAGAAAAGCAGACAAATACATGTAAATGTGTTGATGCAACTTTGAGAGGTTAAGTCACAAAACAATTGAAATATTTGGCCTTCAGGGGAAATTTCATGATAAACCAAAAATCAATCGACTTACAGGGTATATTATTTTGACCTCTAACCTTTTGAATCTAATTTTGTCCAACTGTTCAATATTTTATTCATCATTCAAGGAAGCCCACTTCTAAGCCTTTTTATGTTCAAATATTTCAAACATTATGAATTTTATTGTTCAAGAATAATGAAATTTCACCCGAAAACTGAAAATGCGCAACTTTCTTTCAGTATTTTGTAGTTCGCTAGTCTTACTCTGTCCTTCAGGGCCACCTTGTCCTGTTCATCATGCAGGGCTTTCCTCACGCCAAAAACCATACTGCTCTCATAGAACGTCTGATAGGCAGCAATGGTCATTTTGATCTCGTCTCTTACCCGCAGCAACAAGAGACCCCTCTCGGCACAAATGAGGACCACCTGTCTGATCAACTCATCTAATTAACAAAAGTATGATTAAAAAAAATTGGTATTCAAAAGTTTACATCGATCATAAACAGAGTCCATACCAAAGCACTCGGTGTATAACTGCCTTCTCAGAGGGCAGATTCCAGTCTCCATAGCCCGTGTTTGCAGCAGCTTCTTGTCCAACTCTTCCTCCAAGTTCACCACATCCACTCGAGTAGATGGTTCACTGCAGACTTTTTGCACCCACTCTTTGTTTGCTTCCTCCCATCTCCTGTGAGGGGGAGATGACAATAAATAACACTGTTTGTGAAACTGACTGATGACTTATTTAGATACCTGGGTGGAAACATAAGATTGAGAAGGTTCTCATTTTTCTGCTTGATGTCTTCGAGCGTTGCTGTTATGGATTTACGAAGACGTAGTAAAGAGTCTGCAGGCTGCTGAGGTTTTGACTTGAGGGGTTTTGGAGGACGTCCCTGAAGCAAACATGTTTTAAAAAAAAACAAAATTATAAATTATTATTATTATTATTGTCTTGTGCAATATTTAATACGCTCTTAGGTTATGTCATTTCTTTTTCTTCTTTTAAATGAATCAGTCAGTAGAACATTGCAGTCATGACGTCACATCATGACATCAGATATAATATATGACCAAATATGAGCTGGGTATTTTGTATCGGTTAAATATTAGATAACACCAAATAGTGTTTTGAAACTAGAGGGATACTACTCACCTTTGCTGATTTTTTATCTGCACTTTTGGGAATTATAACTGGAGGATCGTATCTGAGGAGAGATTCGGCGGGTGCATTCATTCTGAGCTCCACAAAAATATTCCAATTCTATATTTTCAGAGGGAATTCCCGAAGATTCCATCCCATCTCTCATGTTTTTTCTTTTACCAAGACAACTCGATATTGAGCGTTACCTTAGCCACTTGTAAAGCATTACATTTCCTGAAACTGAGCATTGTTTATGATTTGTAATCTCGCCACTTGCGAATACGTCACCAGCAGTGACATCATTGCTTGTCATTGACGGCGTGTTAAAAAAAAGACGTGACAAGGGAATATCTTCAACGGCATATCCAAATAACGTTTATGGTCGGTCATGTCAAGTTTAGCAAAATTGAATACGACACTGTACACATTGTGCTAACGAACTGGTGAAAATACTACATTAAATGGTGTTGTGAAGGGTGTTGAGAATCCCAAACCACTAGGTGGCAGCCGTGCGCTATGGACGCCAGGCAAAGAAGTAAAAGGAGGTTTGAAACCGGAAATGTCAACTCAGTGACTGCGAAGTCGATGTCGTTAGCTTCCCTCTTCCGAAACACACGATGGCGTTTTGATGGACATAAGTTAACAGTTACATAACGTCGATAAAAGGTCGCTGCGAATATGACAAATGGTAAGTGTTATTCATTAAAACGCCTAGTTGAATAAATGTCAGCGGAAGTGTAGTCACCTTAGCAGGGAAAAGCTAACGTTAATTTAGCTGTAGACGTGGCCCGTGAGCCGTCGCTTCACTTTCTCAAACTGAACCTGTGCTGCTAAATTATCAACCTAGAATACGCTGAAATTGTCATTTAAATCACATCCTACCACCCATAATGAAACCATCCCGTGGTTTGTGTCGATTTGCTGAATTCTACATTGAAACCTTCCAACAGACCAACACACTAGAACTATGTTATTGTTTACAACAATGCAACTCAAAATACTAATACTGCATGTACATGCACAGCATTCAATATATTTCTTTAAACCAGCTTCGAACACTGTCATTGGCAAAAAAAAATTGTGTTTAAATGATTTCAATTTAAAGCTTTTGAAGTGTTGTAGTGATTTGAACACTTGCACTCCGAAGCACCTATCAAAATAACACTGGATTACATGAGCATTCACGACCAAGTAAAGAACTTTTTAAATGAAAAATAAAATCGTTAGTGTACAATTGTCTAGATGTCATTCACATGAGCTAGATTGTTTTAGTTTTTACATTAAAAGAAGTTTTTTGTCCATTTTGTGCCCTTGTCCTACAGTGTATTCTTTTGATGGCATCCTGGTGTTTGGGCTGCTCTTCATCTGCACATGTGCATACTTCAAAAAGGTTCCTCGCCTCAACGGCTGGCTGCTGTCAGAAAAGAAAGGAGTATGGGGAGTCTTCTACAAAGGTAATCTCAAATGGTGCAAATCAATACGGGCTGCTTGGTTCTAGTCTGCATTTTAGAATTGTTTAAGATTAGTTTTGCTTTCTTACAGTCCTTATTAACCACTTATTTTTCATGAAATATCATCTTTTGATTTTTCTTTGTAGCTGCAATCATTGGGACACGGCTCCATATTCCTGTCGCGATCTGCTGCGTGGTCATGGCTTTCTATTTGATCTTCCTGAAATGATGAAACCAAACTGGATTGGAACGATTTGGATTGGCGCAAGCAGGTGTTTGACTCAGTGAGGCCATAGCTGGTCCTTGTGGGACAACTCGTGGACTATGTGACCCTTGACGTCACATCTCCTCATGGACTCGTCAGTGCTGCCCCCCTCTGGCGACTGCGGAGATGGGGTCTCCCAAACAGATGAGGTCATCCTTAAACCACCTCATAGTTTTTATTGCAGAGAACTGGGAGTGCCCTATGGTTGTACTGGTTTCAACTCATGCTGTTGTCTTCATTCACATTATTATTTATACGGTATGGTCGTTGTTGGCCTGAACATCAATTTAGTTTGGATGAGTAATTTCAAATCTGAAAATGATCATCTATATCTGCTTTTTCCCTGGATACATCTGTAATGCTTCTTCAGTGACTGGATAAAGAAATAATATATGATGTATTTTGACACAATTGTGTACACCCCACCATTGTTTTCGCACAAGTCTTATGAATTTCAACTAGGTTCTTGTACTACACAATTTAGCCCATCTAACTGCATATGGGTTTTTTTTTTAATCAGTCTATGACTACTGTTACAAATGGATATTTTTACAAATTGGACCAATATTAAATCTGCCTCATGATATACCAATGATAAACAAGGATAGTGGTTATCTGACCATTTCATGCTATTATTGAAAGAAATGATTGAGGGGAGTCCAATGGAATTTTGGGTAAAATGTTAGCAACACAACTTGTATGTTGTTTTTATTAAAAAAAAATCTAAACATAATCACTTATAAAAGATTTCCAGTTGTGTATTTGGGTTTTATTACCTTTATTCAGTATGTTTGACACTAATGCAAAATAAAGCCAAATCACAATTGTTCTCAGTGCAATCAGCTGCTTTACACATCCCTGGAAAGTCTGCAGTAAATTTTACTTATTAATTTCCACAATGTACTGGACTAGTAATCCAATCAAACGGATTGACTTCTTGACTGCTCTGTCACAGTTGTTGAATTTTGAAACGTGACACATACCCAAAACTTTCTGCTCCTTTTGACACTAATGTACACTCAGAATTATTCAAACCATTATGAGCCCATGATAAAAAATAAAAAAAAGAGTTGACACCCCTGTAACGTTATTATACTGTATGCTTGATGGCATATTCATAAACACTACAATAAACGGAAACCTAATTCTCATTTATTTGAAAATAAAGTATTATAATTATATATAATTATATAATATAGTGAAACTATTGAGCAATCCACAAATTTGAAATCACCCCTAATTTTATATTGTTGTGCTTTTTATGATTATTTAAAATATTTGCCTTTATATTTGTGTTCAAGTGTTCTGAATTCCTAAATAAAACAAAAATAAACACGAAAGATGACTAGATGATTGACAGGGAATCTCCCGGCCTCTCAACAGTACTGTCAGAAGCTCCCCTTGTTTTCGCGATTTCGAGGTTCTCGCGAGACCTCTATACCGAGAGCGCGCTGTGACCAAGACAAATACGCGCTCACGTTTCCGCATGCCGAGCAGAACACGACAGAGAGCGAACGAGTACTCGAGCAGAAGCTCATCCAACCTGACCCAGCGGCTTTAGAAGAGGAAGTTACCTCCATCGAGAAAGTGCACGGAGCATTGAAGAGCTTTCTTTGGAAGCAATTTTGCACCACGGGGCGCCCTTGGTTCTCGGCCTTTTACCTCCACAAATCGCGTCAGGCTTGTCGAATTATTACCAAGAGTACCCCAGCGTTGTGGGTGCCACACGGGGAGGAGAGGGCACAAGTTTCCGCTGCCTTGTTTTCCCCCGTCGCTGCGGAGCTACTTAAATCCGCAGGAATGTCTCAGGAGAGACCCACTTTCTACCGACAGGAGCTCAACAAAACAATGTGGGAGGTACCGGAGCGATACCAGAACCTGTCTCCCGTTGGGTCTGGTGCCTATGGTTCCGTTTGGTAAGCGGATGCTTTCAACATGCCTTTTATTTCCCTTTTTATAGTCTCCAAAAGGAGCGTGCACGTTCCCAAGTTGTCATTGTTACCCTGTTTATATCGCGAATCGTCCGACTTGGAAATGTGCAGCGTTGTAGCTGCCTTGGCAGTGGTGGCGTGCCTGTGCATGCTCCTTCATCGGGCCTGAGAACGGCCTGTTTATCACATTTGATTCCAGTTTAGGACACTACGATTGTATCCCAGGCTCCAGCATGCACAAGCTAACTCTTTGCAATCGGCGCTCTGCATGCATTATGCATTTTCCAGTTGGGTGCAGCCAGCCTGCACAGCACCAGAAGGTCACGTGTTTTGCAGTAAGTAAAGTAGGCCCCCTTGTGCACAGTGAGGGCTTTGAATAGGAGGCAGAAAAAAAAAGAGCACGGTGATGACTCTAGAATGATGTCACTTTTGTAGTACAGGCGTGACTCACAGTCCCGAGGTGAGACACACAACTATTAGTCAGCACTAAATCCTGCCATGGCACCTCACTTACTCTTCAGTCTTTCTATACATGAGCACTTGTAGATGCTCAAAGTAAGCAATGACATCACCATGCAGCAAAGCTTCAATCAGGAATGCGAGTAATGCAATTTAGCTCCCCCTTAATCTATTAGCATTTACACGAAAAGTAAACATTTATTTAACACCACAATTAAATATTCTGCTTGCGGTTGGTAGTGGTTTGCAACTCCATGACATCATTGTCACATGTCGACAAATTGCTTGCAAGTTTTTAAGTGACAAAGTACTTTGGCTTTATCAAACTTTCACTTCAAGGGAGAATGTCGTGAATGCCGAAACACGTGCTGAGTGCCTCCGTTCGCTTTCTCCATTTTTCCGCTTTGTGTGGTGTACTTACAGACCCCAAGGCACATATTGAATAATCAATAAGGGTCCTTCTATTTCTGGTGATGTCTCCTTTTTTTTAAACACAAGTTTATTTCATATGAGGTAGACTTTATGTACATGAAGGTCAACAAAACTGAAGTGACTGAAAAATGTGGAACCTGACAGCACTTGCACATCTTTGTTGAAGTACAGAACAGCTTGATCTGCTTCTCGTTAATTGTCTTTTTGTTGGCCTTTTTTATTTTATTGTCACACCAGTTCTGTTAGTTCCTGTCATAAATTGATGTCATGACTACTACCAATAACAGTTCTTTCCATGATCATGTGAGATAAGCTAAATTAGATTTTTATGTTACTTGTTGCAGTTTGTTTGTGTAGTCTTGTATTACAGAGAAATTACTGTATATGGGAAATATCAACTTCTCCACCAAGTTCAATAGCCAGCATTTATGACACGTGTGTCTATGACTGTATACAATTGTCCTTAGCCTGTGATGCTTTTCCAAAAACAGCAGTCACATTTTGCATGTGCTACAACAGCCTGGCACTAAACTGGCCTTCTTACAGTCCAGCGCTTTCCTCTATGAAAGAAGAACGAAGACAAGAAGTTAGCAGGCTGCATCGTGCTACTTACTGACCTCCGCTCACCCTTCTGAACTCACAGCATCGCTCCTGTTTTATTTTTATGACCACTTTGTTATTACTCTTCCTTTTTATTACAGACTAATTAGCTGCTGTTTGCTTAGACCTGTCTTGTTTGTTCTGCAGACCAGCACACTTAGAAACGACTGGTCTTCAATCCGGCGATGACCCGCAGGTTGTTTGGGACACCGGTTGCATGTGATTATCTCCCTCGTGCCGAAGAAGACAAAACACTATGCTTATCATAATGTTCTTATTATGGGCCTTTAGGCATGTCACTTGTGGCACAGTGACACATCCCGATAGGCTGCTGACTAAAGTTAATAAGTGTGGCTCTATGGGAAGTACCACTTGAGGAAATGACTCACCTCTTCCGCTTGTAACTAGTGGAGAAATAGAATTAAATATTCAGGTCACCTTGCACATGTGGACCGGGTCACCGGTACAGGTTTTGCAGTTCAAGCTGCCAAAGCTAAATAATGGTGCACCACTCCCTGCTTGATGTTTGTCTGCACCAGATTTTGCAAGGATCCATTTGTAATGGAGCGTAACTAGTCAACCTAGAAGGAATGCGAGTTATTGTAAGGGGGCCCGGCCCGTATTCCCTCAGTGAGCGCAGGCAGGCCCATCTGACTCGTGTTCTTCCGCCTCATCGTCTTAATCGAGCACAGTTGTCTCGTTTTCTAGTTTAGCGGGCAAATCTACGAATTTGACCAAAAGTATTTGCTTGATGTCACTTAGACACGCATAATGTCCATCTGTGCTTTTCTTTTCGTCACACCCATTTCTGTTCTGATTCCGCTGGCAATGACGTGTAGAGTTACACTCGAGAAATGCTTTCTCATTCCAGCATTGGGGTGTTTGAGTTGATCCAGCCATCTTTTAGTTATTTTGTTCTTGATCCTTCTTTATTATGTGACAACCGCGGAGCCTTTTTTTTTTTTTCTCTCTCTTCTTGAACTGGAATCACTGGCATGTTGCCATCAAGGCCATACAGTACGAAAAAACTAAAGTAGTGCGCCAAAATCTATCAAAGCTCGAGGACCCCTTCATCTGATGATGGATGCTGTTGTTCGTTTGTTGGTTGACATATTTGTCAATGTGTCCGGCAATTTATGTGATAGTGCAAAGCATAGAAAGAGAATAGGTGACAATAGCTCAATTTATTTCTGTAATATTTATTTATTTCTCTTTGCTTGCAGTGAGTTGGCCCCTGAACGGTTTTATGTGTTTCTGAAATATATAAACAAATTTTAAAAATCAGATTTTCACTTTTAGGGGAAACCACTGGCCTGCATGTTGTCTTTGTGTACAAGTCAGTGAAATGATTTTGACTTTGCTCAAATGCACCTTTTACAATCAACGGTGCGTTTGACTACTTTGATGTATCTTACAGTTCAGCATTTGACGTGAAGACGAGCCTGAAGGTAGCAGTGAAGAAGTTATCCAGACCGTTCCAATCCATCATCCATGCAAAGAGAACTTACAGAGAGCTGCGGCTGCTTAAACATATGAAGCACGAGAATGTAAGTTGCTACCAACCACCAGAAGACTCGGTCGTGCATTGTAGATAAATCACCTGCAGACACTTGCCCACACGATTTTAGATGCTGTGTGCCGTTGCTGCATCCATTCTGACCACTTAACGTTACATAATCACAGTAACTTTGTCAAGCGACTCCAGGCAAAGGATATGTGCTGCTGGAAAAGCAAATGTGTGCATGTGGGATTCTGATACCGATTTTACAGAGGGGCGAAACAGTTAAGTATGGAAGGTTTCAAAAGAAACATCTTCTCTTGTATATAGATTCTTTCCTGTGTACAATTAATAATCACATTTGATCACGCTAGGAATTTTGCATTGCAACACTCATGGTTGCCCACATCAAGAGGAAAAAACTCCCCAACTGTTTTTCGTTGGAAATGACACCACAAATTCCTGCAGTCTCTGATACGATCACTCCACTTTTAATTCATTCTCAATACCCAGCTGAAGCAAAACAAGAGCAAAATGTGAGACTAACAACACCTTGTTTTGTTTTGCGCAAGAAAACCAATTTGGAGTATCACACTCGTGTGGCCTGAGGGGAAGTGGAAATAACACTGCAATATTTTCTCAGAAGAGTTGAAGCTGCAAAGGTTTATTCATTTTTGTAGACACGGGCTAATCTGCAGTTGAGTAAAAAAAAAAAAAAAAACAATCTTAGGCCACAATATGAGGGTGCGTGGAATTTGTCATCAAGCATATTGCCGTGTTGTTTCGTCATAACAAAAATTGCATGCAGTGTTTTTTTTTTTGGGTGTTCTTTTTGTTTGTGCATTCTAAATTTATCCGCATGATGGATTAGATTACCTTTTGCTGTGCAGACAGACATTCTGTTTTTCTCCCGCTGTTGCCAGGAGACTCCCCGGGTTTTGAGTTTGGAAAGCTAAGATGAACCAATCCGATATTTGTTGTGACTGTTGTCTACCAATCATCTGTGTGGGTGTTGTGTGCAGGCGGGCTCATGGTGAGCGGCGATAGCATAACTGTGTTTTACACTACTGTACTGATCTGTGGCACTCTGTTTTGGAAAGGGGGGGGAGGGTCCCTGGATCTGCATTCCTCTATGACCTGCTTTTTGACATGCCGTGAATCATGTCATGTAAATATCAGTATTCTGTTATCAAAAATGGAATGCAGCTGATTTTTTTTTTTTTTTTACATCCTTGAGCACCAACTTTAGCATTCTGCTCTCGGTGTGTGCTTTTGTCACTATTCAGACTTGTTTTCAGTCTTGGCATAAACTTTGCTGCACGTCACAATGATCATACTCCGCTAAGACAAACCCGTTTAGTCGGTGCCTAACTTGTATGCTTTGCCAGAGCCATTTTCTTTCAATTAGACCGCACAAAGAAAAACGGCGCGGCAATTTAATCTAACTACAAACGCTTTTGTAAATCTACGGCAGCGGCTTTGCTGTCTCCGTGTTGCAAATTAAAGACAGGATATTGAAGAAGACGAAAATAGTGCATCATATCAGTGTGTAAACAGGATCTTTGCCTTCTCTTTTTTTTCCCCCATCTCAGGTGATCGGACTGTTAGATGTTTTCACACCTGCAACAAGCTTAGAAGAGTTCAGTGATGTGTAAGTCATACAACCCCCCCACCAACAATTATCACTGCAAAGTAAAGCACATTCCACCTCATATGTAGTGTTTTAGGTGAATGTAGGTTAAACAGATGCACTGTGAACATTGGAGTTGTTTCCATGGTAACAGCCATCTGGCAGTCTGTGCATTTGTGTGCATAGACTACTCCATTGAGTGTGCACATGGTCTCTGCGCGGGGGGGTGACGTCACGGATATGTGAGCTTGTTGCACTTGTCGGTCACTAGAGCGCTCGGTTCTGTTTTGCAGATACTTGGTGACCCATTTAATGGGGGCGGACCTCAACAACATCGTGAAGTGTCAGAAGCTGACCGACGACCACGTCCAGTTCCTCATCTACCAGATTCTCAGAGGCCTAAAGGTCAGTCAATGTAACGTAGAGCACGGCTTCATATTTGATTTCCTACGGTCGAGCCTCCTCGAGTTAAACACAATTTGTTCCCGAAGAGTAGTCAACCTCGTGTTTACATTTCCAAATTGTCAAGATGATGTTTTAAGTTATATCTTTAACATTCATCCATCAATTCTTAGCAATGTAATTGTATGATAACATTGAAATAAAATGTCTGAGAAAGCTCAGGCATGCAATGTGGAACATTTAAAGGGCTATTTATAGTACATATGTATCTTAACTATAGGCAGCCTCATGTCTCTCTCCTGTGAGAGTTCACCTTACTTTTCGACATGTTTATGCCTCCAGTAAACTCCAGTTAAAAGTTTACTCGATCTGCGCCGAACCGTTTCTGATAGATTTTTACTCCAGCAACTGGAGCAACACGCATTATCTTACGAGCATGTGAGTTTCATTTTCTCTTCTTTTTTTTTCCCCTCTGCAGTACATCCATTCTGCAGACATCATCCACAGAGTAAGTGCTGTTGTGTAATAGGTTGTAAGTATCGAGATCACATTTCACTTCATGCATACTCAACCCTACCTAGTATGAAACCCTGCTTTAAAACCATAACCCTGCTTTGAAACCTTACCTCTAGTTTTAAACCCTACTTTGAAACCCTGATCCTAGTTTTAACCATGGGTAAAAAATGATTCGATACTACATGACCCGAGTAAAGGTTTAGAACAATCAACACAGCATCAAATTTCATGTTTTGTGGTGTGACGCTACATCATTGCTGTCTGTTTGAATTGATCTTATCTTTAACTTATCTTTCTATCTCCCCTCTCCAGGACTTGAAGCCCAGTAATCTGGCTGTAAATGAAGACTGCGAGTTGAAGGTGTGTTGCCACCGAAAATGAAATACTGATCACAATATGCTGGATGGCTACTGGGTACCGAATTAGCTACTCATGCAGCTATGTAATCAAAACCAAATGCAACCACAAGAATCAAAATATTGTTACTTCTTTTATAGAGACAATTAAACCTGACTAGCATTATCTTTGCAAGAACCCCCAAATAAACACAGAATGTAGACTAGCACAGACTTTTAGCGCCAATGTTTTTGTTTCCCCAGATCCTGGACTTTGGTTTGGCCCGGCATACGGATGACGAAATGACTGGCTATGTGGCCACTCGGTGGTACCGCGCCCCGGAGATCATGCTTAACTGGATGCACTACAACATGACAGGTACGGACGCTCAGATATGATGCTAGTTTTCTTCTCGTTGCGGCATTATTCATTTTCACATAAGCACATTTGGACTGTGACTCTTCACAAATGTAATCATATTGCATCAACATCAAAAGAAAATGCCTTGAGGAAAAAAAAAATCCATTCACAGTTGTTTGACTGCCTCCATGTTTTAGTGGACATCTGGTCGGTGGGCTGCATCATGGCGGAACTTCTCACCGGACGAACGCTGTTCCCCGGCACGGATCGTATCCTTCCATTCGACTGTCGTTGTGGGGAAGGCTGTAGATGAGTGCACAACATGAACTGTATACGAATGCAGCTAATGGTTTTCCTTCATGTCAGTGAGATAGATATTGATCAGTTGAAGCTTGTCATGCTGCTCGTTGGAACCCCTAGGTCCGAGCTCTCAATGAAAATCTCCTCCGAGTCTGTGAGTGTCAAGCAGCCAAAATTTCCTTGCATTGCATCCGCTTGACTCTTTTCCTGCAAACTCATTTTTTGCTCCTGCTTGACACACGCTCCTCTTTTAGCATGTATTCGAAGTATGGAGGCACTATAGCAGCAATGAGCTACTATGGCTGAAGATCTTTAACAATAGCCTCTTAAAATGGTCCTCTTTACCCTGTGTTTGTTCACTCTTCATGCACAAATTTCAAAAGCCCGTGCTCTTTCCCCTTCTTGATATGATGCCCCTTGACTCAGACCCCATAGACATAAACCAGCTCCAGCAGATAATGCGTCTGACGGGGACCCCCCCGGCCTCCCTCATAAGCAGGATGCCCAGCCACGAGGTGAGACATGCCAAGCTGCCTCTGCTGGAGATGCTCTCATTTAGCTCATTCTGTTTCCTTTTTGTCTCAGCGCAGTTGTCACGGCCATTTAGTATTTTGTCAGTCTCGGGCTTGTTAACATTTGACCGCTTAGTGTTCAATACTACTGCAAAAATAAATGCACATAATTGTAAGCGTGTCATAAAGGAAGATGAGGTGAATTCACAACAATAGCAATGCAGATTTTTCACATTGTGTTATGACTGGGCTGTGTTTTTATTTCCTCTCACAGGCAAGGAACTATATCAACTCACTTCCCCACATGCCCAAGAGAAACTTTGCGGATGTATTTATCGGCGCCAACCCTCTTGGTAAGTGTGCCTTTAAAAAAAAAAAAAAATCTTCTTTTTTTCTTGGCTCACTGAGTCCCTCTAGTGGTCTCATCAACCACAAAGCCCTTTTCATGCCTCGCTGTATTTGATTGGCTAAATGGAGTCACTTTTCTTGTATTCAACAGCCACCATCGATTGTGCACCTTACCTGTAGTTCTCATGTTGTTCCTTCTCGCTAGCTGTGGATCTGCTGGAGAAAATGCTGGTGCTGGACACAGACAAACGGATCACGGCATCCGAGGCGCTGGCCCACCCTTACTTTGCCCAGTATCACGATCCAGATGACGAGCCTGAAGCGGAGCCTTATGACCAGAGCTTTGAAAGCCGCGAGCTGGAAATTGAGGAGTGGAAGAGTAAGTAGCCATAGTTAGGATCATTAAGAGGAGGTGGTCGCGCTCCTGACAGAACTTAGATGTGATGTAGGGTTCTTCCTCCCTGTCCATTAGGGTTAACTTACGAAGAGGTGGTCAGCTTCGAGCCACCATCGTTCGACAGGGATGAGATGGAGTCATGAGAAAGAGTGAAGGCAACCAACCTTAGAAACACATTAAAACCTCTCTGTGACTCGGCACCACTTTCCGAACACTCTCGACACCACCACAATGTTCAAGTGCCTGCCATCTTTACATCTCTGCGGGGTCATTTTTCAGGGATTGAACTTGACTTGTGTGTTTCTCCCATCACTCATGAAAGTGGTTCAGTTTTTTATTAGTTTCAATACAAACTAATAATTTAGTGAGGCTAGCAGCTAGCATTGTGCTCTTTATATCGTAAGCAAATTGGAGCAACTTCTATTTAGTGGATAATGAAAAGAATACTTGATAAACAGGATTGAAATGTTTTAGGGAGATATTTATAAAATGAATTCCACTTTTAAATTCCATATTTTTGTACATAGGTGTGTTTTAGAATGACAAGAAAAAACAGTGTTTGCATACAAGTGATTCAGCCAGGCCAGTAACCATATTGGACCCACAGTATGAATGATGCCATAAAAGGCATAAAAGGAGATTTGTTATTTAATGAATAAAGTATGTATGGCATCTCAGTATATGTAACAGTTGCAACTTTGTTTTTATGATTTGATTCAGTCTTTCAATGTACCGTCTCTACACCCCTGAGAGGTTTGTTGTCTGTTCCTAGTCTTAGCTCCTGTTAGCACTTTAGTTTCTGTCCATAGTTTAAGCATATTCTCACATCCTGCAGGACCACTATGGTGTAATATGTCTTGAAGTTTAAAATGTTATCCACCACAGTATGGGCTGGCAGTATACTTTAATCATATTGCGTTCATAAATCACAAGTGTTCATTGAATGTTTTATGGACGTCAGGTTGTCTTATATTTATGATCTTTTCAGATGTTTTGTATATTGATGTTAAAGAATGTTATTTGTGGAAAAAAAAGAAAAAACAAGCTTCAGTTTATTATTTATGGAGAGCTGTCCTTTACCAAACACAAAATGTATTGTCTGATGACTGTAGTTGCGTTTACCAGAACCAAACAAAAAGTTTAAGGCAATTTGATTGTTTTAATAACACTTTGTAACACATTTTGGCTGTTTACTCAGCGGGCTATTTGAGGAAGCTAGTCAAATTTACACATGCTGCCTTTTAGTGTTTCATCGGTAAATACATATTTTTATTCAGGGCTTTTCAAACGTGATGCTTTATTGTGTGTTGAATCAAGCGCTCGTACTTTGAATATTTTTTGAGGGGGCGTCTGTTTTTCTCCCAATGAATGCTCAAACCACATCTTGTCATTGATTTGAATCATATATAGAAAGACACATGTATGGCATTTAAATATTTACTCCCTAGATGCTGAATTCTCAATTTTATTATGGCACATATAATCGTTAATTTATTGGTTTTGTTGGCACCACTATTTTTAGGTCTTTTTTTTACTATCTGGTTAATTTCCTTTAAAACGCTACCGTGAGAAAATAAAGGTGGCTATTTTTCAAACAGGGTAAAAATGCATTGTTAATACAGTTAAATTTCTGTGCAATTCTGAAATATATTTACTGCACAGTTTTAAAAAATATTTCTGTAGAAGCTTGCTACCACTAGGGAACGCTAAATGGTGTACATAATAACTAATGTCACAACTTAAATAAGCAGTAAAAATACTTGTGACGTAAATGTATTGTTAAATAGCTGTTGTTTTTATTTTAGTTTATTTTGAGCTGCCTGGGAAAGAACTGAACCATCTGGTAGACAAAGGACATGGGGCTGTCCACGTCTTTTAAACCGGTTATGTTGACACATGCCATAAAAACAAACTACAACAAGGGATATTTATTATGCACACGACAGCAACATCGATTATTGTCAATCAAAGTGAATATGATCATTAATATTTCATTTCGATCCAAAGCACCATACTAGTGTTTACAATTTTAGCATAGCTACACGAAGTTGGAATATTCCTTAGGTTTCCTGAACACACCCTCTTACCGCGATGTCGTTTGAAAAGACTATAGTTCTGGTATTTCCAACACCTCCTAAACGCAACACTCGCAGACTGGTTTTGCCGCGATGGAAAGAAAAGGTACGTTGACTAAACGCTTTTCTTTTGCATTAGATTCTCGCAGTTACTCTAGACATTGTCGGAGGCAGATTATGCCACAATGATAATGTCTCATGCAGTGTTAACCCCACCAAATAATAGTTGAAAGATGGACCATGCGCCTTACTTTGTGTGCGTACTGTAGCATTTATGCTAGTTGTGTCCACGAGACAAGCACTGTTCGGAATCCGGATGCGCTCAAACTTTCTACAATAATGAGAAAGCGTCAACTCCTTCAGTTCCACCAGCCCACTAAGTCAATGTAAACTATTTGTGTTGATGATGAAAGCTGAATTAATTGACAACTTGGATGCACCTCGTTAGCAAATTGGGTGTGTGCATTGAGAACCTGTCAACTTGATGCATCATTCTAGCCCCCCCCCCTAATAAAACATCTGATGCTATGTTGTGTTATGGTTTTTGTTAGAGATTCTATTATTGTTTTTTTAATCGAAGAAAGCTGAACAACATGTATGAACTGTTCCGATTTTAACCCATGTGGTGTAATTCTACTTGACAGTACTCGCTTTACAGGCGAGGAAGAAGAGGACAAAGCCTCGAAAATCTGGAAAGAAGTAAGTTCTCATAAATGTTTGCATGAAAAAACTGAAAAAAAAAGTAGGCTGTTTGCTTATTTCATTATTTTTGAAGTAATCCATCTTCATACCAAGTCGTGCTAAATACTTAAAGTTGGTATGTGCAGGCGCGTCAAACAATTATTATTCCTTCAGAGGATTGTTAATGACTGTAAAGAAAATCAACAACATACAATTCTATAGTCACCAACATTTACATGACTGTCCTTGCATCGTATACTAGTGGTTATAAATCATTGCCCACTATTTTCATCTTTCACCGCCCCCTCGTTTTCTCAACTGCAGTTTATTACATAACCCCATCATCTATCCGTTTTGCCCTCACCCTGCGTGTTAACTTGCCCTTCGTTCATTCCCATCAAGTGAGAAGACTAACTGAAAATGATATAAAGGCTGCGAGTGACGCAAGTGTCACAGTGCTCGGCTTGCCATGGAATGCATCAGTGCATTTCACTCAACCTTGACGTGCATGTTTTGATCGTCCCTTGGCCTTTTTTGGGTGATATTTGAGGAAGTAGAAACATATTGTGAAAAGACAAGTCTAAAAGAACTGCAGAATACGTAAAGACAAACAATGCACTTCTGGTTTCCAGTTCTATGGTTGTCACTGCGAGGTGGGTCCAATAATCACAATGTATAAAGCATCCCAATTGGAGTTCAGTGCTGCAGTGTTTAGCCTCGGTGACATTTTGCTTCTCCAGTGCAAAGGAGTGTGATGTTAACATTCTCTAGCCTGGGATTGAGAATAATAATGATGAAGAGGTCAACTGAAGAAGAAGATGATGGTGGAGTGAAAGAAATGGTTGATGTGGTCCCTCACCTGCATTGCAGTGCTGAGCTGTGTAGTCCAATCATCTCCCTGCTGCTAGTGCAGGGGGGCGGGGCCAGAGGCTGACGGCAGCCAAGGAGAGTTCTCGGTCAGAGAGAGAGAGAGAGAGGACGAGAGCAATGAAGAGATTGTAAGCTGCAAGTGGAGAAGCGAGACACTGCGAGTGAGCGCTGATGCCTTGAGTGTCGGCACTTGTTTTTGCTTCTTTTGGATCATCTCAACTGTGCTACTCATTCCCCAACCCCCTCACCCTTGAATATTTCCCCCCCCCCCCCCCCCCACTTTTGACTAATGGAGTGAGAGCATCTTTGAACACCTGCCCTTGTCTCCTCCACTGTCCTGTCCCCCTCCCTGCTTCAAGTCCCATGGGTATCCGTGCATCCTGCAGGTAAGCAGGCAGATCTGACAACCATTTTGGATTGTTTTCTTGAATCAGGTCCACATGTTGAATTGTACACATTGTCCTGTAAGCGCAGTATGCTTATGTTTGCCCTTGACTTTTGCCATTCAAAGAATGTTTGAATGTCAGTTAGTGTGTGCGTACTGCAGTAAAAGAAAAAAATGCATATGCACAAGTATCTCTTGTAAAGTTACTGCTTCTCTTCACATCATTTTATTCATGACCTGGATTTAATTTTTCCTTTTCAAGCTGTATCTTATATTTTTTAATCTTCACGATGACTGCTATTTTCTTAAATATCTGCATGTTTTAGGCCTTTGTGTTGTCCATTAAATAATATTTGTATAGTAACAACAGTTCTGTGATAAGGCTGCTGCAGAGACAAGTTGAACTGGATACAAGCAAGTTGGCAAACGTTTTGTTTGACTAGAAAAATGACGTTTTTATTCATTGCCCGGTATGTTTTAATGTTGTTGACAAGAACAGTTCTATAAATAAAATAGTAGCTGACGAACATTCAGTAGATTCATCTGTGATATTTGGATCTGTTTTATTGGTTGCCCTTGACTTGGAACGTTGGGGCTAAGTTGACTTGTTTGTTGTCTGTTATTTAGTCGTCACGTGTTACTAAGTCAGTGCCTCATGTAGCGTTGTTTATTTGAAAACATTGCAAAGCAAAAAGTGGTATAAAGTCTCACCGGCGGTGCTACTTGTTTCCTTCTGGTCTCCTTCCTAAAGCTGGTGGCTTGTTTTTTCTCTGTAGTTTGACCTTTCAGCACTGCAGGGGCTCCTTATCTTACTAGTTTACATTACAGGTTGAACCATGTCCAAGTTTTTGTCTTTTCGACAAACAGAAACAACAATAACTTTGCTTTGGGTCATCCTGTTTAGCCAACGGGGCAATGTTTTTATTTATTTAATCACCTATGTTCATATTTGCTCATCACAACTTGAACGCCTCGGCACACCGTAACGTCAGTGTTTAATGATATTACGTTTAGGTCGAAGGATGCTCGTTTGTGTTATTTTTGTGGTCACTCAGATCAGAAGACATTTCGTGCTTTGTGTCCGGCTTGTTTAGAGTAACTGACCCTCTGCAACTCCAATGATGCCGCAGATTCAGTTGGACCCATTTTGATTACAATTTGGCAGTATTGTTACCCAGCGGCAAAGTATTGCAACGATTTCTGTGTGCTTGTTAATTAGGGGGTGGCTAAAGGGGGAAACTGCGCTGACCCCAATTCCAGCATTGCCCTCTCGAGTAATAGCTGCTATTTTCGTAACGGCTGCGGCAAAGACTTTGGATTTGCTAGTGATGAGAGGGCAAAGCGGGAAAATGTCAATTTTTCAGCTGCTCACTCAGCAGGATTTGAACTTGTTTTGCAATGCAGGATTTCTGTGAGCATCAGACGTGGCTTAGAGGCAGCAACACATAAGGAGTTTGGAAAGTGGGATGTTCCCCTCACGGACGATCATGTAATTAACATGATTAGTTTATTTCATTAGTTTGGTGAGCTGTAATTCCTTCCATCCTTCTGATTTAAAAACTGAATTAGGAAAAAGTCTTTCTCTTGTATTTAACCAAAGAGCATGTCTGTTTTATCCCAAATGTCCTTTTTCTGTGACCTCTGACCCAACCTCCTCCTGTTTTTTTTTTCCCCTAAGGCCAGAGCCTCAGAGCTGTGGTGGCACCTCCAAGCCAAGTCCGACAGACTCGCCTGTCCCCGATCAAGACGAGGAGATCCTGGGCTCTGACGATGATGAGCAAGAAGACCCCAGTGACTACTGCAAGGGTAACAACTTTCTGTCTGTTATCAGAGCAAATTATTAAAAACCAAGAAAAACAAACCCTCCTGAATAACATCATTATGGTTTGGTCAGGGGGATATCACCATGTGAAGATTGGAGATCTTTTTAACGGTAGATACCATGTGATCCGTAAGCTTGGCTGGGGGCACTTCTCGACTGTGTGGCTAGCTTGGGACATCCAGTAAGTTGTTACTAGACTAGAGATAAATTCATATTTTGCATATGAAAACAAATACTCGTGCGGCCGCATTGATACATTTTAATTCACAAAAAAATCTTGTTTTTGTGTGTATCTTGCAGGGAGAAGCGCTTTGTCGCTATGAAGGTTGTGAAAAGCGCTGAGCATTACACAGAAACGGCCCTGGATGAAATCAAGCTACTCAAATCTGTAAAATGGACAATTTCATTTCTTTTTTTTTTTTTTTTAGTGTTTTGTTTCAGCCAAATTATATTTTTTATATGTTTACCCATTATACCTCTGTCTCTGTCCCATTTGTTTCAGGTGCGGAACACAGACCCCGCTGATCCCAGCAGGGAGCGAGTGGTGCAGCTTCTTGATGACTTCAAAATTTCTGGCAGGAACGGCACGCGTATCTTTTAACACAATTGTGCTTGGAGACTACTCGTAGACTCACTTTGACACCCTCTGCCCTCCAACCCTGCGCCTCATCTCTCTACATAGCTATTTGTGGGTCTTCTGCTGACAGCTCGCTGTGCATTGGCACATCCTTGGGTGTCACAGGCTCTGATGCAGTGACGTTGGCACCGTCACTTTTTTTTCTTCTTCTTCCCCCTCTCCCGCAGTATCCATCCAGTCTGCAGCTGGGCTCTCTGACAGAACACCCACACACCCTCTGAATGTCGTTCTCATTCATTTGTAGTCGCAAAGTCCATTGTGGGTCGACAAAATGCGACTTGTTTAAAGAGCGATGCCTACTTGTGTTCTTCCTTGACTTGTGTTCCACCAGATATCTGCATGGTCTTTGAGGTGCTGGGGTACCATCTTCTAAAGTGGATCATCAAGTCAAATTATCAAGGCCTACCATTGCCTTGTGTCAAAAGCATCATTCGACAGGTACTGCAGCGAACCTTTCAGAAAGCTTTGCTGTCATTTTTGTTTGGATATTGCTGATGGTCACTTTCATGCAGGTCCTCCAGGGTTTAGATTACCTCCACACGAAATGTAAAATCATACACACAGACATCAAGCCAGAAAACATTCTTCTCACCGTCAACGAGTCCTATATCAAGAAAATGGCTGTCGAAGCGACGCAATGGCAGAAAACTGGCGTGGTGCCGCCCTCCGGCTCTGCAGGTTACACTTTTAGTCCCTCCCCTGTGTTTGTGCTACAATCTTTCCCCATCATTCCATGATTTACTGTTTGGCTTTCCAGCTGTAATTCCCCCGTCGCCTTCAATTGACATCACTGAGCAATTAGCTCGATGATTTCTTTGTTGATGCAATTTCAACAATTCTAAACTTGTTTGGAGAAGATAGCTATGAGTCATCACTGACTGTGAATGTTTAAACGGCCACCTTGCTCTGAGAAGTG
Source organism: Syngnathus typhle (assembly GCF_033458585.1). Lineage (NCBI taxonomy): Eukaryota > Metazoa > Chordata > Actinopteri > Syngnathiformes > Syngnathidae > Syngnathus > Syngnathus typhle. Next base: position 9,884,850 of record NC_083748.1, read on the forward strand.
AGCGACAGCCTCTGCATGAGTCTGTTAATACATCTTGGTGTGAGTCAGCTTCCATCGAGGTGATAGATGTACCTCCAATGTCCTCGAGTAATACAATCCTCCTCTTCTTTTTCTCTTCCCACAGTGAGTACAGCTCCAGCACCCAAGCCGGTAATTTTTTTCTTTCCTCAAACTGACTAGTAGGAATGGCTGTGCGGGATACAAATGGATCATTTCTTGTCTCTCTCAAGACGGCCAAAATGTCAAAGAATAAAAAGAGAAAGATGAAGAAGAAGCAGAAGAAGAAGCAGGCAGAGCAGCGACAGGTGGGAGGAGAAGCGTCACTCAAAGCTGGAGAAGAGAGAGAGGAGGACACAAAAGAAACCACGTCTGACGTCTCTACTGCCCCCACCTCGGTGTCGACCACGTTGCAAAATGACACGGAGCATCCTATCGCAGGTGATTAGGCAAATGATGCGGCACCAACATCTTTGCAAACAGTAAATAAAATAAATGTTTTTTTTGCTGAATTAATACCTCTGACAGTGTCAGTACGAATGTTTGCATTAGCCTCTTTACTAAGGCACTTACAGGATGAGAATATTGAAGTGGTTATTAAAGCGTTATTACATTTGTTACAGAATCTCCCATTGTCAAGCTCCCCCAAGAGGTGGCTGAGCCAAGTGTACTCACAGAGGGCGCCACCAAGGAGGAGGGTACCATGGAGGTCAACTGCAACGGTAACGCCTCCGAACCGGTGAGCGAGGCCACCCAAGAAAGCCCGGAACATGGGACCAAGCAGTCTGCAGAAGAGCTAGAGGACCAACAGAATGAAAACCAAGTAGACGACAAAATACAGACTCTCGACAAAGTACGCAGCAAAGACGACTTCCAGAGCTGTAACGGCCGCTCAGAGGACCCCGAGCCACCCGCTTCCTTCGGCTCAGATGTTGCCCCTTCAGAGATGATTGATGCTGTCAAGGTAGAGCGAAAGGAGGAGGATATGGACACACAAGGGGAGAACAAAACGCAAGGTCAAGATGAAGAGAATAGTTTGAGTGGTTAGTTGGAAGGAATATTATTGTTAAATATATGTCAATATATTTGTTGGAGGCATTTCCTGTCACTAACTATCTTTTTCTTTCTTTGCTGCCTCTGTCGTCGGGCTTCCTCCAATAGAATCATCTAGTAGCTTGTTAGTAAATCCCTTGGACCCTCTGAATGCTGACAAGTTGCAGGTTAAGATCGCCGACCTTGGAAACGCCTGCTGGGTGGTGAGTATTCGAAACAATCAATTGCATCTCTCAACGGATTTGACAGAAATGTGTCCAGCGACTAATCGATTTCCGTCTCGCGCAGCACAAGCATTTTACGGACGACATCCAGACTCGGCAGTATCGTTCACTCGAGGTGCTGCTAGGAGCTGGCTACGGCACGCCGGCAGACATTTGGAGCACAGCCTGCATGGTAACGCAGATCTCTGTAGATCTGAAAAAATAGGAGCTAATCTGTTTGATATGGGGGTGTCATGTGTTGATGGCAATTGAGTAAAAAATAAATAAAAAGCAATCCACGCGCCACTTGTCAAGATGCCAACACAGCTTATGATGTAGAATGCAACTTTGTCATCACAAATACTTGATGTTCTCATGGTTTTTCCTCCATCTTCAGGCCTTCGAACTGGCAACCGGAGACTATTTGTTTGAACCTCACTCAGGAGAAGATTATTCCAGAGATGAAGGTTTGTGGATTCTCGAGGGACAAATCCTGCCTATAAACGACCAATATCCTTTTTCTAACTGCGACTCACGTGTGCATGTCTCCAGATCACATAGCTCTGATCATCGAGCTGCTCGGCAAGGTTCCTCGCAAGCTGATCACGGCAGGCAAATACTCCAAGGAGTTTTTCACCAAGAAAGGTAAACTCACACACACCGCTGCTATCGTCTGCCTTTCTCCTGTGCCTTGTGAGTTAGTTAGAAGTTCATAAAGTCATAAAATCTGATATGTGGAACACTACCGCATCAAAGTCATCCACAGAATATATTTTGTATATACAGAGTGGCTTCCTCATTTTTAAAATGCGCCATTTGACCCCAGGTGACCTGCGACACATCACAAAGCTGAAGCCATGGGGGATGTTTGATGTGCTGGTGGACAAGTACGAGTGGTCCAAAGAAGAGGCGCACAACTTCAGCAGCTTCCTGCAGCCAATGCTGGACCTTGTCCCTGAAAGAAGGGCCACGGCTGCTCAGTGTCTCTCTAATGCCTGGCTGGCATAAGATGGCGTGCAGATAATTGTGATACACACACACGCACGCACACACCGCTAGATGCACACAGGATGGGTGTGTAGATTATGGGCTTAAAACCGAAACTGTGCACTCTTCATGGCCTTCAGATGCAGCCGGCACACACTTGTCACACCAGCTAAGACCGCACCTTAGTTGCCATCCACATTCTTTTTAGATTACCGACAGAAGAGGAAGCAAATGTTCTTGGATTCATTTCGTAGGGTGAGTTTGTTTTGGTGTCTACAGGACATGAACTCGTTCGGATATTTTAGTTACTCTTAGAATTTAAGATCTACAGTAGTTCTTGCGCTCGAGTACAAGCAATCAGTAACAGGTTTTGCTGTTAAAATCACCAACTTTTTTAGATCACGAAGAAGCCAAATACGTGCAGTCTTGTTTACCATTGCTTTAGCCGTGCCATCATTTATATCTTTAGTGGTCAAACTCCCTCAAAGAACCTGACCGCCACGGAAAGGACTAGAAAACATTTCTACATTTGTACACAGAGGAAAGAGGATCAGTCTTTATACAGTTTTGCTATGAATTTTTTGTTTTGTTTTCAGCTTTGCACAATGTCATCAAAACCCACGATATTCAAACTGGGCCTACGCAGTTGTCTTTAGGGAGTCTTTGAAGGCGATACTCACATCAATAATCTAGCTACAGCAATCCACCCGTCGTACGCACACGGCTCAAAATAAACTTGCTCATAGGTTCTTAAAGGTTCTCCTGTTCAGCCAAATTTATTTTCTGTAGGTAAAGAAGAATAAAATGTTTCTAAACGTCTGTTTTGAGCACCTGACTCGACTCATCATTGCTCAAAAGACAAAAGACACTGAACACGAGTACATCCGATGTTTTCTTTTTTTGCTATTGGTCTAATTCACGTTTTGTGTTAAAATAAAGTTGATAATAATGATTTGCCACTTGCTTCCACGTCACATTTGGATTTGCAGGGAATCCGTGAGAACTTTGATCTTCGTGGGCGGTCTCCGGTAGATTCATGCATTGTCTGCAGTGAAGAGAAAAAAAACAACAGAAATCGAGTCATCGCAATGAATTAAGAAACTTTCTACCTCCTCAAGTCTTCTGTATTCCTTTCAGTGCATATTATGTCCTCCACCCCATCCTCCCCTAAGTGCTGGTACCTTTCTCCTCCACTTGGAAGTCCTCAGGCAGCAAGTTGTCCTGTCTGTTGCCCAGGCTGAAGGCCAGGAAGGCGAGGATGAGCGAGTCCATGATGCTGATGATGGCCAGGATATAGGCCCAGCGCACCGTGCAGTTGCCCAGGGTGTATTTGTCAGTCCGCTGGCCGCACATTCGCTTCACCTCCTCCGAGTCCCAGCCGTCAGGATAAATCATGCAGCCGATCACCATGCAAGCGCCTAACGGAGAAGGGGCCGCAGGAGGTCGGCGACCTCGAGGTGAGTTGAGTACTGCTGAACCGAGCGTTGAGAACTTTCAAATAATTTTTTTCAGTCAAAATATTGCACGCCTGTCGTATATATGATTCAGTGTATAGGGCACTTGAGTAGTAAACATCTTTGGATTCACCTATGCAATGTGATATGTCATGTTTTGCAGGTGTCCCTAATTTTGTGACCTAGCTGTGTCTGCTTTATGCTCACTGACTGGAGGCCAGTTGCATCCAGGCGCAGATCTTGTACACGCTGCCGGCGTTGCAAAAGAAGAAAAGGCTGAAGCACACGATGCTGCCCACCACCAGCAGCGTGGAGATGCCCACGAAGAACATTGCCGTCTTGAAGGCCCCAGACGGGATGGAGCCAAAGTCCAGAGCGCTGCCTTTACAGATGAGCTCCGAGGTGAGCGCATTGCCGATGCAGTAGTGGAAGAGGCCAAAGTAGCCGGCTTGGGGCGTGTTGACGCTGTCCCCGATCCAGTAGGGCTGGATGAACACCACCACCGTGATAACTGCGAACGTGATGGTGAACACGGTCCATAGCACTCCTACCGCGCGGGCGTTGCGCACGTAGTTGGTGTGGTAGATCTTGGCCGCCTCCTGGGCTGGCAACATGGTCATCTCGTTTTGGGGATAAAAAAAAAAAATCTGCTCCCAAAACGATCTTTATGAGAAGTGTATTTATTTTGATGTGGCTCCAACAACCGCCCCCGACAATGAAGAGATAATACCACCCACTGGAGAAGGGTTATACCCTCTAAATGTCCCACTCATGTATGATTCATTGTAAAATGAGGCGCCTGCCAGATGGTGCTGAGGCTCAGCTGATACTTTCACTCCCAAGGTATTCACTTTCAATAACATGAAGACATAACACAAAGTTCCCCAACATTAGAGTGAAGGCACATGCAATATGGGCATGTAATGTATATCTGACAGCACACCACCAAACAAAAACTATACAGAGCAGATCTTAACCAAATCTAATCACAAATTTACCCAGGGTGAAATCTGAGCCTCTTTAATTGAACACAACACAAGTGGATACACAGATTAATTGGAATTTCCGCCATCTAGTGGACGAATACGCAATTGCATGTCACCCTCCACTACTCCTGGGATATAAATAAGCGACGATATAGTAGGAAGTTATCGACGTATAATATCAACATTTGAATTTTACATTCAATTAAAATTTGTTTTTAGTTATGATTTGGATGAACAATAACACAAATACACACCGAGTAATTGTATTTGACAGGATGAACACTAGGTGGCAGCACAGAGGCGGAAAGTACTGCACAGACATCAGTTTGTACACTTATTAAAATTTACCATCCATTCATTATCCGAACCGCTTCACGAGGATCGCAGGGGTGCGCAAACCTGTCCCAGGCGGTTTCGGCCAGTAGATTCGAACCCAATTGCAAAAATGGGAAGAAAACTCATAAAGCAAAACATACTTTATCGTTTCTCGTGCAAGGGCAGACATTTTACAATGGCTGTAAAATACACACAGGCCTCCTGACGTTACTGTTTAATCTTATATGGAGCTCCTTTTCTTGCTTTCAGTTTTGTTTTCTCCGTAATGCAGCCTCGTTATCAGATTGCATTAATAAAGCAGAATAATGATGGAATTGACTTTCAAACGACCCCCAAAACCTCCTAAGCCAATGCTGTACAGTGGATAGATGAATATGTTAAGCGAGACGCAAGTTTTGCTTATGGAAGTAATGCACAGTATTTACTCTCCTTATAATTTACTGTACTTAATATATTTGTTTACACTTGAATGAAGGGTGTATCAAATTGATGTAGCGCTCTACACAGGGCTCGAGTGAGGGCACTGACGTGTCGATGCACTTAGCATTATTAAGTGACGCTCGCCACCAGAGTGAGGGGGAGGCTGTTTATAATCAAGTTTCCCCCCCCCCCCACAGCACCAGCAATCCAATTTACTCAGAGAATGGAGTATGGGCTTTGTGTGTGTGTGTGTGTTTTGCGAATGAAAACAAGCTTGGAATTTGATTTGTTTGCTTACTTGTGTTTTTACGTTGCAGTGTGCATGCTCAGCTTTCTGTATAGACATGTCAACTAAATTGGTTCTTAAAAGCAATAGGATACCCCCCCCCCCCCCCCCCCCCACGCACATCATTTTAACATATATTTGTGAACAGAAGTCATGAATGTCTACTAAAATAGTCTTGTTTGCATACGTGTCAGGACTCGAGTATGGAAGATTCCTCAAAACCACAGAGGAGGAGCCAATCAGGAAGATTCTTTAAGACCACAGAGAGCGAGTCAATGATGTTGGAATAAACCACAATACCATTTCGTAAGGAATGTGGACTTCCTGGGATCATGTCAATGTTCCATATCAGCACATGAATGGAACAGGCACATCTTCATTTTATGTCAGGTGACATACAAACATCCATCATCCTCTCAAGCACAACTTGTCATCCAGCATGGCTCGGCATCATTTTTCATCTAGATAGATTTTGGAAGTTTTGTTTCCATTCGGTGGGTCTATTCTGGTCGCCTCTATTCACACTCACAAACATGCACAATTTCCAGTCTTCAATTATCATGTTTGTGGAATGCGGGAGGACATACAGAGATTATACGCAAGCACTGGGAAAACAGATATGCTCTCAAGTAGGGAGAAGTTAAGTTAAATGTAATGTTTAAATGTGTCTACTTCATCTGCTAGCATGCAGCTCCCTGTAAGTTTTGGTCACAATAAAAGCTGATATCTTTTTTTCATTTGAAAAAAGCAACCGAATAATAAGATACAATGGAATTTCTCTTTTCTAAATACGGCACAGCGCCATGAGTTCGACTTTAAACCCCTAGTATCGACATCATTTAACACTCCCAATCACGTAAAGGCGATGATGTCATAACAGTACTTGCTCAGCATATGATGTTTTGCTGTCATGCATGTGCTGGTAGATTGATTACATATCTGGATTTTTTTGTTGTTGTTAATATACAGTTTAAGTATGTAAATATTTGCCATCACACCTATTTCCAACTCATTCCGTGACAGTTAATGGTGGATGTAAGCTGTCGTCTATCTCAATGCAAACTACAATTGGCCTTCTACAAGCCTCCTTCTCTTCTCCACTTGTCACCAAAGGGTGAGTCATTTTAGTTTCATTTTATTAGGCACTGATGTCACATAAAGGATTTTACGTACCGTCAATAAAGGTTTTATGATGATTCCTTCAACCGTGAGGTCAACTAGTATCCAACAATAGATTGTTTTTGAGGGTCCTACTGTATTTATTTAATGCAGCTTGTCAGGGCATCTTATTAATTTGTTAACTTTTATATTGTACTGTGGCTAAACAGCGAACGGCAGGTAAGTGAAACATTTGGCAGATAAACAATTAGAAACGCTATGGTTCTGTTTAATTAAATCCGTCCAAATTATAATATTGGTTAATTTCTTAATCGATTTAGTTTTAGGACTGCATGAAATGGGAAATGTATGCAGAAACAGAGGAAGTCATACAAAGTTGACAAACTTTAGAGCTCCCCAGTTCTCTTTCTATCCCCTTTGGACCTATCTGGTGTGTCAACACAAAGAGGCTTTTCTACCAGCTCAGCATCTCCTCCTGCATGGCTGCTTTAGAGACTGTTTCCATAGAAACGAGGTGCAAAGTACCCTTCGGAGGAGCAAGGCGGGACGGACGATGAATATAGTGTCCGACATTAGTAAATACACCTGCCAGGCAGTATTTATTGTTTCTTATCAAACAACCAGAATACAGAGTTGTCATCATCTGACAGATATTTTTCAAATCTTAAATAAATGTCCTGGATAGAAAAAAACAACTCATGCAAGTCATGCAATCGTCAACCTCCAACCATTAGACGGTGTAAACATCACTGGATGATTGAATTGGTCCAAAGAAGAATAAAAGAAATCGTGACTTCATTAAAAATGCTTGATTCTCGTTACGACATCGATGAATCGTAATGTGTTTTTTTAAATTTAAATTCAACGAGGTGTACAATTGAACTTCACCATGCCGAGAGGTGTTTCTAATATTTTGCTCCTCCTGTTAATTTCAATAAAATGAACACAATTTTCTAAACACCTTTCACTGTGATAATTTATTGTACCAGTTTGAATTTCTGTATCTAAATTAACCGTTAACTCTGCCACTGCAAAAAAAAAAAAAAGTAATACCGTTCACACTATAAACTCAAAGCTTGTCCCAATTTGTAAATGTACTTCATACACGTGTCTCAAATATATATTGCATAATGCAGGTACATTATGATACTATTGTCTTAAAGGCCTTTCACTGCAGTACAAGCTTGTAGCTACAGCTGCGGGGGCTTTTGGCCTCCTTGTCTGTGTCATGTGACACAGATGGACTCTATTAGTCTTTTGTGAATGACAATGAGAGGGACTTGGCAAGAGTTTGTAGCTGACCATCAGGGAACAACTCCTCTTTGTTGATTTTGTACTCTGAACACACACATATATTGACACGCACACACATAGACTTCTTTTAATGGGGTAGTGCGTCAGTCAATGAGTGAAGATTCCCGAGGCCGCTGCAGCCATTATGATTTGCCCTACGGCTTTTGAACCAGCCGCCGCGCATTCGCAACCCAGCGGGGAACATCCGAGGCCGGCCGGGCAGATATGGAGCAAAGTGTGGGTCAACTTTTGCCCGAGAGCTGGAACATTCATCCACAGTGGGTTGTGTTCATCCCTCGGAACTGATATCTGACAGTAGGGTGGGGGAGGAAGCATGTTTTTGGTTTTGAACAAATGGCAGCAAAACCAAATCTGCAGAGAGCTCTCTGCTGGTTTATAGTGACGCTTGTATTGAAGCTAATTATTTATTTGTACCTTATGAAACGTTCTCTGAAATATAATAGTGATGTAATTTGCTTACCGAAGATGTCACACTGCCAAGATGTGCTCGCCACCATCTGACAAACCCTGATAATGTAAAACACATAAGTGGCTCCTCTGTAACACACTATCAAACATGCACAGACACTTTCTCATTAAACCCGACTACGTTTGCCCCCCTCGAGGGGATTTTGGGAAAGTGAAACAACTGTTCTCCATTCAACATCCTTGACTTTCACTTGGCCACTCATTTGAGTCAGATGAGCGCCAATTCAGGCAATTTTGTTCCGGAGGAGAGTATAAGAGATTAGCTTTTAGTAGCTTCAAAGCCAAATGTAGAAAATGCATGTGCGGGGATTATAGAGACATCAAAGTATAAAGATGGGGGGGGGGGGAAATACATTGGGGTGCAGTCTCATCTTCCATCTTTCGCTTGTGGCCTCTATTTGAGGCAGGCGACCTATAAAGGCGGAGGAGAGAAAAACGTTCCTTGCCTAATCTTCATTGATTCAGTATTATTTTATCTTGGGAAAATCTCAGAGTAAGCTACCAAACAGAAATGTCACTAAAACAAAATATCCTCAGGTAATTATGATTTCATCTTCATTTACATACATGTTCAGGGTGGACCAAGAAATTCTGTCTGAGAAGATGCACAGAATCCGACTCTGCATAAAAGTTGGTTTTGAAGCGTATTATTGTCTCTTTGTCTGTAGCTAGAGGACGTAAATGCAAATTGCAAAGGATTGATGGTACAGACGGAGCCAAGAGGCATCAGGAGTGTTTATCTTTCGACAGTCTGTATTGACTATACGTGGAAATAAGGATTAGGCAGCAGCATATTGTGGCAATTACAAAACTGGAATGTCCTGAGGATTTTGCATGCCACAGTTATGAAATGGGCTTTTCTGACAAAGTGGCATTCAGAGTAACGATTTGGTACATTTGCAAATTTCCCCCTAGAGGAATACATGGGACTTGGTGATCAAACTATGTAACTGTGTTACATGTCTTGTGAAGTTCACAAGTCAACAAGATACACTTTAGTATATTAGTGTGTGTACTTGTGTGTATGTTTGCTGTGGCTGCTGTGCAGGCTGACGAGTTCCGAGTAGCAGATGAAGGGAGATTGAAGCTTTATCCTCATAACTGAATGCTAATCTTGTGTGGAATCCAATACTGCTTCTGGGGAACGTTGCCGGTGTAGCACCTCCATCACCACCAGGATCTCCGTATAGCACTCATCATAAGCTTCTCAAGCATGCAAACTGAGCTTATGTTGCTGCTGGACTGCGTTTTATAGCATGAATATGATTATTGTGTGAGACTGTGAGAAGATGTTTATTATTATTATAGATGTCCTGTATTGATTGTCACAAGGCCGTACTGAACAGTGCTTTCAAACCTCCTGTGTTCTCCATCTGCTCTGGCTTCCCACATGCCGATAAATTGCATGATAGGGTATTTGAAAACACGATAGCTGAGAATATTAATATATGTTTTGGCTGATTTGTGATTGGCTGGCAACCAGTTGAAGCCCAAAGTCAGCTGGGAAAGGCTCCAGGTCACCCGATTATTTTTGAAAAATCAGATGCTCTGCCAGATGCCAGCAATGCAGCATTTACTGTGATCACAGATTTTCATTTTCATGACTGTCGTATTGCATGTTGCAAAAATACTGCGGTGTGTTGGAGCCTATCCCAGCTGACTTTGAGCTGAGAAGTTGGACTGGTCACCAAGGGTCGAACAGTTTGGGATTTTTTTTTTAGTTTTGACTTTTTTTTAATACACTTCAAAGAGAGACAAAGAAAGGACTTCCTCTTTAGATTTGATTCAGCAGGAGGAAGTGTACGTACTAACTTCCCATTTACGCTAAAAGCAAATTAACTCCATATTCTGTAAAACCATAAGCAATAATGTAACGATTAGATAGGCTGCGTGCATTATTTGCTGCAGTTAAACTACTGAACCGAACCCGCTGACGCTCGATCAATTTATAGTGTGGGCGTGGCCTCATATGTGGGTGTGAGCTTCTGGGCGGGGCCGCGAAGACTCCTCCGCCACAAGAACACCAGTCGTTGGTCAGAATATCTGTCAATCAAGTTTACGATGCGTTCAGTAACACTCGGTTATTACCAGATTTTAGAAAAGGCGCAGCACTTTTCAGATTTGTAATTACACTAAGATCCAATGCTTATGAGTTCTTATGTGTTTCTAACCCTCACTACTTTCACACAAGGTAATATCATCAATTTTAATATGATCAGGAGATGCGTTTGTTCGATTCTCCCCTTCTTATTATTATTGTAGTTGAATTTTGCGGCAGGAAAAAAACTGCATATAATATTCCATGCATGACTTGTATCTCTGAGATGTAAAGTTAAAATGTTGATGAGAGTCAATTTGACATGATGACCGGTACGTTTCGAAGGAGTTAAATATTTCCGATAATCATGAAGGCAGCGTTCTCCAGTTGAGTTTATGGTCTCGCCGCTCCATCAAGCTGCGGTGTTTCTCAGGAGCGTTGCTACCTTCAGTGGCGTGCACATGTGTTTCAGACATGTAGCCAAGGGGACTCACTGAAAACAACATTGCTATCACAGATCCAAGTCTGCAACGTGGTGGACGCACCCGGCTCGGACAAGATGATCTCCAACGCAGGATTGAAACAGACAGGAGTTCAGGAGAGGCAGTCGTTAATGGGCAGATCTTGACGGCTACCCCGCCGACCTGAGACTCCAAGAGTCGCCGCTGCAGAGCATCGCGGCCACGCACTGAATCCAAACAGCTGTTATCCTCCACGACCAGCTTGGGACCTGAGACGAGACAATGGCGAGCCTGGCTGACTGCTGCGTGAAGGTTGCATTGAGGTAAGCCTCGGATCTGTTGTTTCTCTGTAGGTGTGTGGTGCTCTGCAGACCACATTGTGTCTGTCCCCCTCGGGCATCAGTCTGAAACATCATGCACACCTCCAGCCCTCACTGATTGTCTATTTATGTTGAATGATACTGCAAGGTTATCTACCTTTTATAATACTGTGTATGCACGTGACTGTATTGATAAGGTGTGCATGCTGTGCCACACACACACACGACCTCAGCATTTGCATGCTGTCCTCCACAGCATGTTGAGTGGAATACTTTCATTTAATATGAGGCTGATGTGACAAGGACAGCTGCAGCCAGGTGTGGAGTAAAAGAATGGGCTCTCTTGTCTTAATCTCAAAAGTGATATAAAAAGAAAAATATTCATGGTTTACTGGAGCCTGATTTGTACTCCCCCCCCCCCCCCCCTAAACACAAAGGCACAGCCTGGAAGACTGCCTTTGTTGGAAAAGCACCTCCAGGCTTGGACAGGACAGCACAGCAGCTTTTGTGTTCACATGAGAAAATATTGGCAGCCCCCCTAAATATTATTCATATGAACGTGCATGTGCTAGACTTTTGAAGCATTCTCGTCATTCCATGTTTACATGAAAACGATGACAGTTTGTGTTCATCTCATTACTAATGTCATAGCACTCAAGCAAAATTTTGTCCTCTTGAGCCCTCACTTTGGGAGGCATTCATTCATGGAATTCGAAAGGGGGGGGGGGGGTCGCAGACCCTTTTAAGACGAACCGCACCGCAGCTCTCGATTCCCCAGGGCAAGCTTGGGAGTCACTTTTCCATTTACAGCTGAGTGTATCTCTTTTGTGCTCGCTCACAGTGACAGTAACAGGAAGTGGGGAAGGCATAAAACAACAAAAAAAAGTGAAGCCTCACAGCCAGCTGCTGTTCAACTGAACGTATTGATTGAAATGAGGAAGAGCAGGTGATAGCCTTGTTTGAATGTGACAGCTGCCATCAAATGACATTCCGTCTTTTAATTATATTTATCTAATCAGCCAGTGTGTGACGAACATATACAAGGTCGAGCGAAATCTGTCATCCGTAGGTAATTGAAGTCACACACCCCGCCTCAAACCTATTAGCAAGAGTCTCACGTGGTAATTAAACAGCGTTTGTATAATTACAATGCCGGTGGGCGAGCTCGCACTTCTGCTCTCGGCCATGTGGTTGTATTTACGTGCTCTCTAAGTGGCACCGAATGTATATTTGACAGGAAATGAGACGCAAATAAACTTCCTGCTCAGCTCCGCCGGCTTTCCCGCTGACCTCGCAGACTTTTAACCTGAGAAAGTTGGCCACCGATAAGAGGGGGGCGGTTGTAATTGGTCCCATGTTGTAGTGCCCTCAGGCCAGCCCGCATGAAGTGTGCGTGAGCGAGCATACACGGCGCAGGGCAAAGGAGGTCGGAGCGAGGGCCGACCCAGTCTGAGTCGGCGGTATCCATTTCCTGAATGTCTGCGCTGACTTCCCCAAACAATGACCAGTGACATGACCTACAATCTGCATTCAAACGTGGCTGCTTGAAGAATGGCGCCACACGGTTACACATACAATACATGCATACAAATGTGCACACACACTGAATTCAACTTGCAGCTGAGGCCGAGTAAAAAGGAAATGTAAAAACAATTCCAGTTCACACAGACTGGCAAAAATGAGTGAACCGGCTTTAAATGCATCCAAGGCCTGCATTTGATGATGTCACTTTACATATAATGCAACTACTGCTTTTCCTGCAAAACAGTCTTTCTGAATACCCTTAGTCAGCTTATGCTATTGCGACATCTCAAGATGTACACCCGCACAAGAGGAATCCGGTAAGGCCAATGGTTGTGCAAAAATCCAACTTGCGCTCTCGATAACATAGAACAAAGTTCATCATGGAGACACACGTGTTCATAAAAATACAAACGTTCCCACTAAAGTCTGTTTTCAGATTTCAAAATCAACCTTCTACCACGACGAGTGATGTCTTGTTTTTTCTCATTTTCTCCTCATTGTGTCCTTGGTCCTTTGTTCTGTCCGCTCTTCTTAACTCATTCGCTGCCAGCCCTGTCAAAATTGATATTGGACGTCTATAGCCGTTACATTTTCCCGCCCATCGTGAGACCTCAATAAACTTGCCTCCAGAGTGACACGTCTGGCCCAAATTGAAAGTTTACTGCGAGCTCCTCAGTCTGCCCTTGTAAATGTCAGTAATTTACTTTCTGTAACACGGCAAGAGCCGTGCGCACATTTCCTGCGTAATCCTGTTTTCTCTTTCACGGCAACTCTGCCAAGTCGTCGTCCGAGAGCGGCAAGTCACTCTCGCCAAAGTGCTAAGTCAGCATGCACGGCCGACCATAAATAGACACAAAGACCAATCTGTTTAGCCCGTTTGCGGTGCGGTCTTTGACCTTGTGATGGCTGATAGATGTTCTCACCTTAACAGCCTTTTCCTCGAGGATCTTCTCCCGCTCTAATTTAAGCTCTGTGACCCGGCGAATCGCCAAGTTTGTCTCATGAATACGGCAAGGAAGCGTGGATATAAAGGCATCAACTCAGCCAAACGAATAAAGGCGTCACTTGTATGTGCCTGAAACCCATGACTTGTTTTTGAAAAAATAAACCAGCATGCCTGCTGATGTTTGTTTCTATGGAGAAATTCGTCACAAAATGATAAGGTGAGCCCCCCCTCCCAATTGACACACAAAGACTTTGGGTGCTTCGAAAAAAGTTTTGTTGTCGGACGTGTGTCCTGTGTAGGCTACCAGTCTCGCCTGTTTCCTGTGAGCGTTCATACGCTGCCACACGGGCTCTGTCTCCCAAGGGGCGGCCTTTTTTTTTTTTGGCGTAGGTGGGAAATATCGTTCCAGGTGGTGCATATTTGTTTGGTGTTCATGCGGGTCAGCGCGGCATGAGACATTTCTGGCACTCGCTCTCAACATTCATGGCCTACTGCAGATTTGCTGCGAGTGGAGAAGAGTGAGAGCCTTTGTTCACCTGCAAACACTGAACAATGGGAAATTTATTAGGAGAGTGTATGGAAAAGCAGTTAGTTAAAAACTTATCCTCAGCTACTTGCATTGTGTTGCAATTTCGACGTAAGGTCGGACACAAAAAATCTCTGATGGGGGAGGGGTACGAGCAGGAAACATGACATGGAGCTCAGCCGTGCGGGTTTTCGACTACTGCGCACCACTTCCTCTTCACCCTCATGATCATATGCTCCCTTTTTGTTGTTGTTAACCCGGGTGAATGTTTATAATGGTTAGAGTGAAAACTAAAAAAATCCAAACATTTGATGGTGCAAGCCCCAAATAATGAAATTTTGTCATCGTTTCAGTCACGCTTGGACTGATTAATTAAGCAGCATTTTTTTTTTTCTTCATTTATTGTGGCAACGCTGGGATTGATAATAATACAAACATTGAGCATGAAGGAGTGTCTGGGGTTCAAGAGTTGAAGGTGCTGTGTACTTCACCTGCTTGGAAACAGCTGACTGCTGTGTTACAGAGCTTTGCAAGCACACGCTCTGTCTGATTGAGGTCGCGGCCAATCTACAAAGGCGTTGCCAAGCTGCAACAAACTTGGAACTCAATAACATTTGTTATGTGCATTTATATGAAATGGATAGTTTCATTTTGGTTGGTTGGAGTATATATGCTGCTTCAAAATGAGATGTGGCATTTTGGCACACGGATGAACAGCCCTCTTATGGTTTGCTGTTGTTGCAGAATAATTTCCTGTCAAGCCACTGGAGAACTATTCGTACTTCCTGTTCAACGGCTGCTTCTGATGATTCGTCTTAGTCAAAATATGAATTGTAGTCTTCTGGAAAAAAAGTTCCTTGAACACTTTTATCTCATAACAAGAAGTTTGAATGTTCTCACTGCATTTAATCTCTCTTGCAAAAAAAAAAAAAAGCAAACGTGCTCATTAGGTTAATTGAAGTGGAACATTGACTGTGTCCATGTGTCAACCTCATGATTAAGTGGTGACCTGACCACAATGTACTTCCCCTCCCTATGAGCTTATAGTAAAGAATGATGAATGGATAACTAAGACTTTAATGAACTTCTTGTCTCTAAAATGAATTACTCAGATAATTTACTGTTTATGTTACTGAAGCAATGAAGGGTCATTATTTCTTTATCCAAGTAAAGTGAAACCTGTTCAAATCAGAATTTGATCAGATTATTCATCAACTGCACGCCTCAAAAGTCACTCGGAACTTTATTATTCCGTCTGAATTGATCACGCAGGACGTCGACAAATCTCTTCACAGTTCAAATCTAATCGGATCACAATGTTAAGAATTTTAAAGCGTGAGCTCTCAGCGCAGTAATAATTTCAATGAAAAACTTCTTTTTTTTTTTTATAGTCATAACAAGAACATGACATCCTTATTTTTTTGCTTCAATCAAACCCTTCACCTCAACCAGGGAGTCGAGTTTAAACTTAATGCAAAAGCTGTAAAGTTATTTCGTCATTTTGTGTTTGCATGTTTGTGTGTGTGTGTGTGTTTTAAGAGAGAGATAGTGGGCATAGCATAGAGCCTTTTGACAGTGCACCCGGGTGAGTGTAACCAGAGGATGCTGTGTGAATGAGTCTGATGTTGGTGCGGGTCTTTGTGCTCTGTGCTGAGTTTGCACACACTTGCCAATAAAGTCAGAGGAAGACAGAGGGTGGGTTGGTGAAGTAGAGGGTGTGTGTGTGTGTGGGGGGGGGGGGGGGGTATGGTTGTAAAATAAAAAGAAATGCTGTGGAAAGGGGCTGCTGTAAACATGCAAAATAGCATGCAATGAGCGTGCGTCCGCATATGTGAGCATGAGTGTTGTTATTAAAAGGAGCATCGTGACGTATGAATAATTCGGGACAGCTGCACGTGTTTGCCGTGTTCCCATACATGTCAGAATTTGGGCCAGATCGTGTCCAATGCAATATTGTTCACGCTTCAGTGGAGCAGCCGTCAGAATCTGCTGTAATACAAAGAGGTGGGATGTGCGTCTGTTTTGTGCGTGTGCATTTTGGTGGGATTAACGGCAGCCGGGGTTAGGTGTTACATTGTGATTAAACTTCTGCTAAAGTGGTCTGCAAAAGTTGTGCACAAGTGCGTGCGTGCGTGTGTGTGTGTATGGGCCGGCCAGCTGGCCAATAAGCACCTGCAATGCTAAGTAGCTTAATCGCTGCTGTCTAAGAGCTTGTTTTGTTGTGATCACAAATAAAAGAGGTACACTTGGAAACATCACCAAGACATGAATTGAAATTAAAGATGCTCATTTTTAATTTGGGGTCAAGTCCGATGGAGGGGAAAAGCATACAGTTAGTCTGAAACATTAAGATGGGACATTACTCATTGAATTTTGAACATCTATAATAGTGTACTCAATTCAAACACAAATGAGCAAATGATGTAAATAAATAATCTTGGCCACTTTGATTTTTATTTCAAATTATTCACTGACTGCTGCAATCGCTCCGTTTGAAGTGTTTTGATGCTTTTAGGCATCTCGTGACTTTTCGAAGGAAAATGAATATTGTTCAATTTAGCAGATAACATAACACACTTTATTCTGAACAGCTTGTGTCATGGTTATTTATGATAATAAAGATGTGCGTTGCATCCCAGACAGCTAAATTAGTTTCACGCACACATAAATAAACTGGCTTTGGATGACAATATGAATTGCGAGACCAATCTCGCTTCGCTTATACAATATCAACGTCTTGTTTGGTGTCACAATGAAGTGCTTCTTAGAACAAAACGTTTTCGCCCCCTGGGCCACTGAACAATTTTTACATGAAAGATTATTTGTCCAGCCTTGTGAGCCTCTTCAAAGGGTGTCTTTGTGCCACTTGATGGAATCTGCTCAACTTCTTCTGCATCAGTCATGAGGCCTAGCATGTTTCCAGCCTTTTGTTTGCTGCCCTTTATAAGCTGCAGTGTATTTTGTCTCAAGTGTTTATGCGCTTTCATCTTTGGAGAACATTTTCTTTGGCCTTTGGGAGATTATCCAAAAGGTATCTCCCCCACTTCTTCAGTGTCTTCAACAACACGTATTATTTATTAATCACCTACTGTAAATAAAAAGAAAAGACTTCATCCCATCCAAAATACGGTGAACGTGTTAAACGTTGAAGTCGATTGGAATCAAGCAGACTCGCACCTCTCTAACCTTGCCAAGGCCATCTGTTGTGAAAACGAAGAAAAGCATGCTAATTTGAATTTTTCTTGTCACCCCCCCCTCCCTCCTCCCGGGGGGGAGCAGACGAGACTGACGGTGAGCGGAAATGAGGGGGATTGACCCAGAATCGGCTCAGATGATGCGCACTGATGTGCCCGTGTAACAATGAGCCATGTTCATCCATCCAGCTGATTGACAGCAACCATAGTTTGACAGCAGGGACCAGTTTGCGACACCATTTTTTTTTTATGCCACTTTCATAAATAGTTCAAAATGATTTTCCCGGGATACATTGGATTGGTTGTCACATTTTATTGTTTACAAACAAGCAACTCGGGTTGCACTCACTATTGTCCTGCGCGTTATTCGACAAAATAGGTTATTTGAAACCCTTCCCCTCAGATCGCCTTCTTGCACGTTGGAGCGTTCATGTCCTCAATGTTGTCACGCGACACGGACAGCTCTCCGCTCTTTTAATTACACCGACAGTTGAAAGAAATGTCCCACGTGGTACATGAAAACATTAAGCCCTTAAACTTATTAACTTGACAGACTGTGTCTTTCCAAAGTAAATCGACTGAAGGAGATGGTGGGCAAATGTAGTCGACCTAGACAATGTAGGGCAACCCCGGCCCCGAAGTCTGGCTGGGTTAAGAAAAGGCTCGCGTTGATGTCGATGAACCACTTTGCCCGTTTGTGTTCCAGCAAGCGACACTTCGTGCCAACACAAGCAGTCAAATCAATGAGCACAGAGAATGTGAGTGCCGCAATCTCTTATCGCTTGTTGCCGATGGCCAACAATGGCTGAAGGCTGCATGGCTGCCCGTCTGGAAGGTTAGCATTGCAAAAAGTGTGCCACATTGAGGTAATAAAAGTTTGAGATCAATTCTCTGTCATGGCCGTATTAGTATATCATTTTGTATCATTGAAGGTATACTGTATATAAATCTAAACCAATATGCTTTTTATTTTATTTTCCATAAGGCCCAAGTAATCTCAGATTCATATTTTTTTATTCCATATATTATACTTTATTTATTTGTTTTAAATGTTTTTTTATGCTTGTAGTGTAAGTTTTTTTGTATTTCAACGAGTGTCTCATAAACACAACACGGCGAGCTGTCAGTGAAGATTATACCGCGTCTAAACGGATGCAAAGACAGATAGAAAGTCAATTAAAGGTGGGAGGCAGTTGATAGGTTTACGTTCTCGCTCACGGCAGACCGATGATCCGGGGGAAATCGATGCAGGACTGATGAAATGGGCAGAAGGACCGGAAAAGGTTTACCGGTACTTACAAATCACAGAGGTGCCTTTCGTGTGCAATCCTTAATTAAGGAAAGTAGTAACCAGACGCGTTGAGGGTAAATTCAATCTTGATGCACAAGAGACTTCATTTCTAAAAGAAATTAGGATGAAGTATTTGATTGAATCTGTTTGGTGGCCAATTTCATTATTAAAAGAAAAAAAACAAATCATCCTCTCTTGTTGAGAATTTGCTTTGGAGACGGGTCAGTTTTATTTGAAACCGTTCCGTAATTTCTCCTCCAGTTTTGACCACACTTGTGAGCTTCTTGCCACTGTACTGCACCTCAGGGGCTCTCCAGTTTCATCCCTCAGTCATCAATATGCCCTCAGCATCAACAACCCAAAAGAGATGAATGGTTTTCTGCATTGTTTATTCCTTTTCATTTTTGTCGCTAATGATTTCTGTCTGCACTTGTCTTCTGGGCAGGACTTTATTTTCAGATTGACGACATTCACTCTTTTGGAAACGACGCTAATGGGAGTAGAGCAAGTTGAAGCTAAATTGTGGACGGTTGGAAACCAAAGCAATAGGCTGACTTCAGGCAATGATGTGTTTGATGTGTTTACTGCTCTGGATGAACAAGCAAAGGATAAATCAGAGTGCCGTAGCTTTAATATTTGGAGCTGTCACAGCTGTCATCTTGCGTTTTGCTTGGGAAAATAAATATGCAGATTCGCATCAGGAGCGAGAGTGTTGCTCGACTGCATTCGGCCCTCTCAATACATCCACGTGAACTTAAGATAGTATAAAGACCATTTTGTTTCAGGTTAGCACATGTGGAAACTGACTGATTTACTTGGAGACATGCGGTTGGCGACAACAAACTACTGCCAATACGTGTTACTAAAAACTTACTGGTTAAATTCTTTAAAATGTGAGCAAACACTGACATCAGGACTGTGTGTCAAAATAAAACAAATCAAGTCCACACAGTAAAATGCGGGCACTTATCATCGGACATGGCCGTATCATCATTATGGCCGTAGTTTCTTAACTGTCAGTCCAAAAAGAAAAACGTTTCTCTGAGGCGCTCCTATTCAGTGTGAATTTTTGGAGGGTGTTATCTGAGACAAATCAATGTTTTCATTCTTCAGTCTGAGCCTAATCTCCTTTTTTTTTTTTTTTTTTGGTCCTCCTTTTTTATTTGCGCAGTGATTTCATCGCTCGCCAAATGTCGGCTTTTCGCCTTCTAAGAAAATGATCTCTGATGGTTTGGATGAAAGAAAGCAAGCCAGAGTGATCGAAACGGAGGCAGCGAGAAACAAACCACTTTGGCCTCTGCTGTTATCGGAAACAACAGAAATGGAACTGGTCCTGTCCACATTCTGGCAACATGTGAAGGGAAGACACGACCGGATGAATAAAATCACAGCACCAGAATAAAACGTTGTCAAGAATAACATTTACAAAAACGGAGCAAACGAAGAAAGGAAATGATGCCAGTCGAGCTGAATGGAATTATTTACGTGAGCGTGTTTGTGGGTCTTATTTTCACATAAATGGGCCGAGTGTTGTATGAAGCAGTAGCAGGCTTCCTGCGCCCGCCGTGCCAGCTGACAAACAACAGAGCCCCCGAAACACTCCCAGCTCAAGCGAATACGATTAACTCAGCCTCTGTGCGCTCGTTTGTTGGTCTTTACTAAATTATGTCCATTCGGGGGGGGGGGGGGGGGGGGGGGGGGGGGGGGGGTTAGAGCCACACTGGTTGTTTGAAGGTTGAATGGATGTCAAGTTACATAGTCAACACAGCAGGCTGATATTGGTGTGCTGGGATTATTGGTGAGCAACTTGGAGTCTGCTGAGGATTACAGCATAATTGGATAGGTTGTCATTTGTGCACCACTATTGTATTTTAGGAGGTGTGGGGGTGTAACGCAAATACAATGTGAGCACTGATATGGTCAATAACACATTAGCAGTCCCTGAGCGACTTGTGTCGTTCCCAAGGCAACCGGACCCTCCTGGACCAGCCCAGCTGAAGGGGAGATGTGGAGTCAAGGCGCCATTAGCATTTTGCTTTATGTGTTTGTGTGGTCAGTGTAATGTTTTGGGGGCATCAATTACTAAAATAATATTTGTTTTATTACTTGATGTGTTTTTATTGAACCAGCATACTAAAATGAATTATCTCACTTGATAATACAGTTCATCGCACGCTTTGGCCTCACAACTTGCTGAATTCCATTCCGAATGAAAACGGAACTTTAGAATAGATTCAAGAATGTTCGTGAACTCGACACTCCCATCTGGCATCTTTGACTTTCACTTCTGTCAAGGTTTGAAGAGGCACAATTAGAGCTTGCGGCTGTGTGTTTGTTAGTTTGTTTGCCTTTTTCAGCCTAATCCTAATTAGCACTATTGGGTTTGATAATTAGTCTAATAAGGGAATTCCCTTAGAGCTTGTGTATAATGAGTTTCCGAGCGTGGGTGTGTGTTCAGCCTTGAGGATGTGTAATCCGTTATCTCCAAAAATGAGATAACTAGCACTGTGAAAAATCCACAATCCGCTTCAAATGTTTTTTGTTTTTTTTGACAGCCTTGATCTTATTCACACTTTTAATTGCGAGGTCTCGGGTTATATTTCTTGTTGCTAAAATGTCCTTTGGAGTGATTGCGTGTGTGTGTGAGACTAAAGTCAACGCGAGTGTGAGACATTTGCTGTTCCAATCAATGTTATGGATCCCGTCCTTTGTCGCTCCAGCTGAGGCTTTTGGGAGTTTGTGAAATGAGTATAAATAGCTGCTCCATTCTTCTTCCAGGAGACACTCTGACTTTCATCTTTGTGTGTTTATCTCCATTTGTGTGTGTGTGTGTGTGGCAGTTAGACATGCTTGTCTTCGTGTAGAGCTCGCTGAGAGACTCTCAAATTCAGTTTGAGCTCCATCCCAAGTACTTAAAACTATAGGGCACTTTCATTATGTAATTACAAACTAAAATGAGTCTAGGAAAATGCCAAGCATTTTTTAAATGAGAATGCAAACTAATTATCCTAATGGGCAAACCGCTGATGAGAGCAAAAATGCGTCGATGCGGCACGAAGCCTGACAGTCATTGTTTTAAAAGACATCACTCATACTGATATTTGGCAAATAAATAAATATGTGAACAAATGAAACGCCAGCTAAAAATCAGCACATGCCAGTGAACGTGACCCTGTCGCATTCCCTTTCTGCCAATAATAGGCTTGAATATTTCTCAAATGGGATGTGCAGTTCCATTTGTATGAACCTCGGTGTCAAGATTGTCTGAAGGTGGTCCTGAATTTGATCATTTTGTATTCTCACTCATGTCTGAAGAGTTGAGAGATTAGTGGGGACTGTTAGCAGTGTGTGTGGCTTATACTGCACTTGAGTCAGACATGTGATGTTTTATTTTTATGCATTCTGGATACACTTTTTTGTCCTTGTGTGTGTGTGTGTGTGTGTTTGCGGTTTGGTCCCAGTGAGAGAGCCAGTTGATTTGCATCCCCTTAAGATCGATCTTGGGTTTAGCATGTTGCCTGCTTCCTAAAGTGATTACCTCTTCACACAAGTAGACCAATATGACCGCATGATCGTGCGACAGGTCATATGTTTAAATTAATGTACACCGCAATGACTTTTTCTTTGCAGGAAGTTGACTTCCACGCTCATAAATTGAACTCCTGCTGCTCCATTCCGATACAAATTAGTTCGAGTGCTCCCTTTTAGGCAAATGGCAGCACTGCTATATATAGATCTCTATCACCACATTGCAGCTGTCTTGCTCATTCTGTAGGCAAATATATAAAATGAGCAAAACTTTGCAACAAAGGTTTGGTTTCATTTAGCAGGTTGTGGTTATGTCTTCGTGTCCCCACGCAAGCTGTCAGGAATTTGCCTCTTAATCCTTAGGACTCAATCATAAGCCTGAAAGGTATTTCTGTGAAAGGCAGAATAACATCACACATGGATATCAACATAATCGACACGGACAATGAAGAAAAACAAAATGACTGAGGCAAATACACGACGTGTTTGGAGAATTAGTTTGTATGGCCGATGTTTGATATTACGATTCCGGCATGCTTTGAAGCAGTTTTTATATCACATCCATTCCAAGCAAATCATATTTGGGTTATTCAATGCACCTTTTCTGTCATCTCTTAGGATACGTCCTCAGATGGCCAAGGAGAAGATCGAAGGTTGCCACGTGTGTACGTTGGTCACACCCGGCGAGCCGCAAGTGCTCCTGGGGAAAGACAAGGCTTTCACCTACGATTTTGTTTTCGACATCGACTCGGAACAGCAGAGCATCTACCAAGCGTGCGTGCACAAGCTCATAGAGGGCTGCTTCGAGGGTTACAACGCCACCGTCTTTGCTTACGGCCAGGTAGGTTGCAGAGATCTCGGCCGTCACTAAAGGTCCTGCCAAGCGTGCGTGACAACACAGCGTCTCCTTCCCACCTGTACTGTCAGATTGTGATCGGATCACCCGGTATGCGTGTTAATCCAAAAAGGGTTTATGTTTGGGATTATTTGAGGTTTTAATTTTCTGTTTGTACAGGTGCTGTTTGCTTGTACGTCCACGGTTGGTAAACATACCGGAGGCACTTAAATATGCTTACAAAGGCTTTCGGGAGAAACCTCACAGTTTACCACGTTGACAATAACTGCTCGAGATTTTATTGATGGTCGATATTCCGTAAGACTGTAGGCTGTGCTATATTTGAAAGCTAAATACCAGAGTTTGTTTGTGCTTCATTCAGACGGGCTCTGGGAAGACCTACACCATGGGGACCGGTTTCGACTTGAGTCTGGACATGTCGGAGCAGGGCATCATCCCACGAGCGGTTCACCACCTCTTTGAAGGGATCCAGAGCAGGAAGGAGAAAGCCAAAGAAGCTGGCACCCAGCCCCCTGAATTTAAAGTCAGCGCCCAGTTTCTTGAGGTACGTGATGCAGAGGGAATTGAACAAACACGGGTCTGTGTGTGTGTGTGTGAGTGCAAAGGGGGGGTGGGCTTATTAACTCTAACCAGATGGGAGTAAAAGGGGAAACGAGGGAATCAGACCCTCTTCCACAAACAGGAAGCGACAAGCTGATGACAGATGGGCAGGAGTGTCTTCTGTGCTTTGTCCCAATGAATGTTGCCCATTATGACTGACATTAGTCTTCATCACCGTGGGCTGCAAGATGGATAAGAGAAAGGGATGAGTGGGCAAAGTAGGAAGCATATCTGCAAGCAACGAGATAAAAAGACAGCTAAGCTTTCTGCTGGATGTTTTCGCTTCTTCCGAATGTGAGTGGAAGTGCGTGTGGGTGATTTGATTATGCTTAAAAATAATTATATTACTGCGCTCAGTAATGTAGCTTGGTTGTTGGTAATGTCTGTTTTTGCTGTTGCTCTCTGGTGGTGGTCTTTCTGTAGCTTCACAGGTCAAAAGCTTATCGCTGTTGATGTTAAACATATGTGTGTGTGTGTTTGTGTGTTTTTGGTAGAAGTTGGGAGAAGCTGAGCTTTCGGCTTACTTCTGTGACCCTTGGCCTCATTGGCCTCAGTCATCACTCATGTGATCCATTACTGCAAATGGGTTGTTTAAATGTGGTTAGGTTTGTTTTGATAAGGACGATCAGGAAACAATAAAAAAAAGAGGTCCATTTTTTTTAAAATTCACATTTCTAGATCACAACATACAATGAAAATGACACATGGTTTTCTACGTACAAATTTGTGCTCCGGGGACATTGTCTTATGTCAATATGTTGAGAAAAAGTATGGAAGTAATTGTAAATAATAATTCTTATACAAGCATGTCCGTATTTTAAATAATTCAACATCAAATCTCAAAAGACCAATGTAAAAAAAAAAAAAAAGGATCTACGGTTTTGGGTTTGTGACGACAGAATCATTGTTGATTTGATGACTTAAGTACTGCTATTTAAATTCAATTCTGGATTCATTTTAGCTTTACAATGAAGAGATCCTGGATTTATTTGACGCCACGAGGGATCCAGAGAGTCGGACCCGGAAGTCCACCATAAAAATCCACGAGAATTCTAGTGGTAGTATCTACACCAGCGGGGTCACTTCCAGACTCGTCCAGTCTGAGGAGGAGGTCAGTGCATGTTTTTCAATACATTGGCTCGTACATTATGTACACATCCCAGAAAAACGTGCTAGAAAGAATATTGTGGCCAACTTTTTATCGATGCTGTCAGAGAGGCTTTAATTCTGAAAAAAAATATTATTGTTGGAGTGTTATAGTACATTCCATCAAACTGACATTTGTGTTCTTCAAGTTCCTGTTACCTTGTTTGGCTATGCGAGAGGGGCATTCAAATGGGAACATTATTATGCATGCCGTTCAATGAATTCCTCTCACAGCGTCCATCAAAACAGGAATTTGCAAAGTTTTGACGGCTTTCTCTTTGGATGTTTGATTGGCCTATTTTCTAAATGTTATCAGTGTGTCGAAGTTTAGTTTAGTTTTTGGCACCCATCTTGCACGGGATGGCAGAGACCCACAGAAGCTCCCAAAAGTCAACAACTGTCTGCTGTCAAAAATGACAATGAGGGTCGAGCTTAACAAAGGAGATTCTGCTCCTGCGAGCTGCTTTTCAGCTTCACTGATTTTGATTGATTTTGTGGCGAATGATTTGTTTTCGTTACTTTAGTGAGCATGTCAAGACTTGTATTTTGTGTGATGCGTGTAAAATTCAAAACAGCTGAAATGTTCCTGCATCTGAACGGAGTGACGAAATGGTTGCAGTGAGGACAAATTGCACCAGGTTGCCTTGTTTTCATTTCAAATTTAAAAGTCATCTTGTGTGTGTGTGTGTAGTTGCTGCAGTGTCTGAAACTGGGCGCGCTGTCCCGCACCACCGCCAGCACACAGATGAACGCCCAAAGCTCCCGCTCACACGCCATCTTCACCATCCACCTCTGTCAGATGAGAGTCTGCCAGCAGCCCTTAGAATTGGTGAGCCCTGCTGCAGGGTGAACGGATTGCCGGAAAAATAAAACACAAAAAGACACGACGTGAGAGGGAGATTCATTGGGAGTCTTATCAGAATTTCATTATAATCTCCTTTTACATTCAAATCTGTCAGTAGGCAGAGGAAGGAGGATTAGGATTAATCAGAGGATAGAAAAGGTAGGTAAGGGTAGGAAAGTAGAAATATGATAAAAAGTTTTTAACTTGAATTTGATATTAAATGTATTTCGGTAACACCGCACAAAAAGTTTGCACAGTGTCAAATATTGCCTCCATCTATTACAAAACTCAACTGTTTATTTATCATAATATTATGTCAATGTAAAGTACGAAATTAAGTATACAGCCACTGTATATGTTTATGCAAATAGCTTCTGCAAAAGATGTTTGAAGCACCATATATCCAAACCCCTTGCTAGTCAAACGGAGACGGGGGGACCAAGGAATTAAATGGTGTGGACTCCAATGCCATCGAGCAGCCCGAGTTTGAAGCGCTGATGGCCAAGTTCCATTTTGTGGACCTGGCTGGTTCGGAGAGGCTCAAACGCACTGGAGCTACAGGAGAGCGAGCCCGGGAGGGAATCTCCATTAACTGTGGTCTGGTGAGGCACAAACAAAATGTGTGTGTGTATCTGTCTGTCTGTAAACACATTTTGTTCATTTGATCTTAGCTCGTTATAGCATGTTTATTGTGTGTGTGCGTGCGGGTTCACCGACTGTAAACACATTATATTCATTTGATCTTGGCATGTTGTAGCATGTTTATTGTGTGTGTGTGTTGTAGTTGGCCCTGGGAAATGTCATCAGTGCTTTAGGAGACCAGACCAAGAAAGGAGGTCACGTCCCCTATCGAGACTCCAAACTCACTCGCCTGCTACAAGACTCACTAGGAGGCAACAGGTACATGACGGTCACCATAATTTTAAACTATAAACATACCTCTTAACCATGAACACAAATGTATCCTACCGTCGGACTTCGATATAAATATATGAAATGATTCTCTCCAGCCGCACCGTGATGATCGCCTGCGTCAGTCCGTCCGACCGCGACTTCATGGAGACCCTGAACACCCTCAAGTATGCCAACCGAGCGCGCAACATCAAGAACAAAGTGGTAGTGAACCAAGACAAGACCAGCCAGCAAATCAGCGCCCTGCGTGCCGAGATTGCTCGCCTCCAGATGGAGCTGATGGAGTACAAGGCGGTGCGTGCTCGGAGATCGAATAGGAAACGATGGCACACACACGTTTTGATGACAATGGATGATAATAGGTGGAGCTGAGATGAGGAAAGTGTTAGATATAGGAAAGGAGCTATTTGCACATAGAAGAATTTATGCTCTCCACTTTTTGACCTCTGGCTTGTCCACCTACAATGTGAGTAAGTGAGCTGTCGCGGGTAGTGGACCGTGGTGAATGTGGCTCGGCCTGGATACGGTTATAAGAACTGCGAGTAACACACGCGGCCGTCTGCCGCCAGACGTAATGATGTTTGCGTGCTGTGTCCGGATTAGACAGGCACTCTCTGTTCATAGATTATGCAAGAGAGTTTTCTAGTGTTTATCATTCAGGGTCTGACAATGGCAACTCCAAGAGCCCAACGCTGAGCAATCTGCCGGGCAGCAAATGATGTATTTTATGTCGGTCCTCATCTTGGCATGCAGGGGAAGCGCGTGGCATGCGAGGACGGTTCGGAAGGTTACAGCGACCTGTACCAGGAGAACGCCATGCTCCAAAGAGAGAACGACACACTGCGCCTCAGGGTGAAGGCCATGCAGGAGACCATCGACCACCTCAACATCCGAGTCACACATCTGCTGGCCAACGAGGTCAGCGTGCTGCTCTCCAAGTCAAGTATGTGTACTCCTCTTAAACTTGTATAGTGGCACATTTTCTTTTAGTCTTTGATTCCATCTGACTTGACTTCTAGGTGAGGGCAACCAGGAGATTGGGGCTCTAATTCAGAACTACATTCGTGAAATTGAAGAACTCAGGTAAGATATTTTTTTACTCTTACACCACATATCAGTCATTTGCTGAGAATGGCAAGTCAAGCCAAATTTATTGATATCGTCCTAAATCACAATGAAGTCTCAAAAGAGCTTCACATGTGCAAAAATTGACAAATATGCTCAACATCCCCTGATCTTAAACTCCCAGGAGGGCAAGGAAAAACTCAAAAAAACCCTACTGGGGGAAAAAATGAGAAACCTTGAGAAGAGACCACAGATGGGAGGATGCCCCTTCCAGGATGACCAGGCTGCAATGGATGCAGAGAGGGCACATAGAACACATAATGTAAAACAATCCAAAGAAAAAGTGGATGTCCAATTCAAAATAAAGAGCTGCAGGAAGGTGCCCTCAATTGTCCTGGCAGTGTCTTCGAGGGGGGTAATCCGCGCTCATCCCGATTGGTCGGCAAGAAATCCAGACAGCTGTTATCAGTTTGGGTGTCATCCAGCCGGGGAGGGGGGGAGGAGGACAGCGAACACAAACTCCAGCCGAATCGGCCACCACAGGTTCATTCATGGCAAAAGCATAAAAATGTGTCTTTAATCGTGTCTTAATAAATGTTTCTACTGAGGTAGCAGTTCTGATATCTATCGGTAGGGCATTCCAAAGCTCTAGATCCTGCGGATTTTTTTTTTGGCCCTCGGGGTCACTAAAAGACTAGCGTTTTGCGAGCGAAGGTTAGGGTTATATTTATTTGTCCAATTACTTTTGAGCCTCTGAAATAAGGAGTGTTTGTATAAAATTAGCTACAATTCCTATATGTTTAATTACATATTTATGTTCTACACCTTGAATTAAACCTTAAAGTCTGCACTTCAATTCCGTTGTAGTTGTTTCATTTCAAATCCAATGTGTTGGCATGCAATGCCCAAAAATAGGAAGATTGCGTCAATATTTTTGGACCTAACTGTATAATTGGGTGTTATCCGCATAACATTGAAAATTAATTATTACGTATTATGTCCCCAAGCGGGATCATATTAATACTTAAATAGTATGGGTCCGAGCACCGATCCCTGCGGGACACCACACGTAACGTTTGTGAGCTCAAAGGTCATGTTGCCATGGACCACGCGGTGGGTCCTGTCAGATAGATAGGAATTAAACTAGCAAAGTGCTTACCCTGAAATACCAACGCAGGTTTTAAGGTGTTCTTATGAAATATTGAAATCTACGTACAGTGTTGAAGGCGGCACTAAGATTGAAGAATACTAGTTATGAAGAGATCATTGGTCACTTTCGCAAGTGCTGTCTCAGTGGAGTGGTTCGCTCCAAAACCAGACTGAAACGATTCAAATCGATTGTTGGCGACCATGTAATCATTAAGCTGCTGCGCTACTCCTTTTTCAAAAATGTTTTGCTATAAACAGGAGATTTGAAACCGGCCTATGATTACTGAGACGGTCCGGGTCGAGAGTTCGTCGCTTAAGTAGGGGTTTAATAATAGCGGTTTTAAAGGCTGTTGGCACGATACCAGTGGAGACAGAGAGATTAATTATATTTAAAACGGACGGTTTTAACATGTTTGTTTAGCCGCACTAATCATTTGTGTAAGCCTTTCAAGGGACACGCTTTTAAAATTTGAGAAAGATATCGCATGATCTGTCAGCTCTAGTAATCGGCGGTCTTGACTGAGTGGTTGGAACGATCACCGTGATCTCATCCCTAATCGTTGACAGAGAAGTGAAATTTCAAATTTTATTAGGTAGTGATCGGACATAACAGGAGTGTATGGCAGTACTGTTATATTTGAGGTTGCCAATGCCAGATCTAAAGTATTTCCATTTTTATCCGCTGTTGCCTGTATTGCTTGCGTAAAACCGAACGTTTCAATCATTGTCTGAAACGCCACAGTAAGTGGCTCCCACAGTAAATTTCTATGGATATCAAAATCCCCCATAATTATTATATTATCCGCATTTGTCACTACAGGTCAGCCACAAATTCAGAAAATTCATCCAGGAAACCAGAGTAAGCTCCGGGCGGACGGTAGATAACAGCGAGATAAAACGACGGCAAGGCTGTGGATCGAACAACGAGAACTTCAAAAGTTTTAAATTCGTTAATCGAACGAGGTCTAAGGCTAAGATCGGAATTGGAGATAAGGGCTACACCCCACCCTTTTTACAAGGACGCGCAACATGCGAGCTCACAAAATTTGGATGCGAGGCCTCATTAAGCGGCAGCAATTTATCAGGTTTTAACAAAGTCAAAACTCATCAACTGTCTTTTTCACTTAGATCCAAGCTGCTGGAGAGCGAGGCCATGAACGAATCATTGCGACGTCAAGCCGCTCGGCCCTCCTCTCGAGCGACCTGCGCTTCCTCCTCTCTGAGCCCGGCCCCTGGACACCCCCCTGGCTCGTCCCCCTCGACCATGTCCATGGAGGCCGAAATGACGGACGTGTTGCGCAGGGCCAAGCTGGACATCGAAAGGCTGAAGAAGAAGGAGAGGAGGCAGAGGAGGATGAGGTGAGGAAATAATCGCCTCGTATTCATTTCTTTTGAAACTCTGCCCTTGCCATTGAGGTTCCATGTAGGTCACTGAATGGAATTGGGATGTAGCCAGGAGTAAAACTAGCTTTGGCTCATTCAGCTGGCCACTAGGTCGTGAGAGAGTAGAGTGCACAGTCCAAACGGCTAATTGGGATTTAATGGGATGTAGGTTTGATAAGATGCATGCTCGTAAAGCTCAGAGCAAAGGGGAGGGTAAATGTGCTCATAAAATCTACAGAGCTAAAAGCAAAAGTGATGGCTAATGAGTTTGTTTTTATGTTGAGCACATCACTTAAGAACTTTTTCGGAGCACTAATGGAGAGGGTTAGATTGCGCTCAAAATGGATCAATATTATTTGGCCTTTCTTTTGCATACCACTATTTTTTTTTATTAAATCAATGAATCCATACATTCTATATGATATGTTATACACAAACAACCATTTACAGTCGCATTCGCAGCTACGGACAAATACGTTTTTTTTTAACTGTCCTTCAGTCCAGAGTTGGAGAAAGGGTTGAAAAAACGCGTTAAGTTACACAACCACGAGAACGGCGACAACGGCCAAAATGGACAAAACGGACTGAACGGAGAGATCGATTCGGATGACAATCACACAGAGGTAACGTCAAAGTTTGATTCATAACAAAGACGAAAGGAAGAGCTTCCGCCTGATATCTCGATCTTTCTGGGCAGGACATCATGTCGACGTTGCAGGAAGAAAGTGGTTGCGATGAAGAGGAGGAGGAGGAGGAGGAAGGAAGGGAGGAAGATGATGAGTTTGATAGCGATGAGAGCCTGGTGGACTCGGACTCAGATTCTGATGAGAAAGGTGTGCTTCTTTGACTTTGGACACTAATGTGAAAAAAAATATTGAATGTGTAGCGATGTAGTGCCGTGTCTTGAGTTCTGTCCTTTTTGATTGTCTCTCCACTCTCAGCCAACTTTCAGGCCGACCTTGCTGACCTGACCTGCGAGATTGAGATCAAGCAGAAGTTAATAGACGAGCTGGAGAACAGCCAGAGGAGGTTGCTGATGCTGAAGCTCCAGTATGAGGAGAAGCTCATTCTGTTGCAGAACAAGATCCGAGACACCCAGCTGGAGAGGGACCGCGTGCTTCAAAACCTCAGTGAGTCTACTCACCTGGATTTTTTTTTTTTTTTTAAGGTCATTCATTTATTTACTTTATGACTGGGCTCCACAGTGTCCATGGAAAACTACACGGAGGAGAAGGCTAACCGCATAAAGCAGGAGTATGAGAAACGTCTTAAGGAGATGAACCGAGACCTTTTGAAGCTCCAAGCTGCACAGAAGGAACACGCGCGTTTGCTTAAAAACCAAGGCAGGTACGAGCGGGAGCTGAAAAAACTCCAAACCGAGGTCAATGAGATGAAGAAAGCCAAGGTGAGAGAACGAGAACACAGACTGGAGAGATGAAGATCGGCGCCACCTCACCTATCTCATCTGTTCTAGGTGGCGGTGATGAAGCAGATGAAGGAGGAGCAGCAGAGAAGGAGGCTGGTGGAAGCCAAGAGGAACCGAGAGATTGCCCAGCTCAAGAAGGAGCAGCGAAGACAAGAGGTCAGTCCGGTTTAGGTCTCCGACTGGGCGATACGGAAACATTTTGTTGCTTGTCTTTGCTATGTCTCATGGAATGAGGATGGGGGGGGGGGGGGGGGGTCTTATTTCAAAAGTCAACCACCAGGGGGACGCAATTGTAATCCCATTTTGCAAATGTAACTCAAATGTAGTCATCCTTTGTGTCATATTTTCAATTTATTCTCCCTTTCATACTCATTAGTTTCAAATCCGGGCCCTGGAGTCCCAGAAGCGACAACAGGAGCTGGTCCTGCGCAGGAAAACACAGGAGGTGACCGCCCTGCGTAGGTTGGCCAAGCCCATGTCAGACCGCGTAGCTGGACGCGTGGCCCGCTGGAATCAGACCGCCCCGGTTACCGACTCTGGCGCAGAGTTGTCCGCCAGCACGACGGCAAGCAGCTCCGAACCCGAGAGCGGAAAGACTGTGAGCGGGTTAGTGCGACAGTGGAACAACAAAAACAATGGCTATGGATACCTGGGAGAGAGCGAGGGGAGCATGGATGGAACGCGGGTCATTGGGTAAGATGGCCTCAGTCATGCGATGGACGCTGTGTATGCCGTGTCGTAATCTTTCACTTCCCTTCTACAGCAGCCGGAAGAAGCTGCAGCGGAAGCCGACGGGCGTCGGCACCAACGCAACGGCGGGCCGATCCGTAGCCTTCTCCAAGTTGGCCCGTCAAAAGTGGCAAACTCTGGAACGGCGCATTATGGACATCGTCATGCAGAGAATGACCATTGCCAATGTAGAAGCTGACATGGATCGACTCATCAAGGTTTGGGAGGCACTGATCTATGTCATACACAATTTCCTATTCCAGATGTAAAACTCTTCCAATTTTTTTCCCTTGGTCAGAAACGAGAGGAGCTGACGGTCCAGCAGGAGGCGCTCTCGCACAAGCGAGCCGTACTAATGGCCGAAGGGGAGGGTCCAGAAGCAGAGGACCGACTCCTTTTGGAGATCGGCGAGGATCTCGAGGTTCTGAACGCTAACATCGATTACATAAATGACAGTCTGTCCGACTGCCAGGCGACTATTGTGCAGATAGAAGAATCAAAGGTACGGAAGAGACAAATTGACACGCTAGGACAAAAACTCGTACTCAATAAATGACTGTTAGTTAAATGAACAATTATATGAATGATTTTAAAGAGAAATGGTTAAAAATAATCATTTTAATAGAACGCCAATTTGTTACAGGATGAGTTGGACTCAGTGGATACATCAGTGGTAATCAGCTCATGTTCTCTGGCTGAAGCGCGCCACCTGCTGGACCATTTTCTCAAGGCCTCCATTGACAAGGTCTGTCAGTATAAACAAGAACCACTAAAAAGCGTATTCTGGTCAAGTCATGTGCTTCGTCTTTGATATTCTTTATATTTTATTAGCGATATGGAAAATAGGATTGATGGATTATTATCTAAAAAAATTATAATAATTCAGCCACCATCTATTACCAGGTATATTTCAATGTCACTTTTCCCTCCAATTTTAAATGACCCTGTAACTTTTGGTAAAAAAAAAAAATCCTCAAACTTCTTCCATCCCCTCGAGCGTCTGTATGTGGAACAGCTTGTCCCCAATGCTTTGACCAAGAAAAAGTTTTGTTTTCAACATTGTAACTCTGGACTGTTGAGGGTATAAATGCATTCTGTCTCATGTATACATCAACCAAACAGATTTTCTACCGACACACATTTGTTTGTTTTGCAAATGACAAGATTGTAAGCATTCCGTCCTTTCTGTTGTGTAAGCATGAGGCTGGCACTCATCAGCACAGTCACACTTGTGGTTTTGTGTGTGTGTTAGAGCTTGCAAGTGGCACAGAAGGAGGCTCAGATCCGACTCCTGGAAGGTCAGCTGAGACAGACCGACGTGATCGGTTCATCCCAAAATCACATGATCCTCGATGCTCTGCGGGAAAAAGCTGAATGCATCCCTGAACTGCAGGCTCTCCTTCTCAATGTACAGCAGGGTGAGCACAAATGGTTGCATAAGTGAATTTTGATTGGGCCCAATGTGTTTTACCGACCGAGATGTCTCGCGCCCCAACTCACTTTCAGAGAACGGTTACGTCAGCACAGATGAGGAACCTTCTGAGTTCAGTCAAGCCTCAGAGAACAGGTGAAATTTCATCTTCCTGCCATTTTAGTCATTGGAATGATATATATATATATTTTTACCTGAGCTCCCCTTTTTCTTCTCCAGTGTCTCTTTACTGAAAGAATCCAACAGCCAAGAAGACCTCAAAATAAAGGTAAAGCATCTTATTTGCTCTCAGCCTTCCTTTATTATTTATTGCGTGCAACTCACTTGTTTTAACCCGTGTCACGTCTAGCCTTAATTACGGACAGATTAACCACTGTATTAAATCTGAATATTTACTTCCAATGACGTCTATATGTCCTTTTATTAACCACATGGTGGCAGTATAAGCAAGCAATTACAAGTTGCCTCTCCAGCTTTGATGTTGAGTGTGAAATAATTTATCATTTGACACAGTTCCGATGTACTCTCCGGTTACAGAGTGTCCTCCATCTTTTAATGCCCCCCCCCGCCCTCTCCTCCCATTTTCATTTTGACCAGTGTTGTGTTCCTGCTCAGCTCCTTGCTGCTTGGCTTCAGTTTATTTATATTTTGCATTTCCGTTTGATTCCGTTATTACGCTGATTTTTACTCGGCCTATTTCTCTGGGCTTCCACCTCCCACGCAGGTGGAACCTCGTCTGTCAGCTCAGATGAAGGCGGTGTCGGCCGAGTATCTGGGTCCCGCCCTGGAGCATTTGTCAGGCTGCAAGCAGGCGCAAATCACAAAGTCTTTGGCCTCGCTGACCGACATCCAGGAGGACGGTCTCAGCACGGTCAAGGCGAGCCTGGGCCTTGGTCTCAGCCTCTCTCTGCGGGACCCCTACCACAAGGACAGAGTGTCACGCACCATCAGCTTGCCTATCAGAGGACACACCTTGTAAGCTGAAAAATGCTCATTCAGTACAATATGACTTAGTCAAGTAGGATGTGAGCATTTGCATTTTGAAAATGAGTCAGCCAGTTGTTTTAGTGTCAGTAACACTGCTAATTTCTTTACGGGCATAATAATTGTAATTAGTGTGTTTAGCATTTGTATACTCCCTTGAGCACTGTTTGTTTTTGTGTGTGTCAGTCCCAGGCAGTCACGAGGCTACGACACCTCTCCCATCACCAGAAGGAAATCTTATGACCGTTCATACAGGTGATAATCACCTTTGCCGTGATGTCATTCATTGTTCTGCTTTTCACTCACACTTGTTTTTATGGATTTTATCTCAGGCCCACTGATGGCTATACACCACCGTCCTCCCCTCCTCTGAGGACCAGGAATGACCGCAACGTGTTCTCGAGGCTCACCAGCAACCAAAGTCAAGGTTCTGCACTGGACAAGTGAGTACAATAAAATGCTGTTCTTTTTTTTTTTTTTCCTTTTACATGCTCTGACGACCAGGAAGAGTTATTTTTATGTCTTCTCGTTGGTTTACTGGGCCCGTAGGGTGGTTGAAGGTCAGGTGTTTGGAGAAGAAAAGGCTTAATCTGTGCTTTTGTGGCGCTTAAGTGTGTGCAATTTCCAGTGAGTTTATCCACACATTCATTCCATCATGGACCCTAGAAGACTTCAAGTGGCATTAATACCATTCTCGTGGGAACCACTGGTGCGAGCAGTTCTGTTTTATATGACCAACAGACACTGATGTGGATAATAGGTGATAGAAAGAATTTTTATTACACTATCACTTTTTTAATGTTTGGCAGGGAATTCATGCAAAATAATAAGAAGGACACACATCAGTTGTTTATTTTGTGTTCATTCAAATGGAAGGGTGAAATCTTTACGCCCACAGTGATGAAAAAAAAAAGGTCGTATGCCCTCTTCACCCTCCCATCTCCTCCCCCATCGATACACGAGAAAAAACAACCTCCAGTCGCAAAGTGTAGCCCAACAATATTGAGTGGCAACCAAGGTGGTGAAGAGATGGTGGAAAAAAAAAAACTATTCCGACAAATGTCAGCTGTTATTTCAGGCCGCTTTTGCCCATTCTTTGTATTTATTTTTCCTACCTGTATTTTGCCTCATTCGCTGAGATGTTTTCTTTTTCATACTATGGATGTTTTTATGCTCAAGGCCTCTGATGTTCTTTCTGGTATGAACATAGGTCAATGCATTGCTTTTCCATGCAGCTTCTTGTCAGTTGTAGCCATTTTGAATGGACTCAGCTCAACAATGTGGGGAGGTTGTCGAATCTCTGCATAGTCTTCCTGAGACTTAAACTCAACCCTCAACTTTATTCCTTATTCTTTATTCCAGACTGAGATGTAGAGATGAGGGGAGTGGTCAGTATGAATTCCCTCAATGGCTGTTTGCTTAGCAGGATGGAAAACTGCCATAAGCACAAAATAATGATTACCGTAGCATCTACAGTATGTCACAGGAACCCTTCAAACAACTTCGATCTGAACACAAACGGTCCCGCAGTACATGTAGACTGACAATATCGCAGTTCTCACGTGCATGTCTAGTGGAATTTGCTTTTAATTTTCATTTCTTCAAGCATTTTACATTTTGTGAATGTCAGAGGGCTAGGTTTATATTTCAATGTCGTCTTTTGTCACCTCCTAATAATCTGAACTCACTGATGGTTGAACTCTTGTTTACAACATAGTGCATACCTATGAATTCCCCCAAATATGACATTGAGGTCTTTTCTTTATTTTTTATTCTGTGAGTAACCTGTCAGCTAAAACAACGTGGCGGCTCCCAAACATGACATCTTTCTTCAGTCAAGCATTCGGTGTTTAGTGATCACAGAAAAAGCTTTTATGCGCTGATCTACATCCAGAGCTTTTCCCGAGTCCCTCCTCCTTCGTAAACTCATTGCCAGTAACCCATCCTTAGCGTGATTAACCTTTCCTTTCCTCTCCTTGACACCCCACCCCACCCTACCCTGCGTCTTCCTCTTCTGCCTCCAGGTCGGATGACAGCGATTCGTCGCTCTCCGAGGTGCTCAGGTAGACTAACTGTGTCTTCTCCTTCTCTGTCTGTGTCTTCTGCCATTTGCTTGTTAAGCCACCATGACACCACCACGGTTCCCGTGGTCGTCTGTGGCCGCCTCTTCACCACCTGTCCCTCCTCCATCCACTTTCCTCTCCACCCGCATGTGATTGTGCTTCCTTTGTGGTGATGCTAGTACACGCAAAACCTGAATGGCCCTCAGGCTATTAATGGACTTTTCACCCAAAAATTGCTTGTGCAAATATGATTTTACAGCACAATCATATAAAAAAGTCTTTCTCATGTTGCCAGTATTGTAGACAGCTCCAGTTTACTTGTGAATCTAATGAGGAGAAGCAATGTGGAAATTAGATGGATGGTACCCGAGTCAAATCATTATAAAACTTTTGGAAGTAACATTCTTCAAAAATAAATAAAATAAGCAACATTAATGAGGTGGTACACGATACGAAACAGACTATGTATTTTTTTTAATTATTATTATTTTCATTGGACTCTTTACTGCCTGCAATGAATAATTGACTTGGTGTCTGATTGGCAAAAGTCTCCAAGCAAAACCGTAGAGAAAAGAAAAAAAAACTCATAATCTTAGCCAAAATGTTAAAATGGCAGAAAAAACAAAACAAAACTCGATACAAAAATAGCAATTACATCTCAACAACTTTTAAGCTTGCCAATTAACACCTTACACTTGTTTGTTTTTCTCAAATCTAATCTGTATGAAAAACTGCCAAATTGACACTGTTCTGTGTTAACGAGAAGCCAGACTGGTGTTCTTTCAGCCTTGAGTATTTATACCAGTGAAAGATAAAAAGACAGATTAATTTGTGAGCTTTAGAGGTTTTGTTCAAGAGGATTGCACAAATGGTGTCATTTTATAATGATGTACACAAATCTTTTCTCCTCTCAGTAGTTCTTACTAACTCTCAATTTGATGGGGCTTTCACAGAGGCACTTGTGTCTGTTTCTCAGTGGGATGCAGGGAACACACACTGATCTGCCTCCACATTTCTCATTATTTTGTTGGTCCCCCAAGCTCGGCACTGCAACATCCATTAGCTGCTCTTACATACTTCATAACTCTGCACACTATGAGATCTTTCGTTCTGATAGAGCGCGGGAGCAGTTGGTGCTATTCGGTCCATTGCTGCGAGAAGCTCGCTATATTCCAGTTTGCATCCTGAATGGGGGGGGGGGGGGGGGGTGAACATGGGGCAGATAATGTAGAATGTATATCTTAATATTAATAGGAAGATATAAAAAAAGAAAATTCAATGTTTCATTCCATGCCGTAGCAATGAGCTCCCTGTAGCCTTGACAACAGACAGGAATGAGATTCGCTCATAAAAATACACTGACCTATTTCACTCCTAGCTTTTACTTTGTTAAATTATCATCCTCCTTTCCCTCTCTCCTAATAGTATTTTATTGTTCATTTTACAAGTTACTTTTTTTTAATGTATTTATTTCCCCCTCCCCAAAATTACAGGTAGGGCATATTTTACAATAGGTCTTTCCTTGCAATGTTTCTAATATTCTGAGGTTTCCATGAACGATGGGGGCTAAAAAAAAAAAACAAAAAAAAAAATCGTACTTTTAATGTCCCCCTTTGATGTGGAGGTGGCCAAAGTATTTTTTTTTTTCCATGGAACCCCCCCAACCCATTAAGGTGGTGGACATGATTGTTGCATGTCACCTTATGTTTTTCTCTGCAGGTTGCACTTGCATTGTTTTTTCTTTTTATAATTTTATTTGTTTTGTTTATTTTTGTTTATT
Organism: Syngnathus typhle; assembly: GCF_033458585.1. Taxonomy (NCBI): domain Eukaryota; kingdom Metazoa; phylum Chordata; class Actinopteri; order Syngnathiformes; family Syngnathidae; genus Syngnathus; species Syngnathus typhle. The sequence continues at coordinate 9,923,670 of NC_083748.1, forward strand.
GGCTGATTTTTTTAATTTGGTTTATTAATGCAGTAGATAGCAATGTTTGTGCATTTATCTCCCAGCTTTGTTTTTATATTGGCACCAGCCAGTTAAGTAGAATAGATACCTGGAGAAGTATTATCACTTTTACTGTCTATCGGGCATTTTTCCATTATCCAATTTCCTGTTCAACACTAACAAGTAAAATCTCTCAGATGACACAAATCATTCTTCATACAATCTTGCTGACAGAACAATATAGATCAACACAATTGCCCTGATTGCATCCAATACCTGCCGGTGGTTGCTGGGCAGGATTCGACTCCAGCCTTGCAAGCCAATAAAAAAACCCAGCAGGAATATGAAGTCCAACGATCACTAATGAAACATTCAAGATACAAATAAAAAAAAACATATTAGAATGGCAAACCAGTTGCACTGTTTACTCTTTCCTTCTTTACCCACTTTCATCCTCACCCACTTCACGCACACGCCCAGAGCCCACTCGTGTTATTAGGAAACCCACCAGAGACCAATTTTCTCACAATCCTCCCCCTTCACCATCTCCCTGCACTTGTCTCACTCTGCTGACTGCTTTCCAGGATCTCTTCGACTTTGGACTGTCAGCGTAACATAGGGGGGGGGGAGTGTCAGTGGGTAGAACATCCAGAGACAGTTGTGTGTACCTTTTTAAACAGTGGTCACAATGGCATGTTTGCGTGTGAGATGAAAAATAGGTCGATTAACAAAGAGCTCTTGTGGATGAAAACACTTCAATTTAACTTGGAGCAAGAGATTGTCCTCGAGTATGTACTCTCAATGGCCGCAGCATAAGAGCTGTAACAATACATTGCGAATGACATTTAAAAAGTAAATATCTGGGTGTTTTTTTTTTTTTGTGTGTGAAAAAGCATGTTTGCCTGCGGTTATGTTTCCATCTGTAAAAATGTAAGAGCGATCATATGCTCTCGTTTTGCCTGGAGGAAGTAACACGGCCAATGATGATTTTTCTTCAGGGGTGTGATTAATCCTATCGGTGGCGTGAAGGGGGGCCGGACAGCCCCCTTGCAGTGTATGTCTGTAGCCGAGGGCCACTCAAAGCCCGTCCTGTGTGTGGACGCCACAGATGAGCTGCTGTTCACTGGATCCAAAGGTAAACACTTAAGCAACGCGTTGATAAAACCCAAGTGGTTGAAAAAGAAATTCATTGAAAGCATCTTCTTACGCATCTTAATACTTTGTTCCAGATCGTACCTGTAAGATGTGGAACCTGGTGACAGGTCAGGAGATTGCCACGCTCAAAGGTCATCCCAACAACGTGGTGTCAGTTAAATACTGTCCCTCCTCGGGTTTGGTCTTTTCCGTCTCGACGTCCTACATCAAGGTGTGGGACATACGCGATTCGGCCAAGTGCGTCCGTACACTCACGTAAGTGCTTGTCTACTAGTTACAGGCTGTGTAATTATTTATTATGGTACAACAAAAAAGTAACATGTTTGTACATTTAATTTAATTTAATTAATTAATCATTTAATTTGTACGTTCATCCAGTTCATCAGGACAAGTCGTGTCAGGCGACGCGTGTGCCGGCGCCACCACCCGCACAATAACATTTGCACATGGTGAATGTCAGATCAACCAAATTGCACTCAATCCATCAGGATCTGTTTTGTATGCCGCTACTGGAAACACGGTTCGCATCTGGGATCTCAACAGGTACAGAACATCCTTTTGTTTTATTGTTTGAATGATATTCATTTTTTTTTTGTGCGTCAACAAAATATGTCTCATAGTGTTCAATCTACTTACAAAGCTCCTTTATGATTTTTATAGATTTTCTTAATTTAGGATTTTTTTTTCCCTTGTAATGATTACCGACAGACACAAATCAGACATCAATTGCAAGAAATACTTTTCATCATTTTATAGAAGATACTAAAAAGCTCCACAATACTGATGTTTTGTTTTTGTGAACACTCTTTATATTTATATATGTGTTTTTGTGAACACTCTTTATATTTTGTATTCATATTTTTTCATTTGTCTTCAGGGACACAGAGAAAACAGAAAATCTCAGAGTTTATTGATGCGTAGGAATTCTGCCAAGATCCAAATGCATTTAATATAGACCCTATTAGTATCAAGTCAGCCTGTGACAGGGGCTCAGCTGGGTTTATTGGTGAAATTGTAAAAGGCTTTGTGCGGTGAAAATGAGCTTCAACTTCTTGTACGTGTGTGTTTAGGATGCAAGCTTTGGGCAAGCTGACTGGCCACATTGGTTCCGTCATGTGTTTGACGGTGGGACAGTCTCTGCTGGGCAAAGATCAAGTCATCACTGGCTCGAAAGACCATTACGTAAAGGTAGTTGCACCTTTTTCAGTCTGATTTTTAGTAACATTGTCAGGATAATCGTTAAAGATATTTCACGGTGCTTTGTACTTCCATTTCCAGGTCTTCGATGTGGCGGAGGGGACCCCGGGTAACATCGGGCCGGCTCATAACTTTGAGCCACCGCATTACGACGGCATCGAATGTTTGACCGTGCAGGGAGACGTGCTGTTCAGTGGATCGAGAGACAATGGCATTAAAAAATGGGATTTGGAACAGCAGGAGCTCAGTCAGGTATGCTTTGTGTGTGTTGTGGCCTATTGTTTCAGAAGAATGCCAGCTGAGTAATAAATACCTCTTGCACCATATGCCGTCACTCAAGTGATAAAATCTAGGTTACATGTGACTGGTGTCAACAACAGCAAAAAACACTCAATGACACAAAGACTTTTCTGCTCCAGAGTGGGGATTGCTGCTTTATAAGATTTAAAGAAACCGTCTATGTTAAATTAGCTTGATGTTTAAGGCATCTATCGTCTGCCATTAAGAATGTCCTTTTAGCGAGCTGCTTCCACATCTTCCATATCAAAGGGTTAGTGGGTCAGGCTGAGCGACTGTCTGGCAAAGTTGCACTTTTTGTCTGGCTACGGGGTCAATTAGTTGGACCCTCGACGTTGAGTTGATCTGGAAGGGCACTTAATAGGAGCTCCTGTCATTCCGACAATGCGGATGTGCCCGTCAGGCGCATTTGTGTCAAATTCGGGCCTCACGCAATTCCATCAACACTTTTCAGTTCTCATTACAGGAAGGCGGTGTATATTTCTTTTCATGTGTTATGTGAGGAGTGTCATTCAGCTGCCTGTCACCGCAGCGCTTCTTTCTTTTCCTCATTTATACACGGTATTCACTCTTTGGTGCTTGTGTGTCAAGTGGCAGGAAAGTGTGTCAACATCAGGGCCCAAGATTCAGAGGGAAAGAAAGCGTGTGTTTTGCGTACGTGCGTGTTTCCTTCCGCGCTGTCTCTTGTGTATCGCCTGCCTATGTTAAAAATGCATCATCTTGCACCTTGTGAGACTTCATTCGCATGCACATTCATTTGCATATTAAGCAGCACGTTGTCAAGTTTTTCACAAGTTATTTTTTATTTTTGCTTCAATCTTCAATCATTTCCCCCCTAATTTCTCCCAGAAGACTAAATAAGAAAATAAGGCGCTGTTCAAAGACTCATTTAAATCCGAGTCGGTGCTGCGGTCCGTGGCGTCTCACCTCTACCTCATTTACCAAAGAGCCAATACAATCTATTTTACAGCCTCTTGTCTAATTATGAAGTTGCATCCGAAAAGCAAGCACGGGATATAAAATCATATTGTTGTATATTACGGCTACCTCCTCGTGGAGCTGTTTTGTTCTCAACCTTTGTGTGGAAAAGTACAGTGCACAACCTCGCGGGAAGCAATGGAGCACTTTGTTTATAATTAATCTACACAGTGTAAGTGTAAATATAACTCTCAAAAACACTTGTGGACATACACGGTGTAATTTCTGTTGGTCACTGGGTTCATGCAATGCGGCTTTACCATCTTTTATTTATTCCATCACAGCATCTGGTGTTTTCTGTGCCGTCAGGTTGTCAGACCAAATATTGCACCCACCAGACCAAGCAATTAATGGCTCCATGAAGAATCCAAAGAATGTTTTTTCGTCTTCTAAATATTAGCAATGATTAAATTTGTTTTAACCTCGAAGATTCAAAGGTATGATCCGCCCATTGCAAAACAACTGTGACAAAGACCTCACACTAGGTCGTCGTTTATGTTCCATAAAATGTTCTCCATTTTGGCGCAACTTCACTTCTAATATTTTCTTTAATTTATGTATTAAGAGAGAGCCACTGAACCTTTTCCGACCTATAGATCCCATCTCCAACTGACAAACCTTTGCTGACCCCAATAATGAGTTCCCGCTTATCGAGTGCACTTGAAGACCCGCGATGCCGCAAGCAGTAGTTTGAAATACACTTCACATCTCAATGCGTCATTGTCATTAAGAAAAATACACCGCAATTTACGGGCAATGTTTTAAATTAGCATTTTAAAAATCAATCGGCATGGAGTAAGTATAAAAATATGTTTATCACGATATTTTGTGTGGGAGCGTTGAAGCTTACTTTTTAACGTTTTTACTGTTATACGATACACTTTTATCCGAGATACCCTTTTGTGGTGGCAAAAAACAACAACGTTCAAGCCAGAGCAGAAAAAAAACCTGCTACTATATTGTCAGCACAAAGGTCAGAATACACAACAGTTCAAAAAGAATCACATTTGCACAAATGAGCCAACAACAAAACCTAATTCGTTGCTTACATTCACGCTTTATGAAATGGCAAGAGCTCCATAGAGACTCAACTGTATTATGTATAAAAGTCCATTTTCCTTCAAGTCTGCATTTTATTTGTTTGTATCTAGTTCCATTTTGAGCTCAGGCATGGTTAGGGTTTAACTTAAAAGCTCCCCGGGGAAGGTATTATATCTCCATTCATACCATTTGCCAGGTATTTTTGTCAGCATGTGGTAGTTTGTTCCAAACAATATGTGAGACCATGCAGAGAAGAACGCATGAGGGAAATTAGAGAGCTAGAGAGGGATGGAGAAAGAAAAAACACACCGACAGATCACAGGCTGTCTTTGTAGCGTGGAATATTAGTTTTTTTCATTGTATTTCATTTTTTGTTTCACTTTTCTTTGCATGGAAAAAACAAGGATTTTGTTTTGTCATACTTTGAAAGGCAGAAAATGTGCCCGTTTGTCGAGTATTTGAAACAAGAAAGTTTGCCACTTGAGCGCTAACATGGTTGAACAGGGCACAAATAAACAAGCTTTGTATCGTAATTATTAGCTGCTGCAATTCTCTTTTTAAACACCAGCCACTTTGAGGTTTGTGTCATTGCGAGTCACTTCTCATACACAAGGCAGCTCATGTTTCTTAACTGAATGGTGCTAAATTGAGAAAGTTTCCCTTTTGTTGACTCAGCATCTCTCTCCCTTCACTCAACAGCAAATCCCCATCGCCCACAAAGACTGGGTGTGCGCCCTGGCTCACGTCCCGGCGAGGCCGTTGTTGCTCAGCGGCTGTCGGGGCGGCATGCTGAAGGTGTGGAACGTCGACAACTTCACTCCCATAGGAGAAGTCAAAGCACACGACAGCCCTATTAATGCCATATGTACCAACTCCAAGCAGATTTTTACTGCGTCCAGGTAACTTGGGTTGCTTCTGCACTACCATGAATCTCACTCAGGGGCTACCACAGTATGCAATTAATCAACTCTGTTGGGAAAGGACCTATTTTATGCCACTGAAGCTTACGTTCAAAGGGTGCCCCCTTACTCTGCACGGTTGGACAGATAAATCTCCCAGTGAGAAATAATGAGATTTAAAAAAAAAAATCAGGAGAACATTTTCATTGGTCTTTCTGGTGTCAAACTCAATGTGAAAGAAGTTTCTTAAATGAGTGGTTTGTTAAATGTTGATTAGAGGTAAAATGATGATCATTTTGTAAAAATGCCCCCCTCCTCATATGCGGAATAATCTTGACTGACTTTTCCCCCTCTGCTTTCCGTTTTCCTCCCTCATTATCCTTCTCCATTCTACCGCCACTATGATCCTACTGGACAACAATGCGTTTGTCTCAAAATGGCACCGCCAGTGATTGCAGAGTGAAATTATGGAACTATGTGCCCGGCTTGACCCCGTGTCTTCCTCGCCGGGTCCTCGCCATCAAGGGCCGAGCCACCAGCCTCCCATGATTAGCACCTTCCTTCCTTCCTTCCTCTGGTACTTTCTTATCCTTTCCTTTTCCTTCCCCAGTACTTTTCTGTCACCTTCATTTTCATTGGCCTATTTCTGCTATCCTGTCATTATGAAAAAGGTTTCTGCTGCTGTATCGAAAACAAGTGATACAATCCGTGCAGTAAAACAATGAACTGCAAAGGGTTGAACATCCCTCTGGCACACATGAATTCTTTTCCGCTCCAAACTAATGACTATTGTCGGCCCATCTTTCCCCATCAATTATCTGGAATTATCACCATTCTTCTACAGACACCAAACTCATTTTGTCTTTAAAGTAAATTCCAATTTATAACCAGAAAAATACGGACTAAAATAACACTGTCTAGTACAGCCGTGAAGTTTCATAGTTGTAACAGAAATAACTTTAGGGCAACTTTTGAGCTTCCAAGTTTAGATGATTGCGTTTTTAGTTTGTTCTAACAAAACCAAACTTGGCAACTGTGAAGTCAGCCTCATAAGCTCACATGAGTTTCATAAAGTGGGTGATGAAGACAATTGACAACATTGACATTGGCATGCAAGCAACTTTCAGTTATCAGCTTGAAAATAGCTTTTGAAAAGTGGAAAAAAGCAAACGTGTGTGTGTGTGTCTCTATGGAGACCTCACTGATGTTATTTATCTCTTGTGTTTTCCTGACTTCCTTTGCTCCCCTCCCCTCCCTTTTGTGAAAACACCCCACATCTCTCTCCCTCCTCCACCGTGCCTCTCTGCAGTGACAAGACGGTGAAGATCTGGCTGTCAAAGGTGTGGAGAAAGAGGTGACAACACAACTGACGGGCGGCGGTTGTGATCTGTGACCTCACTTCCACCACCGAGGCAATCCCACTTTTATTTGTCACTGTGAAAAACGGAACATTTCCCTGAAGGGCAAGATAAACAATTGTTCCTTTCATGTTTTTGTTTTAATTTTAAAAGTGCCATCTGTCTTGATGCCACTCGGACAAGGCCAATGCATCTTGCAGACGCTGCTGGCAGCACGATTTCTCTCATCGTAACAAAATGATGAGTGCCGTGCTCATTCCCCTGTTTCTTGAGGAGATTGAAAAGCAGAATACGTAACGGAACATCTGTGTAAACTCCTTGAGTTTCCCGGAAGAAGATTTTTGTCTTTTTTAAGATCAGTCATCATGTTTATCAAGCTGTTACACAACTAGACATCTCAATTTCTGCCCCAGATCTTTCTCTTAATTATTTATGTCAATGACTTTCTGTGCTGATCAACAAGTAGTGTTTCATTTTCATTTTCCCTACCTCATTTGTTTTTGGACTGTGCTTTCCAAGTGGGCGAGAAAATCTTTATGGGTCTCTTTGCACAAAAACCTGGTGCTGGACTTGTTCCGGCTCTTTATGTCTGCAAATGTGCCCTCTGTTGGCTCAGCCTGTCTTGTGCTGACCTTGCAAACACAAAAGCACACATCCAGTAGCACAAGCGAGGTGATACTACCCCTGGAGGAGCTCACTAGACTTCATTATCTTGTGCGAAAAGTCCAGACGACAGCAGAAATACGAAACACCCCCTGCAGACGACCGCAGATTAGTCCCAGCCCCCACCAGAGCCCCCGACAATCCCTCTCAGTCTGTTTACATATCCAGTAACTGGCATGGGTGCAATCATGCCAATTAAGCTCATCGATCATAAAGTTACAGTCTGTAGTGCAGGAAAAGCAAATTTCTGGACTTGAATGATCTCTGGACGTGCTCCTTGGCAGACTCAGAAGTCAAGCACAGTGGAACCTCTTAGGTTGAACTCAATAGATTGCCAAACATCTGTCAAGCACTTTAACTGTAATGATGAAGGCGTCTCATTTTTCTTCATTGTTACTTGCAAATGGGGAAACGTAAGAAAAATGTCTTCCATACCATAAAGATCAGAAGTTGTCACAACAGAAAAGCCAAAGAAAAAGCCAAGCCCTCATTCTGAGCGATTCCTTTGACACCCTCTGAGCCAAAGTCTGTGATTAATTACTGACGTCTTGTAACGTCTTACAAGAAATTGCATTGAACCTTTGTTTGACATTAAAGTCTTCGGAATTAGGGCGTTCAAATCCAGAGGTTCCGCTGTACTTGATGTCGCTCTTCCAAGGAGAGAACGACCAATTCAGCCTACTCACGGCATGTGCAAAATGTAACAAATCCAACCAAATCACACTTTGTCTGTTCACACGTATTAGGAGTAACACAGAATGCTAATCTGAAAAAACGAGGAGGATGGCAGATCTCCACCTCTGACAGCAGAGGTGGAAATCTGCTTTCTGCTTTGCCCCTTTTCCCGGCAAGTGAAATTCTGTGTGAAGCTAATTTGATTAGCGCTGTCACATTTCTCCCGGCTGCTCTGCGGAGGAGATCTTTTTTGCTGGAAAGCAGGTCACAACTGAGAGGGATTCTGAAATCTCCCTCCACACTTCAGTTGCTCCATTAAAGAGTCGGAACACATTTCTTACGGACACTGATTGCAGAATTAATGTCCACTGGATTTTCTTTTTTGTTATTGTTGTTGCAGAACACCTAATTTGGACATGATTCTTCAAGCAATCAAAATAAGCCAAATCCCCCCCCAGCCCAAGCTACTGCACCCTGTACATGACACAAATTCTTTGAAATGATGCAAGGTTGTGTTACACTGCAGTACAAACTAGTTTCACACGCTGCTGAAACACTCCAAAAGCAATTTGTTTGTTTTTACCAATGTATGTGGACCTGTGTCACTGCCAGGCGTGTTGTTGGTTTATATATATATATTTTCTATGTGGAGCAACTCAGGTACAGGTTGAAGGATCATTTTAGTTTGTCATCACTCGATGTGATTGTTTTGAGTCAAATTTTTTTTCTTCTTCTTCAAAATGCCTTGTTTGTGTAAAAGGGTGCTCTTAACCGTATCTCCCTGTTCATACTACTTCTACCTTTTCATTTTTGGTTTTTATCTATACACTTTTCTGTGTAGTCTTGCTCTTCTGTAAAAATCTTAAAAGTAGTTTTTTTTTCAATTTGTTGTGTAAATCAGTGGAGGATTTATATAGGATTTGGCTTCCAGCATTAGTTACTGTATTTTAGTCTGTGCCAATTAGCCAATCAAAGCCATTTGCCATTTTTCATATTTCTAGGTCATACCTGGAGAGGAGAGGATCTCACTGTGAGTGGCCCCCTACCTAAACACGCAATGTTCATGGTACTAACTGAATGATTGCACATCTGAGAAAGGAGATTGCAGTTTGGAATGATCAGCCTCAGTGCTTAACACCTGCATCCAATTCGCCACCGTATCACACTGGATAGATTTCAAAGTCATCGCTTTTCCTTCCCTTCAAGATCATTTTTTAATCTGGCCATCATTCCCTTCAAAGTTTGTGCCTGGTTCTAAAGAAAGGTTTGTCCAACGACAGTTTACCGCTTGACGTTGTGTAAATAGTCGTGCCATAACTTTCATATTCAAAGAGTATTACTGGCCATGTAAGGAGAAAAAAGTTGAGGGGGAAAAAAAGGTCCTTTTAACTTTTGTAATTTCATTCGAGGCAAGACTGTTGAGGAAAACCTCAAATAGTAACTAAAATGACCTTTGTTATTTTCCCCCCGCTCATCAAACCCAGTCTTGAAGTAACGTCTAAAGTTAATCCTTGATTATTATCGGCCTTATTTGTAGTGATACAGAGCCTGCCAATCTCAGACTGAAAATACTAATACTCTTTCATAATCTGAAAGTTAGGCCTTAAATGTTTGTTTTTTTAATTAGTAGCCACTGGCCACTGTTGTGAATAATCCACAAATGTACTGTATGAAACGTAGTCTTAGACTGCGTGTTCCAAATACAGTGCAAAGAACGCACCCGTTTAGATCTTCAGCAGACGGTTCTAGTCAAGTCAAGTCAAGTTTATTTGTATGGCCCTAAATCACAAGCAGTCTCAAAGGGCTTCACATAGACAAACACTTGACAATTATTCTCAAATTCTATTGCTATTCGTCAAATGTGATGACATAGGAAGACTCTTATATGTCTGCCTGTGTTGTAAATGTAGAGAGAGCTGCATGCAGACCTTTGTTCATGCAAGTCCAGTCTTCCACTGGCACCTTGATTCATTTTATTACGATAAAAAGAAAAAAATAGAAAGGTGTTTGCAGACGAACAGTAAAAAATCTCATGAGAGATTTGTTACCATTCGTAATGGTACAATTGAGCCTCCAACCAGCTCGAGGCACTATGCAGCTATGATTTAAAAAAAAAAAAAAAAAAGAACTTTCTACCAAAGCTCAGTATCATTAAGGATAGGCTCTGGAAAACAAATAGTGGAAGGAACATTTTACTCCCAAACACATGGAAGTAAGAATGACTTGCCATCAGATTTCAATTGATCCCCTGATCGGTCTCTGCAATACTGTCAAGCGATGAGTTAAAAGTCATTCGCTAGCCTGCAATTAGCACCCAGCCCGCCCATTGCGTCACCATCAAGAAATAGAAGCTCAGTCGTAGCTCGACTTGCGCCTTGTGCCTCAGCCAACGGCCTTATACCAGCACAATGTCTTTGTAGCTGAAGCTTCGTCCTACAAATTGGGATTCTGTTTTAAGTCTGCGGATATCTCAGCTTGCTGGTTCATTAACGGCTGAGAAGTCTTTTCATCATCCGGGCCCCCGGCCCCCGGTACGGGATTGTATTTGCGCACAATCATGAGGGCTGCTTACTTCTTTGCTGCTAGCCGCCAGCTCTCGGTCACACATCTCTTGTACAAATATACGTTGCAATGTCTGTGAAATCAATACTTGATGTGACATGAATGCAGGGTCAAAGGTCATTTGTGCCTTTTAATTGCACAGACTACTCATTCTTACAAATGAGTGTAAATGTGTGTACAGGTCTTTTTTTTTTTTTTAAACGTATGAAAATATGCATGAGAACCAAGCCATGTACAAACATGTTTCAGTGTATATAATGTAAGTAAATATTTAATGACAAATACAGCGTTCCCTGAACACAATAAATAAGTTAACAAAACATGATCGACTTTGTCGGAACCACTTTCAGTTGTTTTTTAATGCTTTGTGTTCAAGCAGTAATATGTAATAAGATAACCTGCGAATGAAAGGAGACATTTATTTCATTGCCGTGGCAACCTCTGAATTGCCTACAGTGAACGTCTTCAATCTCTTATTACAGCCTTATTCCAAAATAGATTACTTCATATTTTCAGAGGTCAAAAGCACTCCGGAGCAGGATGTCATCTGGGAAAATCTTTTGAATGTAATTAGTACAAATGTGTTCATTGTTTGTACATGATTAAAAAACTGGTAAAAGCAATTTACCATCTATCTCCTTGAAAATAATCCAATCTATGTCAGAGTGGCACATTTTAATCATGTGCAATATGTTACTATTATGTAAACGCAAAGGCCTTTTTAATTTTTTTTATTTGTCAGTGTACAGAGACATCCTTGACGAACCTGCTCCAAAGCGCTCCTGACTTCAAGCCTGAGGTGACATTTCAATTTTGAGCAGGATAACAACCCAAAGTACACAATCAAGATATCTAAGGAGTGGCTTCAGGACTACTTTGCGAATGTCCTTCACTTGACTTGAAAAACAGGAATAACAAAATAGTGGCGTTACATAATGGGAAAACTTTTAGGTTTCTCCAATCGTGATATTTGCAACTTACAGAACAACAGTTGGCTTAGCTTGGCTTTATTAGCTTGAGACAATGTCAATACTTGTTAGCATTCATTCAAAGCAAATATTAATTTGTAAATCAATTACCAAAACAATGCATGACATCGTCCTCTTTCAGAAGCTACTAGTGAATGTTCATATTCAATATCAATAGCGTTCCTTCCCTTTCTCCGCCACGTCACAAATTGTCAGCCTGCATTTATGTCAGTGGTTTTAAATAGAAGCAAAATGCACCCAGTGGAGCGTCGCAGACCCCCACTAAGGTGGTAAGATTCTGGTCTGCATATCAGCATACCTAGATTCTCATCGGTGTGGAGACGGGGAAGTGCATCATGCATTTAAAATCAAAGAAATGTTATCTGTCAAGAACAAAACACTTCCCGTTTAACTTTGCTAACACATTCGGATAAGACTAGAGTCTAATTCCCTTGCACTTACTAAACTTGAAATTTGTTAACTTTATATTCTTTCCAGACGGTTTGATTAGCCTCAATGCATTTCATTACAACCAAAAATAAATATGCTGAATAATTGTTGCAAATAAAAGAAAACATAACAGATGGACACACATTTTTCCCCCACCTACAACTATTTCTATGTCAAGATTTGCTCCCAAGAAAAGAATACATCTTCATTCCCTTTGCGAACGCTGATCATTAACTCGTGCGGGGCAACACTTGCCACAGTCGCAACGGGACACACCGACACTGTGATGTATGACGGCCATTAACGCCTCAGTGGAGCCGAAAGCCATTTGAAGATGCCAGTCACAAACAAATATCCATATACGCGGCACAGCCGTCACATCCCAGCAGGATGCGTTCCATCTGCTCGTCCCACATAAAAATAATAAAGAAAAAAACCTTCAGGAATTTTATTCCAGTATCTTCCTCACTTTGATTACATTGCAACATTTCAGCCAAGCCTCTTACTTGCTGATCCATGCCGAGCCATGTCCTCGTTGGGCCATCAATCACCGTGCCAACATAAGGAGTAAATTCAGGCAGATACCTGCAGTGAATATTAAAGTCCTTACATGGCCACTGCTTATGTGTGTGTGAGTGTAAACATTAATAACACGTGGTGGTTATCACTGGAAATGAAAGTTCTCACTTGCCCATCCATCACCGTGTCCCGTTGCGATACACCGGCAAATGGCAATAATAAAAGGACCGGTGCAAAGACTCGAGAGGATTCAACTTGCACAGATTGACAAAATAAAATCACATTCTCAATGTTCAAAGTTCATGTTGTAGCTGTCTGAACATAAATGAATTTCATAAATTAAGAAAAGTTTTTGTTCTGACAGCTCAAATTCAAGGACTCAAAATCTTCAGTTGTGCTACCTTTTGGCCTGCTAACACGTTGACTCATTACAACCTCCCTTGAGACTTGGCACCATGCACTGTAACATGCAGCAATGTAATTAAATCGATGCATTTATGTCCTTCACTTTGTCAGGAATCATTTGTGTCGATACGCAGAGCTATTTTGGCCGCATTTCTTCCCAGCCTAAAAGTGAATTGCTTTTCAGAATGGTTCTGTCAAGCTTGTCGTGTTTACCATAAAACGAAAAAGCTTGTTGAAGATAGATGTTTCATTGGACGATGACACCTTCAAAAAGTGAATAATTCTGGAGGGATGACAAAAAAATGGCTGTTGCTAGCACTTGATGTTTCAGTTTACCTACTCCAATTTGTTTCCCCCTGGTAATATTTCAACTTTGTTATCATAGTAGCAAAATCATTATCATGTTAGGCCATGTGATATTCGGCACAGTCGAAGAAAGTAGATCCTAGTAAAACAACAATCCTGCCGTGATCATTAACGGTTCCATTCCTTTTCATGCCCTTGATAGGGAAGATGAGAGCACCTCCAGAAAGTCCAACTCCGACATAAAGCCAAGAACGTGCTAATTGGCGGCAAACAAAGCGGCTTGAGGAGATGCGCTGAACTTGACAGATGGTGAGCAACCAAGGCAAGTAATTCAGCTAAAAGGACCTTTTGGGGGGTGGAAAAATGAGCAGACTTGTGGAAAGAGCAATAAATGAGCAGTATACCTGAGGGCCGTGAATATTTATTCTGCTTTAAATAATGGATGATGCAGAAGGCAGCCTTGCTGATGTGCCAATTAGGAGGGTAAATGAGAATATACCTCACATTTACTGCCATAAGAGAAAGGGTAAACATTGCCAAATGATTAATAATTTCCCCGTAGTTCTACATAACCTCGACGGAAAATAATATCTTACAAAAACAACCGTGCTGGTATATGATTTGGTGCTATAAATCACCATTTGACTGAAACAAATCATTCGGGGAGCGTAAATGACCCCCGAAGAGGATTTTAAGGGTGGAGGGTGTCTGAAATGTCTGCACAAATATTCCCATTTTCAGATTGTGAGCACATCTGCATGTATATGGAGGAGAGCCAAAGACAGATTGTTCTTTTTTTCAAATTTCTTGCCAGGTTTTCCCATCACCAACACACACGCACAGTAATGCACTTATGAACATGGTTATAATTCATAACTACACATACAACAAGGATAGAACAAGATGTTTCCCGGGGGAGGTTATTTTCACAACTTGAAAGAATGATTCTCAGAAAGCCAGTTTATTTTCTTTTTAATGACGCAACATATGGAGGATACACGCATTTGTGGGATGAGCAGCACAAATGTATATTGTGCTCAGGTACAATGTGACAAACCTTCAAACTGTTTATTGATAAAATGTTTGTTTGAATGTCAAATTGATGTGATAAATGAGACCAAAAATGAGTAAAAAATTCAGGATTTTTCTAGTGTACATAGAGAAACTTAAAAAGCACTTTATGTGACAATACAAGTTTTATTTAACCATCATTTTATCTGCTTGATAAAAACATTCTCATCAGTCTTCGAAAATACTGTGCTTTTTTTCTAACCGGACCAACAAATTATACATCACAAATAAGCATGAAGACATTTTTCTTGTCAGTCAACTCAGTGTAAACAAAATGTATTATTGTTCACTTTGTCTTCTTTGGTTCTTTCCCCGTCTGTTTGGTCTTCTTCCATGGCAGGAAGTTGTAGGAGACCAGTGCGGTGAGGAGGTACGTGGCCATGCCGGTGTACCCCCCAAACACCAAACACAGTGGCTGCATCAATACAAAGAGACAGAAGACGTTGACGGACGCTCGCTCATCCAGCTCGATACGATCCGACTTGGTGGCGTTCATCACCGCAAAAAAGTACATAAGCGCCACCCCTGGGTAGAAAGCCAGCTCCACCATGACGCTAAGGAAGCAAGACCCGGTAAGAAAACCTCTTGGGATTTAACATGCCAACTTAGAAATGAAGAAGTTCAATAAAACACTCACCAGTAAAAGATTTCAACTCACTCTCAAAAATACGGGTGAAACGTGACGGTGGATCAAAAAGCAGACTTTGACCTTTGAGCCGTCATCCTATCATCAAACATTACCAACCTTCCCCGTCTTATCTTATTTATGAGCCCACTTGATCTGTGCTACCTTCAAAATACCTACGCCGGGATATTGGTAGATTCCTTATCTAAAATGTTCTTGAGTGACTTGATGGAAAAAAAAAGAAGCTCCTATTCTTGCCGGGACACGTCTGAAGCCAAGTGGTTGACCGTATCAGTTGTATTAAAAACACCGAGATGCATATTCATTGGCGCTTCACTTGTGATTACATGCAGTGATAAGCAGGGAAGAAAAACGTGCTTCCAATATTGACAAGCTGGTGGTTGAACACGTTCCATTTCAGAGACAGAATGACTAACTGTTCAGAATTCAATTGTTTCTTTCTATTCACACAAAATTGAACCTGATTGAATTGACTCCACCAAATTAAAAAACAAATAACTGTTTATTTGAGCTGACATTGTTGCTTTCATTTTGAAGAATTTTTATGTTGTACATGCATATCATTAAACTAGCTGGAGGATACCTGACAGCATACGGTTTATTATAGTTGATTCGTTTCTTCTGAACATTTCTCATTTGTTGGCTATTTTATAGACATATAAACTCTGGTTGGACAATAAAATACCGTATTGGCCCGAATATAAGACAACCCTGATTATAAGACGACCCCCTCTTTTTCAAGATTCAAGTGTGAAAAAAGACTTTTTAAATTTGAATTTAGAATGAAATGCCTTCTTACCATACAGTACTTGCGGTTAGGAGGTGCGTGGTCCTTTGTGGCCTCGCTAGAATTTAAGTTGCCCATCGCTGTTGTAATCAATTTGAATGCCAGTGGTGACTCAAAGCAGCCACTGCCGCAAATAACTCTGGAGCATTCTAACCAGTCCCCAGAGGTCAATTTGCACTAAATGCTGTTCATTTATTGGTGGTAATGGCCTCCACATGCAGTTAGCATCTTAACTCATCATCAGCATACGGTAAGAGACAACAGCTGCTCTTTATACTGCATCAGAAAGGTTTCACTTGTGATCAAGTTGGAATCAAAACTTCCCGATTATCTTTTACTTGTCAGTGGCTGTTATTCTTCACTCATCCGCCATCACACTGCTTAAATGTGCTCTGCTGCAGTCTGAGGGAGTACCGGGCCCCTAGCCAGTCAATCAGTCACATTCCCTCCCATAAATATTGCATGCATACTGTGCGTGAGCGTAATTCCCTTCTGTTTGCTTACCAGTCACTGGGTAATCATTCAGAAAATGTTTCTCTTTCATGTTAGCCACCTCAGGAGTCGTTTGATTCTGGATTAAACAACAGCACCGCTAAGCGGGATTGGATCCTGGGGGGGTTAGGGAGGGGGTGGATGTTGTGCGGCCCCATTGAAAGGAGATTTAGGAAACCCCGCGTTTGTTTGCACGTCACCATCGAGGCTCTTCGTCAAGCAACGGGGATCCGACTTTTAGATGGACTTCACAGAAACAAACTTCTCAAGTATACAGTGTGTATGAAATGTTGAGATCGGCCTGTATTATACAATTGGAGCGGGGTGGGGGTGCAAGCTGTCAGCCGGTGTCTACATTTGAAAGCAGCGGGCTTGAATAATAGCTTGGTGTTTGACGAAACAGTTTTAGCTTTCAATTTGTGAGAAATATTTTTGCGACGTTTTAGCTCAGGGCTGTGCTGTGACATTTTCGTGATGTAAAATATGTCTCTGGCTAAATAAAGATTGGGGAACACTGTTCTACATCGTCTACTTTTGCTTTGAGAACGTTTTGGGTATTTTTTTGGTGAGCATTGCCAAAGTTATTTGAAAAGCTTTGAAGGCTCACCAGAAAATGACTCTTCTGTTTTCTTTTTGTTGACCGCAGCTAGACAATTCGGTTTGATGAGCATGCCTGACGTCCCATTTTCCGCCCTGCCTCCCACTAAGCAATCTCTTTTTGTAATTGCTTTTGTGTTTCTCTGTGTGATTTAGATTACTCTTCAAAACTTATCTGCCCAAAATGCTACATTGAAAACATTTGTAAAGTATGTCCATGGCTAAAGCCGCTAAAACCAAGATCACATGCTTTATCTTGCTCGGCAGAACATTATTCTATTTCTAGCCTTGGAAAAAGACAGTGTTTTGGCCAGCATGACACAAGAAAACCTTAAACACAGTAATTAGCACTTACTAAACTACAGGAAGGAGGAAACCGGGGCGATAGATAGAGATGAAAGAAAGGCAGCATTTGAATCCCCTACGGTGTTATTAATGTCACCACCAGCACAAAGCATTGACCACATCCTGCGCCATCTCCATTGGCTAGAGCGAAAGCATTTAACGGAGCAATCCGACATTTTGTTGATCTGTCTGATCGATGACACAACACAACTGCCTTTGGGAATTGGCATCTGCATTTTGCCATTTTGTTTTTCTATAATAAGCTGCTAATTGCTTTATTTAAATGTTTTCCACCCCGCCGTGTATGTACTGTAGATAATTGGCATTCAGAAGGTCTTTCTGTTCACATTCCTCTTTATTGTCCTGCCAGCCCGTGGAATTTCGGCGTTTATGTGCGCAATCTACATAAAACCATCCAAATATATGAATCAAAGGAAAGAGTGTGCAGGTAGACATGTGTGTACCTTTTTATGGGTTCAGTGACATGGAAGAAGATAAATTGCTTTTATGTGCTTGTGTGTGCGTGCTGCTGATGTTAAGCTGAGGGGCTGTGTGGGCAGAAGCATCCTTTGCCGGCATAAATGGATTTTCGGAATCCAGACAACTACAGCTGCTTATTGCAGGGAAGCCATGTGCCTCTTATCCATTTATGAGTGAAAAGTGTGCAAAGCTGCTTGAGACTGTACGTGTCAGCAAGGAAGGGAGCGAAACAAACTACGGATGTATGGTCTGACATATTAAACCAAAAATGCCAGCTGGGCTCACCCTAGTCCTCCGAATGTGATGTTTCACCGCAAGAGATTGCGAGTGAGTGATTTAACAAAGGCTAAATGCCGACTGCCTGGAAGCATTTGGGAAATGTATTTAGTCCAATATGACAAAGCCATCTGATTGTTGGCAGGCGCTCGCACCAGTTTTGCATTTTTATTGCAATAGTTCATCGTGTCGAAAGTCTGAGCAACAAACAACTGGCCAATGATGGATGCACGCCATTAAATATGTAATTCCCCTCCGTGTAATTAATATTGATTTGACCTCAGCCAGCATATATTAATTGGTAACTGCACTTGTTAAAAGGGCGTGTTAATTTCTCCTCTGGTACAAACATGTGGAACTTTAGTCTTGGTTGATGCTTTTAGATAAATATATGAATGTAACAAAATCTTTGTTATTGTGAGAGTGGTATGCAATTTATCGCATGGACCAGGGGTGTCAAACTCATTTTTTTCGCGTGCTGCATTGTAGTCATAGCTTCTTTCGAAGGGCTATTATAACTGTCAACCCAAATAAATGTATGAGCACCTCGTATTATATACAGTAAAAGCGACAAAACAAACTGACAAATAACTCGTTTTCAAATCAGACCAGTAAAAACTGGTCAAATATTTAAAAAAATATATATATATTAAAAGTGAAGACAATTTGCAATTCTAGTAATGACACGAATTTGATGCACAATTTGTCTTCGCGGGCCACATACAATGATGTGGCGGGCCGTATCTGGCCCCCGGGCCTTGACTTTGACACCTGTGGCATAGACAGTTCTTTCCTAATAGCAATAGTTGATCAAGCGGTATTAGAAAGTTTTCAGAAAACGAGAAAAAACACAACATTCAACAAACAAGAAGAGTACATTTGCCTTGATTACCATGACAGAGATAAAGTGAAAACACTTCGTTTTTAGCAAGCACATTAATGGATATATTTTTTGAGTGATTTTGTGACAGCAATTTTGAAATACTTGGGCAGTTATTCTAGTCTATAGGCAAACATTTAGCTGACCTTGTTTAGCTACTTTATACCCCATTGTTGTGGGAATTTTGAAGATGCCTTTATTTGATTATTTAGCTTATTATAGTGGATTATGTATAATTAGTTTAAATACACAATAGTTGAAAATAAAATTGAATTTCTATACAACTCCCCCCTAAACAAAAAACAGGTACAAAGCCATTAAGATCGTAGATATTTCGGTTTTTATCATCTTAAGTCAGTGGGAAATCCCTTTTGAAACTAAACAATCGTCTATTATCGATTCCAAATCGTTGTCACTCATCGTTTCTTTGCAATCACGGCAACTCGTCAAAGAAATCCGTGCGTAACCGAATCACTGTCGCGCGCGCATGCACTCTCAACAGCCAGCAGTGAGCCTTGCATGGGCAGGGTCGCCAACACTTGAGTGTGATTCATTCAGGGAGGAGGACGGATACGTTTGAGTGCATCTGCTGCCTTTCCTCTCCACATGCTCCACTGTGCACGCACGCAGAGGAGGAGAAGAACTGTCTTCATCAAAACTTCGGTTATGGACACATAACCAACTGCACGGCTGACTTCGCGGGTGTTCATCAGCTTATTTCGTCTCCAGCTTCAACGTGTCTGAAGTGGCTGCCTCACCGAGTCGGACCGGAGGCCACCTGGTCTCTGATCTGGTCTCCGGAGTCGGTGGAGACTCAACACGCTCCATCGGGGCCAGGCTGTGCGCCTCCCGGATCCGACCGGAGCCACCGCGCGCTCTCGAGATGGACGTGATGGAGAGGGAAGTCATGGACAAGCTGGAGGACATGTCATCCGTGTACGAGTTCGACCCTATCACCGGCAACATCCCCGCTACCAAGGTGGAAGTCACCGTTTCTTGCAGGTGAGTCTCCGCGATGGTGTGAGGGAGGCGGGGGTGACAACTCCGGGGGGAAAGTTGCGCAAAAGGTGCCGCACCCACTGTCGGACTTTTGCCTTGAATTCTTTCGATTCTTTTTCTGTACCTAAGACATGGCAAATGGACTTAAATGAGCTGTGAGGGAGAGCCTTGACACCAAAAATGAAAATTGCACCTCAATTTAATCTGGATGTGTTGAGATTAATAAATGTTTGCACTGCAATGTTTTCCCCTGACCTGTTTTCTTCAATCACTCCTAGCAAATTGTTAAATATGAAGTCAGAAAAGAAATTTGCCAAACTTAACACTTGCACAGGTAAAATAGTCATATTTTGCATTCAATATTCAAAAGGTTTAGAAAGTCAAGGCTCTCAGCGCCTTATCACACGCACGCGCGCACACACATACACGCACACACTTGCACATCCTTTCATGCTGGGTTTTTACGTTGTTGAGCCATTCAAGCGAGCCAGTTTGAGCTGTGTATGCATTATTGATGTACTGTCTAACATACAGTGCGCTCTGTGCCATGCACATCCTCCAGCAAAGAGAAAAAGAGAGGGAGAAAAAAAAAAAGCAAATAATTTCATTTTAATTAGTGGACGAACTCGTGGCTTTAATGCTACACTAAATAAAAAGGAATGGAGAGTTGCAAGGCTTCAATGAAAGATTTTTGATTTTGAATGCATCATTTCTGATTGCAGAATTAAGCAGTATTCAGACACTTTGAGTGACATTCATAGAAGATGCCCCTTTTTTTCTGCTCATGGAATGGATTGTGAGATGAAGCAAAAAGGTGATACATCATGAAAGTATTTGCTGCTGCAATCTGACTTTAAGTGATAAATAAGTCATACACATTTGAAACACACTGTCATATAATGGAGGTATGGGGATGGGGGGGCAAGCGAATAGGTGGGCCCATATGCTGGAGATTGCAAAACAAGAATGCATCTTGATGCCTACTATTCTATTCCAGGCGGCCTTGCCCTACCTGCCCATTCTTGACATAGCACCAGCTGAACAAAAGTGCTGCTACAGTATGTCATTCAGTCATCTCAAAACTTCTGCGCCAATGAAGTATGAGTCACATTTGAAAGAAAGGATTCACACACATTTGTGTCATGTTCTCAGCAAGGTCTGGAAGCTTGATGATAGCTGCTGCCTGTTTTGGTTAATAGCCCTCATTACAAATGACACAGCCTGCTTTTGACAACATGTTATCAGGACCAGTGGCGGAGAAAGTGGGTGGACAGGGGATAAGGAACATCAACGGAAATAATAGGAGGAATTTAGTGGTCTTCAACCCAGGGTGGATGTGCGTGGTGGTATTTATTTAGTGGATTATATTCCTATGACATCAAATGACAGTTTTGATTCCTACGGCGTTAGTTCAGCTAAAGTCTCCACCCACTTGGTGCATCAGGTCCACAGACCAGATGCTCCCGGAAGGAGCCTGTCTGTTGCTGGTCATTCCCTTGAATGTTAAGCAAACCCAACTCACCATCCATTTTTCAAACTTGTTTGAAAATTCTTTGGCTTTCAACTGACTTTTGACTCTTACTGTCCCTCCTTTGTTAATTTATTTGTTTCCAATCCCATTGCTCAATGTGAAGCGCTTTGTTGCATTGGAATAATTATATTTCTGTCATTTTGGACAACACAAAGTGTCAGTCATGAAATTGATTATTTTTAAACTTCCACGATAATTTAATAATAATGCCAAGATACGTTTTGGCAAATAAACATAGTGTTTTATATAAAGCAGTAATCCCATGAGTCCAATTGTCCGTGGCTATCTTGGGCTGCGTTTGTCAACAAGCTATGCTTCCAAGTTGCGTGAATGCAAAGCAGAGCCAATTAAGCCGTTACTGTCATGGATTGTTTTTTTCTTGACACCTAATCACAATCAAGCTCCTCGGGATGCGGAAGATTGATCTCATAGCTGATCAATCTTCCTCTAATTGGGGAATTGCGCTCGTCACACGTTTTAACCATATAGGAAACATTTTCTGTTCTTCAGCGACATGTTTCCCCAACAGGGGCGGGATGTGGAATTTCTCCACTTGTTTCCTTCATGCAAGCATCACACGGCTTTGATTAAATTCCTCTGCTAAATATCGGGATGGTCGACATTTGCATATGGATTTGAGTTTATGACAAGCCTGGTTTCCGCCTCGGATAGGTGCCTTTATGAATCTGGAACATTCGGTGTAGAAAAGCCCCCGGGAGATCCAGAGCCAAGGCTTATCCTCATTCTCAGCCCCCTCACTCGCTTTCACATCACATCTCTTTAGGTTAAAGCACTTCTGGTGGGAATATTTCCTGCACCATCAAGAGATCCCTGGTGCTAATTAACCGTAGAGAAGGAAGAAACACCCAACCGATCTACAGTATATCTGCAAAGTAACTCATTTGATATGCATCACAGCTGCTTGTGATCTGTGCAGCCACAATATTAGGTACACCCATAGATGCCAAGAGAAAAAGCCCTTCAGTGTCCAGAAGGGAATTGAGAAATTCAAAACATTGTTTTTATCTCATTTCTTTTGTCGCGTTAAATCTACAAGAATGAGTCAGCCTTTTTTTTATTTTTTAAATACATTTCCCTACCACACACGGGCTATGTCTCAGTGTTCGAAAGCTGGAATGTGTGAAGTGGCCAGGGACTCTTCACACCTGCCACCTCCAACTTTTTAGACTTTCTTTCCTTCTCTTGTCCTTCTGATCACGAAACCCATTAGTTGGATTCTTCCTGTACCACACTAGCTGCTGCAGCAACATGGTTTATGGTACAAAGGCGACACAATGCTTCCCCATTAAATATGAATGCGCATTTTCTTTTTGTTCTGTTTCCCCGGTGGTTTAAATTAAAACACCAGATTTGCTAGATCTTTGAAAGCACATCTGGCTACTACACGTTAAAGAAAAGTTTGTGGCAAAAAAATGACAAATTATGTTTTGCATAGCAGCAAACGTCCCACTAAAACATTCCGCAGCACAAAAACAGCCTCCTTTCAATTGTATGCATGATGACAACAGAAAGACACTGATTCTTATGTTGAGTTTTGCATCCTATAATCCCTCTCCCGGGTCTGTCAGTAACACTGCTCAGCTGTCAGCGTCTTACCGCTTCCACAACATTAATCTGTTCTGTGATGGAATCGTACATGTCAAATCTTTATATCAAGCCTTCAGTTTGTCTTACTGCACATTAATTCCAGAGAAGCTGTTTTGAACAGAAAGTAGTTGCTGTTTAGGAAGGAGACAAGATGAGTATTGATGGAGAGAGGTTGAAGAGGTTTTGATCGATGATCTTTGTCTGACAAAGACAGACACCAGCCAAGGAAACACCACAACTCAAAATCAAGTCTAGTAGTGAAGCACGTTAGTGTTTCAAAAATGTTTTGGTGGCACACTGAGTTATAAAGTTTTTGGAAGTAATTTAATATTATCATTTACTATTGGATTATATTATAATATTTTACTTATAATTATATATATAAATAGTGTATACATATTAACAGTATATAAATAAATAACATGTATATTATAAGATATATAATATAATATTATTATTTAATATTCAATTTAACAATAATACCATTAAGATTTGTTTTGGGGGGCTTGTATAAAAATAAGCACATACACAGGATAAGGCAATTTGACTTCATTTTACATTCATTGGGTTCTCACCATATCTTGGGTGGTTAAAATGCATAGTTACATACTTTCATAGTTTGCGCCTTACTTCTACTCTTATTAATCCACTTTATTTGATTGATGGAGGCTGTCACACATATCGTGCACTCTACTGTAATCACTTGAGACAAGTGAAGTGGCATGATTGATATGACATGACAACTGATTTCATTTTGACACCGCTTTGCAAATAGCCAAGACAATGCAAATGTCATTTAGCATCTCATAGCCAGCGATCCCCGACTGCCTTGGATCAGATGCGTATCTGCGCCTGTTCGGAGTCTGTGCTGCTATTTCAGCTTTGGCTGTATGCCTCTTTTTGCAGGATGAGATGATTGAGCAAGATGGTCCCGTGTGGTACAGCAAAGCTGGATATGCGAGAAAAATGTGTGGGTGAGATGAGTGTATTTGATTATAACGCCACTGACACCCTGAGGGGAAATGGATAATGGAAAATGTGTGTGTGTTTGTGTGTTAGGGTCTTGCTTCCTCTACTTATTACATTCAGAAGGTTGTAATTTTATTTATGATGGCTGATAAGAGTTATTGTTGAATTCAATCAAACCGCTGGAAAAAAAAAAAGCAATAAATACATTTCCCACTCTGATGTGGGGGAAATTCCATGCACGGTTTCAGATTATTTTTTTTTCGTTCAAATTCAGATTTGCTTTCTACTGGTGTGACATTTGTCTTTTAGACACATTTATGATCCCCTGAGGAAGAAGTCCAAAGACAGCAATCAGCTCCAGCCCTTTTTTCACCACCACGAGATTGGAAACCACCACGCAAGCTCTTACTACTGTAGTGATCTGCAACTAGCTACACTTATGCCTCATAAAAAGCACATTTTAATTCCAGGTTTGCATGTGTCTGTGATGCATAGGTCAGCCCGAAACAGGAATAGGTCACTTTTGGTTTTATAGCATAGTCTAGAATGAGTTAGAAAATGAATACACCAGTTTGTCTGTCCGTCTGTTTGCTCCCTATGTGAGCACGAAAAGTGATCCAGATTAATGGACATCAGTTGTCATGGAAACATGCAAACGATGTGAAATTTACATGTTGCATCATCCCTTGAGAATATCTACTGCTCAAGTAGTGTACATTAGTTCTCTGGGTCTATAGGTAGTCATATACCAACATATACCAGCTACCAACAATTTGGCCTACTACCCACATTACCACTGCTTACTGATCTCACCTATCAGTAATGCACAATTAGCCGTTCTCCTAATTATACACCGTGCACATCTTCCTGACCCCTGACCTTTGTTGTGTCAGCCAGTAACACAATTTCCCCCGCTGGAATTTAAGGGGTGATCTTAAGCCTTCACGCCAAGCCAGGCAGCGAGCTCACTGTGACTGTCTGGCACACTGACTTGGAGTCTCCCCAGAGGAAGTTCTGCCCTGAATAATTCAACACCTGGTGGGGTGGAATGATCCTGCTTGGGTCTACCATCAATTTGACACTAAAGTCATGCCAGCATTACAGTTATGCAGGTGGAATTGTTGCTCTCAATTAAATTCCTGCATAGTCGGTTGATCCATAATCTCTGGAAAATGGATTATTGACGATACGAGTTCCGTGTACAGAATCGAAAGGAATCTCCTGATCAGTTAAGTTGTATATCGAAAGAGAGATATGATGCCATAAGAAGCAGAAACGTCAGGTGAGTGAATTCTTTGAGCAGTTATCGTACTGCTGCATAATTTCCTCGTACACTCTCCTCCATGCGGCTCCAGCACTATCAACAAATTGCTTACTTCAAAACTTCCTTCCCAGTGTGTGCACATGCTCCTTTTACATCTCTGTTGTAGTTTCCTTTTTTTTCTTTCTCTCTTCTGTTGCCTCCTCTCATCATATTTGTAATTATTGTCTTCCAGCTCTGTCATCACTGTTACTATGCACATGGCCCGCTTTCATTTTGCCACACTGACATACAGTAGCTTTTTCAAGGTGGATGAGTGTGGATCACCTTCTTTTTAATCTTCCATTCTTGCTTAAATGTCCTTGAGGGGAACGCGTTGCCTTTTGAGGCAGACTGTTATTGCTGAATGAAAACATCATTGCTCAATGAACATCTTACCTTTGCACTTTGTCAACCAAAATTGATTTGATAAGACTTAGAATTGGAAAAACTAGGTCAAATGTCTTCAAGCGTTTTCTATATGGATTTTATAGATCGAATGGAAATTGATTTAATTTTAATGTTGCATCATTCCAATTCCAAATGTATTGATTGTGAACACCTACTTTAATCAAGAAATGCCATATTATATATTGAAAACATCTAAGTCGCGGGTGTCAAACTCTGGCCCGCGGGCCATCTTTGGCTCGAAGTGTAATTATATTTAGCCCGTAAAGGCAAATTGTGCATCGACTTCATGTGTCAATACATAAATTCCATTCATACATTACGTCATAATGCTCCGCAGAAAGAAACGATGACTACGATGCGGCCCACGACAAAAATTCGCTCGACACACCTGGTCTGAGTGATCTGATTAACTAATGATTATTAAATCTAGTGTTCA
Organism: Syngnathus typhle; assembly: GCF_033458585.1. Taxonomy (NCBI): domain Eukaryota; kingdom Metazoa; phylum Chordata; class Actinopteri; order Syngnathiformes; family Syngnathidae; genus Syngnathus; species Syngnathus typhle. Next base: position 9,949,971 of record NC_083748.1, read on the forward strand.
GTTCAAAGATTTTAAACAATGACTGTGCTTAGAATTTTGTATAATGCATGCCCTTTCCTTTCTTCTTCATCGTTGTCTCTCATCATTAACTGTTATCAATTCCACATCTCCAACACCACCAACCACTGGATAGAAATTGTTTTATATTCATGTTTTCGATGTGAGTGTAGCTGCAGTGTTTTTTTATTTTTTTTTCCCAGTAGAAATTGGTTTATAATACTGAAAAAGATTAATCCCAGTAATCATCCTACGAAATGTTCATACGGTGCTACTTTTTGCACACTCTGTGCAACCAAGAGGTAAAGCTCTTGCTGTAACCTACTCCCACTACAGCAGCTGGAAAACGCCTTCAGTGTGTGAACCTCTCATCCTCAATCTACACATACTTATGCTTCCTCTATGTGCATCGCCAAGGAATGAGGTGCCGGTGATATGAATAAATCTTGGCGTGCATGATGTAAAAATAAGAGTGAACACTATAAAACCCTGTTAGGAATCATTGAAAAAGAGCCGTGTCCTATAAATTCAGTTCATTTATAATGCACAACATATTAGATTGGATGGAAGCCTGAACGGGCGGAACCTTCGAATCTGCCACCGTAAATTTATGCTCACTTTTAGTCTAGTCCAAGTCTCCAAATCACTTCGTCTCAATTTGCATGCCTCTTCAAACAGAAGCACTGATCCCTTGATATTTATTATCTCCTCCTCAGTATGCCCCTGTTGAGCAGAGCAGTTAAAGTGTGAGAGGCTGGAGGAGCCTCCCCGTTTGCTTAAAAGAAGCATCTGTCTAATTAGCGGGCTGGCTGGTAGGCCAACACTATATCAATAAAGGCCGTCGCGTTCGTGTCTGCTGAGCTGGGGCTTGGTTCTCCAACATGAGCAGAAAAAGCTTTGATATTCTTCTCTATTTTTGATCTCATCCACAACATTTTCTGTTTTGACTCTCAGAGAGGGTAGGAGGGTGGCCTCCCTCTCACAAACACACACTTTGTGTGACACGTTTGTCTGTTCTTCTCCGCTTGTGATTGATTTTCCGTTACATTGCTGCTCACTTCACTCCACAATATTCTCTTGTATACAGACAGTCGCTTGCCGCGTGCACGGCACATCTCACACAGACACACACACACACACACGCGCGCATCCAAATACTGCCTCGGTTGGATCTCAGATCTTTTTTCGAACCTCATTTACATCTTGAAAGCCCTATAGCATTGCCAGTAGATTGCATAATGCCCAAATGTAAATCTGATGACACTTTTGAAAGTTGGATTGTTTTCACAATTAGTCAAATGGTGTCCTTGTTTGTTTTTAGAACTTTTGAAGTTAGGTCGTCTTTCCTTTATGTTGCTACCATTTATACAATGCATTGTGCGGGAAAATATCTATTTTCAATTGTGGCGTTGACTTCACTTTTGGAAAAGGGTTTCAAAGCAGAGCAGAGTTGATATTACCAAAGACGAATGAACAGTTCACGTAGAGTAGAAGTAGAATATCTTGATCTTCTTGATTTAGAGTATTTATAAACCAATCTAGTACCTGGCACACATTGTAATGGCCAAAAGGGAAAATCAATTCTTTGGTCAGCACTTCTAAACCTTTGTACTTAGTTGTGCATTTATTTGCTAAGATTCAGGACAGTCAAGGCTTGCTTGTGAATTCAGGGCAGGACCATTGTTGATGTGGGCTTGGCGTGTTTAAAAGCAGACACGACGGAGGCCACACTCAGCACAGGGTAATAAAAGAATCACTTTGATGAGAATTCATTGCAGCAGATCTGGTTTTGAATAGATGAGCTCCTCCTGCTTGCTGGGTGCTTCTGTTTGAAGTTTAGGCTGTTGTCGTCTTTTCCTTTTACCCCCCTGGAGGGCTTTTTACCATTGTGTATTGATGTTTATATACGGTGAATGCCTGGAAGTGAATGTAAGAACATTCTGCACTTGGCCTTCTCCTCTGCATTCATGCTTGTCCTCTTCAAATCTGTGGATTTCAATCAAAGCATAATAAGAAGCATTTTCTTTTTCATTATTTAATCATAAAATCAGTTGGAGAGAATTTGCTTCTCTTGTAATTCAATTTGAAAATGATTGAGGTTGATTGATATCTTGAGTTAACAACTTGATAGAATTTACAGCTATGTATAATTTTGTCATGTCAATCATTGGAATCCAATAGACATTGGTGTCAGCAGCCTCCGTTTCCACATTTTTGGTAACTTGATATTACACGTTTTGAGGTTTTTCAGACACGGGGGCTTAAATGTAAATGTTAGGATTTGGAGCAGTTTTATGCCATAAACATTTTCGATTAGCAGCTGTATTCTGAGCTCTTTGCAGATGACAGAGCTCCTCACCTTATCTAAAAAAAAAAAAAAAAAAAATCCCACAGAGGAAACTCATTTCGGTCGTCTTCTGATCTTCCTGTGTCGGTCATGACCCGACGCTCTTGGCCATAGGTAAGGCTGGTAAAGTAAATCGACCGGTAAATCGAGAGCATCGCCTTCTGGCTCAGCTCCTTCTTCACCACGAAAGACCGATGCAACGTCTGCAGACGCATCAATCCGGCTGTCAATCCCAATTCGTTCTTCTTCGCTTGCTTGTGAACAAGACTCCAAGATAACCCCACTTGGGGGAAGATCTCCTCGCTCTTTTTCACCTGAGCAAACTGGGCTCAGGTTTGATGCTGATTCTCATTCACCTCTCTTTGTTTGTTTGACTGAGGTGTAAAACTGAGGTCACCAAATGGAAGTATTTATTTTCTCCATCAACTCACAAAGTCCCAAGTTGAGATTCTTTACTTGACGTGAGTTCACTGTATATAAATATTGTTTTACATTATATTATATCATATATATGTGTATATATATATATATATATGTATATTTATTTATTTTTTTTTTTTCAAACTCTCAGACTGAATCATATTGGTGGGTAGCCTCACCCATTAAAAATATCATTGACATTTACCAGCTCACACTTACCTGACTTTTTGGAGAAAAAATATATACTGTAATATCAGCTCTGATGCACAAATGGAAAATGAGACTAAATGAAAGGTCAAAGTTCTGCATGTTCTCCAATGAGTCAGTATAACATTTAGAGACAGTTGTTTTTTTATATTCTAAGGATTGTCTTTTGTTATGTTAAAGTTAGTACAAAAATCATTTTGAATAAAAAAATCAATATGCCATGTTCTTCAGTATTCTCCTTCTTGACTTGATGCCCTGAGACTTTATTACCGGACGGGGGTGGAAAATAAATTTCATCAAGCAGCGAAAAGATCAAGCTCGATTGAGGCTGATGAAAGGACAGAACACGATGACAGTAATTGAAAGAGCAAATGGAACAAGACAAGATGTGAAAGTAGAAAGATTGAGGGAGCAGGCGATTGCATATCTCAGAAGAAGAGAAGCATGAATCATGTACGGTGGGTTCATACTAGCTGCGGGCAGGCATTGCAAAAAGGTCAGACTAGTAAAACACAAGTGTAGCTCAGACATGAGAGATTGACACAGTTATTTTTTGTCGTGAACTGAGAAATCACAGAAATGCTGAAACACATTCAAGTCAAGTGAAATATTGTATCACTCTGTGTTATAAAGTTTTACTGTGCTGTGTTGTTGTACCTCTGAGTGAAAAAAAAAAAAAAAGATATTTGTTCGCAATTTTCTTTCTTAAGTAAGTAACTGTGATATGGTTTTAATTTACAGAAATCTTCTGGATAAAGACACGTTTTCCAAGTCAGATCCACGTGAGTCTTTTGAAATTTTCCTTCAGTCATTTAACTCTTTCATCTTCTGCGTTTAAGCTTTTTCTTTACGGGTTGAAAAAGTTTTCACTGTGTTTTGGGAAATCTTTGTTTCCTCCGACAAATATTGCTTCACTGTACTAGAGGTAACCTCCCAAAACAAAAGTGCACACACAAATTGATTTATCATTTCCAGGCAGGCTTCCTCTGATTGATGACTGACTTTTTCTTCTCTCTGTCTTTCATCGTTCATAATCTTTTATCTATCCATCTATCTGCTGATTTTGTCCTGCTTCACAGTGTGTGTCCTCTACACACAAGGCGCAGAAACCAAACAGTGGAGAGAGGTGAGTTTTTCTTCTTTAACACCTTTAAACTACAAAAAATAGACTGAAGAGTTGAATGAATGTCTCTGAAGCCATGCAATTATATTTCAATAATGTATGGAATCTCCCGAGAGGTCATCTTACCTCACAAGAATTCAAGTTAGTCAGCAATTTAAGTCTTCAGAATGTAAAAATGTTATTTAAAATAATGCCTGGGCAGTAAAGCTTTTATGATGGAAATACCAAGTCTGTTTCCTATAATACCGTATTTTCCGAACAATAAAGCGCACCTTCGGTGAATGGCCCATTTTAAAACTTTGTCCTTATATAAGGCGCACCGGACTATAAGGCGCACCGTTAATGCATCATGTCAGATTTTTAATCCAAATCATTCTCCATTTTATTTTTTTTATTTCAACTTCAGACGCAACAAACTTATGATTGGTTTAAATTTAGGAAGTTGGTCCATATATAAGGCGCACCGGACTATAAGGCGCACTGTTGGCTTCTGAGAAAATTTGAGGTTTTTAGGTGCACCTTATAGTCCGGAAAATACGGTAATAATAATAACAATAATAATAATAATAATCATAATCATCATAACGATAATCATAAAAATACTCATCATCATCATAATAATAGGCTGTAAGGTGAGGGAAAACAGAACAGTGTGTGTGGACATGAGCAATGTGTCAGCCAGAAACTTCCCGCCAGATTCTCATTAGCCCCCAGCAGCCCAGCAGTATCTAATGAACTCTGGAGCTTGGCATTGTCTCTGCCACTCAGCAGGGAAATCACATTATGGAGCTCGTCTTTGCCATCACCTGCCTCATCACTAGCATGTGCTCTGTATCACATCAACACCTCTGGGCCTTTTGCAGTGCCTGGCTCATGGCAGAGATGGGGGATTTCTATTCTTACTCATTTAAGTAGATTAGTTCATCCATTGTTTGTCAGGAAAAATATTGCTTTCAAATACTTAGGAATATTTTGTTTGTTAATGTGCGGTGCTATTCCAATTATGTAGAAGGGAGGCTAAGATTTTCTTAGTCAGGGTTGATCCTGTCTTCTCTTGTGACATTTCACCTTGGATTTTAATTGGCTGTTCCAATTTAAGTTTGATGAGAATTCACCCGGTCATTAAAAACAGTCAAAAGAACCACTGACATTAATGACTGCAAACTTTTTTAAAGTCTCCATCTAATCTTTTGAGTGGAATACAAATGGACTGTCAAGGCAATTAAGGAGCCAATTATTATCCATTTGGCAGCAATTTAAGATGATCACGGAAAATCTCGTAACAAAACCCGACAGCTTTATATACCCGTCAACTATCATTACGTCGGCGTGCATTTTATTCGCATCTAAAAACAGACCGTGTTTAATATTTCTCCTGACTCCAAGGACAGAAATTGTAAACGATACACAATGAATGTGGGAGTGACAAAACACGTATCGGGAGGTATTTGCTTCTTGGCAGCATTTGTTATCGTATGTTGAAAAGTAGGCAAGGTTAGTGTACGCATCAACCTATGCAGCCAGCGCTCTGCATTGTGGAATGAGAGCCATGCATCCATGCACAACCACTCCTTCACGCTCAACTTGCAAATAACAGCCTTGGACCTTTTGTTTCAGCTCAAGCAATTATCGCCTTGCACAGAGGTGCTGTTTGCATGGTACCGAGGCGTGTTTGAGATTTTACAATGTAACCAAAGAGAGTGGACGGAGCATACTATACAATTTAATAGGCAGTGTGCGGATTGAATTATAATCGCAGACTTTGCTGAGAGATTGATAAAGACAGGGGATTAAGAAGAGATTTTTGCACAGTGAAAATTGATACAGTATAACATTCTGCCCAAAAATATCCCATGAAAAAGCCTTGTAATTTTTTTTTAAGGTCAATTATTTGAACTGGATCACAAAATGGGGTTGTGCATATCTCCTTAAAGTAGATTCTAATTTTCTGTTCATTTAGTATGTAGAATTAGTTTATGAAAAGTAAAAATTGATCAATGCTACCGAATCTGGTGGACGCAAATCTATTATTCAGTTGTTTGGGAAACCTTGATAATTCAAGTTAACCTCATATTAAATTGATTAAACGATTTAAACAGGCACAGGAATTAATCTTTGTCTCAGATCAGAAAAGGAAACGCTCGCAAATCCTCCTGATACCAAACTTCGGGATGAGTTTGATTAGTTTAGTAACTGGTGATACTTTGTCCCCTAATTTTCTCTGCAAGTCATGTCACTGCGACTTTATCGTGACTTCTTTTCCTCTGGGATGTTCAAAGAAGACTTCTCCAGCTGTAATTAATGTGGGAGAGGTTTAAGATCAAGAAGCCCGGAAACATAGCCCCGGTTCCCTTTTCAACGTGTGAAAGCGCCACCCTTAATCAGGCCTCTGACAAGAAAGGTGTTCGCACGGGTGTGACGAGGGAGAAGATCCCAACCGAAAGCAAGTTTCAGAGTGTTTGGTCTCTCTGACATCCGTCTGTCTTTCTTGATTTGCAGTTTGGCAGGACTGAAGTAATCGACAACACCCTGAACCCCGATTTTGTTCGAAAGTACATCCTGGACTACTTTTTTGAAGAGAAGCAGAGCCTTCGCTTTGACTTGTGAGTCTGTTGTCTTTGGAAGTCACTGCAGATTATTTCGAGCTCCTTGACAGATTGCTTTGACTAATTATTTTTTTTTGAGAGTTAGAAGTCAGAGGAAGAGACTGGCGTCATTAGGCATCCAGCCTTGCTCTTCCTTTGCCTCACTGATGACTCTTCCTGTCAATTGCTCTTTCGACAAAAATTATATATATTTGTCCTCATGGTTCTTAAACATCCCAAAAACTTTTACACTCATCCATGGTGGCCAAAGGCTGCCTGTAACTATGATGAATTCTTACATGCTGTCCAATTGTGCCTAATTAATGTGGAGGTGAACATTTAATCAGCAAATTACATGTGCACAATTTCACTTGCTTTCACAGTTTTTTAATTATATGTAATCCTATGTAAATTAGATCATGAGCTCCACTCATGATTATGGATGAAGAAAAAAAACTCAGACTGAACCCAAATCACATTTTCCACTGATAGTAACATCTGGAAAGTTGGCAGTGGCTCATTTTAGTTTTTATATTAGACCATGGGGTGTTTTTAAATGTGTTCATAGATTCCCTGGACAGTAGATTGACAAAAAAATAATCAATGTGTGATCAACTCACATAGTAAATACAATATAAAAAAATAAATGTTCCCACTTTTTAATTGTGTAATTTCGAAATGACCTTTTTGCCTTTGGGTTTCATTACAGGTATGATGTTGACTCCAAAAGTCCAGACTTGTCCAAACATGTGAGTGCACAATGTACCGTTTTCTATTTATGTTCCACTCGACACCACAGATAAGTGCACACCAGTTTCGGCTGGATTCCAAATTTTTATTTGTTAACTTGCTCCATGAGACAAAGTAAAATAGTGCATGTTTGGTTCTGACAATGAGCTGTGCAGACTCTTTATCTGTGGTGTTTCCAATTAGAAGCTGTCTGTTGCCTGCTGCTACTTGATGGAATAAGGCAAACCCTCTTGAGTGCTTGGGTTGTAGCAAAATCCAAATACAAAATGTTCTTTTTTTCCACCATGTAAATAGTTTTACATGAACAAATAATTTTGAATAATTTTCTTTCTGTTCATACATAGGGAGAGATCACTCGTTGGCGTCACTTTTCACAGTGACCTCCGAGCACCTCTGCTTTTCCTCCTGGAGTTTTCGGGCTTTTCCATCTCATTATTGGTTTACTTAAAAAATAAAAAAAATCATCCTGGCATAAATATTTGGGTCCAGCAACATAAAATCGGATGTGTACTTTTATGTCTAAATGATTTATCCCACAGAGAGCTAGCTAGGTTGTACGTTATTGAAATCTGAAGGCAACTCCAGGAAGAAACCATCTCGCAGCGGTGACATTGCAATGACGAAAATCAATCACGCAATGCTTTTCACCATTTTTTTCCACCTCTGGCAAACCTTTAACTCAAAACTGTATTGGCTTTCTTCATCCAACCGGAAACTATGGCGACTGAAAGCATTGCGAAATTATGTTTCTTTTTAAATCATTTGCTGATCATTATTGGATGTATTTGGATTAACAGGGGTTTGCATTTTTTCCGCATCATCAGCTTTCTTTTTTGGGGGGCGTTAAAGCACAGCATGTTGTCTTGTCATTCTTACCTCATCACCTTGAGCGGCTTTAGGAATCAGGAGCACTTTGTTCTCAACGTGTCATGTTATATGGTATATGATGGGCATCTATTGTTGTTGTTATTGTTGTTGTCACTGTTGTTATTGTTGTTGCTGCTGCTGGCCAACATTTCTGGAAGCCTGCAGAACTCAATGTAGGTGCTAGCATCGCTTTCACCTCTGACACTGCATGGCTGCTGTCTCTCATTGGCTCAAGAGGAAGGGCGATGTCTGAAGGGCACTGCGGCAATCCGTGCAACCTTTCAACACGCTCGTGGTCTTGAAGGGTTACACGATGTCTGCGTGATGAAAGGGCTTAATTCAGTTTTTTTTTTTTCCTGGGGTCGGGGGGAAATGTTCACGACATCACAACACACACCAAAGAAGCATGATGCCAAGGCGCCATGAGGAACTCTTTGGGCTGGATTGTTCAATACCTTTGTTGCTTTTCTCGTGGAGAAAAGCAAACATAGAAAAGTGTTGAGATCAGAACACGACTACTGATATTTGCAGGCCACCACTAATTTAGTTTTTAATATCTTTTGATAGAATTCTGTTGTTTGTGAGGATCTGGATAAATAGATGGATATAATTATGTCTCCCCTGCTATTTGAGTCATCAATAAAATTGTCCACAAGCTCAGAATCACATATGGCACAGCCTGTCGGTTGATCAGCCTCCATGAAGCAGGAAGTAGCTTGCTAACTAACCAACAGATGGTCAATAAACCCACAAATAGAACACTGACTTTTGTTTGCAGTTTTTGTTCTTGGTGGAGGGCTGCAATCTGCCAAGTGATATTTTCAAAGTTATTATACAATTAGTATAGAAGAAAAGCCATAATCGTAGATCCGGCTGTACCCGTGGCACGGCAACCTGCAGTCACACAATTACACAATTCCATTTTATTGCTGTAACATATTAAAGGGGAAATATCAATTTCTTTGAAGGCAAAATGAGTGTGAAATTTCACACCTGATAACAGCATTGAGGAATTCATTCCGCTTTGTTACGCTCTGTCTGACACTATTTCACAATGCATTTAATTTCAATTTTACCTCCACATCCTGTTAAAGTTGCTGCTTAACAAAAAACATTGCTGTCTAAAATGAAAAGGGCCTTGAGTTGATACAGTCATGACAGCATTACAAGAACAACTTTTAATGCGTGCACGGTATTGTCAAGGATGTTTGAAGGCATTTACTACATGGCCAAGTGGTCATGAATCATCTTGCTTGTCATTCTCACTATGCTTTCAATCTCATGCCATCTGTTGTGTATCTGTGATAGTCCACAACTCACCGCAGTGTGCGTACTGTGTGACACCTCTCCAAAAAAAATGCCAAGACAGCAAATCCGCTGTTCACAACTTTCCAAAACGAGCTTTATCCAAATGGCTAACATAATATATGTTGACTGATTTGAATTTGATGCACTAAATTTAATCTGAAGTCTGGTCTTCAATTTGACCTTTGTACGGGTGTCCATGGTAAAAAAAGAAGACAGCCGAGATATACCAGCGGATCTGACCTTCCTTTAAAGCATTTTTTTTAGTTTGTTTTTCTCAATTCCATAAATGCCAGCCTGCCTAATTTGCTCCCTTCTTTGCTTTTCCACATTCTTAGGACTTTTTGGGACAGATGTTCTGTACTCTTGGAGAGATTGTTGGATCACCAGCCAGTCGACTGGAAAAACCTCTTGGGTAAGTGAGCTCATTCAAGTAATCAGAAAAGACAAAAAGATACAACAAATGAGTTTTTGGATTTCTGCCTTCCCGTGATGTTGACGTGTGTATATTTGAAGACACAAAATGAGGGACATTTGACACATAAATAAAACTCCTCGATAATGTTGTGGAGTCCATATTAGAGTAAATTCACAAAGGTACACTGTTAGAAAAAATAATAGCAAGCAAATTGTGAGTTGCCTCAAATAGCCCGGGCCAAAAAAACAAGTAAATAAAAAATAAAATAAGCTGTACAGATAAACTTGGAGAAATTGGAGTAAGTCTTTAAACTAAAAGTACTACTACTCCTAAAAAGATCCATAGCTTGTGTTTTTACAATGACTGTCAAATGGCTGTAATAATTGGACGTCCTGTTCTCCGTCATTGCATTCCCGATAAAGTCGAACCTAAAAGCTAACTGGAACTTCCAAATACTAATATGATAAAAATGCAATTTGCAAAGAAAACAACATTGTGTGTAGACTGTATGTGCTAAGCTGCACTGAACAAAGACAGAAATGGCGACAGCCAAAATAGGCTTAATTGGGAGCGTCGACCTGAATAGTGTTTTTGCAACTTTCATATCTAGAATCAATGATTTGGGAACATTTATGGCTTGGCTTGGCTTGAAAGAGAATTAGTCTTTAGTCGTGCCAAATAATATATTTTGGGACGATCTGCAGCTGAGCGATAACGTGAGTGCTTGCCAAATATTATTTTTGTGGCTGCCTTGAATAATTTTTTAGCACGAATAAATATGATCTTCTTTGGGTTGAAAGGTTGTGCTGTGACATCACTCTGGTCATTTGCGCTGGCCAAAAGGCACATTTGATTGTTCTGACCAATCATTTGTTGTAAATTATTATCTTTCAAATTATTCCTCCTTAAGGTCAGACCTTAGTTCGAAGTTCTAAATTCTTGCTTCCCAGCAGTCTAAAATTTCGGATAAATTATTTCGATGCTAAGGTGTCAAGATATGCTCGTGTGAGTTGCTCTTTTTGAGTGATGTCAAGCATTGGATTGAACTCTGTGTTTTTGTGCTACTTTGAAGGTATGTTCATTTCTCCTCAATGCATTTGGTGTACAGAAGTGCTGCCAAGTTCAAACGGCTTCCATTAGCCGTTCATATTTTAGCTCACAGAACTGATATGAGATTGAAGACGAGTGACACTCCAACTCAGCAGTTTGTTTTCATGTTCCCGTGGTAACAAAGATTATTTCATATTATTTTGAAATGTCACAAAATTTTTCTGAGCCTTGCTCTGTTGATGAGATCTACAACACACACACACGCACACACACACACACACACACACACAAACACGTGCACATGCATACATGCACAAACAAGAGAATACTGATTTCGGTGATTGAACCTTCTTTATCGCTAAAGCAATATGAATACTCGTGGATTTCATTGTGCTCTTACTCTACCCTTTTCGTGGCTATTAGTTGTGCTGCGGAATGAGAATGAGTGAGAAGACAGAAACGCAAAATGGAAAAGCAGTGTAACTGATGACGATCAACAACTGAGAAATATAGAATACTAATTCTTATTGTTTATTTCATTATGTTCATTTATTGCGTAATACATATTAGCAAAATTGATTTTGAATTTCTAGTATCATGGAACCGATTGCATCAACTTTGGCAATTTCAGTGCTGCTGAAATTTTACAGTGTTGTTGCATATAGACGATTTGAACTTTTTTTTTTTTTTTGTACTTGTTGAAATTTTAATGTGACCTCGTGTTGCTGTCAAGTTTTGGTGAGCTAGGATTGGGAATTTATAGAAGTACTTCTATTGCAATCTAATGTTTTTTTCATAGCTGACAGACCCTTAAAATTGAGGAGACTCTATCATGGAAGACCGTATTGTCTTTTGCCTGACATGGCGTTAATAGAGAGTGAAAGGCCATAGCCAGAGGTAAGAATAAGGTTGAAAATAACATCAGAAAGAAATTGCCTGTATTTTCGCAGAGAGCACTTATTTTGCATGCCGGCTGTTTGTTTTGAGGCACTCACCAGGTGTAAAATTGAACCTCCAAATCTCAATTAAATGTGTGTGCAGTGAATGCCTGAGGAAGGCGAGACACATGCTGCACTAGTAAAGTGTTTATGTTCATGTTTCAGTCAACATGTTTCATTTGAAGGCAATCATTAGTTTAGTAAATTGCCAATTTGAACTTCTGAACCGGCAATGCATCATTCCGAGCGTTTATAGCCCATGCAAGAAGAAGCTATTTATAGCCATATATTCGAATAATAATCTTATTTACATTTATGGATGTAGTTTATGGGTTTGAAATGCAACTTACTGAAATTGTGTTGACACGTTAGGAGAGATTATAGCTTCTAGGCTCCTCCATCTCCGATGCATCCTTGCAGACAGCGCACTCTCAACTCCTTTAACTCAAATTTCCTTTTAATTATTCAATTGACATGAGGATGTACTGAAACTGCACAGACAAATCAAGCGTTCCCATATTTTATTTGATAAAATTCCGTATAACATTTTCATCCATCCTCATCTGAACACTGGTATCGACACGTTACAAGTTTATTCACATAATTCTCTAATTTCATTATTTATTTATTTATTTATTTATTTATTTATTTATTTGCCACTAATGCAGTAAGTATGAAACTGACCAACAATAAGAACAATTAAAGAATACTATAGTTAAACACTAACTCTAGCTTTCATTCACAAACACACACTCCCCCCGACCAAATGATATATTTAAATGGCCAGATTGTGAGCACTTTCTCATGTTTGAATTCGTGGGAGAGCGAGCTGCAGTTGTCAGCAACACACTCGGAAAGATGATTGCACATCCTCGCCGCTTGAAGTCAGACATCTGAAACAGGATCTGAAGCTCCAATATACCAAGCTGCTCTTCGTAGTTAAGTAGGCACAGAAGTGAACGCTTTGCCCAGTAGCAATTTATTCGCTCTTATCTGTCCAAATCTGCAGCTTTGAGTTATTGGACAAGTGGATTTACTTATGCTGTCATTTTGGCAATGATTTATGTTTGCCCATGACTCATCATCACCTATCTAGGATATGCAGACACACCACACAACACAGGTGAATGAAAGAAAGAATGCGTGCTGAAAGTGGTCCAGCTGGCATGCTCTGCTGGTGATATTGCTCTTGTGGACTTTTGGCTGCTCATGAAAAAAAAATGTCATTTTGTTTCAGTTATGAGGTTTTAGTTGTTTGCTGATCTGCGGATTTAAAATTGTTGCCAGCTTTGGTGTGTCGGTGAAGGCAGAGGTTTTACATCCAAGTATGTTACCGAACGTACCACAAATACCTAATCACGGGGAATCATTTTGAAATATATTGTGTGTGTATCTGACAAGAAATGTATGCCGCAAGTCCTCTGGGTTAAGGATCAGGCATACGAGTTGCTATTTTTCCAATCTTGAATCTGGCAATCATTTTTGAAAGAAATTCCCACATTACAAGGGGTTGTAACGAGAAAAAAACTTTATGTTCCTCACATTTTTTTGTGATATTGGCCATTTCCAGTCCTCGGGTTCAGGCTCCAAGACAGATACGGAGACATAGCAGCCAAGCCAATTATCCACAGTTGACATTCCTGTGTGTGGACCACCAACACCATAAATGTTTGTGGAAAGCTTATTATTCCAAAATTCAAAAGGCCAACCAAGCCAGTCATTATGATGACAAAAGCGATTAAAATTTGTCATTATAATCGGAGCTAAATGCAAAAATATCATAATTTGTTGGCCAATATGGACTGAGGAGCAAAGTAATTGGATCATGTGGTTTGATGAGACTGACCTCGTTCCAGAACGATTGGCACATCAGGGTTAAAAGAAAAAAGAAAAAAAAGTAGTTGGGTGTTGAGCTGCCATCTGGCCATGAATCTCATTTTATTTGGCGACTATTTTTTGTTCTATATGGGCGCTGCAGTTGGCTGGTGATATTATTTATTCTTTATTTATCCAGGTGATGAAATCCAGAACAGTGTATCATTTGTGATCTTAAACCGGCTGCATACTGCAAAGTAAAGGAAACCAAAATAAAAGCAAATACAAATAAATAATTCAACAAAACATCCAAGGTGAGGTTATGCTAGCTTCATAGGTATCTGTTTAGTTACCAAGGGGCCCCTGTATTCTTTATTTTCCTCAATGCTGCGCTCGATGGAAGAAAAGCTGCTGCAATCAAAGTGTAAAGATATGTACAGGGACTTTATGAAAAATGAGAATCAATTTATCTGTAACCGCCTCTGCAAACAAGGTAATGCTTTCACCTTCTCGTGTTTTATTTGTTTGTTCACATAATGTGAAAGCGTGTCGATAAACCATTTTGTGAAATCTGCACTAACTTCACATCCACCTCATTAAGTGGTCCACTTGAGTGTATGTGACACAATGTATTATGAATAATATCATTTGGCATTGACTCTTAATACACCAAACAACTTCATTAGTGTGTGAAAGCACATTTTAAGTGGTTGTTAGTTGTATTTTTGTATACTGCTTATGTCCACAAAAGATCCTCACATACATTTGTTGTCTTCCTCCTGTGAGTTGTGCTAATGGAAATCTGAAATAGTGGACTGATAAAGCTTTCATGACACCTCCCCTCTGCTTCTTGCTCTCTCGCGTAAAGTGATAAACGAAGTGGCTCTAATGGCGTCCCTTTACAAAGTAACATTTCATACAAGCACACAAAAGCACAGAGAGGCATCGGATGCTTTTTGTGTGCGACGAGGTTTTAAGAGGCTAATAATAGCTTCTAAACACAATTGTCTCCCCTTTTTAATCCACCATTCATTCGCTCGCTTACACACTAGTCTATCGGTCTGATTGGACGGCATCTCACGGAACCCACGATGCGGCACTTCACTAGCTCTCCATTGCTCGTCTGGGTCTGTGACACCAGGCTAATATATATTCTTGGAGTAAGTGCAGTAACGTGCCAGGTTTCCTTCAAGAGTACAGTAAATACAAGGTACCGGATTTATTTCCTTGGGGAGAAGTTTGCTGGTCAAACAAGAATAATGGTCACGAGTCTAATTACTACTTGAGGGCTTCTTTTGCTTCTTCTCTGACCGAAAGCGCTCCTGAAGCTCAATTTATCTGTCTTTAGTGCCTTGGCAGATGGGAAACTGGTGTTTTGTTTCAGGCTCCAGCTGTCTCTATTTTCTGGGAGCAGTGCATGGAATATTTAACCAGAGCAGACCTTTGGGGCGGCATCTAGATCTTTGTAAACAGGTCACACCATCAAAAGCCAAGGTGCAGTTGAGCAGTTTTCCTCAGCTTGAGGTTACGCTCGGTTACACCGAAAAGAATGCGTAGGAGTCGGGACTGAAAACTTTACGGGTTGCTTGCTCGACTATGTTGGTTCTTTGGTTGAACTGCCTGGTTCGGTTGAAACTATCTTCTGTTGTGCTAGGTGTTTGAGAATTACTTGAGGAGGTGAGTGTCGGTCCTGTCTGCAAATCTGAAACAGCTTGTTGAAAAGAGACTTTTTCTGTTCCAATCACGAGTAACTGCAGAATCATAGAATTGACCCCCAAGGCATTTTACACAAAAAGCCTATTCTCAGTTGCATTTTATTCTACAACCCAGAAGGAAGATTTTCTTCTGAAATTGCTCATGAAAGCTGTGAATTGCTGTCATCAAGCCAGACACCACAGAAGGGTCTTAACTGAAAATAGTGCCGGTTAACAGATTCCCTTGCTAAGGGCTGAAAATCACTGCAAGATGACTTAGTGCTATGATTCTGGTCATGCACACATATTTTTACAGAAGGTTCTCCAGCACTTGAAATATTTTTGAATATAAAGTGCTTCATATTGTAATTGAGCCAGATATTTTTTCAATTAACTTTTAAAGAGCAACTGGTGCACTATTGCACAAAGTGAATATTTCCCTCTGTCAGCATAAGTCTCAATTAAGAGAATTTGAGGGGGGAATAGAGAGAGAACAGTTACTTCTTCCCACTCCAACTCCATCTGCAAGATGTACTGGGAAGTCCTTGATGTCATGATGAAAAGTGGCGCCTGTAATGCCCCCAGGCAGTTGATGATTGAGCGGGTTAGGTGATGGGAAACGGATGGTTCAGGCCTGCTGAGCTCTGTAGAAACGTATCTGACAGCGAAGGGACTGCCCCATAGGAACGTCAATTCCTTGATCAGAATCACAAAGAAACTATTTGAACAAGACTGTGAAACCGACATCCCGACGGTGCCTGTGTGGCTGCTCATTAAGAAAAAAACTTGGATGGCGGCAATCTTTATCCTGCTTGAGAGCGGGAAGCAGGACCAGATCGACTCCACAACCATAAATAGGCAAGTGAATTCCTTTTGGTCAAGAAGACTAAAATGCAATGACTTTAATATATGTTATATTATTATTTCGATATGATATTAACAGACAATGCGAATGTTCGGCGACACGGCGGAAAGTTTTGGGATCTTCCAGCATTGATTGCATCCTAAATCAGAGTTCAAGTCAATTTCCTCTTTCTGCAGCCACCAATCGATCACTCGTCTCTCACTAAGCCGAACCCTCTGTTAAGAAAACAAATGTCTGCCCTTGTGGATTCAATTTGACTTCTCAATCTACGAGACGGCTCAACCGCACCGCACTAAACACACAAATACGAGGATATCATTAGGAATGAGCTCTTTTCTTCAGTTCTTCTGCACCATGCAGTTGTCTGCTGGGGAATGAGCAGACAGATGGGAATCCGTTCTTCTCCTTCGCTCATCACGCAAACCTTAAAACGCTCCGAGGTAGCCGTTTTAGCAAACAGAATTGTTTACCCCCTCCAAAACAAATGAGCAGGCCCAGCATCATTGATTGCAAACAAAGCGTACAATTGGCTGCTATTGTTACAACGCTGATTGCCCAAGGTGTCATTTACTCCCCCACTGAGTGTCGTTGCTAGTGCAAGCGATAAAAGTGTCCAATGTGTGCAAGTACTCTATTTTGTCTCTCAACACTCCTGTTTAAGCTTCCACATCGACGTGTTTCCTGAGTAAAACATGACATTGCCAATGGAAGGGCAGCAAATAAAATATTTACAACAATATGAATAATGAATTGGACGCAATTGACAGTGTTCCTAATTGCTGAGTGTGTTTCTCCACCATGGATGAGACCTCAGATGAAGATGGGAGTGTTGTCTTTTAATGTGCTTTATTTGAGAGCATGATAGATACCGGGCTGCTTTCGTCTCCCAGCCAGAGGCTGAACACTCATTTGAGGCCCGTTTTTACTTTCATGGTGGCTGCTAACACTTTCCCCCGGTACAATTTGATTCATGTTGCACTTTTGCTGGTATAGTTGTAATAAAGTTAAATGAGGTCACAAATGGCTGAGGCATTGTAGAATCAGCAGTGGGTAATTGAGGAGGGAGCAGTCTCCAAAGCGTATTGTATGTGTGTAGTTTCTCATCCGTTCTTTCCCCTCATGTTAGTAATTTTGCTGGAACCTTATTTAATAATGGTTTTATCATGGCTAGAGAATCAGAGCAATCAGCGACAGTGTAGCATGAGATGGATTTTACTCCGGGCGTTTATGTTCTAACTAGATCTTTAATTTATCTTGCAAGATCCAAGCGCAGACTGTTATTTTTAAACAAGTCATTTGACTGCAACGCGTGCACAAAATTTGACTGCGTTCAGATTCAGGGTTTAAAATGGAATTTTCTGTAATGCTACCTGATTGGCTGTAGTTCTGAAAATGTGATGACCTTTTTTCAACAAGACCTCCTTCCACCGTCTTATCAAAACCTTGAGGGTTCAAAATTAGATTAGCTTTCGGGTAACCGAGAGGTCCTACAGAAATTCCATTTTCTAATGTCATTTCAAGACTTCATTGTTCATCATTGACTTCTTTTTTTTAGTCAGGCCAGACCTCTCGATTCTTTGGGTTGATTACAATGTCGAATCAATGGGATACTTATGCTTTTTTTTTTTTTTAAACTGTGGCTCTCTTTGCCAAAGTGCCCTTCTGGACGACATCCAGCGCGATCTCAATTTCAACAGGTCGGTTTATCTCTAGTGCTCTTTGTCCATGAATGAAACTTGACTTTGAAGACTGCGAAGAGCTACAAAACTAGTGCTCGGATACAATTGAATAAAAGAGGGATCGACCCCGTGTTCTGCATAGACATTACAAAACATTAGTTTTGTTATGCTGATTATTTACTTAGCATCTTTGGCATTCAGCTTTTCCTCGTTAACCTTGAAGCAAGCACAGATTAAAAAATATATTAGACATTCGAACAGTGGGCAAAACCAACAAACAAAACAACCCAATTATTCCTCGCTGCCACTTTAATGCTCATAAACAAATGTACGCGGAGTCTTTGAAGCGTTACGCTGATGGTGGGTTATATTATGCATGCAATATTTTTCTGACTCTACAGTGACCCTCACAGGTCTTTTCTTTCAATCATCTTCAGTTATTGCAAGATGAGCTCTTTAATGTTCACGTTGCAACACCAACTTCCTGTTACATTTATTTGATGAATGTTCTGTTTCATTGGTTATGCTCATTTGAGGACACATTATCATCTTGTGTGCCATCCTCACGAGGTCTCTTCTTCATCACTGGAATATTACTTCTTGTCAATCAATACTGAGTCTCAAATTAGATTGTGTTCAATAATTTCCATCTCGTCTTTCCAATAGTTGTTTGATTAGATGGAATCCAGGCACCTAATAGGGAAGTAAGAATGTCTTGATAGTGAGGAACACATCGTCATTTAAGACGGACTGTTTTGAGATGGCCATGACATGTAAAGTTGTATTTAAACTGGAAATAAATACCTCGAATAGGTCCAGTGTGATTTTTTTTCCTTCATATCTTCTGTTAATATGTGACCTTGCAGGCATGAACATTTCATTGCCAAACACGACAAGACATGGTCGATCTTTTTTGTACTTGTTGATTCTTGGATTTCACAACCTTCAGATCTGTCAAAATCGGCACATTTCTCGTTTTAAGGCTGCACCTCCCGGCCAGTTTCCAGAGGACGTGCTGTTGAAATGTTTTTATGTGGGTGTGCGCATTGACTTCTTGGTGCCAAAAAGCACTCACAGCTTCTCACATCACTTGTCCACATGACAGGGATGTTTCCCCTGCCTAAACTTTGATGGAGGGCTTTCAACACGTGGCTTAAAGGTCTCCGAGTTGACTTTTTACACACCTCTGCACGCAACTGGAGACCTCTTTCCTCAGCGGCTGTAAACCAGAAGGAGGCAAAAGCGTGTTAAATCTTTTTTTTTCCTTTTATTGCATCACACTCATTGGAGCTCCTTGACAGAATGTTTTAAATTTTCGCATCCAGTTTCATCAAGGAGGAACTGTAAGGAATCCAGGCCATGTCTAGCAGATGAAATGTGCGCATGGGTTTAGTTTTCTTACTTTTGGTGTTTTGGTAATCGGCCGCAGGCTAATAAGTGTGTTTGCGCCGTTGTGGGAGGGAACACCGCGAACTTGTTCGAATGGAAGCTGCTCTCCCTTTAAGTTCTGCACACGAGAAAATCTTTTTAAAGTCGTCTGTTAATATGTCGATGTACATTCAGAATTAATACCCCCCCCCCAACTGGTATATTATTGTATAACTGTAACACTACCACAGTCATGTATATCAAGAGGATATTGAGCATTATATAGTATATATAAATTATATCGATTAAAAAATGTTTAAGCTATAATTGGCTTTTACCAATGTTGTGGCTTTAAATGTTGACTTTTGCGTTAACAAACATCCCGCTGATTGACTCATTATCATATTCTTATCCTTTAAATCCTTGAGATGGCATCCTCCTGTTCTCATTCTGCCTTCTGTGAGATTTCCAAACTAATATAACACTTACTGCTTACTATGACAAACAACTGATTACCAACATCATTAATCAACTCGCAAAATATCAACATTAAACTCAAATATCCTCAGCTGAGACACGCAAATATATTCAATGTCGATGTTGTAATTGAAAGCGGACATGGGGGAGCGGCAGGCAGGGGTGTTCGTGTATAACTCAGGAGGAGTAATCTACACAACACAGATGACAATTTTTTTTTTGTAGAGAACAAACCGAAATGGAGCAACAATAGAAATAATTTTCAGGAATATCTACACTGGCACAGAAATGTATGTCACCAGAAAATACAGGAACAACTTATAAAACGAGGAGCCGGCAATTCAGACACCCGCTTTGTGTCGCAAAATTGACTTCCAGCCCAATTTGTTAGCAGAACAGAACCACTGGGAAGTTTTAATAAGGCTCTTAAAAGTTTTTGAGTGCATTTTCAGCAAGTCGCATCATGAAGAGGCTAGCACACATCTAATGATTTTCTTTGGGAATATTTATTTTGGTAAACTCACCAATGAATTATTAAAGAGATGAACAAAATTAGTCTACCAGGGAGGGGTTATTATAGCCAAAATCAAAATGTCGGGGGCCAACAACTCACAGCTAAAGTGTG
This sequence comes from Syngnathus typhle, assembly GCF_033458585.1. Lineage (NCBI taxonomy): Eukaryota > Metazoa > Chordata > Actinopteri > Syngnathiformes > Syngnathidae > Syngnathus > Syngnathus typhle. The sequence continues at coordinate 9,970,501 of NC_083748.1, forward strand.
CAAAATGGATTTACAAACAGATTGAATTCTATGACCTGGAGGCTATTATTATGGTCTGTTACATTACTGAAATCATTTGGTGTTTAACTTTGGTAAATCAGGATATTGCCTTTGTGTTTTCATACAGCACTGCTCACAATCTGTCACATTAATTCTGTGTCCTGGCCAATATAATCAAATGTCCTAAATGAATAAATACATTTGTATGACAGATTACAGAATATACTTTCTGTTCTTACATCTTTCTTTTTCTTTGAGAATCATTTGATCTGGATATGCAAATGAGCACATGCAGATCATGACCTCTATTTGCATGAGATGTTTGATGTTAAACGTTCAATCTCGCACGCAATGTCTTTCAGCTCAAACAGACTCGTGTTTGTTCACGTTGAATTTAGGAACGACACGAAGGTATATGCAAGAAGGAGCTAAACACTGAAAGAAGTATTTTCCTTTTAAGTTGGACCATCTTATTGGACGCTTTGTTACGTACCCTTGCAAACCACGTGAGCTGGTTCTTCCTTTGAAAAGATGAGTGCAATGCATAGCAGCAAGATTTATTGATACACTGCGACAGAATACAACATATATTATCGTCGATGAAAGGTACAGAGGTGACCTTTGCGCAGCACCACTGCCAAAGCCACAAAATGTGAATTTAATGTTCCTGAGCATGAATTAGTATCTCATTAGTTGTTGTAGCTGATCATAAAATCATTTCACTATCTACCACAGAGGGATCCAAGGGAAGAAATGCGGCACGATCATCCTGTCTGCAGAGGAGCTGAGCAACTGCAGAGTAAGTAGAGCATCAGGTGACAGTTTGAAAAAGCTTCTTGAAATTATTCTGGGTATACATTTGATGTGGTCAAAATTATACCAATGCAGTATGCAAGTAAAAAAATGGCACTCAAACCTGTTAAGGGCGCAACATCATTACTGCAGCGGTGGTTTTTCCTCCCATGTAAAATATGAGCCTTGATTTGGAAAAGAATGCTAAACACGGCTATAAAGACAAAAAAAGAAAAGTTATGTTTGTCATAAAATCCCGAAACTCTTTTTATGGTTAAATAGATACAACAATATATCAACTTCAAATAGCAGCAGACCCGACAGTTTTTTTTTTTTTTTGTCCCCTGAGGAGGTAGGCACACTCCCACGCTTTGGCTAAAAATTCAAAGGAGGCATTTTTGCAGTGTTTCCACCAACTAAGATGTCCTTGCAGGAAACTTTTCACATTTTATTTTTTTATATACCTGTTTGAATCAGCCTGTTTTGAAGGGCAGTTCTTTTAATGTGGAGGGTGCCAATGCACACAATTTTGTTGTGCTACTTGTACGCATTTCCGGAACCACTGGGCGGTGGATTAAAAAAAAAAAGTATCTTCACTCGCATTACACTTGTCAATTAGTGTGAGAATCTGTGCATGCTGCCAGACAGCCAAACCATACCCCCTCATTGATATCTACTCATTTTATCTCCCCAACCTGTATATGGTCGCGTGTTTACGCTGGCGGCTATCTCCGACCCGTTCACCCCTCTCGCAACACAACCGACAGGACATCTGTTGTCACTCAGTGGAGTGAATGAAATGGCCCCCGCAACATGAGGAGGTGAATGCAGATCATTCTCTCCACTAAGCCTGCGGTCTGAAGCCGGGGATGCTCCACTGAGCTCACCGCACACACATTAGAGCAGGATATTGGAAAGCAAGAGCGTGAAACCGAACAAATTGTGCATAGACAGAGGCGGAGAAGGAATGAAAGAGGGAGCAGATGCGGAATATTGAAAACAAAAGCCAATGTGCAATTAAAAGATGAAGAATTACCGAGGATGTGTGTGCGAGACTCGGAGACAACAATAACTGTGAAGTGAATCGATATGAGATGATTGCACACCCCGCAGGTACCAACTGGTACCTCCAAAATCACCTCGGATAATGACAGTGTGAGACCGAGATTTGCTTAATTAAAACCCAGCCCAGCCTGACCTTGTCCCCATGTAAGACCACACACACACAAGCAGTTTGCCGACATTATCCTTTAATTGAATCCCTATTTGGAATCTGAAGCTATTTTCATCCTTTAGTGCTTTTGGATCATCTAGTTCATTCCCCCCTATAGTGCCGCACATTTGGTAAATTGCTGTCAACTAGCTCGAGACCATTCATTAGTAAACAAACTCTGTTGTGGTTCACTTGGTGAGAAAGCAGTTGCATTGTTTAAATATTAAAAGTTGATTCTCTTCTTATTAATGAACACTGCTGATGCTCAATCTTCGCAAGAATGTTTGTTCGTGTTACAAAACACTAATGAGGCAGGAGCATATGCATATTTAATATCCCCAACACTGCCATCATTGCCATCAATATTTTTATGTGTCTATTATCGCAGCAGAGCTTCCTTTGTATGTGTGTCATTTTATCCTGGCTGAATCAGGAGTGCAACAGGAGCACACAAAACCGTTCAAATGCTCGGGAAGGCTAATGAGAAACCGGGAAGAAAATGTTTAATGTGTTGAGAAGAAGAAGCAGGTCTTTCTTTTGTTCTGCCACTTGCTTCCATGTTCATTTTTTTTTTTATATGACGTGGGTTTGCAAGTTGCCCCTAGACAAAAGAAAGAACGAAGGATTCTAAGAATCCATGTACTCCAAAATGCAGGAAATGATAAGCGAGTTCTCCTTTATTCATTGATAACGAGAGTTTATGGCATTGTGCATCTTCAAAGAATTTAGTTACGCCAGGTTTCACATGAAACTTTCAAGGACAAAAAATTGTAAAATCTTTTTGGAAAAAGATGAAAAAGTGAAAAAAAAATCACAAGCAGCGTGTCTCCATTTATTCTGACTAAATCATCATTTTAATGATAATAAAACAAAACCACATTTGTGCCAGTGATGACCTATCTAGCTAGCCAGCTAACCTATCACGATGCCATTTCTAAACTTTTTCTAAATTCCTAGCATATCTGTGCAATTCCTCAAAATGCTGCAGCTATCCGTAATGAAAGACAAAAAGACACTGAGTGCATGAGTATGAATAATGTTCAAACATATAAACACCTCAGAGTATAATACGCTTTTTTTTTTCGATCATCTCGCAATGTCGTATGAGGCACAGCTGTTAATGTGTCAGCATGTGAGCAGCATGTGAAATGAATGCGTACCCAGATGAAATGTAATGAGCTATGCAAAAAGATGGTGTCAAATGTGGCAGATGTGCAGTAGGTACTGTATATTCCCCCAGGGTGAGGGAAAGAAGCCAGATGAAGTTCCTCTCACTTGCTTCAAAGTGCCTGGCCTGGAGTGATAAATTAAAAAAAACACAGGCAGGAGGTCACTGTGGGGGAAAAAAAACGAACCGGGAATCTGAGCAGGCGTTCGGCATGCACGCTCAGAAAGACTCACACAATCTATCATAGTGGGAAGCTCACATCCATCCCTTTAACAGATTTGCCACCCGGCGCACCGACTGACACGAGGTGCAAGCTGTGACATTAAAAAGCTATCAAGCTATCATTAGTGGAGCACCGGCTGCCTGGTGTAAGACCTCAGGCAAAGTTGACAACAACAGCAATTTATTGTTAAAGCGTGTGAAAAGTACTGTCGTGAACACTGCATCGAAAAGATTAGCCACACTGTGCGTCCAAGCGTTGGTCAGGAATCGTTTTTAGAACATAATAAGAGGCAATCGCTGTGAGAAGAACATTAAGAAAGTACCTCAAGCCTTAAAGGCTTGCCAGTGATTTACTATATTTGGACGTGCTTTAAGCCCTACATGATAAATAATCTGTGAAAAAAAATGCACAGTAAGGCAGAGAGGGGAAAAAAAGTTATACAGTATAAATTAATCTCTCAGCAGTATCAGCTCACTTTTGATTCATGTGAGGTCATTATTTTGTATGCTTTCCTTTTGTGTATTTAAATTTAAAATGTGTTAGTCTCACAGTTATTATTATTTTTTGCCATATTGATTGATAGATTAGATAAATTGGTAGGTGCGTCATGCCTTACTTGGATGAAATACAATGAAATAAAATAAAAAATCACTTCATTTTACCAAGTAAAAGAGGTAACATGTAATGTGTTGACCAAAACCTTCCTCCAGTTTGACTGCCAGTTCAATTTTCCACTGGAATTACTTGTAGCAATACAAAATTGTCATTATCTTGACACTGTCATTACTCAACTCATTGATTTTTACTGTAATGGCTTTGCAGTTGTTGTTGTAAATTGCCACTCTAATATTACGCCGTGTGAATGCATGCAGCGTTCCAAATCTGCAAAACAATCCACATAAACTGTAAAACAATTTTTAATGGTACTTATGCCACCTTTGTCTCCTTATTTCTCCATCTGTTCACATCCTAGGACAGCGCCACTATGCAGTTTTGTGCCAACAAGCTAGACAAGAAGGACTTCTTTGGGAAATCAGACCCATTTATGGTATTCTACAGAAGCAATGAAGATGGAACGTAAGTTGTTATCTATCTAAAATATGTATCTACCCACCTACCAATTATAATTGTGGCGAGCTACGAGGTGTGACTCCATATTTCAACAGAATGACAGATTCTATTTCTTTTGTCGCATTGCTCCATCTTGTCGCAGTGAATTTGTCTCTACCCAATTAAAAGCAGTCACACGCTGACTGAATATTTTATTTGGTAACTCGGGGCAGATGTCCTCGCTGCCCCACACAGTAAAAAAAAGGACAAGGTGAGTTGGGTGGAAAACAATGTAAAAGTTGAACTGTAGATGTCAGTCAGTACCACACTAAACGCTGAAGGGCAAGTTGATTATCATGTCTCCAGCAGCTCATCATAAATTCCAGATTCTGTTACACAGCAGGACTCCAAATTTAGACCCTCCAATTCCAAAGCCAAGTCCTTACAAACGCAACTACTGCTGCGCCTATAGAATATGTAATCATATTGCATATGGGCTACAGTGGAACTATAAAAAAGCACACGTGAGAGTGAACTGGATTTTATGGGCACTCTTGAAGGAGCTGCAGTGTACTCATGCTGTATGAAGACACCCTGGTCACATCAGTTCTGCAACCACCTTGCCTTACATAAATGACTCCAAGCACCTTCCTTTTTTCCTTCCAAGCAGCTTCAGCCTAAACCAGGGGTCATACCATACCATTTAAAAAAAAAAACGATAGGTTAAATACAATTAAATGCATGTATTTTAATTAAGGCCAACGATTTTTTGAGTGTATTCTTTTTAATAACGTTTTTAACGTCGCCAAAAGAGCCATATCTAGCTCGCGAGCCATAGGTGGCCTAAACAGAATCAAACGGAAAATGTTGTGGCAAACACCTCATTAGCCCTCTTGTAGCTTTCTTAGGACCACAAGGAAAACCAATTTAGGGGACCAAGTACCAAACAGACTTACACGGGTTTAAAATGCTTGAAGCACTGAGTGGAACAGCAGTTATTCCAAAAAAAAAAAGTGACACGCCTTGTTGCTTTGTGTGAGGACGGCTTTTGGTATTTAATAGGGATTTGTGCTCGGTGAAGCATTGTGGATAGCAGAAATCCATTGGTTGGACTCAGATATGAAATCATTCTCAGGGGTCTATAAAACAATATTACTGCGAGGCGAGCCAAACCATATACAAGGCTGGACACTTCCCCATTTGGAAGTATCTTACTTGGCTTCCACATCGGCGCCTCTGTCCTTTCCATAGCAAACAGCTCCTCTTCTTATTTGCATTTTTAGCTCTCATGTCTGCATGAAGGGAATTAATGAGCAAATTCTTTTCACTGCTACTTTAACTCTTGTCTCCTCTTCTACACTCTTTTTGTCTAGGTTTACGATCTGCCATAAAACAGAGGTGGTGAAGAACACGTTAAACCCAGCGTGGCAGCCTTTCACTATTCCAGTCCGAGCACTTTGCAATGGCGACTACGACAGGTAAACCACACACACAAAACACAAAGTCCGATGACCGCATCCACTCGCTCTGACTTCATTGACTCCTACTGGAACAATGTATCGATCGTGACCTTCAAAGCCCCAAACGGTATCCCTCCAACAATGTCCAGTCTACTGATGGCAGCCATTACTGAACTACAAGTAGGCTTGACTTCAACCAGCAAGAATCAATATCAACTCAACATGTTGCACTGTTACAATTTTTTTTCTTTCAGCGTCACACTATTTTACTGTAATCACATCAGTGGATTTCTACTCAGTACTAATAGTACTCTGTATTGATTCCTTCTCAAATGCACACAATGTGTGCCTTTATTTCGCCACTGGATGACTCGTTCTGCTCGGCTCTTTTTTTCCCCAAAAGAAAAGCATAATAACACTTGAATGGAGATATGACAAAGTGTGAAAAATTACAATATTTAAATGCATTTGGCTAAACTGATTGCCAAATGTTTGTATATTAAATGTAACATGCAATTTTCTTCATAATGTCGAACCTTTCGGGTAAAACGAACTCTTCTCTGTTGGCTGACCTCCAGTTGTTCTTTCCCATTTGGGAATAGAAAGGAATGCAAAGAATTAATTTGTGCACTCTGGCGCGATTAAAAACGGGCATTTTGCGCCGTTGTGGACGTGAACACAGCTGATTGAATTGTGCTTCCCTAACACATGTTAATTTTCTCTTTATACTAAACACTGATCTATATGTGTTATATTTTGTTCAATAATATTAGAAACAAATGCATCATTGTTTAAATGAGGCGTTTCAGTTCCACGTTTACACTTAAAATTGAAGCGTGATGGGTTTAACAGCATCAGTTATTTTATGCAAAGCAAAGTAAATAGTGGAGTTTGACATTAGAGAATACCAATGAGATGTAACACTGGATTAAATTGAATTAATACTTCCCTCATTAAATTGACTTTTAGCAACCCATGAGACTGCACTGCGACAAAATCTGATGCTATGATGGATTTCTCTTGTCTTACTTGGCACGTTAGGAATAAAGACACATTGTGTAATATGGGGATCAGAACTCATTTCTCACCTAGCTTATCCATCTTGCCTTTCATTTAGAAGTCAGTGATAGAAAGAAAACAAACTCAATCAGGAAGGAGCTATAAAAAGTGATGAAATACAAGCGACAGGCACATTTTCTCTTCTGGAGGGTAAGAAAGTTTTTGTGCGAGACTATTTTTTTGTCATCATGCGTGTGTGACTCCATTTGAACTCTAATTAAGCAGGGTGCTGGAAAAATAAATGGGTGGGTGTGAGATCAAACCCAAGCAGACAGAACGGATGAGAGCTGCTTGTTCCTCCAGAGGAGCTGAAAGATGTAACAAAACATTGGGGGGGGGGGGGGAATTGTGTCAGCCAGTGTATCACCCGTGAGCTCAGAAAGGGGTCACTAACCTGCCAGAGTCGATCATACACTGGGGAGTGTGGTGGGCATCAAAGCCGCACACACACATGGTGTGAGTAATGAAATGTGACAAGTCACAAGCTGAAACAGTTTGAAATGCTGCAGGTCTTGAAATATGACCAAGGCAACACATACAAGGAAAGCGATTATACAATTGCTCGTTTTCCCATTCATTGTGTGTTTCAATCAATGCACTGTAACACGGGGTAACATGTAACATGGCATGGAATTGTAACTGTGGCACCCAGACAGAGGAAGACAAGAATCAATAGCAATACATGCATTTACATGCTTTAGAGTTTAAGACCAGACTACCTGATTGAGGAGCATACGATGTGGCTGTCACCTTTTTTGAAATTGGCTGTAAGCCAGGTCATCCGCTAACAGCAATTATTGCGATCAAAAGCTGAAAGCCAGGCTTTTTTCCCGCTACCTTGAACTGAGGAGAAAAATATCCCTTTTGATCTTGTAGTTAGAACACATAATTTCCTTTCATTAGATTTCCATATGATTATAATTATCTCTGAAAATGTATCTACTGTGTGACCCAAAAAGGCGCTTGCTTTATTTTTGTGAAATTATTTTCTGTCTCCACTTGTATACTGTGTGCTCTCCATTCATAGATAGCAGAAGTGCGCTCGGGCTGCAAGTTGGTTTGATTTGGGAATTTGGCAGAGCATGCTGTAAGAACATAGAAGTGTGCCAGGGCTTGGCCTTCTACTGATGTGGTTTGCTCTAATTGGATTAGTGCATTAGTTGGACATGTTCCCGCTCCTGGCTTCATGCACCAAAGGGCAAGAGGAAAAGTTGTGGCAGGTCAACAAAGGACAGCTAGGATTTTTAAATGGGGCCCTTGGCTGCAGTGTGTGTTGATGAAACTGGACCATCGTTGAAGAAGAGATAAAGAAACTATCGTAGGTCTAGTTGATGCTTTGGTTGGTATGTGAGATATAACAAGGAAAGATTTGTGCTGCAACTATTACGATTATTATTTTTATAAAATATTCTAAAGCTTTTTCCTATGGTTTTGAGGAACAGTTATGAATATACTCTAGTAATTTAATTAAACCTCCCAGAGCTCATTTCACCTATATTAACAATCACAATGACTCTGAAATTTTCTCTTTTCATCGGTGGCAAATATTACAAGGCGATCTTTGTAATTACAGCAGAAGAATGGTTCAGTATTAAATGTACTCCACTTTTTTTTTTTTTTCACGCTTTCAATCACATGTACCTCCATTACTGCGGATGAGTCATTTCATTAAAGGAGCCTGAGAATTGCAGGAGATAACAGTGGCAGATGGGTTTTGGAGTGTATATTGTTCTGTGAGTTCAAGGAGGGCACTAAAGCATCTTGAAAGTCTTATTAGCCATATTAGGAAGTTTATTTGAAATCATAATGCAAATGTGTCGGAATAATGCCTGTATTGAACCCAAAGTTGTACAACGCAATGAATGGAATGTTATTGCCACTTGTTCTTCCTCGATCTAAATTTTTAATGCCCTTTTTTTTTTTTTTTTTTTGCAACTAAGAGAGAAGCATCTTGTTTTAACCACCAATGTGTCAAGCACATATTCTCTGGCTCACATGCTTGAAGATAACCTCAAAAGAACAACCTGCCACCTCACAGCAACATAGGCCAGATGGCAGGGAACTAGTTTGGCTTATTCTCAGTCCTCTTTGACAGCTTTGGGTTGGTGGAACTTCCTATGTAAGGTAAACTTAGGAAAGATGAGAAACACCGGAGGGACTCAGTTGCGAAGGTACCCACAGAGTTGTTTTTCTTTGCTCTGCAGGAACATTTCTCTCCTGCTGCACTCGTGGAAGTCAAATTTGTTACTCTCAAGATACTGCCTTGTGTGCTACGGTTGTTGGAGAAAAAAAAAAAAAAAAACCTCACTTCAACTGAATTAATCTCATCCATCAAACCCATTAACAGTGCACAAACTCAATTAAATACTTCTGCGCAGAGGAGTGTTGGTATTTTGGCAGACCAAAAAAAAGTCCGTTTCCGCTGTTGTGGGCGTGAACAATGGCTACTTGATCACAGATGTATGCTAAGAGGCAGATGCTCCAGGCACCAGCAACTGTGTATGCCAATTATAGTATATCAATTAGCTCTTGTGTGCAGAACACCCTTTTATTTTTTTTTTTGTAAAATCAATGACACGTGGTGAATTATAACTCATCGTAAAATTATACATGAGGGGCTTGTATATGAGTGAAGTGTTTAATACTGATGATCGTTTGCGGACACGTTCATGTGATGACATAATTGTATTTTGTCATTTAGACCATTATGTTCTAACAGTATCCTGTGTTTGCTTTAAGCAGATTCCACTTGAAACATTACACTCGTAAACACCTCTCCAATTTTACACGAGAAATACGAGCTTGGTTAATTGATCGAAGCACTGAGGGCAAAAGGAGCTCAGATTGGTGGCTAAGAAGAAAATGATACACAGTCAAATGCAAACTCCACTAAAATATTTATGACAAACATTGGGAATTGGAGATCTGCAGAAAAATCCACACTGCCAATTCTCGGGGGGCGGAAAGAATCTGTTTCATATTGTGTACGACACGATTCAGTACGAACGGGAAAAACATCTGCCCACAGATAAATATACAAAAGCTTCTGTTACCAGCACAAACACGTCATGCAAGTAAACACTATGCTGATTCCTGTGCCAACGGGTTTATGTGCAATATGCTCAACTACCAAATAAAAATAACCACCCTCTCTCCAATATCTCGCCAGCTGCGTTATCATAACGTTCCTCCTTCAGCATTACTTGTAGAGCCTCTGAACATCAGAATTGAGCCTGTGCGCTTTGTTGTGTTGCATCCACCAGCCTGATGGTCATGTTACTGGGACATAGTCCTGTTCAAACACAGGATGGCATTCAACATATTTGTATGAATTCTTCTTGGTACATATGGACCTGGAAGGAGCCAAGTAGATTAGAACATGAGAACTGGGAAATGAATTTCAGCATCTTCTTGGACTATACTGTTCCAAAACAAATTCTTTTCTGTTTCCCAAACATCTGTCTTCTGTCTGATTTTTTTTCTCTCTAGAACAATCAAAGTGGAGGTGTATGATTGGGATAGAGACGGCGGGTGAGTGGAATTGTCTCTGTGTTTATTTCAGTGCCTAATTGTTTGTAACTCACAAGTTGTCCAAGTGATTCGTGCATTTCTTTTTTTTGTCTTGCCAGCCACGACTTCATCGGGGACTTCACCACCAGCTACCGAGAATTAGCACGAGGGCAGAGTCAATTCAATGTGTATGAGGTAATTCATTGGCATTTTTATTTTTATTATTATTTATCTATTTAATTTGACCTTTGAGGGAGTTGTCAAAACAAACACCTGTGTTAACAATTCTATTTCTGTACCTAGACATTATTTCCTTTAGCAATAGCAAATATTTGAGTCTGTGCAAAGCAACAAAGAAGACATGTCAGGGTCTTCATGATGCTATGCTTCACTAGCTCCACACTCAGGATAAATACCTGTCCTGAATGTCATCTCCATTATCTTTTACTCTTGATTCCTCTCTCCCTCCCTGAGAGTCTGAAAGGCTTTTTTTTTTTTCTTCTTCACTTTTTGCATCAGCAGATTGTTCAGCGTGTCAGACAAATTGCTATCCCTCCATGTTAAATTAGGGGTTGTCACTTTCATGCCTCACATCCGTAGAAAATCAGAGTAATGAGCTGAGACGCCTTTGGTCTCAAAATTGATATTCCTCGCGCCGGTAAGTGTTGCACCTTGAGCCGGCTGTCCGCCACACCCATCAATAGACATTGTATTTGGGCACGTCAGTCTCATTGGAGACCAGGGTTCAATCGGGTGTTTAAAAGTGAACTTTAGTATCTAAGACTAACGGCTACTCAGCAGTATGTTACATTCCTGGTTCTATCATAATATTCATCCTCATCGCCAAATCGATTTGATGTGACTGTAATTTTACCGTTACCATGAAGACTAACTGGACTTTAAATTGTCTTGGCTCCATTTGAATGCCTTCCAACTACTTTATGTCTGGTAAGATGGATGCACTGTGTCAGTACAATCATTAGCAGGAGCTACATTTACTCAAATGTTTGCTCTAATGTCTTTTTGATCGAATGCATCTTTTCTACGTGAGCTATGTGAAAAACTGAACTTTAATTTGAATGACATTAACTTGCTTCCATTGTAATGGAGCAAACGATAAATCCAGTTTTATAACTGTAATCTTCTAATGCCAAATTAAGGTCATTTGAATAAAATACTTTTTCCCATAATGATATGTATGGGATTTTTTTTTCTATATCCGAGGCAAAGACGTTTCTCTTATTGGTTCCATTTTTTTTTCTCTTCATTTCTAGGTTATAAATACCAAGAAGAAAATGAAGAAAAAGAAATATGTCAACTCTGGAACTGTGAGTGCCTGCAGCTAATCAAGGCTGGAAGTTTGCCTCTTTTGTGCTTTCCTGTTATTTCTCTTTTTCACTTGTTCAGTCCAATTGTCACATTTGGTGGAGGGTGTTGTGAAAATTGAGTATTTTTGGTGAATACAAAAATGGATGGAGACACAGTTTGTACAGCTCCACGCTTGTGCTCAGTCGTTGACTCCATTGTTTCATTTAGGTGTTGTGTCACAAAAACGATAATCATCGTAGTTCACAGATTGAACGGCATTCCAACTGATAGATCGCAACGTTAGATGTCATCGAGCAATTTTTCCCAAGCCTCCTTGCTTGCGTGGCCGTTTGCAGGCAATGCATACAAATACAAGTGATACAAATCCTCTTCACGCTCGTCTCGGGAAAAGTCAACAAATCATCTAAAAAGCAGACGACTCTTATCGTTCGGCATGTGTGGCAAGCGCTCACTCGACATTGAAAGTCATTGATGGGAAGCGACGCTTCAGTTGTTTGGCCGTCAAATCACCTCGATTGTCTTCAATCTCATTTGTGTTTTTGTTGTTGTTGTGTCTTTTAGGTGACGCTGCTCTCATTCTCTGTGGAGTCAGAATTCACATTCTTAGATTACATCAAAGGAGGGTAAATGCACTTTTTTACCGATTCCAAATTTATTGACAATTGCTTTCACACTTTGCATAATGTCACAATTTAAATTAGAAATAAACTTTTGAGGAATATAAACATTTTCTCATTTTAAATGAGCACTCACCAGTAAGGAACTGCAATTTAATGTTGATCATTACGGTGGTACAAAAACACTTTTTTTTTTTTTTTTTTCCTTACGCTTGACATCTCAGGAGCTTGCTGCTTCCTTGCAACTGTTTGGTGGGGAATTACGTACCAAATAGTCACAAAACTCCAATTATGATGAAGTGGCTGAATTTACTTTCGGATTTGGCTAGCGTTGAGATAATTAAACTACTCCTATTGTTTCAATTAATAATGAAATAGCAGGCCAAGAGAAAATAAATACAATCAGTATGTTGATCTTTTTCACCATGGAATAACATGATGGAGAATGATAAACTCCCAAAGCATAATAAAGCCGACAATTGAATTGTAGAAAAAATATCTCACCCGAGGAGAAGAGTCCGTCAACTGGTTTGCGCGAGCAATCGTTCCTGGGACGGGAGTGTGAACAAATGTCAAAAGCACTCATTTAACATGGATTCACCAAAGTGACAAGAGTCTCCAAAAGATGTCACAGCATCTTTTCTAACACTGACCTTTACATCAACCATCCACACACACACGTTGCACAAACAGGCAGATAATCGCACTGGATCGTTGTTGCTGAAGAGAGCTTAGTGAATGACATCACTGTCACAGCATTTCCCGCAAGAGAATTTGCATGAATAATACAAGCATGTGTAATTAATGCTAAGGTTGGCAGGGTCAGGCGTTGGCATATTCTCAGTCTCAGCCTAAAACGGAAAGGTTAATGTGAATCTTTAAGTCGTTCATTTGCTTATCATTCTCCTGCTTTTCTCTGGGCTGGCGTTCACATGTAATGAGGGGCTGTCATTTCTACGAGATCTCGCCACCGTGCCGTAAATTAACAAGACGAAGGCAGAACTTCATCAGCGAGGGAGAATTAGATTATGATTTGTTCTTAAATGTTCCGTCACTTTAATTACTGGTTGGCAAGTCGCTTCCTCCTTCCACTGCTCCTAGTGGAGATGAAAGTGGGATAAGTACACGGGTATAATCACTTCAATTTTTCTTAGGGTACTGAGGGACCACTTTATGCTTGACTACATATGACAAATGGCATTGACAAATTGAAGTACTGATGGCTTCTGGACCTTTGGCACCATAGGAAATCATTTACGAAACTTGATGAGGAATGTTTGATACTCCTGCCTGTTTCATTTTTACATTTTTCTCTTCGCCCCCCCTCTCCCTTTCTAGGACGCAGATCAATTTCACTGTGGCCATCGATTTCACAGCATCTAACGGTGAGTGATACAAATTGTATGTGCAAAGCGAGAAGTGATAGAAGTGCTCTTTGACTGCGGCATGTTCATTTTTCGGAATCGATCACAAACAGACGCGCGAGCTGGCGCCTCGTTCGAATACTGTACAAACATTGTCACCTTGCTCCATCACTATATGGTAAATAGAGGTGACAGTCGGCAAAATACAGGACAAAGCCCCATTTTCATCTTTTTGTCTATTTGTCGCTGAATCACAAACAAGCCCACGGTTGACTCCGTGGAATTTAGTACATATCCTGTATTGATTTCCCAATATTGGTTATTTGTCAATGACCAAGTAACATGCCGTTCTTGATATTCCGAAAGGTCACAGTTATCGGCAAGCTGTCCAACGAGGCACGGCACAGTAATGAATGTGTCGAGGTTTGAACTTTAGCCGTCCTACAGTTCGCCTCATTAAAGTTGTTTTCGCAATGATGGCTATAATAGGTATATACTCTTGGATTTCTCTATTTATATTTCAGAATACAGAGTTTTTGTGAAATCGTGTGTAACCTCCGTGATGGGGTCCATTTGAACGAAGTTGGTTGACCTGAATATTGTATGAAGTGATGTGAAAGCTTTGTGTTGCTTGTGTAATCAACAGGTAATCCCTCCCAGTCCACCTCACTCCACTACATGAACCCGTACCAGCTGAACGCCTACGCCATGGCCCTGAAGGCTGTTGGGGAGATCATTCAAGATTATGACAGTGATAAGATGTTTCCCGCTCTCGGCTTTGGAGCCAAACTACCCCCCGATGGACGAGTCTCACATGAGTTTCCACTGGTAAATTCATTTGCTGTTTGGAGAGCAACTTTATGATACTGGAGTTTTATTTGGTGCTCCCTCCTCAGAATGGAAATATGGAGAATCCTTACTGCAATGGTATTGAGGGCATTTTAGAAGCTTACCACCAGAGTCTGAAGACAGTACAACTATATGGGCCAACCAACTTTGCACCGGTGGTGAACCATGTCGCAAGGTGAACAAACAACACAAGCATGCTGGAAGGGTGTGTCCCTCTTTTGCCCTCACAGCAATTCCATTTCAACCACAAAAGCGTTATTGACATGAAAACGTGTTTCATTTGCAATGAACGTGACATTCAAGACTCTAATAAAAGGCAAAGAAAGAAAAGGAGAAAAAAAAACATCATTTGACGGGTTTAAGAAATGACATAAAGGAAAAGCAAGGTTGCTATCATTATCATCAAGAGCCAGATTTTCTTCTTTGAAATGACTTCATTCATTTCTTTTTCTTTAATTAATTTCAAATCCCTCTTCGCAATGTTTTAATGGCATACTTAGGTGTTCCTTAGATGATATGAAATGTTACAAAGAAAATGCCAATAATTGTGTGTTCCTCTGTCTCTGGATTAATTGTCCAGACCAATAACGGCGCAGACACAAAGAAATAAGACTTGACATATGTGAATGGATATTTCGATCCCATGACAGCTGTCAACAGATATGATCAAAATATACTTAAGCTGGTATTGATCTCCAAGGCAAATGCTAACATTTACTTAGAAAAAGCTCTGACAATCGACCTGTTTAAATTTAGTACATGAGAAAATGTACCCAGGTATGAATCTCACTCATTTATGGTACAAGATGATAATCTGTCAATCAAAATAGTTATGCTGTACTCCAGAATTAATTCTGATGAGCATGAAAACCTCATCTTGATGTTTGTTTGCTGTTTTTGAAAATCCATAATGTCTAATTGCAGGTACGCGGCGTCAGTGCAAGACGGCTCCCAGTACTTTGTGCTCCTCATCATTACAGACGGAGTCATATCTGACATGGCTCAGACCAAAGAGGCCATTGTTAATGTAAGTGTGGGGAAGGCCAGAGCTAATTTAAGATGCAACTTAATCGAAATGTTCATAAAAAAAAAAAAGGGTGATGGGATTAACCCATTAACATTTTCCACAATTTTCCCAGGTGTCCAATTAACCGAACAAGCCGAGGATTATTATCATGGATTTTTCATATTATCGTAAATTTGCCACCCTGAGAATCTTATTCAACAAGTTTTTCCAAAAAATAAATTGGTCTCTCCTTAGTCAACATTATGTTTTTTTCCCCTCCCAAATGTTTTTTGTCTCGCTATCTTTGAATACAACCTGTTCCCTTGTTCTCTTCTTCCAAGCACCTATCACCTCCTCCGCAGCCAGCCGCTGCTCCGAATACCCAGCAGACTGGATTTAAAGGGAATTTGCGACTGTTAGTCAACACATTAGAACAGCCACACCTTCCTTTTAAGATCTTGCCTGCTGCGCTATCGCACCGTTTCTTCTATGACTGCTGCTTGCCGCTTCCACTTCTTCTGCTTTTACCCTCTTTGGATCTTTTGGAGTTGTTTTTGAACATGCTGCCAGGGTGTTTTCTCCCTAAAATAATGACAGCATGAGAAAAAGTTGCATGACTTTGTTACTAACCTCTGTGTGTGTGAGAGTGAGAGAAAAGATGGAGTTTAACAATGATCGCAGTTTTTGCTAGTCTACAAAAATACCATGCGTCAAACACTCGTCACCTTCCCTCTGGCCTCTTTGCGGTCTCCCTTTGGAAAGTTAGACTGTCTCACCCACACATGCAAAGACTTCTGCTGTCACTTTTATTCTCATCCCCTCTCGAGGATCAAGTCCACCTCTCCCCCAGACGTGTCACCCCTTTTTCCCTATAGAACCAAATCCTTCATAGCCTTTGATTTCTTTCCCTCTCTCATCTTATTAACTGTCTGTCTTGATTCTTCATCTCACCACATCTGCCAAAAGCACTCCACCACCCTTTTGATTGGAACGAGGATTTTCTCGAATGAAACTTAAAGGGGTGACTGATGATATGCAAGAAAAAAAGAGGGGGAGCAGGGTGGGGAGGGGGCGTCAACAAAGTCAAACCAAAGGGAAATGCAAGTCCTTTCTATTCGTATTCTATGCTGCTTATCTTGCTGGTCAGCTAGAGGCAAAAAGCCCATTGTAAAATAAATAAATAAATAAATAACTTAAATAGTAATAATACTACTAAATAAATAAAATCTTGGCTGGTTATAAGTATGCAATGTGTTTTCTAAATTATAAATAGAGGACACCAGGTCACCTAAATCGACATCCCAATAAAGGCCATGACGTTTACATTTAAGGAGCACGTCCGCAATGAGTTGCTGAGGAAATTAAAGCTTTCTTTGTTGTTTCATTGAACTGATTCTAGGCTGTCATCAGCATTGGGAGAGAAAAAAATAGGGCATGGTATACTGCCAGGTTATTTTTGGTTTTAATGTCATGAGCTACACGCGCACACATTTGTCTGTGTGTGTGTGTGTGTGGGAGGGAGGACAGGCACTGACAGAAGTGTTGAATACTGATTATTACGCTGATGTGCGGTTGGGGAAGCTCTGCTAAAAGAGGCTCCCTAATTGTCCAGACAAATGTCATTAAAGTAAATAGCTGGACGTTGTTAGAGCAACAACTGGGCTGGCTTGTCTTTGGATCATATTGTTTGCCAATTAACATTTATTCATGCATTTACCATTCAACCATTAGTCATCAGATTTGAAATTACAGTCTACCATTTTCATTTGGTCCACAGGAATGTTAACTTGACATGCCAATCATTTTAGTAGCACGTATCACATGCATATTTATCATTATTTTCGCAGCAGATATGTAGCAGAAGAGTTTCGTGGACAAAAAGTCATGAGCGAGCTTGACACGTCTTTTAATTTACTACAGGTCATATTGTATTCATATGTTGACAGTTTCATATTATTGTTTTTTATCTGTGTCTGTGACAACAGTTATTATTTGCTTTGCTATAAATTCTCAATGCAAAAAAAGCTTATTAGGCTTATTTAGAATTTGTAATAACAATTTTTAAAATGTTGTTTTCTTCTGTTTCTGGTACTTCTTAACAACATTTAAAATGTTCCGATTAAATGTTTATGATGCGATCAATATGATTTTGTTAGTTTGGACGTGTGGCTTGGGAGTGGCTGGGCGAGTGACCGAGGACGGATGCTGTATCAAGTAAAGTTGGCATCTCCTCCCTTTCCCTCCTCTCCAAGCTTACAACAGCTTCCATCTATTTCGAGGCCACCCCATCTATTCTGAGCCTCCCGCAAACATATTTTATCACTCATCACATGGCTCACCAAAACTTTCCTTGTGGCCTATTGAACTTGCTCTGCCACAGTAAAATGTAAGCAGCTGCTTATCCGTGTAGCTGTTAATAATGTCACTTGGTGTCACCTCCTCCTGCATGAAGATAAATCTTAATAATATTCCCATTCTCACCTTTGCTTACTTGATGCAATGCACTGCTTTTGTTAGTCTGTTTAAGCCGTGTGGGACTTTCAGATGGTTAAAGAGCATTACAGAACATTAGTGTGGCTTTACCATGGATAGCTGAGCATGTAACTGCTCCGAAGCCACAATGTCGCTATTGTTGTACAAGCTTCCGCTTTCCTTTTTTAATTGCTCTACTTTGATTATTCTGTAGGGTGCAAAGCTTCCAATGTCCATCATCATCGTGGGAGTGGGTCAGGCTGAATTTGACGGTATGGCGATTTTTACGGTTAAAGCCTGCTGCGATGATAAATATTAATCAGGTCTTTAACTGTAGGCAGCGGAAACGTTGCCATGGTAACAATGTAGCTATTGCAGGACTTAAAACGTTTTATGAGTTCTTCAACAAAACTGTTAAATTGAGTTAAAGGGAGTGATTCCACATTTTAAATTGCAGTTTATTATTATGAGGAATTTTTTGTCAAGAATCATTTGTGTCAGAGGTAGTTGAGTGCTTGCTGTAATTGTGTACTAAAATGGCTGATGATAATTATTAGGAAAGATGATTGTGGATGTCAGAGGCCATAATGACGAACTTTTCATTTCCATTTGATTCGAAATGTGCATCTACAGAGCACTCAAAGCTCTTCCCGTCTTTTGTGAGCTGCGGCATCAATAATTTATTTCCCTGCTTTCCACTCACGCCTTTATGTTCTCGCAGCTATGGTGGAGTTGGATGGTGATGACATTCGTGTCTCATCCCGAGGGAAACTGGCAGAGCGAGACATTGTCCAGGTAACGGCTCTTATCGGAGCATAAAAGTTTTAGATATTTGCTGTCATTTCAGATGCACAAGCTAGGTCAGAAAAGGGGGAGTGGGAAAAAGTAGTTTTATGGTACACCATTCATATGAATGAAAGTACTGATTCAATGTAGATAGATGTTTTTTTTTTAATCAAAATGAATTTATTCACGTTGCTTGAAGTGTGTTTTATATCACGTTTTGTATTGTTCCTCCTCAGTTTGTCCCTTTCCGAGATTATATGGACCGGACAGGTAACCATGTGTTAAGCATGGCCCGTCTGGCAAAAGACGTGCTAGCAGAGATTCCCGACCAGTTCATTTCCTACATGAAGAGTCGAGGGATTAAACCCAACCCAGCCCCGCCACCGTACACGCCGCCCGGACTCACACACCACCACGTGCAAATCTGACCAGATGACATTTTACCCATGAAGCAGCCATCTTCATAAAGTTTGCTTTTTCTTGAAGAAAAGATGCAAACTTCCCAGGACTCAAAAAAGCCTTTTTTTTTTAATCAAAACTGCGGCGGAGACTGTTTGACGTCTAAATGGACAGTTGGCCGGTGGAACAAAAAGATCATGTTGTGGTTAAAACTTGTGCCTGTCTGTGTTTCTGACAGTGTTTCAGGACATGTCAACTTTGACCTGAAGGACTACTTCTCAGTCTTTGGTGTGGCCTAATACGGTAACATTTCCAGACACCTTTTCTTGTCTGGAATTAGTTTTTATATTTGGAGATGATTTATCTCCTTTACTCAATGATGCATCAGGAATGATTAATGAAAAATACCCGTGTGGAGTTTACAATTTGATTTCTTTAAACATCAATCAGGTATTTCATACCCTCAGACCTTGCCCTTCTCTTACTGAGAAAAAGTTTATAAGAACATGAGTCCCCTTATTTACATTTTACTGGAAAATAGTATTATTCAGAGTGGCATGGACAGTTGATAAAACTTCGGAAAAGCAAAACCTATTTTTGTTTGATTTCCATATTAATAGCAGATGGTTTCTACGAGCCGTTGCAGGTTCATCCTTATCCATGAATATATATAATTCCAAATAACATAATTTATTCCAAGAATATAAAGCAGATTTATCGATAGATTATTTTTACAAGCGTGGTCAACATTCTGGTTCATTTTTCTTTTCTTACAATTCTGCGCTGATAACTTCATATTTGCTTGTTTGCATTTGTTGACATGCCACCATTATTAAAGGTTTTTTTTTCCAAATATCTTTTTTTTCTTGTACCACTTGACCAGTCTTTTTGTTGTTGATGACTGTATATCACCTGCATGTAGTTTTGCAGGAAATTGCAATTTTCTGGTGTGTGTTGGAACCTCTAAAGTCAGCCTCAGTCCATCCCACTGGTAGATATCTGCTTTGTTTATACCCTCAAACATTTTTTCCATGGGAAATGCTGAAAATCAAACGAAACGGTCACAGGGTCCAAATGACACCACTGGCAGCTCGTCGTCCGGTGCACATTGTCGTTTTTTTCTCAACATTGTCAGCCTTTTGTAATGTTAGCCATAATGAACTACAAACAAAGACAGAGACGTATGTAGCGCAATCATTACTTGCATATGGCAATGCCAATGCGGTCCATTTCCAGTTCTATCACACAGTTCCTCTTTGACATCACTGGTACCAAATCTGTGATTCGTCTCACAAAGAAAGCCAAAGAAAAAGAAAAATATAATTTTGTAGACCCTTTTGATTCAAATCTAAAAATATATGACAGATGTGAGCTCCGCAGACTTGAGGTATTATTATTATTATTATTATTATTATTATTTGTTTTCAAAATTACCAAAACCTAGTCCAACTCATCTACGCTCAGATCGACATGGGTCCCAAAATTAAACCCCTTTGTGTTTAAATAAATGGGACCCTTTAAAAACTCAACAACAACAAAAAGTTGCCTTTTACACAATTCACAATAAGGCATTAGATTATAACCATCAGTGTTGAAACACGATAATAATATTTAATATTTTTGTCCAAATTCTTCTCAAGTCGCTATCTTCACTTATTCATGCAAGCTTTTGGTTTTCATCCAAATTTTCCATGATGACTATTTTTGAGGTGTCCTATGCTTTTAAAGAAAACACAGATTTATTTATTTATTATTTTATTTTATTCTCCTCGTTTCCCAATGTAGCATTCAGAGAGATGTACAATTCGTTCACTTTATTTCACGTTTGGACACAAGTACAGCTGGAAGGCAGAATATTTTGCATAGAAGGAAACCATTTACAGTACACATGTAAATGTGATCAATATGCATGAGAATATAATATCTGATTTGCCTATTGATCCCGTTAGCACTTTAAATATTAAAGCGTACTTATTGAATATGTTTGATATTTTTGGAGAGGAATTGCTACTAATATTTTTTTTATATTGTATGAAAGGTCATTGCTTCTGCCATCAATTACATCTAATTTCCCTTTAGGGTTGTGATTTTCAATATGCATAGCTGCATGTGTCCTGAACTGTTTTATACAGTTACTGCCATTTTACGAAATAGAAACCTGTTCAACAAGCCAACATGCATGGGAGTGTGCTGTTTCTTCTCCATTGTACCTGCTTCTTCTAACATTTCTTCTCTCACCAGTGGTTAAAAAAAAAACTACATTGTAGCATGTAATTAGCATGTTACGATTTATTTATTTTTGCAATGCCACAATCTATCTTTGTTGTTTATTGTAGAATTGATTTCTCTTTGTTTTATTTGCATGACACTCTGCTTTCCTTTATTGTACATGATTAGTGTCAAATGGTTGGTTGTGAAATGCTTTGTAATGGATTGCCTTAGATTAAAGTTCAATTTAAAGGGAAAAAAAATGAACACTTGCCATGTTATTTTTCACATTTGTCATTTCAGGGTGCGGTGTGGTTTGTGTGTGACACATGTATGTGACATCCACTCTTGTGTTGTGCTGCAGTTAACAGATGGCTGGTGAGCAAATGGAGGATTAGTCCCTAAACCAAATGACTCTCCAGGTATTTGGACATACTGTATTTCTTTGTAGTTGCAAGATTTTGACCTTTACCAATGACCTTCACAAAAATGTATTTCTTTTTTGGTTGGTCCCTGAGAGAAAACAGTCAGGTATCGATGATGTCTAAAATAATACCAAAATGGGACATTTTGAATCATGACACGTGTGGTTACTTGTGTGGTTACATAGTAAAAAAAAAAAAACAAGAAAGTTGTAGGGGAAAAAATCGCAGACTTAATAATTCATGAATGGACTTGGAATTCCACATTGTGTTTCTGAGAGTTCACAATTGTAATATGATTTACAAACGTTGAATTCCAAACTAGGTTGCTGAATGATATCTCACTGTCAATAAGTTCATCTTTAATGATTGATGAACTGCGTCCTCATCAGTGCATTTGGATCTAAATGAATAACTCTGATTTATTATAGATGCAATCCAACCCTTCTTAATTCAGACCTAATAAAGTATAGTATAATGCATATATCAGATGCAGTACCATGAATGCAATCAAATGTATGGAACATCAGAAAAGAGCAGGGGGATGGGGGGGAAGCAAAACAAAAAATCAGGAGTGCACTCTTAAATTAGCAGCATAGGAGAAAACAAATATATCTGAAAATGTCACGACCTTTGAAACTGCTTATATTGCATTCAGAAAAAAAGAATTAAAAGCCTCTCCTGCTTTCTTCTCAGTACTAATTAATTGTTCACTAACACCCCCCACCCCACACCCCCACACGCACAGTCATTACAAACTCTCCATCCTGTAGCCATTTTATCACTATGCAGGAGTAGGCTCCTACCAAGACTTTTACTCAAAGCATGGTTCGTTTGCCTTTTCTTCAAATTTTAATGACGCTACTATACCACCAAACTATTATTTTTAGTGAGCTACTTTAAAAATGGGCTCAATTTAAAAATTAATTTCCAATGCATGCATGCACATTTTGTCCATGATCATTAGACAGGTAAAAAGAGAAATATGGTCAGTTATTACTGTACTTCCTGTTAGCAACCAATACCTCTTACTTGAGATGCGAATGGGCATTATTCTGCACTGCACCATTTGCTTAGAAGAATGCATGCATATAGGGTGTGTTCATTCAACAAAGTGGAAAGGTGCCCAAAACATCATATGCAAGAAGATAGCCTCACCTTCTGGGGAAATGTGGTACTGTATGTTGAGGCTTCCCGAAGGGCTATCGTATGTACTGTTTATGTACTGGTTTATTAATTAGAAATATTTATTTGTTTATGTATTTGTTCGCAGACATAAAGTGCTATGTTATTGTATGAATGAGCTTGATGGCTAAATATAAAATCATTTTTGAGTGAAGACTCGATTTGATGTTTTGATTGTTTTGTATTCATGTTAATGTGACGTATTTGTATTTTATTTTTTTACGTTAGACATGTCGAAGCATTTTGAGAGCCCTCTATTTAAAGTGTTCCATGAATAAACATGCACTGATACGAGGTCAAACTGTACAGAAAATCGATGGGAGGAAGTACTGACGGTAAACGATAGAGGGCAGTATAACCAGGTGTAGCAAACCAACAAAGAAGACATTCGTCTTGTCGAATTCAGCTGTGAGGAAGATCAATAATGGCTGCACTACAATTGTCTCAAATTAAGCGTCAAACCACTCAAATCATCCAATGTCTGTTTGAAGACGACGACGAAGTTGGCTTCTGTGAATTCGATGAAGAGCTGGAGACTGACGGCCCAGTGTCCAATGGTAATTTTTTCAAGAAGAGAATTATGTTTTAACTGGAAATGATTTCTTTTAAATATAAACTATAACCTGCATTTAAGCGTACGCTCGGCGATCCCGTTTATTTTCCGCAGAGTCCAACTATACTGTACACAAGACTTATATATATATAAGTATACATTAAACAGCATTGCAACCGCTTACAGTAAAATGAAACCGAAATCTCAAGCGAGAAATAAGGGCGCGTCTTCCTGGGGCAAGGAATGGCTAATAAACTGAAAAACAAACACGATCAAAGTTGCTTAGGTACACTTTTTAATGTTATTGTGAGCGCCACTAATTCATTTTCCTGATTTAACAGCTACTCTCCTTTTGTTTTCCAGAAAAACACTTTGACCCAGTTGCTGTAGCTGAAAGCCTGAAAAAAGTGGCCGAGTCTCTGACTAAAGATGCAGAATTTAACAATGCTTTAAAAGACCTCAAGTGTGCTTTGGCAGAAGAGGTAGGCACACACAAATCATTGTTGTCACCCACTGAATCCTAAAAATAATTACAAGGCTTATGTGCACTTTTATGCAGATGTTGCAAATTGTATGTTTTTAAAGAAAACGTGTCAAGGTCAACAACAAGGATGTGATCAACCACTTCCAAATGCACTCACACTAAGTGCTAGCTTTGTACGAGACTGCATACACACCAATGATAACCAAACAATGTTTAATCACATCTTGCTGCTCCCTAAGCATAAATATGAATAAATATGAAAGCAAAAAAGTAAAATATCACGTTACTCTGTTTGGATGTTGTTTTCTTTAAAAATGATGTCTTGTTCCTGACTATTAATTCTATTCCCTCCAGGCCATGGAGGAAGCCTTTAGCTGTGGTGTGGACACCTATTTGAAGGCTCAAAACTTTCAGAATGCAACTGACCTGGCTCCAGAAATTCAGGTCATCAAAGTTTGTTTTGCCTTTGGGCTTTTTGTGAAGAAATCCTGCCCTGAGCTGAAAACCAAAGCCCAGAGAGCTGTGACCGCATTACTCAACAACAACCGTGTTGCCACGTGGCTAAATCAGCAAGGTGGCTGGGTAAGCAGATTTATTTATTTATTTATTCATTCATTCATTCATTCATGTTGTCTTTTCGGTGCTGTCAAGTGACTGCAAAAACACTCTTAAATACTGTAACAAGCGTGGCTCAACGGCAAGTCACAACACCAACAAACCTTTGGGGGAATAACTCAAAAGGTTCAGGCCAATCAAAATGGTTTATTTCACAAACAATACTAATATTTCAATGCCAAAATGAATACCAGGTATGTTAGTGTGAGTATGTGTGAATCAAAGACAACTGATACTTTCTTATTTTTTATTTTTAAAGTGACTCTACTGATTTGGTTTGACTCTGCAACGTTCCTCACTTCTGTTTAGGGGGAATCATTTTTTCCACCTCCAAGAAGTAAAGACACATTGAATGCATTATTAGCATGATTGTCATTCTTAACTGAAAGTAAAAGTTGAAATTGTGATTGCATATATTGGTTTATACACTTTCATTCTGGGCCGCGGTTTGTGTTTGAGTGCATTTCTTGCTTGTTTCCTTGTAGGAAAAGGTGAAAACGGATATAAGACGCAATTGAAACATGTTTCACTGAGGAGGAAACCTACTTAAACAACAATGCTGCACCAAAAGCACTTGTGGAGCCTCATTATCAATCAAAAGCATACCAAATCTCAATTTTTGACAACGATGAGTAAGAAATCAAAATGTTAGATGCAGATGATCCTGCCGTCTGTTTATAGTTAAGTCCGTTCTTAACCTACAATTCTTTGTTATGGTGTTTAATTGATAAAGCAGGTTGTTTGCCTTAATGTCCCTCTAAAATTAGGTTCTTGTTCAAATTCTGTTGATAATACACTTTTGCTACAAAGCCTCCTGCCAAATGACTATTTTAAAAGCTGTGACTATAAATACTTGAAATTTGTCAATTTGTGTTTTGTAGAACAAAAAATGATTTTTACAACATGCTTTGTAATACTTACCACACAGGGAATAGTTTTTATGACGTCATTACCTATTGTGGGTAGCAAAATTAGCTTTTACTGTAGCATGCGGATTACATCCTACTGGTAACATTCCTGTAAATATCTGTCATTCACGCATACACACACACACACACGCACAAACAATTTCATACTGATTGCAAGACAATAGTGACATTTCAAGTTAACAATTTGACTTGAGTAAGATCAATCATTTGCTGTGCATTAAATTGAATTTAATTTGCATTAAAACACTTTTACCTGCTTTATTTTTCCAAATCCCTGAAGTGCTCTGGCAGTGCATAACAGGGGCAGTTGTGCATGAGACTGTTTACATTCATTTAAGGAGTTGCATTTGTTTAGGTTTGCGCGCAGTGGCACCCTTTATGTCTTAGGTAAACAATTACAAACATGTCGACAATGCGTTTTGCAAACTTGATCACTGTTGTACATTTAGACTCAAATAAATATTCATTGTCTACCGTTCATAGTGTGTTGTGTGCTGTATTAAATAGCTTGACAGAGGCTATTTCACTTTAGAACAGTGAGGTATTGTACATGTCGGTGCGTTCTTTAAAAAAAAAATCACAGAATTAAGCAAAAGAACAAAATCTACAACATTTAAAACATTACATTTCCTATATATAGGTACACGGCTTAGTTTAACTCTAAATGCAGCCAGCAGAGGGAAGCACAATGCAGTGGATCCAGCCATCATCCACTCGCCCACAATTTTATTTAATCAAGCTGTTGTCTGTCGGTGAAAAAATATATATATATATTATATTGACAACTTTGTCAGACAGAAAGTGAATGAGTTTAGTTGTCATTGTTTTTATTCCGTCTAAACACACAGGAAACGCATACAAAGGAAAAATGTAGATTTTCCTTTTGAACTCTGATACGTATGTTGGTTCTTCTGTTACTACGATATTATAAGGCTAAAGTGTTTGTACAAAGGCATTATTGTTGTGATTATTATTAGCTGATAGTGATATAAATATGTCCCATTGTTTCCACAAATAAATAGTAACATTCAAATACAATAATACACAGTTAAACTAGAAAATGAGCCAAATGTTGATTTGAGGGAACATATTACTTTTTGAATTCTCCATTACGAAATGATTCAGATTCATACTCAATTATGCACTCAATGCTGATTATAGATGTTATAAATATGGTCCAAAAGTTTGTATTTCCTCACTAATTGTCAGGCATGTACATTATTTTCAAAATATATCACACAGTTTTTTGTCAATATCTTGTCATCTATAGCCAGAGGATACCCATTCATAAAAAACACATGTTGATTTTAAATCCTAATTAAGCCAGGAATGGAATCATTTTAGGCTGAGTATACTTTTACAAATTTGCAATTGTTGAGGTGAGTCAAATCTGTTTAGTTACAAGAGATAAGTGCATAATCAAAGAGGTCTCCTCTAATCGAAGTTCTTTCAGGGTGATGTAGTATTCCTCACAATAATCGATACACAATTGTAGTATGCTTAAGAGAGGCATGGAACTTTCAGGCTTGGCCGATAAGGATGCTATTTTAAGTCGCAGATAAACAAATCCGTTTCCCATGTGGTCACGCTTGCAACCTGCACACTTATAAAAGCATGTGACACACATACGTGACTGATGGCTCATTCAACCTGAACACAGCTTGCCCAAAGTGCATCATTGAGGATTCATTTATACATCCTTCCTCCATCATTGTCCCTCAAGCATCTGCTCGTCTGTTCGAATTTTGCTAAATTAGTGCTATGTTCCTGCCGCTCAAGCACACAATTATGGCTCGACCCGTCAATTGTTGGAAAAAAAAAAAAAAACTGTCACAAAGACGAGTTTAAAATGCGGTACAACATCTTTGCAGAGTTATTCACATTGATGGTAAGACCCTTATCCCATATGACATCATCGCCTAATTGTAGCGCTTGCATGAGACATAAACAAAACCATTCCCATCTGAGTCTGTCAGATCTATTGAATGTTTATCCTCATATGAGCCTAGCTTTCATCCGTCTGACATCCTTTAAGAAAGGTCCTTTTCGTAATCCTTGATCAACCCACGTTACGGTTCACACATCATCGTCGTCATCATCGTCATCGTTGTGCCTCAGCCTCCTCGCGGTATTCTGTATCCTCTGACTACCTCTTTGAGGAAGCTGACCAACATGATCCCGACAAAGAACGTACTGATTCCAAATTCTCCAAAAGGCCGAGCGGAATTTCTTAATGCGGAAAGCGTACACGATGGGATTGACGGCAGAATTGCCGTGGGTCAGGAGGATGGCGATGAAAATCACGCTCGATGGTTTGTCGCATTTGGGGCAGAAGAGTGTGATGCAGTTGTGGATGTGAAGGGGGAGCCAGCTAACGGCGAAGAGCAAAAGAACAAGAGCCAAGGACTTGGCAAGCTTCAGCTCCTTGCCGAAGTAATGACTGGGGTCTGCGTGGCTCACCGTCACCTGCGCAGAGACAAACACGATGTCGGCACATATCGAACCATTCAACTTGCAATTGATGCAAACATGGCCGCTGTTCCTCATTCTCACCTTCTTATTAAGCTGCTTATGAATCATGTAGAAAATCTCCACGTAGATGACGAGCATAAGGACCAGGGGGGGCAGCACCCAGCCGAAGAAATTGAAGTAGACCATGTAATCCATGCTGATGACCGTCTCAAACTGGCACTTCACCACCGGGTCGGTGCTGACGAGGGAACCGTTGTCACTGAGATGTTGTAAGTTATTCCATCCAAACATAGGCGTGAGGCCCACCAGGATGGACACCAGCCAGCACAACAACACGGCCGACCCGGCTCGCTGAGGGGTCACCACTCGTTTGTAGCTATGGTTACAGGAGAGAAGGACGGACTGTTTAGAATTTCGGTACTGTAACATACTGAAAGTTACAGTTTGTTAATTGTTGTCCCTGCGTTTCTGGACCAACCAGATGAAGAAGATGGAAGATTGTTGTTACACGGACTCAACAGGAAATACTTGCCATAAATTCCTGCAGTTCATTTAGTATTGCCATCTGATCCGCCTCCTCCCAACGTTTCTGACCTCCTTCCCCTCATTTTCTCAATTTTGGAGGGAACTTCAAATGGTGGTATGTGTGGGCTGACTTTTGTCTAACACAAATTTGATTGGTGAAGTCTGGACACAGCCTCATCCATAAATATAAAAATATTAGCCACCACTTGCGCAACCATATTATCTCAGGAGTTGTTTTTATTTGGCATTTTTTAAATATTATTGAGGCCCAAGGTTTATAGTAGGTTACATCAGTGGTGGAAAAGAGTTTTGAAATGTTAATCTTTTTTTGTACGATATTAGGCACCACTTGTGCAACCATATTATCCCAGCTTCTTTTTATGTAGCATTTTTGAAATGTATTTGAGTTGAGTCACAAGGGTTATAGCAGGTCACATCAATGGTGGAAAATAGTTTTGAAATGTTATCTTTTTTTTTTTATCCCACAAAATCTTGACACGTGAACAAGGGTGTGTCGACTTTTTTTTTTATCCAGTCGAAATTCTGCATGAAAAAGACAAATTTCAAATCTAGATTGGGTTGAAGTCGTGACAATGATGTCCACGGGTGTGCCAGTTGCCAGTTTGAGAAATTATGTAAGTCACCAAGCAGCCAGCATGAGCCTATTGACCAATCATGCATCCATCCTGTGTCAGAATATTCCCAGCCTTTTGTCACATGGGAAAACTTGAAGTGGATTGGCTTTTAGACTGGATATCAACATT
Organism: Syngnathus typhle; assembly: GCF_033458585.1. Lineage (NCBI taxonomy): Eukaryota > Metazoa > Chordata > Actinopteri > Syngnathiformes > Syngnathidae > Syngnathus > Syngnathus typhle. Next base: position 9,999,955 of record NC_083748.1, read on the forward strand.
TTACAAGAAAGCCACATTACAGTATAACAGCTCTAGTCAAAACACAGTGCTCTGATTAATATTGAATTTGGTCAAATAAGATTTAAACGGAATAATTCCTTAAATAAAGGCCTCGACAGAACTATATCCCCCAAGACCTCCTACCACGCCTGCTGGCACTGATCTACAACCACCTCGTTTTATATTTGTCTTCATTTTGCACCCCTTTTTATTTTTACTTAGTTGCTTAATAAGTTGCATTCTATTTTGCACTCGGGCTAAGAGACGTTCAATATGACAAACTGCAGTCGTGATGCCTTGGCAACTAATTGCAATTAACCTCCCTTGTTCTTTGACATGGTGCGTGGCTTCAGACACAAAGGCGTCTGCCGCTCAGTGAAGATGTGCTCATCAAGTGGACTCCCACCTACCTCATGGGTATTTTGACCCTCAGATAACGGTCGATGGCGATGGCCAAGAGGGCCAGGATGGAACTTTGAGTGAGGACCAGCACGGTGCAAGCGACCGCCAGACAGCTGTAGAAGTGAGTCTCGAGTCCGATGCTTATGGTGATGGCGAGGGGGATGACGAGAGCCCCGACCGCAATGTCAGCCAAGGCCAGCGAGACGATGAAACAAAACGTGGTGTCCCGGAGCGAGCGGTTAATGCGCACGGCCCACACCACCATCACGTTGCCGATGACCGACGAGACGGCGATGAGCACCTCCATGCCAATGTAGACAGCCCACGACCAAGACATTTTCGGGAAGACTGTCTGGGGGGGCGTGCGCGCTCGTAGCGGAGCGGCCCGAACACTCCTGCGCTCGGAACAAACCTCCGACTGACTCACTCAAGTAGAGCCAACAAATCCTTTGTCCCTCTGGGGTGCCCGCTTGAAATCCTCTAGGGTCTTCTCTCCGGAACGCGGAGCCGCTCATCACACGCCAAACTTGTTCCGCACATGCTGCGAGGAGGCGTTCGAGGAGAAGGGGAGAGTGCTTCCCGCAGCTCCGGTGGAGAGTGAATGAGTCACAAAAGCTCCTTTCACAACAGAGGAGTTGAAATCTTGCATTCTGCGCCGCAAAGAAAGCGCACTCAAATGCAAGCGTTTTAAGAGTGGCTCACGCAGTTTCTGCGTAAACCTGAGTCATTGTTACATCTTATCGTGCAATGCTGTTGTGATATCATCTTCGTTTCTTGAAGTGGAATTTTTCAAAAGTCACGATGCATTGAGGCCAGGCATGCTTTATCTATTTGTTGCTTTTATTCTGGAAGTTAAGAATGATTATTGCTATTATTATTCAATATTTGATTTTTGGGCAGCATGGTGGAGGAGTGGATAGAATGGCTGCCTCGCAGTTTGGAGGTTCAGGGTTTGAATCCTGGCTTTACCGTGTGGAGGTTACATGTCACTGTTTTTTGCAAGGGGTTTCTCCATGTCGTCCATCCAGGTTTGATGTAACATCATTGCAATTATGCATAATTGCTTAGTGTCCCATTACTATTGTCCACATATGGCAAATGAGATTTTTCGAGTAGGTTCCCCACCTTAGTGAGAATATTACAATCAGAAAATGATTGATGGAGAGTCTCCTTTCCATCACCTTGAGTGTCGTTAAGGTCTTCGTGCTGGGAATGATTCATGAGTGTCTACTTGCTCAAACTCATCTCTTCCTTTTTACATGCCCACAAAATTAGTAGTCAGACAAGCCAGTGCAAGAGGAACTTACCTCTTGTTTGCTCGTATTGCCTCATATTAAATTTGTGCAAATGAAGCATTCGTTTGGTTTCAAATTGACCCAACTTTCTGGGTTGGTCCCATTTTCAACCCAAATTAGGTTGTTTTCGACCCGACAGTTTACTAAAAGGGTGTAGACTCTAGTTGAGACCATGACTTAGATGATAAATGAGCTGTCAAAATTAAAAGGCCGTCTCCTATTTCTTTTTCATAAGCTATCGGGGTAAAATGATTGATCTACTATCCCTTAGCATGCGTGACATTTTTGTTAAATAAGGGCTAATGATCTTCCACCTTCATATTTCCGAGAGTAAAATCAATTTCTTTAATAGACGATGATAATACTCGTGTCTGATGAAATGAAACACAATGCGTCCCCAGATTGCCTTGAGTCCAATTGCCACTACGGTGAATCTGTGCGGCAGCTGCTGCTTTCGAAGGTGTGTTGGGTGTTGCTCCTCATCAACCATGTGCAGCCCTCCACAAATGAAGGGAAACTGTTCCGACATTTTTTTTCCCCTGCTGAAATGAGGCGAGCGTCACGAGGACTTTATTTGCTCACGGCAGGCTGGGTGAGAACGTGAGTGAAGATGAAATGTTCCTAAGTGTGCACTGCAGAGCTCCTCAGGGGAGAACAAAATAAATAATCTCGAGCTCAGCCAAATGTTTACTTTTAACATGACAATCCCAAGCCACAGCGTTCGGTGCACCTTATAATTGTAGTTTTAAAAGGTGTAGAGGTGATGTGTAAAATGATGAATATTGTCTGCAGAGGTCAAAAGATGTCAAATTCCAAAGTGCCCCAAGCAAATATATTCCAAAAACACGAAAGTGTGATATAATGCAGAAAGCTTACAGTGGAGGCATTAAAATTCATTCCGATGCAAATGTTCGCATAAAATGAGTAGTTTGGCGTGGTGTCCAATTGATTTAATGCACTGGTGGTAGACACATTTACAACATGGCTGTTAAAACGTCTTGTGCTTTTATAACATTTGATAAAAAGGCTTTTTTTTTAGAAGTCATCTTAGCTGTAAGGAACTGCGTGTTGTAATCAAGTCAGCGATGGGAATAATGTTTTTTTTTAAAGTTAATTGAGTTTTGTTGAATTGATAGAAACAGTCACATTACATTTTGAAGAAGAAGCAAAAACCGGTGCATTTTTTTTCCATCCTCAGGCTGCTGTCGTGACTGGAGCGAAAGAAAACCGGCACGAGGTCACTAATGGCGCCGTCTGCATCATCCCATGGAATGGAATGTGGAAGGTGATTTGGCGACAAGGTGCAATTCCAGGTTAGTTTGAGTATGCAAATGCTTACATCTTGATCAGAACTACACTTGTCTCACTCCAATTGCACACATACAAACACACACGCGATCACTCACACTCATACACAAACAAGGGCAGGGCTCAATTAAGGAGAAAATTCTGGAGGACAGACACATCAGCCGCACATGATTAAAATGTGGTTAACTCATGCATACCGTGCTCAACAGCAAATTTGAATCAGAGATGGATTTTGTCAAAAGGATTTTTATCACGATGCTAATATTTTGATGACCACCAAATCCCTAACGTAACACAGCGCACCACTGATACAGTTTTCATATTCAATCTCATTACGTTGCGCAAGTGGTAGTAACGTGTATGTCTCTATTCCTTTATTCCGAGAAGCCACAGTGATAAAATAGGCCAAAGAATGGGCTCACACAGGATTCGATTTTATCGAGTGACACCTTGACAATAGTGACTTATCATCCTTCTACTTCCTGTGGGAGTGAGCTTCTTCTCGTGAAATGACTTATTCATCCTCCTATTGCAGCTGTCAAACGTAATGCCGATGTGTTCCCAAAAAAAAAGCATCACCTGAATTTGATGTTGCCGCCGGAAAGAGATTTACAAGGAAAAGACATTTTGAGTCACATTATGGCAAATCTCTACTGTAAAACCATTTCGTGCATGAAAATCTTAAGTGGTTGTATCTGGAAAGGTATCGAATGCAATTGAATTGCTTTCCCACTGGCAAACAATCTTTTTTCTGAAGAAAAGATGCTTGTATGAAGTTGAACATGTGTCCATTCCAAATGAAAAAAAAAAGCATTTCAGATTGTTTGTGACCTAAGAGTTAATGTTAAAGGCATTTTATTTATGGTACAAGCTCCCCTGCGGGGACAAGCGGCATAGAAAATGCATGATTCTCCTGTGATGGTGCAGGTGTACCTAATATTTTGACTGATAAGTGTAACACAGACGTTACTTTTAAATTCAGTCGAGGGGAAAATTATAAAAGCTCCTGCTTAGCATTGCATGCATGACTCAAATGCTGATTATGACAAATAAATAAGTAATCACAAGTTAGCCATGCTGCTGCTGAGATAATGCTCAATCTCAATTTTAATCAGTCTAATTAGATACAAATGCAAATTTTATCTGATCAGACAATTCACACTGTGCTCCAATAGAGGTTTTTCTTTGTCCTCACATTGGTTGTTGTGTTGTTTACTTGGCTCCGTGACACTGGAGATTGATTGACAGGTCACGGAGGTGTTTTGTACTCTGACATAAACAGAGGAGACACGGCATCTCCTCCGCCTCAGTGGAGGTGTCGGATTTAAAATGCTGGTCCAGATTCCAATGTGCCCGACTTGAAATTACATCATGGTTGTTGTCTGTGAAATATTGATCGCTGCCTTTCTCCATTTGTTGATAGCCTCTCGCCAATGAAAAATGTGTAATGGAACCAAAACATTTGCATAATCTTTTTCCCAGTGGAAATGAATGGAAATTGAGTTGATTTGTCAAACTGTCACTATCGTAAAACTTGGGACATGTATTACATCGCATTCAACAAATACTTTTTTGTAACTTTTTGTTCCACTGTCATGTACTTTGGATTTGTGAATATGAATATTATCATTAGACAATGACCATGAAAAAAAAGTACAGGAATTAATTTAAAATAGCATAAAAACTAATGTCCTGAATCAGAAAAAAAAAAAAAGTCCAGAAATGCAACCACTTGATTTAGTTCGTTAATTTCTGATGATTTGGAGGGATGTAAAAAAAAAAAAAAGGAAAGTTTTTTTTTTTTTTTATTTCAGGGCTTTATGATTTATTGCAGTCTTGTAATGAGAATAACAAATATATCAGCCCACTAAATTAATTAAATTATAGTGACAAATAATTGTATTATTCCGGTTTGATGGTTAAGCAACATTTGGCAGATGGCCACGTAGTTACCTCTAATGTCGTTTCATGGCCTCCACCACGACAAAGAGCTGCAGCGAGCGAGTGGTTGCTATTCTGAAGACCACTCAGATTGGATTGACGCTGTCAGAGAGTTATTAAATGAATTAGCTTTTATGATGGAGGAAAAAAAGCATCATTCAAATTGTAATTGAAAATCATTTTAGATTTTTTTTTCTTTGCCTCTTTCAGCAGATTCTAACTCAATCACATACAATCGTTTAGGACCAGAGTCTGAGTTGTAGCGTCCCTCTGAGCCGGGAACCCATTTGAGGATTTGAGAAGGCATCATTAATTTTGCAACTAGCTCCCTTGGTCACCATAATTGAGCGAAAAACAACATGATTTGGTTTTGATGGTGCCCATTCCACCACCTGCACATGGCTGATTATGAAGGTAAAGTGTTTCAGGCCAATCCGTTGCAACCTTCTGGGCTTTATTACCCTTGCATGTGCCAGGTGCTCGAGATATAATTGTGACATTTTGCTCTTGCGCTACGTATTGTAAAAGGTTTTCAAACATCTGCCAAGAGCTTTACGGCATTTCAATTTGTGCTTCAAGCAGCTGTATGGCAGCTTAAGATCGATGCCAAGTTAGATTGAAACGTGTAAGGACTCCTGGAATCCTGACTAACATAAAATTGTACTCTGTAAATAGCCTTTTTCCTTGTCATTTATCAAGACAATAATTTTTTTTTTGCCAATTGGGGAATGATGTAAATTTGCATTTTGAGCGGTGTCTGACTTTGCATTCCGAGTTGGAGTTAAACACGAATGAAATCAGACTGAAGTTGAACAAATCGATATTGACCTGTTTTACTTGTTTTTTTTTTTTTTATCCTCTCTCACCTGCATCCCCCCCCCCCCCCACCCCCTTTTCTTTTTCCTCTCCCTTTCTCACATATCCACTGTGACAAGCTGAGCTTCAAAGCTCATTGTGATGCAGCCTGCAACATCCCCGGACCACAACAGAATTCTTCCTGACTGCTGGACTGACCTCTATGTACCAAATGTCCTTTGTTGGGTGGGTATAACTGCATAATCACTACCTATTCCAGAAAAATTAAAATGTACCATAATTACGCAGAATGGAAGCACGAACAGCAAAGTCGTGCGGTTCTTCATCATCTGTCGCAGTATAATTTGTTTTCCTGATATTGTCTATCCCAGAGGACTCACCGAAATGTCATCAACGAAATGTCCCTTTGAGGACGAGCCAACAGCTGATAAGATAAGTGCATTTTTGACATTCACCATATTGCTGTCTCACAGCCTCATAAACTTCACTATAATGATCCTTATTAGGTTATTTCACATTTAAAAGAGCCTCAAGGAGCCCGTTCAATGAAGAAGAAAGAATTATACTGCGTCACGTGATTCCCTCCAGCAGCAGCAGTTGTAAATTTTAATGGCTTCCAGAGGTGATGTCTTTAAAAGGCAAAGCTGCAGCAGGAAGTTTCACAGAAATACTAAACATCCCACCCTTTAAAATTGTGACAAATTCCAGTTTCTTTCAATTCCTGACATCAGTTTGAAACATTGTCTGCCGAGTGATGCAGAAAGTCCCAGTGAGCGCTTGTCTCCGGGGGAAGCAGTCCAAGACGGCCTCTGCCATCTTGTCCCGGCTTCACCCGAGTTCATTGCCTCGACTGTGACTAATCGAATCGACCCATCTCAGTGACTGACTGGGCTAACGTTTAATTGACTCTCAGGATATGCAGCAAGATGATGGAACCGAATTTTTATCATGTAACAGAAAAGCACTTGGCTTGTGACCACTTTGTGACTTTACATCATCCACACGTGGAGCTCTTTCTTCTACTTTGCACGTGCTGATCTCCTGCATGGACTCCAGTTGGTCTAAAGTTCAAGTCACCAGATTGTCTCGCGCGCCGGGGGATGTGCAATAGAAAACGCTCGTCTCTGATGATCTCTAAGAAGGAAACGAGAGGAGGCCCGATCACCCCAACACCCAAAACCATTCAAGCTGTTCTGCTGCAGTGAACCTTGTCGCTCAACTTTGGCCAAAGCTGCAAGCTTGTTAGTGAGCATGCTCTTTTATGAAGCTTCTGTCCTAATGAGGTTCAATAGACTCTGTGTCCAATGAATCATGACTCCCACATTCTCCTGCCCGATTTTTTTTTAATCACGCCACATCAAGTAGAATATATGTTGAGGTTCATAAAAGTTATGTGAAGACCAAAGCACGTTGTTTTTAGTTTGTTTTATACATCAGATTAAGAAAAAATAGGTTAGGGTTTTGAAGAAAGATTTCAAACTCGGGTTAGATGATGAGGAGATAAATTATATGATGTCAATGTCCGTAAAATATTATGATGGCAGGAGTGTCAAGGTGCGGGCTGGAGTGCAGAGGTGGGATTTGACAGATGAAGAGAGATGAAGCAAAGAAAGACAGAGTTAGATGCTTTTACTTTTTCAAATCAGTGGATAAAACTACTTAGGAGTATAAAAACAAAAATAGAAGAAAAAAAACAACAATCCAAGCATTTCCTTTTTCCTAAAGCCAAGGGTTTAAATGAGGGGTGTGTTGATATTTGTTCCGAGTTGTGTAATCCCATTAACGACCTATTCGTTTTGTCGTGCTCATAATTCTTTACAAGGAGATTAATGTTGCAATTAGTCGACATGGCAAATTTAATTAGTACAAAACTAAAATCTATTTCCAGCACCACAGGGTTTGGGCTATTCTGAATTATGAACGTGAAGAATTCAGACCAAGCAAACATTTGAAATGAAAAAAGAAGTAAGCCAAAAATGATTTGTCTCCAAAATGATTAATTTATAAACATTTAACAAACAAATGAAATGTATTTGTCTCTAGAGTACTTACTATTTCATGAGAACTGATCAAATAGGCAGCGAATGTTAATACTGGACTGGAATTTTACAATTTGATTTGAATTAAGAATGAAACTTGATCTTTTTTTGAGGAAACAGAATTGATTATGTATAGTAAGGCTTTTCTTAATAAAAAAAAAAAAAAAAACATGTACGGCTTTTTTAGTGAAAAAGTAAAATACCATGTATGGTAAGGCTTTTTATATATAAAAAATGACAATTTACAGTATTGCTTTTAGTTAGTAAAAAAATGATCATGTATAGCAAGGCTTTTATATTATATATATATATATTAAATGCATAGTATTTTTTTGTGAAAACGTGAACACGTATAGTAAGGTTTTTTTTGTAAAATATATATTTTACTTTTTATATTAATTTTTTTATATTTATAGGGAACTACGTTTATGGGAGATGGACTTCTCAGATAGAGCTGCAACAAGAATTTGAATAATCAACCAACACAAGGTAACAAACATTCTTAGCTACTTTAATATAGCCTACCACTGGGTCAAGGATGAACACAGGTACTGATGCGCTTACAATTACTTTATTGAACAAAATGTAACAAAATAAAAACTTATTAAGCACATTCATACTTTAAGTGTAACAACCACAAGTGATGCTCGGGGACTCGACGCCCAGACCGGCTAACCTGAACTAACTCATTCGCTGACCCACACATCATCAGGCGGATACTACAGTATAGGATGGTGACCCCTAATGGAGAAAAAAAATACCAGCACTTCTCATGTGTATTTTGCATTGATATTTTTGTTAGATATTACGCTAAAGCTAATTTTACGCAATGGTTCAAATGATTGAAGAGATAATTAGTCAAAGAATCAAGTCCTAATAACTGCAGGTCTTTTCTCAGGGCAAAATAATACACTGTAGCATTGAAACAAAACATTCAGATACACACTGTCCCATCTGGAGATGGACATTTGACAGAATTTCCTTGATTGAAAAATGAATGAAAATGAATACAAGTAAAAAAAAATGAAGTAATCTGCAACTGCTACTTTTTAAATGTTCTAAATGTAGTCACTCCCAAATGAATGTTCTTGTTTTGGTGCTAGTGTCATTATTGAACTACTATAACAATATCAGCAGTAGTTTCGATAACATGCCTGACTTCACCACCGCCCCGACTCAAGAAATACAATAGAGATTTTAAAAAGTAAAAAATATTGATCATTTCCCCACATTGAGGAAGAAAATGCAGTCACATTCCCATTTCCAGTTTCAAGGAATGTGTGGAAGAGTTGATTTTTATTCTCAGCCTTCTTAAAATGTAACCGTAAAACTTTACATTTTTTGAATTTTCTTGTGTCAATGTAAAATTTAGGAACCTGATAAAGATCAATGACATGATCATGAAATGAATAAGTATTATGTTACAAACATATTTACACATTTTCAAAGTCAGTACAAAAATCGTACTAAATGGCAGCAACTGTTTTCGTAAACAAAACAAACAAAAAAAAAAAACACATGGATGTGATTCCCAAAGAAGGCTGGCTCCTCAGCGGCATCATTGTCCTGGAAAATAGGTCCCCTCCCGACTATGCGTCTGGAGGTGCCGTTTGATTTTGTCCGAGCGACTGAAGCACTTGCCGCACACGGGGCAGCTGTACGGCTTTTCCCCCGTGTGGATCCTCATGTGCACTTTGAGGTGAGCCATCTGGGTGAACCCTTTGCCACAAGTCTGGCAGCGGAAGGGTTTCTCCCCAGTGTGGCTCCGCTGGTGTTCCTGCAGTCGTCCTGCGGAGCTGCAGCACTTCCCGCACACGCCGCAGCGGTAAGGTTTCTCCCGCGTGTGCACCTGCACGTGCACGTGCAAATGACCCACATGGCTGAAGGCCTCGCCGCAAACCTTGCAGGAGAAGGACGACATGTGGCCTTGGAGGGGGGATTTCGGATGGGGGCACTCCACGGCGTTGGCTTCTTGGTTGCGCGTATGAGATGCCGGTCCCCTGTTTGCCACGGATTCGTTTCCCTTAGCACCAACCATCTGTCTGCCATTCTCCACCCCGATGTCAATGTTGTTCTCATTTGCACAGTTTGGGTTGACTGGTGCGAGGGGCTGCCCGCCGTTGTTGGATGACACTGGGCCCCTGTGGCCGCCTCCACTCTCTGCCTTCACGTGCCTCGAGGAGCCCCGGGAACCAGGATCCTGGTCCCTGTTCTCCACGCCTTGACTCTGGAATGGGGCGGACGTGTGCGGGGCGGACGTGTGCGAGGCGGACGTGTGCGGGGCGGACGTGTGTGGGGCGGACGTGTGTGGGCCGTCCTGCGCGTACTCATTTGCGACATGCGCGGGGGAGAACATGTTTTCTGAAGTGCTGCAAGAGCCATGGGCATGGAGCTCTCCTTGATTGGGCCGCAGTTCTCCCTTGTCCTTGAGCTGAATTGGAATACGCTCTTCATGTCCCATGCTGGGACTCCACTCACGCCGTGGATGCTCGCCATCCTCCTCTTCGAGCAACGCCATTGATGGGCGGTCTGAATACAAAATCAGCAGAGACCCAAGTTAGGCAAATTACTAAAGTGACTCAATTATGCTAAGGCTACCTCAACAAGCGAGAACATTGATCATTCTGATTTGTGTTTCGTGTACGGTAGTTTTTTTGTGACGTTGTGACTTTGAGAGTTTTACGTAGTGAAGCCCTGAAGAATCATTATAGGATCATTATATACACATCTCTTCTCTTCTCATCACATAATATTGTGTATGTTTTAGTGTTCTACATGAACATGTGTCGTTACGTCGCAGTCACTCTAAATAGTTAACTTTTTCGACGGCATACATTCAAGTCGTTCTTAATTAGATGTGGATGAAATAAACGGTTAAAAAATGAAGGCTTTAAAAGTTAAATTAGCACTTGCTGTGTACAGTAAGTGAAAGGAGAGCCAAGACAGAAAAAATTAAAGCATTTGTGTGTTGCCTGTGTCTACTTATAAGTGTTAAAAATGTAGACTAGCTAACAAGTTCGCTAACAAACAAAGGTTGCTAAAGCGCTAGCAGCTCCACAACAGTAGTTGCTAACGTCAGCTAGCGGCTAATGATGACTTAGTGGAGTTGTTTATGATTATTTTGGGGGTGTTATTTTTTTTTTCTTTTTTACACCAAGCACCCAACGATAAACCGTATGTATATGAAGAAAGGAACCGTGCAAATGTTAGCTTCTGGTGGAGCTAACCTGGCCATATTTCAATCCCTGCATCTCGCAGCCTGCGTCTCAGATGGTCGTTCTCCCGTTCCCGGATTGCTATTTCCTCCTGGTACTCCAAAATTGTGTCCTCTACAGACTTGTAGATCTCCTGCGCAGCAAGCATGAGCCGCTCGGTCAGGAAGACGTTCAAAAACTGCAGTTTGGTCATCGTCCAGGACTACACGGAGGATCGCTCCCTCTCCACCATCCAAAAGGAACCGAAGAAAAAATGAGACACTCGGTCACGTGACAATCTCCAATTGTTTCTTCCTTTTGCCTCAGTCTACTTTGCTTTTGTTCAAAGTAACATCGGAATATTACATTATGCGACAATAAAAAAAAAAATTTCTGATTGTTTCATTGTGTTTTTAAATAAAGTTGATACGATGTTGGGTTATTTCGGAAAAACCCGTCAATGAGAGAAAAACTAATTTGAGAAGTATCTTTGATACAGTATCATACGAATGGAACAAAAAATATATTATCACGCACATTCTTTGTCTATACTCAAATAATGTATGTTATATAGAGAGCCCCATATATATATTGATCTTTTTTTGTGGAAAATCTGTACCTGTCTTTCAAAGAGCAGTGAGTGATGAGTTTTGTCTTCTCTGTAAGCTATATTATATATTATATCATATATAATACATTCCACATTGCTGGATACTGTTCTCCCATGACCCCGAATAAACTGTATTGAAAGTAGTTTATATAGATTTGTAGGCCCTATTTTATTTATTCTAACGTTTAACGACGAACCTCCTGATCGATAGGTGGCGGTAAAAAAAATTAAATTATTTGCCGAATAAAGCGGAAACGACGACTCGCAACTTGCCCTGCACGTGTAGCCCTTCACGTTGGTACGATCGACATTAGTCCAAGATGAAACGACCAAGTAAGTCGACACTTTTATGGTATTTCATCAAACTACAAATATTTTACGTTTGCCAAATGCTTAAAGTATTTTTCTTTCTTCTCAGAGCTAAGGAAAGCGAGTAAGAGATTGTCCTGTTCTAAACGGTATAAAATCCAAAAGAAGGTACGATGATCTTTCGCAGTTTTAGAGCATGGTTGTATGCACGTATTTTTCTTTAATGCTGCTCGTCTTTCTAGGTCAAAGAGCACAACAGAAAGTTAAGAAAAGAAGCTAAGAAGAAAGGAGTGAAGAATCGACCCAAGAAAGATCCAGGAGTGCCGAATAGTGCTCCGTTTAAAGAGGAGGTGTTGCGAGAGGCCGAGCAGAGGAGACTGCAGGTTTGGATAGAAAGCCGTCTGATCAGTCATTTGCTATCTTACTAGTATATAAATACTGAAACGACTTGCCTGAGGTCAGCTCTACCACGTTGCCATTATTAGGCATGGTAATGATGTTAAATAGAAAAGGTACTAATTCTGCCACATACTGTCATCTCAGATTGAGGAGCAAAAAGAGAAACAAAAGCAAACAGCAAAAGAAGAACGTGCCAAAAAACGAAAACAGGAAAAGGAGTCTGGAAGTAAAGAAAAAGAACCCCAAGCCAAAAAAGCACGAGAGGTAAATAAAACGAAGAAAATTGGATTCAAATAAAATATTTTTTAAAAATTAAATCCATCCATCTATATTGCAGGATAACGACATCCAGAAAAAACATCCAGAAAAAAAGAATGCTGAACTAAGGAACTCTAAAAGGTTTCAGTGTGCTGAACTAAACAGGGTAACAACATCTTCATTGTTACTGTTATCTGGTGTGTTTATTTCCTAACTCAACCAGATTATTTTCCACTCTTAAGGTCATTGATGCATCTGATGTGGTAATCGAAGTGCTAGATGCTCGTGATCCACTGGGCTGCAGATGTCCACAGCTGGAGGAGATGGTGCTGCAGAAGGAGGGCAACAAGAAGCTTATTTTTGTTTTAAACAAAATAGGTACATATGGCCAAGACGTGTCTCTGTGCCGCTTGTTGTGTGTGCAGTAAAATTAAGCGCTTTGTTTATATTCTGTTGTAGATTTGGTACCAAAAGCGAATGTGGATAAATGGATACAGAAGTTACAGCAGGAGTTTCCGGTTGTGGCGTTCAAAGCGTCAGTTTCAAAAGCGGTAGGAGTTAAAGGATCTAAACATGGAATCCATTCTTGCATTTTCGTTTCTTGGGAGGTCTGAGAAAGTTGAGCAGCTTGTGTGGTGCTGTTCTTAACTGGTTACAACCTCCGATATTAACAATCAAACCACTCGTGAAAATAGCTCGGCCATGTGCCGAGCTTAATTTGTGTGTTTGCGAACAAGTGATTAGAAATGAGACTGTTCAAACATTTGTAAATGATTCACACATTCCCCTTTGTGGTTATATTTTTATTAGCAAGCGAAGAAGAACAGGATCAAGGCCTCCAAAGAAATCTATGACAGTTCCGATAGAGCCGCCTGCTTTGGAAACTCTGTCCTCGCTGAGCTGCTCACACGTTACGCCGCAAGCAAGGGCGGCGACTCTCGTCTTCGAGTGGGCGTAGTTGGTGAGTCTTGTGTCTGCTACTCCTGAAGGTTCTGTCTAAGATCCCAGTTGGTGCTTCTGAATGTGATGATCATGTGACCACACTTAAGAATATTTCCATCTAGGTTTTCCCAATGTGGGTAAGAGCAGCCTGATCAATAATCTGAAAGAAAGTACTGCCTGCATTGCTGGTGTGAAAAGAGGCATCACAAAGTGAGTTATTGGCACAATCGATGGAGCAGTGTCGGCAAATATTGTTTGTAACTGTTTGTGATGTGTATTACGAACCTTCATCCTCAATGTATCGTTTTCCTTTAGATCCTTGCAGGAGGTGAAAATCTCGGAGAATGTCAATCTGTTGGATAGTCCGGGAATCCTGGCGTGTCCGTCCAATCCGGCAGCCGCCATGGCTCTGAGGAGCTTGCAAGTGGAGGAGGGCCAGGAGAGCACGCAGGAGGCTGTCAGGGTTCTGCTCAAACAGTGCAACCAGATTCAGGTACTATCCGGTGCTGTAAAGGGGCCGCAATCCCTGCTGTTATGAAGTCATGTCAGATTTTGTATTCTTCTTGCTTCAGGTTATACTACAGTTCAATATTGCAAACTATAGAAATGCTGCAGAGTTTCTAACCTTGTTGGCCAAAAAGCGGGGCTTCTTGCAAAAGGGCGGAGTTCTCAATACAGCGCAGGCCGCTTCAGCGTTTCTGGAAGATTGGTCTGGGTGAGCTTTTTGATTCTGGTCAAAAAACGGCGACAAACATCTGGTGTGGAAATGAGGACAAAAATTGTTTACAGATTTCACAATGAAGACTGTTAATCCAACTCTGATCCAAACACCGTGCCATGCTGCCGAACGTGCTAGTACGAGCGCGGGATTGCGTTCTCACACGTGGTCTATGTTTTGATTTTCTCTCAGAGCCAAGCTGAGCTACCACTGCAAACCCACAGACAAACAGGCCACCCCTGCCTACGTGACGGAGGCCGTCACCGCGGACATGTGGAGCATCCTGGATCGCGCACAACTGCAAACGGGCAATGAGAATACGCTGAGAAGTACATGCGGCAGCTAACAGACATGCTCGAGCTATACGACATTGTAATGTTGGTTGACAACGATTTCTCCTCTCTGAAGGTATAAAATTTCCAACCCCGGCCAACAGTATCAGCTTTACGTCTAGCGGCCCCACGAGGGGTCTTCTGGTGGTCAGTGACATCCCTGTAGAAAAAGCCAGTGTTAGACCTGTAGAGGAGCTGGTTGTGGAGGCAGAGAACAATAACGAGGTATATCACATTGTTGATGGTGCCACATTTTACAAGTGTAACCTTGGCATGGAAATGAGGACAGAAGCATAAGTCTGAATTCATTCATGAAGACTTCTAATCCAACTCTGATCCTGCTGGTGAACAAACCTCTGAGAGAATTGTGCTCTTTCTATCTTTTAACGATTTGTTTTTCCCCCTCACAGTCTGAACAAATGGCGGTTGAGACAAAGGCTGATGAACCAGAGAAAGTTTTATCTGAAGGTACATTTGTTTTTCACAAATTGACAATAATGTGAACAACGCCCGCTTAACACCTTGTTTTGTCTTTCCAGAAAAAACAAAACATGTCCAGTTCAAGCCGGTGGCCGTTGACAACGGCTCCTCCACAGTGAAAACAGATGATGATGTCTATGACTTCAACACTTATTTTAAATGAACTTTCCCAGTCAATTTTTTGGCTGGTGTAACGGATGGAAGAATATGGTAAAATACTAGCCTTTTATTTTTATGCATGATGCAACCAATTTAAGTTGAATCTATGCATGAACATTTTGTATATAGATGCTACTGATGTCATAAATCAGAGTTATTTCCAATCTGTTGGCCAATAACTTCATTTCACCTTTTCAGTTGTAAACATTTCATACTGTAGTGACCATTCACACCACATGTAGGTTTGTCAAAGTTTCAATACAATAGTTAGACAAAATATGTTTAATGTACAATAAAAAACACCTCACTTGGAATGGCAATGGTTGCGTAGTGGTTTGCATATTACATCATCAGGGAGGAAAAAAAACTAGCCATGGAAAAAATGCCATTTCAGCACATTTAGTGTTGTAACATGTGCAGTCATTATATAGAAACAGAAATGTGTACAACTAGACGAGGCAAGGGTCACTGATTATAAATGACCTTGAAGATAGAGCAGTGCTTCTCAATTATTTTCTGTTACGCCCCCCCCTAGCAAGAAGAAAACTATTCGCGCCCCCCCTCCCCACCGTGACTATCCTAACTTGTCTTGTAAGTCGTAAAATGTTGCACTGTCGCAAACGTGACAGAAGTAACAATGAGAGCGCCACTGCCCCCTGCTGTAGTAAACGCGCAATTACACTTTATTCTAGTACTGCCAAAAAAAAAGCCTGTTCCCCAGGGTCACACGCGCCCCCCCCCAGGAATAGCACCGCGCCCCCCAAGGGGTGACTGATTCACAATTTGGTTTTGTCTGATATCAGAGATTAAATAAAGAAAACCAACTGGCTGATTGATTTGTTTTAATTGAGAGGAAAAAAAACCCAGCAAAAGCATTTCACTAGCTGACCAGGAGATGGCGACAGCGTGGTATCTGAAGACCATGGATTGTTTGTTCTGCTATAGCCTAGGTGACTGATTCACAATTTGGTTTTGTCTGATATCAGATATTAAATAAAGAAAGCCAACTGGCTGATTGATTTGTTTTAATTGAGAGGGAAAAAAAACAGCAAAAGCATTTCACTAGCTGACCAGGAGATGGCGACAGCGTGGCATCTGAAGACCATGGATTGTTTGTTCTGCTATAGCCTAGGTGACTGATTCACAATTTGGTTTTGTCTGATATCAGATATTAAATAAAGAAAGCCAACTGGCTGATTGATTTGTTTTAATTGAGAGGGAAAAAAAACAGCAAAAGCATTTCACTAGCTGACCAGGAGCTGGCGACAGCGTGGCATCTGAAGACCATGGATTGTTTGTTCTGCTATAGCCTAGGTGACTGATTCACAATTTGGTTTTGTCTGATAATAGATATTAAATAAAGAAAACCAACTGGCTAATTGATTTGTTTTAATTGAGAGAAAAAAAAACATCAGCAAAAGCATTTCACTAACTGACCAGGAGATGGCGACAGCGCGGCATCTGAAGACCATGGATCGTTCTGCTATGCCGGTTTAAAAAAAAAACAAAACGTAATTAGCTAGGGGTCAAAGGTCAAAGTTTACGGTTCAAAGTTCACCCAGGGGTCAAAGGTCGGTTCAAAGTTCACGGGGGTCATGTGCACATTTTCGATTTTTAACTAGAGTTGAAAGTTCAGGGTTCAAAGGTCACCCAGGGGTCACCACGGGGTCACTGCGGGGTCAACGCGGGTTCATGGGGTCACCACGGGGTCACCGCGGGGTCAACGCGGGTTCAAAGTTCAGGGTTCACTTTTTTTTTTTTTTTTTTTTTTAGGTTAACCTTTAT
The DNA here is from genome assembly GCF_033458585.1 of Syngnathus typhle. Lineage (NCBI taxonomy): Eukaryota > Metazoa > Chordata > Actinopteri > Syngnathiformes > Syngnathidae > Syngnathus > Syngnathus typhle. Next base: position 10,016,942 of record NC_083748.1, read on the forward strand.
TTAAACCAGTGCTTCTCAATTATTTTCTGTTACGCCCCCCCCTAGCAAGAAGAAAACTATTCGCGCCCCCCCTCCCCACCGTGACTATCCTAACTTGTCTTGTAAGTCGTAAAATGTTGCACTGTCGCAAATGTGACAGAAGTAACAATGAGAGCGCCACTGCCCCCTGCTGTAGTAAACGCCCAATTACACTTTATTCTAGTACTGCCAAAAAAAAAGCCTGTTCCCCAGGGTCACACGCGCACCCCCAGGAATAGCACCGCGCCCCCCAAGGGGTGACTGATTCACAATTTGGTTTTGTCTGATATCAGAGATTAAATAAAGAAAACCAACTGGCTGATTGATTTGTTTTAATTGAGAGGGAAAAAAAACAGCAAAAGCATTTCACTAGCTGACCAGGAGATGGCGACAGCGTGGCATCTGAAGACCACTATTTGAGAAGCACTGAGATAGAGTGACAATACATTTTCCACAGGAAGTATTGAAATGAGGTAACAGCATTTCTGACTTTAAAGTCTATCAAACTTGGCACAATGCTGGATTTGTCATTGACAACGAGGCAAGTATGACAACACAGTTGGTGTGTCATTTTTCAAATGGCCACCAGGATTTCAATAAGCTAAGTTTAGGACGTCCATATGTTCATCTGAACTAAAGCAGGTGTGATTTTAAAAGTATTCCCCAAATACTGTTCAGTAAAATGACTAAAATAAAACTCAGTGGTACATTGAGAATTGAGTGGAAGGTTTTCTCATGGATGGTTCTGAGAGGCATGTTCCTGCTGGCTGGGCTGACTTGACATGCTCAGATAGCTGCATTTCACACATTTTCAGTTTTATTAGTCCGCTGTGTGTCTTCGTACAGGATGAAACTTTTCCAAGGGGTCTGGAATGAACCACCTGTCCCATACGTCAGTGAAGGCGGACATCCTGCCCCATGGCTTATAGTGTCCATTCCAGTGAAGGAGTTTAGCTGCTTTGACAAACTGCGGCGAATAGCGGTTTCCAGCACCGGTAGTACCTTCAAGAAAAGTCACAGTTAGAATATACTGTATCAATGATATGCATTATTATTTTTATAAAAAGTATCTTGCCACATTTTCATAATTTCCAGCTAAAACAAGTAATCAAAATGTCTCCAGGGTATGAATAGATATGCGCTTCACTGTAGCCACTTACCAAGGTGCCTAACATGCCACATGGGGTCAAGCGCAGAGTGACGCTTGTAAAAAACTATGAGAAGCGGGGGCGTGGTGACGCTCTCGGCTAACGTCTCGCTGTACAGATCGTCCCTGGGGGAAGAAAAGTGATGCAGGTACGTTCAATGCACAGAAACAAGACGGTCACATTTGTGCAGCGCGAATGACTGACTGCGTGTTGAGCTGCATCCAGTGCTCCAGCTGACTAGTGATGTTCAAGTTCTTCCACTCAGTCAGGTTGGCAACGATGACTCCCGGGTTGAATGAGCATGTGTTGGCTCTCATGCCCAGTTGTTTAATAGCCTCCTTTTTAAAATCCAGGAACCCCATGTAGTTATTCTATTGAAAGAAAGCAAATATATATATATATGTAACGTGTTGGTATGGAAGGGAAAAGGCCAGTACTTTTTACCTGAGTTCCAGCCCCCCGAATAATGCCCTTAGCGGATGCTGAATCGCAGTCATCGGAGAAGGCCGCTGCATGTCCAGGTTTTAAACTTGTGTCATAAAGCTCTTTAATATCCCCTGAGCAAAAAAGGAAAATCAACTCTTTTTTTTTCAGTAAACACAATCAGGCTTAGATTAAAATGGTGTATGTTGGCGTGGAGTTTTTTTTTTACCTTGCACAATAATATCATCATCCAGATAAATGGCTTTCTCCACCTCAGGCAGGTATAAAGGCAGATAATATCTGGCAAATGTCAGCTGGAAAAATAGACCAGATGAGCAAGACTTGCAAGGAATAAACTTTAGGTCAATATGCTCAGTACTCTAAATGAACAAAAAGTTCCCTCACTGGTTTTGTAGCCTCCAGAGTCTGAGTTTTTTTTGCTATCTTGCCAACCAGCAGCTCAGAATTGAAGAGAACCAGTTTGTATTTAATGCTTTTTAGCCTTGGCGCACTCAACCACGTCCTGTAAATCAACAAAGTTTGACAATAATAATTCAAACCTACGAGTTTTTCTGTCTGCATTGGTTTAATGCGTAAGATAAGCACAATGATACTAGACATCTCCATAGCCACAATGGAGTCTTACATGAGGTGATCGGCTGTGTCGTTCACGGTAACAATGGTGAAGACAACATTGGCTTTAGTGTTCTGGTAGATGCTGTGCATGGCGGCCACAGCAGCACCAAGTCTCTCCTCAGGAGCAGTCATGACTACAGGGATCTCATCCCCTTCTCTCTCCAAATCCACTCGAAGGTCAGGAGACAATTCGGCCTCAAAGGGAAGGATGGCTCCAGTATCTGGAGAACACCACATATAGGATAGATCATTGAATGTTAAAATGACTGCAACATTATCTCTACTGCTGTTTGACATACAAAAATAGTAGTAGTGGAAAACAAGTGGCAATAAAATCAACTCTTATTTTGAGGACAAAAAGGGTAGTAGAACATTGAGCAAGAAATGCTAATGGAAGGAAAAACACCTACGTGTTATTTCTTTATGTAAAAAGTCACTGAGGCTCAAGAGATTTCGCTGAATTATGATCAGGAAAGCCACAGCAAGCAGCACGAGGATGACCACGTTAACTGGAAAACAATCAAGAGCACACATGTTTAAAAATCCGGAGCGATTATTTTAAAATTAGGGAACGAATGGCAGATGTTCAAAAACAAACGTGTATTTATACACGACTGCACAAACCTTTCCTCATCGCCTCTTCCGTTACTCCGTCAAATTATGCTCAATATTCTTGTGGAAATAAAGACGCCAAGTACTTGTTTGGTAGGCTAAAGCACTTCCACGATGTGAGAAAATGAAACCATTCTCAATCTTGAGCACATTTAACCGTCCGTGTGTATGTTAACCTTAAAATCCCAAAACATTTATTGTGTAGTAAAAACAGTTGCATGAGAACTGCCAACGCAACACCATCTGCTGTCGCAGGTACGAAATAGTCGCCCACGGCGTGCCTGATTAGAAATAAAAACAAGCTAGATTGTTGGGTAAAATTTCAAAATAAATACAAGTAAAATAAGGTCAATTTGAATCACTGTGTGTTATACGTATTGTTTATATCATCCATTTATTAATTGTAATAGTGTTAAGGTGGCCCGCCGCGGACAATGGGCGCGCCCAAACCGTCGCGATAAACGAGTATCTCGCGAGAGGAATCTCGCCCGGGAGACAAAAGGTGATTGGCTGTTTGATCTGTGACGTCATTCGAACACTCTATTAGGTACACCCCCATTTTCAGGTTTGTTCACAAAGATTCACGAGTGAGTGACAGACAGGGTTGCCGCTATGCCAGCCGACACACGTTATGCCGACATTGATGTTTTAATTTTGTATTTGTTGGATTGTAGTTGATGGTATAATTATACCAATATGTTTGTGTTTGAATAAAAGGTTGAAAAAAAATCTGTTATGCTGACATTTGTTATTTGGGGGGGACACCAGCTCATAACGTAAAACACATACATATTGTCATATAAAGCAGTTAACCAAATGTCTATTATGTTTTAATTGGTGAATGACCACCACCAGACATGTTTGAACATAAATGTTTATTAAAATAAAATAATAATAATGAAAGTAAATTTCAAACCAGCAATCGAATGTGAAATTGCAGTAGATATATTGGATTGCAATATTTAGGGGTATATATGCATACACGTTATTTAAAAACCACTATAAATGTTATAAAATAAAGATTACCCATAATCTTCCAGTTTTTGCATAACGGCGCATCCCTTCATGCAATTATATTTTATCTTACAGAGCAAACTAAAGCCGCTCTTCCCTCACCATCTCTTAAGACTCTCAATATGGCTGAGATAAAGTGCTTTATTTTGCCAGACTGGGCCAGATTTCCCACTACATATATTTTGGAGTCTATTGTAATGAGATCAGAACTCAAACATGTCTAATTCTACCAATAAATAAATTAATGAAAACAAATCTAATCTAAAATGTACAGTATTAACATTGTAGGGTGCTAATCCAATACTCAGGTACCATGAGGAAAAACTAAAATCAGCACAACCACACCACAGTTCATCACATTCTTTATTGAAAAATCTTTTCTAATGATATATCACTACCGTTCTGTCCCTTCTTGTGAAACAGAAAGCATCACCTTGTTGAGATAAATGCAGCAAAGATTTGCCTCCTTTTAAATAAAAGCTCTTTTTTTCATGCTACCATGAAACCCTCCACAGCGGTGCTGCTGCATCATCGCCATCACAGTAAACCTCTCGCTCCGTTTACGTTAAAGGGCTGCATCACTCACATCTACGGCAAACACTTGCGCACACACGGGCAAATATTTGCTACAGGCACCCTTTCTCCCAACTGTTTGGTCCACAGTCACTTAACAGTATTGAGGTCTATGCATGTCACATTCTTCAAATCAGAGCACTCCTGATTAGCCCCGTCATGCCTAAACATTTGAAACTCTAATAAAAAACACTAAATTAACAAAACATCTGCTGGTAATGTCACTCAGGCACATGCTGTGCCCCAAAAAAAAAAAACAGCAAAGAAAAGAGAAACAATGTGATCGGTTGTGCAAGAGGGGTAAAGAACACTTCTGTAGCAAAGCATAGTTGATCTTTTGGCCCACAAATAAAACCTGTATAAAAAAATAATACAGGACATTTAAACACAAAACTATTCGTCAGGGAATAAGACACACTTGACCAGTAGGGTAGATATTTAAGGACTTCTGCAGTGACTTGACTTTCAGATTTTTTTTACTTAATTCTGCTACATACCTCTACCGTATGAGCAGAGCATGTGCACGTCCATGGCGGTACGTCAACATGAGAACACAAAAGGAATATGTTTCAAGAGTACGCAACAACAAGTTAGAAAGCATTTGCATGGTGGTTGCACTGCAGTAAGCGTAACCATTGTGTTTCCTATTATACTCACGCCAAACTCACTCAGGTATGTCCGTCCAAGCGTGTTTAACCTGCAGGGGTCATTTAGGCTACTGCCTTTAAAGGGGCTTCCGATGTCTGAGAGGGTCTTTGAGGAGGTTGCTGATGAGTCTGTGGCGGAAGCTACGTAGCCGGCCGCGCTTTCATGAAGGCGTTCGGTCAAACAGGAATCCCCATGCGCAGCTTCTTCTTCTTAACTGTCTTCAGACCCGTGAGGCGTCGAACGTCGTCCTCATCTGACTCGTCCATTTCGTCGTCTGCTGAGAAAAGGATCTTAAAAAAAAAGAGAGAGAATGAAAGGGGAATTAAGGGTGGACTTGTTGGGCGGGCTTCTGTGAATGGACAGCACATCACTATTGGATAGAAAGATAGAATTGCACCATTGGATCCGTCGTGTAAATTCAGCCAAGTACTATGTTGGGTGTTCGTGACTTTGGTATTTGTAAAATGGAAGGTTTAAAGAAAGCAATGAAAAAGTCGAGCCAGCCAGGAGTCGAACCTAGAATCTTCTGATCCGTAGTCAGACGCGTTATCCATTGCGCCACTGGCCCTGTGCTTCCCTTGTGCTCCACCGTGCATATTATGGAGGTTGGCCCCTCCCCCACCGCTGCAAACAGGCAGTGAGTGAGTCACACTGCGAGGGGGGGCCTTTGTGCGCACTTCTTTGAGCATTCATGTGGTTTTGCTCACCAAACACACAGCTCGAGGCTCGTCAGAGACATGTTTGTTATATTCCTAAGTAGTGAAAGGTCTCATTTTGCCCGCTGGTGATTGCTGCTTCAAACTCCCTCTCCCCACAGCTGAGTGCACATTTGTATTTATGTAAAAGCAGAAGTTGTGAAAACAAATCTTGCTGAAGCATCCAGTCGGTGCGTGCTGCAGAGAGAAGCGCCCCCGATCGTACCGGACGGACACTAACCTCGGACTCCGAGTCATCGTGGGACAGAGCTCGTCTGTAGCGCACTTTGCCATTCCCCCGCGAGTCCTCCTCTCTCTCTTCCACCTTTGCTTTGGTCCTATGCTTCTTCATGAGAAAATTGTCCACCACCCAAAACATGAGGGCCTGAAACACAAAAATGTACTTCAACAAACGGATGACGAGTGAGGAGCTGATAATAAGCATGCCAAGACATTTAGGAAGGAGCCGCACTTACATTCACGAAGAACGGAACGATGAGCATGACGATGGCCAGCTCCAAGTCTGGATTCTCGATGGGGTTGAGGAGCGCCAGCTGCAACGCACATTTTGCGCTTACACTTGTATAGCAAACACACAGTAAGCATTAGCAAAACGATGCTACGTGACCCAGGAAACAGTCAACTACCCAAGTGGGACGAGAACATGACTGAGGTGCTTTTGTGTGAGACAGATTGCTGCCCAGCTCCGGAAAAAGACACATCTCAAGAAAAGGTAAAGAGAAATGTAAAGGTCTGGTGGTCCCAAAATGAAATGGATTCTTATTTGGACCTGTGCTACCCCCCTTCCCTTTTCAAGAAAACCAGGTCAGTGGTTGCATAATTCTGCAAATACACACCTACAGAGGCATGACAACATAACTTCAGTCCAGGGGCACCAAAAATGGGAGACGTGTGTGTGCGTGCGTGCGTGTGTGTGTGTGTGTATGACGACTGACATGAGTCTGACATTATCTTCAGAGTGACTTAGTACAGCAAATACTGACCTTCTTCCATTGTGGAATGAGAAGGACGAGCATGATAAGGACTTTCTCAAACATCATGATGAGGATGTAGAGAATACACTGGCCCAACCACGCTGTGCACTGGATAGGCTCTCCTAAACACCAAACGGAACCAAAAAAATAATAATTTGGCATTAAGAAAAACATGCAAAAGCACTTTCTGCTCACATAGGTTGAACGGCACAGACAGAAAATGCAGAAATAGATTTGCTATCAATCTTGTCATTGGCATTAGTGACACATCCATTCATGACCCAGAGAATATTTTGGAGAAGTCAGCTCAAATTTCAAGTTTATTGATTGGACGAATTGCAAATGAGTATTTCAGACGTCTATCATGTTCAACATTGAAGAACCGACAAGCATTGTTGTGCTCATTGCTGCCCTCCTTTGGACATTAGTGGCATTAAAAGATTGCAATGTCTGACACACACACACACCTACACACACATACACAAACCTCACCGTATTCTCCAAAGCGGAGAGACTCCCACTGCCTCCACTCGACAACTGCACTGATGGCTCTTACGCCGGCATAGATGAACAACATGCCCAGTGAGGCATCCAATAGGAAGTTAATGAGGTATCTAGGAGATTAGAAAGAGTTCCACTGTACCTTCAAGCTGGGATGTTTGAGGTCCACTTAATGTACATAATGTCCTACGATACAATTTATTTATTTATTTTTTTAAAAAGGGGGGGGATGTCTCACAGCGAGCAGGGATCCTCCTCAGTAAGGTCTGAAAGGTAGACATTAGCAAAGTGGATGAAGAGCATCCCAATGGCCTGTTTGGAAGTATCCAGGAACCTGCAAGGAACAAACATTACACGTCTTGGTGTGGGCGCACTGTATCGGGGAATGTTCTACTGAGAACTTGAGTGGGAATCATAATAACACACTGTGGCCTGATTCAAAAATGGCTGAGGCATCGTTCTAGTCAACAACTCACCAGATTCTCCAGGGTCTCCTTTCATGTTTGGGCTCCCGGAAGCGTTTCACTGCGCACAAATAAGACAGGATGTCGCTAGTGCCATGATGCAATCGATCAAACATCCATCCGTTCATACAATCCTCATTAGGGCCACGAGTGTGACTGACAAATTATAGACCTTATAGACCGTGCTTCTCATCTGGGCTTAATATGAAGGGGGGAAAAACAAGTGGCCGTGCTCACTCCCACAATGGCGCAAATGTGAGTGTGTGTATCTGCTCTTCACAATTATGCCCTGTTTTGTTGAAAAGAAAAAAGAAAATAAACAGCTCTCAAGTGTTTTTGAGTTTAGGAGGTTATACTGCAAGTTGTGACGTTGTGCAAGAAGTGTGAACACACCCAGCACACTCCCTGGTCATGATGAGTGGATCTAAGTGCACACTCACACACACGAAACAGTCTGCTCACACTGCCACTTGGGAAACAAATTCCCACCAAAACATTCCTCTGTGTTGTCTTTATAAGAGGCTGCACTGTGACGGCACACACATTAAGTCACACAGCTGTCAGTGCCGTGCCAGACACTGACCCAATGGAACCACAGCACTGTTCAACAGTCTCACTTTGAAAGCTCCGATATATTCTAGAGGGCAATTTGGGGTTAAAGGTTATCATGGAACATCTCAGGTGGCACACGTGAGTGATGCTTCTGGACAGTTTGAAGTAAAGGTGTGTGCAGCCATACTCACACATAAGAATGCTGAAAGCCATCACAGCGAGGAGACCTTGAAGGAAGATTCCAAACGAGTCCATTAGGGCGCCATTCTCACAACCTCTGGTCTCAGTAGCAGAGGTCGGGCCCGAGGACGTGTTGCTGAGGGACACAACGTCCCCTTGCTTAGACTGTGTGTGCAGCCCACTATCAGCCATGGTTCGAAAAATAAGGACCGGACACGTTGGGGGGAGTGGGGGGCACCACGGACGGTTTCTCCTTGCTCACAGGCCGTGGACAGCTCTGTCCTCCGGCTGCGGCAGATGTTGGTCAGAGAGGAAGAAGCACAGCTTTGTGGGAGGGATGAGGACCTCTCATCCTTATGTTTCAAACATGCATGAAGTAAACCTAATGGGACGTCGATCCGGGGCATTAATAGGAACTTAAAAATGTATGACTAACATCTGCTGTTTCGAGTCAATAAGTCCACCACGTGGAATGATTTGATAAGAAGCCCATTCATCAAAAGCGCAGTGTATACGTAGAATTTAGCAATTAAAAAAATAAAACGCAGACGAACCAAGTGATGCTACTTTACTAGCTTAGCTTCCAGGCTAACTAATTAATGGTGCTATGCTGAAACGACAAACCCCGTTCTTTGCTGAAGACGTCGAAAGTATTTGTGCACGCACTCCGCCGATAAAGGCGCTCGTCCCGTGTCTTTTAAAAAGGTGACCGAGATGAAAAATTGCAGGTCATGACTCGCTTGCATCCCACGGCTTCCCTACACGGCTTGCAGTGCCCACTCAAGTTGACAGAGGGAGGAGTCACGTGACACACGCGAACGCGAAATGTACTCTGGGAAATGAAGTGCGGTAAAGCCGTATGAAATGAGCTGGGCGGTTTTTATTGCATCCATTCATCCATCTATCCATTCATCTTCTGCCGTCATTGGGCAGGAGACGGAGGAGGTTTTTATTGCAGTTTTCTTTAAATAATTAAGTTTCAAAACAGGAAATTAATAAAGCAAACATTTCATGGTACTGATTGTAACAATTAACGAATGAAACTACAGAACCTTTTTTTTAGTTTCAAAAACACAAACAATTTCATTACAGTTAATAACGCTACAAGGACAAGTTAAATGAAGGATTTCTTTTTTTCACAAAGCACCCCGTGGCTTTATAATTGTTGGTTTATTTTCTGCTCGCATTGGGTTGATTCAAAAATAAATTATGTAAACTGGCTCAAATGATCACCATAAATACTGCTCCAAATAAACTAGGTTTAATTGAAAGTTTGAACTATTCTGTGCAAATATAGTGAACATTAAGAGCATCTTCACATTGCTTATTCCGTAGGAGTATTTATCTCAATTATTTTTCGTTGAATTACCCTGTTGCACTAAAGATATTTGTGTACACTATGTACAACCATGCAGTCCCATCAGTATTGCTATACTGTGCATACTTTCACTTGTGCCTGCATTAGTTCCATTATTCATAATACAACAATTACTTTTTTTCTCACTGAGATCAAATCCTTATGCAAACTGTTTTGTTGTTGGCTTGAAGGCTCATTATGTTACATTGTGTTTCATCACTGTGACAAAATGCAATTTAAGTGTCAAAGGGCCAGACTTTTGCGGTGCGACTTGGAATTTTCTTGTGTAAGCAGATTTGTCTTTTTAAGCGCTTAAAAACTCTCTTTACACTTGAACAGGACTGGTGAATGAGCGCCTACGAGATTAGATTACAATATCAATATCAAATATTTACAAGCATATGTGAAGAAATATTTGCATGACAACACCATTTTTAAAAAGAGGGATGGGGAATTTGGAGCACTTAGAAGACACATAAATTAAAAAGCCTTTCCTGAAACCTAAAATGAAAAAGTTTCACAGCCTCAAAAATCACCTTGTCCTCAAAAACACATTTGAACTCATCCAGTCTTTACCTGAAGAGACCTTGCAGTGTGTATTTTTTATTTATTTTTTACTATTTGCAGCTCTTTTTCTCGTTTTGTTTTTAAACACCCAGAAATCTCAGCGTGGATGCGGCTCTTTACAGTTCTCTTCTGATGTTCAACACCACATGGTCATTTGTGGGTGTCAAGAAGATATCCAGTGTAAGCACAGTCAACATGGGACATGACTGTATTGCATGAATAAATAGTCCCTGCTTTGTATATCGTTCTTCAGCTACGTGGCAAACTGTTGATAAAACGCCAGTTTGACTCGCTCAATGTGGTGGCACAACTTGATGGCCGGTCCCAGCTTCAGGTCCATACACTCCTGCACCGTTGGCAAGTTCAGCAGCAGAAGAGCTTGTCCGTCGATCTCCTACGAGCACACGTTAGTAAAACACATTGGAGTTACCCTGAGGAGAACCTGCATGTCTCTGTCTGTATCTCTTACTTGATCCATGAAAATGCGAGCGAGAGGTGCGCAGTCAGTCGTCCGGATGAAACGAACCACATCGGTCACACTCCACTCCAGGGGGCTGGTGTCCAAACACAACTTTTGCGGCGGTTCTGTCTTTGACGTCTGCAAAATAAGATCAAGCCAAGACACGTGGTAGCGGTGTCCAATCCAAATGTAAACATTTAGAGACTACCTTTGGTGACGGAGGGTGGTTCTCATCGTCGGAAAAAGAGGGCGAGCGGGGTTTTCGCCTCCGCCGCGTGGGCCTGGGTGTTGCGGGTGGGGACGGAGACGGCGTAGGAGGCTGAGACTTTTCTGCCGATTGTTCGGAATCATCTTGAAAATCGTCTTGCGGTTCTGAGCCGGAGTCTTCGCTGAGGGAGTCGTCTTCATCAAGATCTTCTTCGTCACCGCTGCCCTGTCAGCCGCAGACATGAAGCTCAATGTTGACTTTTATTTGATTTTTGGAGTAGTAGGACAGTACCAGTGTGCGGGTTACCTGCGGAGAGCCAGCGGGGGTGTTATCGACAGACGTTGACGAGCGTCTTTTTTTATGGACAAAGAGCTGCTTCCTTCTCTTCCTCCGCCTTCCTCTTCTTTTCACTCCAGCCTCGAGGTTTGTGTGTCCTCCTGGCGGGCGGCCCACCCGTTTGCTCTTCTTCCTCCCGTAGTAATACGCCGCTGGCAAAACAACAAAACATTTCTGCAAGCTGGCTTGACTTTTAATCATCATCATTTCAATTTGGGCGCCGCTGTGAATTTCAATGAATGTGCAAAACAAACGTAGATGACATGAATGTAATCAGAAGATTAGCTCTTATGCAAAAATAGTGACAGTGGAATCTTGAAGGTTGAACACAATCAAGCACTATTACAGAATGACTGATCAACTCCACTTACTGTATTTGGTCTTGGTGAGGACAGAGCAATTCTCTGAGCAGTGCTCCAGAACCATGCGAGGTCCAAAGAGGTTGGGGCAGCACTCTAACTTGATGCAGGTCTTCCTGCAGAAGTCTGCCACACGATCTGCTGTGCGGACAATTTCCACGGTGGCTCTGTAGCTCTTTCCCTTATATCTGAAACACAAAAAGAAGCGCGTGTTTACTTCCACTTGTTCTTATAGTACATTTGGAACCTAGCATGTGAGTTGCGCCAGCCCAGCTGAGAACACTCATGCTATTCCCACTAGTTGTTCGAAAGGAGCGAGAGGAGCTGATAATGAAATGGTGTTTCCTCTCACTTGGCTTTGAGAGTCTCCCCGTTGCCTTGCCAGCGACTCTCCTGATCCAGCTGCAACTCCCTCAGCACGCGGCTCGGCTTGTACGCAGAGTTGATTAGAAGAGTCAAAACCTATACAACGTTTCAAATTTAACGGATTCAACATGAGATATTTTGAATACAGATTATGAATCTTCTTGGCATTCTTTTTATTTTAGATAAACATAAAACGATCTCAAAACAACTGAATGATGGGGGAAAAAAAAACGGAAATCACCTCTTTGATGACAAGGACACAATTTCCAGGGCCGATGAACTGGGGCAGCTCAGCTATGCGTCCCTTGTTAAGGTACGGCCCGGAGAAGCAGCGATGGTTAAAGTAGATCTTGGGGCAGCAGTATTTGCCATTTCCTTGTCCTACAATGTGATTTAAAAAACACAACATGAAAATGATTAGTGCAGGCAGCACATTTTGAGCGATGTCAATGTCCGATTTCACTAACCAGCCTCTGGCTGGTTTGCCATCTGCTGCTTAGCAGTGTCGGGCGAGGACAACTTTGGCGGCGCTCTGCTGCAAAGTGATGCAAAATGAGTCAAACAAGAACGCTGATTCAGTTGGATTATTTTTTTTTTTTTTATTAAACTTACTGTTTCTCAGGCTGTACCACAGCAATCTTCCTCTCATTTTCTACTGAAAGACAAGCAAAAGGTTTGTCGTTGTAATATTTGAAAAACATCATTGCGTCCCAAACATTGCATGCTTTACTCTCTACTGTCCCAGTTGAAGGTGCTGTCCGATTTTGCAGAAAATAACTGTTCAAGCTTAGCTGTACGTTGGTTTGCTTGCTTACCCGCAGGCTTGATGGGGTAGACGAGTGGATAGCCGTTTGTCTCGCACCAGCTGACGGGGAAAATGTCCAGAGAATCCACATGAACTGTCAACTCAGGCATGGGATGTTTTAGACCTGCAAAAAAAAGAAAATTGTAGACTTTCCTGGTTTCTCGTAATAAATTGTAATAGTATGTTACAATCCACGAGAGGTCAGAGTGACAAGGCTCAGATTAGAGCGTAATCATGTAAGGTTGCGCAACAAAGCTTGTGTTCACGCAGACCAATAAAACCACGCTGAGGTCTTTCTTTCAGTCCTCACTCACCTTCCAGGCTGAGCCAAATGTATTGCCCTTTCACCCTGGTGACTGTTGCCACGTGAATGTTCTCTGGTGACAGCGGGTTGACAGCCTCCAGTTTCATGGACTCTTTAAAGCTGTGTTCACACGTCTCCTTGATTTGTGTTGAAAAACACACACACGCACGCAAATATTTCAGGAAAATACGTAACTGGCACGTATTTTCCATCAAAAGAATGTTGGATTCACAATATGCTGTCTGAAGGGAAGTTTCAAATGGTCTTGAAGCAATGTGTTTTCTGCTTGCAAGGTCACATCTCATTCAGTCTTCACATAACAGCAGCGTGACAATCGCGGGCTGCCTGGCCATCAGCTCCACATTTAATTATCGCTGGCACGTTGCCGGCAGATGTTAAAAGTAATTTTCTCTTACGGTGGGGAAGCAGTGCTGGGGAGCTGCTTCGGCCTCACACTGTTTGAGGTAATCAGCCCAGTCAAAGTCTGGACCCTGGTAGCCTATACGCGACACAAAGTCAACAAGAAGGAATATTGATGGATGAGGGAACGATGTGTGTTAGAGGGAAATTTCATTTCTGGAAAAGAAATGGCAGTATGAATCATTTCATGTGATGATGAAGGACAACGTGTGACAAAACAAACCTGGTGGCGGGATGAGAGGGAGTCCATTTTTAAGACTCCATTGAGCGGGAAAGATGGCTGGACTGTCTCGGTGGCACAGGAAAGATCGCCCGGAGCCTTCCGACTCCTCAATACCACAAAGGTCATCCATTGTCACCAGGAAGTAATGCTCATTGAACACCTACAGACAAACATGTTGGAAAAAAATCAGTTGAACCCATTTTAGCTAAGGTCAAACTCAAGGTCAACAAAGAGCTATTAAGCGCAAACATTAGAAATGAGACCTGTTTTGACCGTCAAGTCTGTTACCTTGGCGACAGTGGCCGGTCTGATAGAGATTGGTGCGACAGGGTCAACGGCTTCTAATTTCATCCCTTCTTTGAAACAATGAACAGCAATGCCAGGCTGGTCCTGAGACAACCACACATGCTTTAAGAGATTAATCCTAACTTGCTGGAAGTAAATGTGCAATGAAATGTCCATGCTGTCAGCACCTTATTTAGCTCTGCAGTCAGAGCTTCATCTTGAGGAAGTTCAGTGATCCTCTGCCTCACCTCCTCCCATTCTTCTTCTGTTCGCAGCGCCAAAAGTTCTAAAACAAAGTCAAACAAATCAGCCCCAGAAAGACAGCTGCTCACCAATTGTTTCTGTTTTGAAAGCTAAGCTAAAGAAACGGTCAGTATTATTTATTTTGATTTATAATAAGCACATGCACCACAGACATCACAAGGTTAGTCAAGAAAAAACTTTTAGCTTCAAGTATGGGTTTGAAATGGATGGGACCTTGAGCAACATTGATAAGACCTCAAGTATCAAAGTTGGGAAATAGCCTGCAGAGTGTTAGATAGATAGTTTAATTATTAACAAGTGTGACGCTCTTCAATACCCAAACAAAAAACAGTTTCTTGAAGCGTCTCTATAATACGCACACCGTATGCAGCCTTGCTAAGCTTTATTAGCATATTCTTTTGTTTCCATGACTATAAAGTGTGAAGCCAGAACTACGACGGAAACACTGACCAGAAGGAGGCCTGAGGGCACAGCCGTGCTCTCGAGCCCAGCCGGGTGGGTGGAGGCGTGGGTGGAGGTAGAAAAGCCAAAGGGTGGCGGGTGTGTCGGGGAGACCCTCTGTGCCGATGAGCCGCAGTTTCAGCCTTCCTCCGACGTTCTCCTCGACCTCAGCTGCCCAGGCCAGCCCTGGGTCAACGCTGTCCTGAAGCTCCACATAGCAGCCGGCGCTCAGCAGTTCCATTGGGTCTCGGCCGCGCTGAGGCTGAGGAGAGCGGGGAAGGGGTTGAAGGAGGAGACATGAGCGTGCGCACACAAATGCCCACACAGAGAGACAAGGTGAGGAATTCACACTGGGAGAAAATGTGCTGCATGACTAAGTAGCAGACATGAAGCAAGGCCACTGGAAAAACAAAATAGTTCCGTTCAGTTCAGTTGGTAACGCGACTGCGGTTGCCTTGTCTTACCAATTCGAGTAGGTTGGCAGGCGCGCTGCACTCCTCAGCCAGGACCTTTTCAAGTAAAGCCTCCCAGTCCTGGTGCCTCTCCCGCACACCTGTGGTGGATCATGCACAAAAACATAATCCAGGCGCCCACTTTTTGGGTTTTTGATTTTCGATTGCCAAATGGAAAAAAAATAATATTTATTTCTTATCCGATCAGCTTTTAAATTAAGAAAGAAAAAAAAAAGTCCAACTTAGTCTCACCGTCAGGGGCTCTCATGAGCTTGCCATGCTGCCGGCTCCAGCCGAGCGGGTGCAGGTCAGCCGTCATGGTGTCGCACCAAAAGTCAGCACTGCGGTTCTCTTGGTATCCTTCGTAGCGGAGCAGCAGCAGCTGGCCGCATGTTGTGATGATGCTGGCCACCCAGTAAGGACCGTCGGCCTCCGAGCGCACGCACACCTCCAGCTTCATGCCTGGAGTTAAACCCGTCTGCAGACCCTGGTCCACCTGATAATTGCAGACACATTTTAGTTATTTCCAGTAGCCCGGCCTGTAAGGCTTGGAACGAGGAAGACCAGTTCAATGCCAGTTAAGGACCCGATGTCGCTAGCTTGGTGCTAGCTTAAGTCATGAGCATTAAAACTGTTAACGGCACAAACACAGTTCGTCTTTAGGTCAAGTATATTTGTGGAGCACATGTGAGCAAATACACAAATATAACATGTTAATGATTTCCCCCAAGGACACAATAAAGGGTTATTTTTCTTGCTGATTTAAAACAGGTTCCAAAAGACCACTTGACTAAATAATGAAAAGAAAACAAGTGAACAGAAGGCACACTCAAGGAGCCAAACATTCCTTTTCGGCTTAATAGAATGCAAGTAAACATTACTTGCGAAGTACTTTGCTGCACTGGTAATACGAGTCCCGGATAAATTCTACACTATGAATAAATTGGTGGGCCTTATTAGCAAAAGACACGTCAGAATAGTGCTACTGCTTTGTTGAATGGATGTTGTTTCTTAGTAACCGATTTGACTACAGAGGTAAAAATATATCGCCATGCCAACACAACTGATAGCATTTTGCTTTGGTGCATCCTTTCAAACAAAAAGCAAACCACACACAGAATGAAATAAAACAAATAAGTCAAACCGCGACCCCTGTGGGGACAAAGTGGCACAGAAAATGGATGGATGGATGGATGCATATTCTGAAAAAAGTTCAAGAGGAATTGAGGGCTCACATGTTTAAAGGCGTGATGAGGCACAGATGCGGCACCCGTCTCCTCCAAATAATCATCCCAGCTGAAGTCGGATACATCCTGTGCACAGTCGCCATCTGCAACAAAAACACACATTTGTTTCCTTTTATAACCTGCTTTCTAAAATATCATCTTCCTTTTCATTCTACTCTTTACAAGAGACAGATTCTAAATCCTACCAGACTCCAGTGACTCCTGGTTCATGCTGGTGGGTTGTCCTCTTCAATCGAGATTAGGCACTCTGAAAAAGTATAGAAAAGGATTGACATCCATTAAATGAATAAGGTCAGATTCAAAACCGACAACCACTCGAAAAAAATCACTGATTTCTGATTCAGATGACGTAGGACATCATCACATTTGCATTAAAGTGACTGCCCAACTGGCAACACCAACGCGTTTTCCATTTTGAGTGGTTGTAAGCAAAAGAGAAGATAAAAATAGAACAAAAAGTAGAACTGCGCGGTAGTCGACGACCACAACGCAGGCAGCTAATCCTCTATTTTTTTTAAGCAAAACCTACTTTGTATTAAAATTTGGAGGATCTGATAATCCTTGAAGTGAGCATTTGAAACCGAGAGAGGCTTGACATTAATGTGGACACGCATCAGGCGTTGACACGTCGACGTGACCCGCAGCATTGTGACGCGCACATGAAATCAAGTTAATTCAACAAGAGCTGCGGCGTGAATGAGGGGAGCGCTGGGCGGGACCGCGGCGGCAAACGGGACGTCGGTCTGTCACATCAGCTCCATTCAGGCGGCCTGTCAGCCTCGTCTTTGTCACGCGGGACGTCTCTATTAAAACCGGGGCCCACATCACGCACCGCCCCCTCTCAGCCACCCCGCTGCCACGGTGACCCTCGTGCTCCGCCAAGATCTGCGCCGCCTTTCACCCCCGACCCCGCCCTCTGTCTTTCTACCCCCCCACCAGCACATACATACACAGCAGAGGATTTCATTGTCCCTGGGGTCACACTCTCTAACATAAGAGTAGAAAAAAAGAGCAACGGAACAGAAGTAAAGTTGACAGCCTCTATTCTAACAACTGATGCTGATTTCGATAATGGAAGCAAAGATGCTTCCAAAACACCATTTTGTGTGAAACCGAAGTTTAGCAGTCTGAAAAATAATTTAACTTGCACTATGTCTCCATGCATAAAAAACTGAATTTTTGCATAAATTAATTCAATGAAGTATTTTGCTCAACAATATGTTCAACTCCTGTTCAACATCTCTCGTCAATAAATCAATTCACACACACATTCCTTAAATAACTTGTCACAATCAACAGAACCAGAACCATTTTCATTTGCAGCCGCTTGCATTATGAAGACCGGAATCAACACGGTTCAATGTTTTTACCGTGACTTTTTAAAGGTGAAGTCGAATTAAAAAAAAATAAAAAATCTTAATAACATATTCTATGGCACACCAATTGTTTAAAAAAAGGCATTTTGATTAATATTGTGTTTGTAGGCTTATGTAAGATCAATCACAGCTCATCTTCCGGATTAAACTCTAAAAACAGGTGAGCCAAAATTTATAATCGACAGATTACAACGTATTACTAAAATAATTGTTAAAGGATGTAATTACGTTTGCATCCAGCCTTTAACTACTGTTATAAATTATATTATTAATTATATATTATATGTTCACTGTTATACAAGCTGTACACAGACTACTTGAAGCAAAATGTCATTTGATGAGTGCTGGCCCAAGATATTTTGTCATGACTTCACTTCCAAAAATGTGAGGTTTGTACTCACTTTTGGGAGATACATTAAATATATATACATTTTAATATACCATTATGACTAACTAAAAGCGTCATTTCACCATGTTGAGCCCACGGATCAGTCAGGTTGCACAAAGGGGAAGTTGGAGGCCACACAGCGGTTGCAATAAGTCAACATCGGAACCTGAACATCCATCGACCAATTTGCAAGCGCCGAGACATTTTTTAAAAGCTTTGACATTAGGACTTGTCGAGTATGTAGCGCGACATATTATAAATGATGTATAACTCTTCAAGGGCAAATGTCCTTTTAGGTGTCTTTAGGAGAGTGCACCGTTCCCCTTTCGCGCCGGCGTAACTTTCCCACTGATGAGTGCACAACGCATGGCCGGCCACTCACGGACGTTCTCGTACCTCGCCTCCGAGTGATGATTTAACGCGTGCATGTATGTGCGAGTGTTTTTGTGTGGGTAGACTCCGTGAACGCGTGGAAAGAGCGAGTCAAGTTACTGCACGTCACAGGCTCCCAGCAATAAGAGCGAGCACAGGCTGACGAGCAATAAGGAGGCGCTTTACACCACTGAGCCGGACTCGTCTTTTTGAGAGGCAGGAAAAAAGACGTGTGCCTCACCGCGGTGCAAAACACTGACAGCAAAATGTAACAAACAGTGCGGAGTAAGTGAATATTTGGTCGCCGAATTCGTCTCTTACCGTTAAGTAGTTTTTTCAAGTCGCTTTTTTAGATGCCGATCCTCTCGCCGCCTGCCTGCTCGCTAGCAGTTGTGTGAAGGTAGCGTGAGTCAAATAATATTTTCTGGTTTATGACTTTCAAAATGAAAGTTAAGTACGTGCGTAACCGAGCAGCGAAGAAGAGAAAAATTATTTGGTGATAGACTTCCGGTATTACTCGGTTGACGCCTTGCGAGCTTGACGCACTTCTGGTCCACGACCTCATTCCAATATGGCACAAACGGCTACTGCGCATGCGCACTCCGATGTGTCTCTCAGCCCGGCTACATCACGCCGACTTCCATCTTCACACACAATAAAATTATCCCACAGCCGCAATCTACGACAACATCTGGAACACGCACAAAAAGAAAAGGGACAGAAAAAAACAAGAGGGGAAAAGAAAAATAAAGGCTTTGTCTTAGTTCACATGCTTAGAGAAGTATTCCTATCAATCATGATCGAGTGTGTTTAATCCCCAGTGGAATCCCGGTGATGATTGAGATGTAATAAATTAGCCATATAATCGACCCACTTTCGATAACTAGAAAAGCACATGTCATGAAAAAGCTTTTCGATCCGTAACGTGCAATTTAATCGTTTCTGTCACCGCATGATCGCGAGTTTTTATTTCCAACACTCTTTGTCGAACTCGACAAATATTGCGCAAGAGAAAAGCTTCACGTGACGATCGATTGGAAACGAACCAAGATAAGATCGTTTAAATAGCAAATGTTGCACTTGTGCTGCACAAAGATTTCAAGTCGGCGGTGGGAGAAGGAGGGGAGAGAACAGGCGTGCGGGAAGGAGAAACTGCTGAAAATGTGCACTGACGCCGCCAATGCAACAATCCAAGTTCACCCGTTCTGCGTCACAAAATTGACTTTCTTTGTTCACTATATACATGATATTATTCTAATGTGTGTATGTTTACTACGGGAACGTTTTTGTTGTTGTTGTTCACTTGGACCACGCAAGGCAGGCTTGGCTGCCTCCCGATCCTCCACAATAAAAAAAAAAACCTTTTTGGATGCCTTACAAACAAAAGGAAAAAAAATACATCTCGCATTTACGCTGATATGGAAGCGCAACACTGTCATAAATTCGAGCCGTTGCAGCAAAACGATTCGATCTTGCACCAATACAGAACAAATGGCAGAGAATTTATTCCCCAATTCACTCAGTTAATTTTTTTTATGGAAAGTGTTTTGGTTAGAACTACAACTAGAGGAAGTGGTTTGCGCTGCCATTTTAATACTAAAGGATTGCATCCACTGTGCATGTTTTTTTTAAGGAGGGATGGGGGTCCCCACCTGACATTTTTAGTGACAACCTTCTTTAAAAAAATATTTTTTTTGCAAATGCGTATAAACTCAAGTGAGTAAAGTGTGGCTGCACACTCACATGAGCATTTCTTTTCATTTGCACTTCTCACGTCAGACGATGGGAGGTAGTAGCCGAAAAGAGAGGACAGAGAACGGGCCACTGCAGGAATGTCTGCTCGCCTGTCATCGACTTCACATTGAACCGTTGAATGCAGTCACATCACCTGACCAGTAGGCGGCAGCAGAACGCATGAGTCTGAGTATTTATTGCCACATCTTGAATGTGCCCTCTTCACCTTTAACCTTATAAATCCCCAATATCAAAATCAAAACCGGAGTTGACTTGACCTCCCTCTCTCCGTCTTTTTTATGTTGTCAGATTGAATGAGAAAATGTGCTCCAGAAAATGTGCTCCAGAAAATGTATGGATAAAAGGAATGTTTATTTATAATCAGATGCAATTTAAAAAAAACTACAGCTTTAACTAAGTGGTTAAGAAGCAAATTGACTACATTTCTTTTTTGATAAACTTCCAAGTTATTTACTTTAAATGCTCATTCCAACACAAATATATTTCTTTATTAACTACAAGTATGGCCATATTATGTCTCCAACACTGATTTTAACCACCGGATGTGCTTATTGTTCTGGCCGAGTGTGCAGATGTAACACATCTTAAAACTAACAAAGAATAAATTAATCTATCTTTTTTGGGGGCATTTCTGTATTTACAATGGCTATCTCTTGCTTACAGCCTCTCCAGTATTGAAGATGTTTGTAGTATTGCTATTTTTAGATCTTTAGAGACACAAGATGTGGTGGAATTTGTGTGTATGAGTCAGTTTTGTTTTTGAATATCAATTTCAAGATACAGTACATAGATGATTGGGTTAGGAGTGATTTCATGGTTACACAATAACACTTCAGTTCTGATTATAGTTTCAATGGTAGTTGAAGTACGTCCCTTAATTACACGTATAGAGTGTTTTTGTACCCTCTGGCAGAGATATTCAGTAAAATTCAACCATGATGATAAAAAAAATAGGCCTATAGCTAAAGGTCTAAGTCAGTGATGGAGGTCCAAGCGCAACCAGTTAGTCTTTTCTTTTGGTTATCAAATCTTCCAGTTTGGGGTTGACAAAGGAAAAGCCAGAAAAGGCCGACTGATCCATGGAGTTGATGAGGTTCTTGTCAGTGTGAGAGAGTCGCGGCTTTTCACTCAGAAACTCTCTGTCAAAGTTGCTGCAGTCACTCGGGGATTTCTGTGGGGGGGGAGAGATTTCAGTCGATGCCGCGATGCATCTTGACATATTCACAACATTGTGTTTTGGACAGCAGAAAATGAGTCAGAATGTTTCTCACCACTTTGGGCTTGAAAGGGGGCTCCACTTCTCTCCTCTCCAAAGTGAACCAGTTGATTGCTTTGAAGAAGGGCTGTGCACGGATGTCTCCTACCACGCCAAGTCTACGATTGGGATCTCGCTCAAACAACTGCAATAATGATGGAGGAAAAGAAGATAAATGTTTGGACTATAAGGCAAAACAGCCCTTTGAAATATTAGAAAGTAAACAAAACGGAAAAAAGTGAACACAAAAGTCACACCAGGCTTGCTGATAATTTGCTGCATAGTTTCCCAGCAACTCTAAATTGCCCCACTTTTGCACATTTAACGAGAACATGTCATATCATCACCAGTTCGAGCAATTTCCTGGCCTCCTTGCTTATCCAGCGAGGGTAGTGGGGGGTGTCCGACCGAATGGACTCAAACAGCTCATCCTCATCGTCGCCTTGGAAAGGCGACTGGCCAATCAGCATTTCATACACCAGTACGCCAAAAGACCACCAGTCCACTGAGAAGCTGTACTTCTGTCCTAAGAGAATCTGCCGTGAAAGGAGAAAGTTGGTTGGCTTACGAGAAAAACGTTCTGATTACTTGCCAATGCCACAAATAAGACAGGACTATTGATTATGTATAGGGCCTGTGGACCCCCCCCCCCCCCCCCCCCACTTAGCCCTTATCTAGAGGCACTGCAATATTAAATACCTCAGGTGCAATATAGTCTGGTGTCCCACAGAACGTGGAGGCTCGAACATCTCCAGAGACGTTCTCCTTACACATGCCAAAGTCTGCAATTTTAATGTGCCCGTCCTTGTCCAGCATGACGTTATCCAGTTTCAGATCCCTGTGGATTATTATAATATCCGTTTATATTCCACCTACACTACGTTTGAATCTCGTCGTCTAAAATTATTTGTATTAGCATGTCCCTGTGAATATATTACCTGTAGATGATTCCTTTCGAGTGGAGGAACTGCAGTCCCACGATGATCTCAGCAGCGTAGAATCTTGAAAGTTGGAATACAAAACAACCTCAATAGAATTCTATTTGAACATAAGCGGATAATCCATTCAGGTACGCTGCTGCGCTTACGTGGCTCGGATTAGATCGAAGCGGCCTTTTTCTTGGATGTGGAACATCAGGTCGCCTCCATTGAGATACTCCATCACAAAGAAGAGGTGCTCCTGAGGTAACAGCATGACCTCATCAGCTCATTGTTGCAGACAAATTGATTAAGTGTGTGCAGAGGTCATCTTGGTGGGTCGAGATAACCTCCGTGCGGTAATGATGTCACATTTCACGCTTTGCTTACTTTAGACTGGAACGTGGAATAAAGGTGTGTGAGGAAGGGGTTCTCCCAGGCGAGGGCAAGGACTCTCTTCTCCACCATCGTACACTCGACGTCGTCATCCATGAGAACCACATCTTTCTTGAGAACCTTTACGGCGTAGTACTGGTTCTTACCCTTGAGCTCGGCCAGCAGCACCTGAAAACGAGTGAGATTTGAGCGGCGTGGGGACACAGCATAATTTGGGAGAAGTGATATGGAGTAGAAACCCCGCCCACCTTGCCAAAGCTGCCTTTGCCCAGAACCTTGTGGAAGACCAGATGGTCGACGGTGAGGTGTAATCGCTTAACAGAAGGTAAGGCTGAACTCGAGGTGCCACTCGATAGGCCGTTCATATCAGCTATGAGGATTTACACATCAGAGTGAGTACATAACTATAAAAACCTGTAGACAATCTTGAAGACATTCAAAAACAGATTTCAAATTGAGACTAATGGCAAAAAGCAAAGAACTCAACACATTTGAACATTTAGCAACCTGAAACTGCAATGACAACATCTTACCAGTAGGATGTGTTGGTGCACGGATGTCTTGGTAGATCCCGATATCTAGTGTATTGGCGCTATCAGACTTCTTCAGAGATTTCTAGGACACAAACAATGCTGAAATGATCCTACATGTCTTTTCATAGTAGACAGCATCATCCCTGGTGGTCTAGTGGTTAGGATTCGGCGCTCTCACCCGGGTTCGATTCCCGGTCAGGGAAACATCTGATCACATTGCTCTTGGGTGGTACAAACCTGTGAGACGTAAGAGAGCGCCTCAGCCAGTAACTTCTGGTTGATCCCACACATGTTGGCCACTTTCTTCTGACAGTAGCTATGAACGTTCATAGCACAATCTGAAAGACACAAATAATGAATCAATGAAGTTACAATTGTAGAAATTAATTGAGTATTTTCTTATCCAAACATTGAAGACAAGTATTGAGCAGTCCCACCTTCACATTTAAGGCCTTGTTTGTAAAGACCCCACAGCAGGCTGCCACAGTGGTCACAGAAGGTGGGGCCTCTGTAGGTATTGCACTTGAAGCGATGTGGCATATCAATCTTGAAGCGCTCTTTCTGGAACTATAAACAGATACAACAGACCCGATTAACCATTACGTCAACTGAATGTTACATTCAGATAAGTTCAAGGAAGTCTCGCAACAAAATGTTGCATTCAGCTGGGACTAGAATGTTTTTGCTGTACTGTACGTCCCATAAAGTATTTTTCAGTTGTTTTTTAGCCAATAAAAAATAATTGTGGTAAAATCAACAAAATAATTGAAGTTGGAAAAAGTATATAGTGAAGTTAAATTAAATTTAAGCCTCCAAACAACTCACCATTGTGTCACGACTGTTTGCTGCAGTTCCGGTGCACCTGCCCATTATCTTTTCGATGCATTTCTTGTGAATTGCTGCGTTGCATTCTGGGTGGAATCAAGAACAAAATATTGAGTCCAAATTTGAAAGTAGGATGATGTAAAATTGGGAAGAAAAATAATGTTGTCCAATAGTGAAAAATGGTAGTGGGGGAAACTCACGTCTGCACTTGTAGCCTTGCTTGTTGAGTCCCCTGAATGGGGAGAGAAAAAAGAACACAATTTTGCTACCATCCAAAAATTATAAATTTGATAATGAGCCCATAGAGTGAAAAGGGGGGCGCTTATGCAAAGAGTTAGTGCTGGTGACTTTCGTCAGATGGAATCCAACACAACCTGGTGCTTTCCCCTGGTGACTCACTCGTGTAACAATAAAATGATTCATTGTTGTTTCTTTCTTTTTGTGTTTCGATACCCTGATTATCTCACCAAAGAAACTCTCTGCACACAGAGCAGAAGGTAGGCTGGTGGAAAAAAGTGGCAGCAAACTCGTGGCTCTTCATGAGGTGAATCTTGGGCTGCTTGAATGCTCCCCTCCTCTTATTTAGGGTCGTGAGTCCATCCTGAGGAGCAACTTTCACAGAGGCCTGGTTGGCAGCTGAAGGGAAAGGTCAATCGGCAAATAAATATAAACAAATACATTTCATTTTGTGCGTTGAAAACAGTGGCTATTTATTTTAAGCACCTTTTTCCCCTAACATATCTGTGACATTTATTATCCAAGTTTCTAGAAATTCAAGTTGAAACCCACAGTTACAAAAAGTACGACGTCTCTTAAATGGAGATTGGACACAGAGATTCAACTGTGAACAAGCAGCTGACGCAAGTCAACTGCATGGGGTCAAAAGTCACTTGGAGAAGACGGTGAAAGGCAAACAAAGCGGGCAGAAACAGAGGCGATAAGGAGAGTGGGCGGGTAAATGGCAGCACTTTGTAGGAAAAAAAAAAAAAAAGAAGTCGCCTTAAAGAGGCTGCTGATTAGGCTGAGAAGTGGAAAGACGCACAAAAAGATCTTTGCGTTTGAGTGACAGCTTCGCCTTTGGACAGCGCTTCAGTGGACTGTGCCAAGAAAGCAGTAATAGGAGAGAAGGACAAAGAGAGTGAGAAAGAGAGAAAAATATATTCACTGATACTTTTCAGGAAACGTGGCGTGCATGGCAGCGAGCTGATAAAGTCTGGAGTCGAAAACCAAAAGCACCCACCCCACCCCCACGCGGTCTTTCTCTCATAGGAACTGCCGCTGAACAATTGAACTTTATGAACCTAACCTTTATAAAGCTAATCATGACTCCAAAACAACAATTCTGTAAGTGCCATCGCTTTACCTGCATCACTGTCCTCCAGGAAATACTGCACAGTAATGTAGACCTTCCCAGAAGGGATCATGTCCAACCAGAACTCAGCCCGCCCGTTGGTCTTGGGCTTCTTGCAGCCTTCTGCCAGTACAGACACGTCAACGGTCGTCTTGCCCAAGGCCACCTCGGCGCTCTGCATCAGAACCACTTCGATAACACGACCCTCGTAAATATGAGCGTCGAAAGTGGACTTCCACGCCGGATACATGGTGGGCTTCTTCTGAATCAGTGTCATCCCTCGATCTGTGGGAAAAGAGTGATTTTAGGGATTCGCAAGTTTGACATAGCGCCACCCAGTGGTTTGCCACACTGCTACATTGGCAGTTCATACCCGTGCTGACGGATTCCTTCAACTTGATGGCACAAATGGGGGCTTCAGATTGAGGAGGCAATTCACCCAAATCATATGTGGTGAAGGAGATGCGCAGGAAGGGTGCCATGGCAACGGCTCACCTCAGCTTCCTGGGGAAACACCAAATCGGCAATTACACACGGCAGATATGGGCAGTACACGTCTCACACACACACAAAAAAGAAGGGAGATGACCAACAGTGTCAACAGACGGGAACAAGAGAGGAAGTACAAATGACCCGGTCATCAAAATAACCACTTTGCTACATTAAGTGGCAAATATATAAAAAAGCAAAATATTCATCATGAAACTTTAACTTTGAGTTTCTGTTTATATTTTCAAGACTTTCTACAGATTAGTTCTCTATATTTAGCATTTTATGCAAATGTTGTGATCACCTGTAATGGCTTTCTCCTTCCCAATGCAAATGTTGGAAAGCATATAAGTGTTACATTTGACTTCCTTGTAGAAAAGTCAATGTTTACACTAATGGTCCATTACAGAATTCAAAGACTAGAATAATTTCTGTCCCTAATTCCCCTCACACCTCCTAGCGCTTAAAACAACCTTAAATAAATCTGCTCGGAGAGGTCACAAGGGTGCTGAAGTGCTCCCATAACAGAGGCTTCATTTACACACACAGCTGCAGTGTAGCCCAACACAAACATTTTACAAATGCTAAACAAACGATAGCTAAAATAAATATCTGCTACTTTGAAAGAAAAAACAAAGAGATCTTTGTGTCCCCAAAGGGAACTGGAAAAACTGAGGACAGGAGAACATACATTTGGGGCAGGGGCAGAACAGGAAAACAATCTGGCTGACCCAAGATGAAAAAAAACATAATGCTCCAAAATAGTGTGTGTGCGTTTGTGTGTTGTGCTCGTGTTTCTGCAAAGTCAACGACTTTTCTGAAGAATTTGAATGTCTGCCACATGTTGCTCTAAGCAACAGTGGGCCATGTGATATCTACCACAACACAAAAACAATTCATCATAAGAACAGTAAACTGGAACTGGGAAAATTTATGAACCAAAATAAATATCACAGGTTTGGTATGCATTGAATTGCTGGAAATTGTTATTTGCCATAAGAACTAACCAAACCAGTGGGACAGGTCTGGACACTTTCCAATGACACCTGCTCATTTGTACATAAAGGCCCCATCGCGTGCAAAGTAGCACTTACAGTAAACAACATTCTTTACAAAAACAAGAACACAATTCCTTTGTGCTAAAAACACCTTATCACCTGCCAATGGAAAACCTTGTTTGTCAGGTATGAGGGGTCACCGACCTTTTTGAACCAGAGCTACCACTAGGTTGTTAATTGATGGCAAAGGCTACCAGTTAGCAATAGAACAGAACCCACAATGTCTGCACCCGAGTCAGGTGACACGTGTCAAAGTTGGAAGGGCAAAAGCTATAAGTGACTCAGTCGATGATGGCTGAATGCCAGTGAGCTGATTTGGTTTCAGCATCTCGGAACTTTACGAGTGTGTTTGTGTCACTCTGCTACAGGGCTTCCGGGTACAGCTATCAATTATTTTTGCATCTGTAGCTCATCAAGAGCGATGAAAACTCGACAAAGACGTTTCAAAATGATGTTAAGAATGATCAAAGTTGGTCTTGCTGTTTGAAAAATATTTATTTTGGATTGGCCGTGATTTCAATGAGGGTGAACCCCCTTCCCCTTTAATTTTTTGCAGTGTTGCTATAAGCAGCCACCAGACAAGGAAGTTGGAGTCGGAGTGAAAGACAGCAAAGTTCAGCGAGCAGACTGACTTCACGAAGTGACGCTAGTTGACACATAATTACAATAAAGCTGCGTCAGTCCTTCACGTGATGACAACCCTTAATAACCTCCTGTGTTTTTAGGAGTAAGAATTTTCCACCTGAGAAATGTAACAGCATAGGTTAAATATACTTGACTTGCATAACCCAAAAAGTGTGCAAAAATGTCAGTCGTCATCAAGTCTTCAGAGGCATGCAATCCGAGCACACGCTAATAACCTTGAACAAAGCGGTCTTTAATGACTTTGAGTAGAGGGCCGCTCTCAGAATTAAAGCCCTCCCCCTTCCCTAACTAAGCAAGATTAATATCCAACACTCGCTCAAGGTCAACACATGTGTAAGAGGTCAACAATGTAGTCATGGATGCCACCAAAACTGTGGAAGTAATTTGGTCTCAAGAAGCATACTGGCAGAAATATTATATTTCCATATTTAGATTACATTTCTGAATGCTGTGCTCAGCTCTTTGACAAGGCTGTCAAACCTGCTAAACCAGCAGAGCAAGAATCCTTCAACAGTGAAAATTTTTTTTCCTGCATGCTCATCAACGGCAGCGTGTAATATTTGTACTTTTAGCATGGCGGTGAATCGCAGCAACACATTTCTGGGGTACAGCTTTTGGTTTCCAAAGGTTCATGCTGCACATGGGTGACTTTCATACTCAGCAGATGTCCAGAGAGCATCGTCAAAGCTCCTCAGGAGACCGCAAGCTAATATTGACACGGCTCTGCCTGCAGGCAGATTGTATTACCGCCTCCAAAAGCATAGACAGTGTGCAATGATAAGCAAAATTGGTGAAAGCTCAGATATGTGGTGGGAATCTTTTCCCTCAGAGGGTCACACAAACTACTGGAAAAATATGATGTGGTGATCAAAAAAATTTAGATTTAAAAAAAAAGAAAAAAAAAAAAGGAAGCTCCTGGTTGACTTTGTTTTCGAAAAATTCCTTTCTCTCTCAGTTGTTTGTTTATGATGACAAACGATTGAGCACAATTCCTTGCATGACTTATTCAAAAGCTCTCACGGTCCTAACATGGCCTACTTGGTATCTTTCTGTCAAGTTATTGCATCATTTGATCTGCTCATAAAATCAACATTGCTGTTTACGATCTGTAAACGGGATTATAAAATAAGCATATCCAGAAAAGTCACCAATGTAGACTTTCAACTACAATTTGCAACATTGATAATCCTAATTAATAAGACAAAGGTTTTGGTGTACCTTGCAACATTTTGAATGTGTGACTTTCTTCGCTTGAGTTCATAAATGTAATGTACAAAGTTAGTAAGTGTCACTAACTCGGTTGCCATGGGCAACCCCCTGGCGGCACTGACGAATTATAAACCAAATAGACTCGTCTTACTGTGTTTCATTGAATGTTAAAAGGGTTGTTTGTTATAACTTGATGTTTACAGAAAATGGGAAAAGTTGACTCCAAAGCGCATCTATCTACCAATGACAGCCAACCGGGATTTGTTTCGTTGTCGTGCATTCATTTGCAAAGTGAAGTAAAACAAAGTGGCTGAGGAAAAAGCCCGTCCCAACGATCATACAGCACCCGAGACAAGTTCCATAAGAAAATCGTGACTTACCGCTTCCGCAGAGTTGCAAAGTGTCAAGTGGCGTTTCCTCCGACGGCAGACTTCTGCGCTGCTTTCGGGTGCGTGTTTTAATGTATGCGGTGCGTGGGTATGGGTGTGGTGAGACCGACTCGTTGAATGCGTTCCCGTTGGCGTCCTGCGACTGAGTGCTGCCACGCACGCTGGCTTTGTGCGACTTCTAGTAAATCCAAAGTATGACGTCACTCAGGTGATTTCCGTGTGTACGTTATCGCTACTTCGGCAAACAAAGCCTTAAAAGTATCATTTCTGTGTGCTGGAAATTGAGTCTCCAATGAGTGATGAAAACATTCAAGTTATTTAGTTATTTAGTAAAAAAAAAAAAAAACTCTGGCAAAAGTGGAAGTACTGAAAGTAAAGAATTACAGACATAAAAGTAAAATATTTTATATCATATAATCATATATATTATATGTTTATATATACATATGATTTAAAATGTATATATATTATTCTGGGGATATTCAGACACCCGTGTATTTCTACACTGACCCTGCCCACATAATTTCCACGGTCCAACTCCTTCAATAAGCAGAGCCGTCCACATGATGCTGAGTCATCATCCTCCACGCTCCAGAACTGTTCAAATGGATGAGGGAATGGAGCAGTAAATTTAGACGCTCTGCGTCAGCGCCACCTAAAGAACTATTTATAGCTGTAAAGAAAAAAGGAGCAGAACAATGACGTATAGAAAAGATCACCAAGATAAAATGAGGGAAAAAGTTACTGAGTCAGACTTAAAAGTGAGTAATCACTCCAGTGTCATTTATCAACAATCAGCACTGAAAACTTTTTTGTTTTTCATGGGTTTTTCTGGGTAGCACGTCCGCCTCACAGTTAGGAGGGTGCGGGTTCGATTCCACCTTCGGCCCTCCCTGTGTGGAGTTTGCATGTTCTCCCCGGGCCCGCGTGGGTTTTCTCCGGGCATTCCGGTTTCCTCCCACATCCCAAAAACCGGTTCAGGGTGTCCCCCGCCTACTGCCCGATGACGGCTGGGATAGGATCCAGCACGCCCGCGACCCCTGTGGGGACTAAGCGGTTCAGAAAATGGATGGATGGATGAAACTCATGATTGGACCAGTCAAAGTTGATCATCCTTTACTGACCTCTGCAGGAGAAATTGAAGATCCTCCTGCAAAAATGTCCATTTATGTAATTTCAAACCACCGCATACTTGCTTCTCATCACTTCTTCCACATCGAATACAGTAAGTGGATATGCAAGCAAGTTCTTTTTAAAAATACTTTCTCAGCATCCCCACATGAGTGGAAGGAATGTTTTCTTGTTTTCCCAAGTCTTGTATGTGATGCTTTACTTGTCAACACAAAAAAACCTGCTGGGACTTCACTCATTCCAACTTTATGTTGAACCAGTTTATGCCTCATAAAAATGACAATCCCTCATTATGTAACGACCATAATTTCCCGACAACCTTGGCACGGAAAACAGTGAAAGATATAGTTACTTTTGTATTTGCAGCATGAGGCACATTTGAATACTTTGCACATACCGAATTGGCAAATCAGAAACTAGCTTGACTTTACACAGGGTGTCGTCTACATCAGCGACTAAATTATATACACATCTTTGACAGATATTTAACAGCAGCAAACACAAACAATCACGCTTGCTTATTTTCCACCTTGCCAGAGTCACTTGACCCTCGACTGTCAAACCAGTAATCCAACACAACCCATCGTACGAGCCAAAAATGTGCTCTAATTTCACTTCCATAACCCGTGCACTATTTCTTTTATTTCTTTTATTAGCATTACTAACTCATACACTTCATACACTTTACGACACTTTACCACTACTTTTTTATCTTCTTCTTTTTGTAAATATTCATAGCTTATATTTTTAGTTTTACTACAATTGTTGTTATTTTTCCATATTTTTCTTTTTATATTGTATTCTATTTTTTATGCCGGAGGACTACGGTCCAGAAGTCTCTTTTTGCACCTTTATCCCCCTACTTGTACCTTCCTGTAAATCGGGCTGTTGTTACATGCAGTTTCTCACACGTGAGATTAATAAAGTTCCTCTTATCTTATCTTAAATATTCACGCTCTATATTGAATCGCCTTTTGTGTGAATGTTATTAAGAAGCGGTGCACTGAAGGAGAACAGAGATCGGGCAGTTGTTCTGGAAATGCCACTTTTCTCAGGTGTGCTAGCAGTAGAATAAGATTGGAGATTACTGCATGGAAACTTTCCTGCCACACTAGTTCTCTGTTACCCGTTTGGCAAACTCCGACTTGGAAGAAAGGGCCCTTTCACCTTACAGCATGAACGTCGATTGGAGGATTCTAAAGGCTCAGTAAAACATGAATAAGGTTTTCTCCTCACAGTTTATCCCACTTTGACCAACAAGAGTTGTTCCAATAGAGGATAAATTGGTGTTAGCCTCTTGTAGGCACATCTGAAAGTTTTGACTAATTATGCCTCGGGCAAGATGTTTAGTGATCTTTCCGTGCCTTTAAATATTAATTGCAGTTTTTAAGGTCTCGGCGCAAGGCAGTCTGGCTTAATTGTTCGGTAAGTTATCAGAGCTGGGTTGTATTACCCGGCAGTCTGGCTCTGATAGGGAAATCTGGTAGGCCTTGAAAAGTGAAGGCTAATTATAGCCTGGACTTGAAGTGTTTGCAAACGCTTCGTTCAAATCAAGTGATAAAAGACATTAAAAAGTCAATTTTACACAATAATGTCCACTGGTTGTTTTTAACAGAGGCAGAGACATGGTAATAAGATGTTTTTTGGACTGGATGTCTCACATAACGATGGACATTTTATAGGACAGGCAAGGTGAGGGTATCGATTTAACATGACATGATGACATAAGAAATTCTTGCTTCTCATAGCTGAAATGTTTTGACAAATTATCTCAGAAATGTAATTCGGTGGTTACAAAACAAACTATTATTAACACAAGGAACAACAAGGGAAAACCCTAAAACAAAAACAAGTCTCATGCAGAGTCGAAAGCCAAATAAAAAAAAAAAAAACGTGATCACGTAGAACACAGTAAAGATTTTTTAACGTTATTTTGCATGGATGTTATTTAAAAAAGAGATATGAACTCAACAGCAAACGGTCACGATGAAACCCCAAAAAGTAGGTCACCTACGTTTTAGCTTAATGTTGGTTAAGAAGAAAGCAGTAATGTCATTGACCATCACCGTTTGGGTAAAGATAATTATTAGAACGCGAAAAAATAATTTGGAGATCCTGAAATTATTATACTCTCCACTTCAAGTCACATCATTATTTTATTTCAAATCCGTTGTGGGATTTTCAAATAATAACGACCATTGCATATTTTGGAGAGTTTATTTTAATATGCATCTATATACATACACATTTACATTTACAACGCACTGTATGCAAGAGGTACAATTTTATGTAACACTTACGGTCTGGCAAAAAAATGAAATGAATGATAAATGTTCAAATATCACAGTTATGCTTCATTTGGACTCGAGTTTTCTTTTTTTTAAGTTGTACTTTGAGATAATAAATAGTTCACAATATGATGTTGCAAGCAAATTCATGTTTAGAATAAAACGTCGTACAAATGTGACATTGTTTAGCTTTGCATTAATACATTTAAATTTAGAACTTTTAGAGGAAGAACTATGAGGAAGTGTGAAACTTCAGATTTCGTCATCGGCAGATTCTGTCATGTAAATCAAGTAAGATTCAAACCAGCAGTATATTTACAGCGCTAAAATGGCACAATAGTATATTCATAATTTACCTCTGCTGTAATTGAACACCGTGAAAATACAAAATAGTTGAAAGCTATAAGAGCAGATAGAAAAAAAAGCACAATTCTTCTGTTGACGTAAGAGTAGTACAGTAATGTCTAACATTGTAACAATTCTAATTCCATATCAGGCACATTTATCATTAAACGCAAATTGCACTGAATGTAACAGGAGGAAATAAACTGGCACTTGATAAACATTTCCATAATTTCAAAAACCTACAAATGCAAAATATGTTCATTATTACAGAACTGTTGCTGAGGATCAGTCACTACATACAGTCTAGATGTATGGCCTACTTCACAATATATACCCAGAATAAGCTTTACTTGACACTAGGGAATGGCTCCGCCCTTTTTTTTTTTTTTGTTTTAGCTGCTGCCAACAATTGAGGCTTTTAAGAAAATGGATTGACATTCTTTTTGCAGTACATCCACTTGCAAAGGTAGAAAAATAGAAGTCAAGTGGACAGACGGAGATAAAACTGTTTGTTCTCCGAGGGAAAAATGTGAATAAGATCTGATGTTGTCCTAGCTGCTCGTGACACTCAAGTGAAGACTTGGCACATTGAGGAAACACAAAGTGTGCTCTCGTTTCGACCTCCTTACCAGTGCGACTCTTTTCGACGTGGTTTCTCTGTTGAACTTCCATGACAGTAGATATGGATGAAGATGACAAGACAAATCAATCAGGTTCTAGCGACAGTCCATTGTCAGAATGGTTTCTTTTGATCCTTAGCCGCTGCTATAAAACTGTAGCCTCCTCAATGGCGTTGACCCATCTGGAACACATAACGGAGAAAAGAAGTATCCAGCGTAACTAAAATACATGAAAGGATGAATTATACAATAACCAGAGAACATTTAGATTAGTTTATCCATTCATTCATCCATTTTGTCTACCCCCAACCCCGCACATGGGGCCATCATATGATGATCTCGCTTCAGTAGCCGTGCCAGGTTTGATTCTTGTGACTTAATGCGCTCCATTTCCAGTCTCGAGATAAAAGTCAAGAGTGACGCTGACCTGCGTGCTGTGTGATGATCATCAGCCCTGAAGGTGTAGTACAGAGTTTTCTTGTGGTAGAGCTGAAACACGTTGCTACCCTCATCTCCCTCGGGCCTCTCGGTCAGCTTGACGGTGAAGCCTTGCAGAGGGAGACTCTCGGAGGCCACTTTATCCTGAAGGAATGTGCAGGAGTGTAAGTGAAATCGATTTCAAAAGATAGTCAGATAAAGAACAGTGAGGGCAAAGAGTCCCTGAAAAGGTCACAGAGGGAGTTCAGAAGGAAATGTTGAAACGTGAAAACAATTCTATTCAGTGTGTGTGTGTGTGTGGTTTGGGGCTGGTGTGGGAGACTCTGTGCCCCCTCACCTCACAGGCTGTGAAGGTGTAGAGCACCTTGTCTTTGAGGAGGAACCACAGCCGCTTCCATTTCCTCTTGCTCTTCTTTCGACGCTGTAAGATGCCGCTCATGGTGGAGCCCTCCACCCCAACAGGCAACTGATAATACAAGGCCAAAAATCAATAGTGTGGAATATTGGGAAAAAAAATTGACTGTCAATGTCACTTTTGTATCATATGCGCACAACCTTCTGTAGGTCCCAATTACTGGGCAGGTGGGGATCAATTTTTATTGAACTGGGTGTCACACTGATTATGTAAATACACTTTGAATAAATAGATATGTGGTCATCATTGATTCTGTATTCAGTACTGCACTCAATGTAACATGTTTCCTCAATTTTCTGATAAAAAAATTGGCGCACTATAGATTGGGACTCCATAGTAAGTTAACGACCTCTACTGGTCAAACTTTGGCAATGCATTCTGCATTCACTGTGGATGCCATGAATTCCACAGTTGTTTCTCACATGACATATCTCCCTGGTGGTCTAGTGGTTAGGATTCGGCGCTCTCACCGCCGCGGCCCGGGTTCGATTCCCGGTCAGGGAACTAGCTTTTTGTATTAACATCCCAGCTGTGTTCCATCTCAGCCGTGACCATGAGGACAAGTGGTACAGAGAATGTGTTGGTGAACTTTATCAGAACCTCCACAAAAGTAACACACCTGATTGAGGGATATTGTGCTTTTCCTGCTCTTCCAAAGACTCTGCGTCTGCAAGCTTTGGAAGACAGCAGAGAGGGGACGACTGGCCCGATGAGTCGGCGGACTTGAGTTGCCGCATGCCCCTGACATACTGCCCCCTATAATCAAACACACGAGAATTTTTAAACAACCGATCAACAGATTCCTAGACAATTATATGAGCGTCACCTCTTTTCCTGAGCTCGGCATAGCAGTGGTCACACACTTTGGCCACCCTGTCTTTGAGGTACTTGAGCGGATATCTATTCCTCGAACAAGCTCGGCACACTACCTGCAGGAGCAGAATACAAAGAAAATCTCAGACATAATATCGACTAGTGCAATGTTGTTGATGTGTGATTGTTAGAAAATAAATCTAACCTTGCCACAGGCATTGCAATGGTGTCGTCGAAGAGTGAGGCTGAAGTCAGAGGTGCAGTTCATGCACATCATCACATGAGACACTGGCACTAGAACCGGAGCAGCTTCACCCAAGGCCATCCACAGTTTCTCACGGGCCTGTTGACAATGAAATTGAATTTTTCAGGACTCAGGGTGGAATTCTTCACTCAACAGAAAGTGCACTTTTACTCACCTCATTACAGGGTCCCCCGAATGTACAGAGCCCCGCAGCGTGGTCGGCAATGGCTCGACTCAACGTGTGGAACCAATCCTCCCTCTCTCCGACTGAGCTGAAAAACAGCAAAAAAAGACAATGTTTAATGAAAACATGACAATCAAAACCGATTTTGTTTTACAGGAAAGGGTGTTTCCAAATGAGAGTTTTATTGACCTGGCAGAGAGCGTGATGGTAATATCGGACATTTCGATCTTAAGGCAGTTCAGCACGTTGTCAAGAACAGGTTTGCTCACCTGCAGAAAAGATCCCGTCAACAATCATACGCAACAACGCTAGCGTGATGTTTTGCGGGCATATTAAAAACAAATGTACCTTCATTCCAGACAAGGATAATGTGTTCTTAACCCTGTATTTGCCATCCTGCTGCGGGTAGGTGTACAGCATGATATCATTCATCTGGAGGAGGTCACACATAAAGAAAAACACAGTGTGTTGAAATAGCCTAAGAAGAAGACATTTTATTCCTTATGCACAATCGTGATGGTCACAATGTGTTTTCCTTCTTTGCAGTATCTCATATCTACCACAAGATAGTGCCAAAGCTATACAGTTATATTTTAAAAACCTCAACAGGAGATTGTTTTTTTTTTCTGTTGTGCCAAGCAATTTCTGGCGTCATTCATATGGATTAAGTTATTTCCTTTCCCAGCGTTGACTCAACTAAGTAGCACCCGACTCCCATGAACACTAAGTGCAAAGTAAGGCGATGAAGGCGTTTGTTTAGACGGAAGAGCACAGTATTGTTATTCCCTGAACACACCAAGCGTCCATTGTGTTGTGCATGAGAGGAATTTCATCCACCACCCCCTCCCCGGTGAATAAAAGAGATGACATAATTGGTCACACCTAACGTGCGTTCTAAACATCCGCTGGGGCTATAAAGACAGCATCCAGGAATTCTTCACCCTGCGCTGGGTTCTGGGCCTCCCCTCGCTCTCCCAGCATTCTCACCCTACGCTGTCAAAGGAGGCTGGGGTGGGACGGGCCACCTTCACTATAGCACAACAAACAAACACGCTCGGGAATATGTTGCCCAGGCTGACCATGCATAATAGCCAATCCCGACCCGGACCTGTGAATTCTGGGCCGCTCACTCCACCTTAGCTGCTCCTTTAGAAAGGCTCCAAAACACCTTATCTATCACTGCTGTCTCATTGATCTTTCACATTCTTTGATGCTTTTGGCATCATTTGCCTCCCTTTAATCCATTCCTTGTTCATTTAGAGCACAGGTTTCAAACTCAAGGCCCGGGGGCCAGATACGGCCCGCCACATCATTTTATTTGGCCCGCAAAGACAAATCGTGCATCAAATTCGTGTGTCATTACTAGAATTGTAAATTGTCTTCACTTTTAATATCTTTTTTTTTTTAAATATTTGACCAGTTTTTACTCATCTGATTTGAAAATGAGTTATTTGTCAGTTTGTTTTGTAGCTTTTACTGTATATAATAACGAGTTTGACACCCCTCTAAATCACCAATATCAAAACTCAAGGCCTGCTCCTGCGACACAGTCAACTGTTCGTCTGTGCAGGTTGGCATAAGACACAAGTAATTAGTTATGAAACAATAGAGTGAATGTCTCTATTTCATGGGATGTGTTTGTCTAACACCCCACGCCCCTTCAAACTCTTCAACCTTCCCCTCCCTGCATTCTACAGCCTGTCTGGCCTTCACTTTGCTGTCAGTCCCCTCCCAATACACAGGAAGCCAGCATCCAGTGACCCACACCAAACATCCTGTAAGGAAGCGGTGCCCTGGAAAACAAGTCCTGAAAGGGGAGGAGAGTGGAGAGGGAGGCCCACGCTGGTGGGTGTGGTGCCCAGTGGAGATTTTACAACTTTGGCCATGTGCCCTTCCATAGTTTGCAGAATAACCTCCGCCCCAAAGTCACCAATATTTTTGCGGTTAATGCTAGCAGGTGCTCTTCGCTAAGGTGTCAAAATGACAACAAAACATTTAGCAAGGTCTTCTTGACGTTCTTGCTGGAGGACTCAAGCCAATCAGTTATCAAGCCATTATCAAGCATTTAAAGAGAATGAAAAGACCCACTTCAATTTGTCGTGAATCAAGTCAGCTGTATTCACACCCACAACGGCGCAAAGTTCCCTTTTAAATATGCGCTACACTACAACAGCTTGCACGGGTGTGCGAAAATACCAAAACCAAGCAAGAATTTGGAATGGGAAGCTCTGGAGACAAAACACAATTTTGGAGTTTCATGAGACGATGCCAACTTGAAAAGATCTGTTCAATATTTACTGTATGCTGTTAACCCCTTTCACCACAACAATGATAACTTGAATCGGAACTGAGGAATACAGCTAGCCTCACTTGGCCTGAGCACAACGCCGCTAAATCTCACTAATTAACACACTGCATCTTGTTAAAAGCTTCTGTGTGTAGTTGCCAAGCAACCTGCAGACAAAGATGCATTGCACGCTGTCAGGAAATAGTGTAATTCTCCATAAAACTGCAAATTGTCTTTACACAATTGAGATGAGGTGTTGATTAGCTGGATTGGAGTCGAGCCAGGCTGGAACCACAGCACTTGCATTTAGCAAAGAGCTAAGAAAATTAACCTAGAAGGAGTGGAGCTCTTTACAAGCCCTAGGCTTCGTCTCCCTCCTTGCACAGTTATTGATATAATAATATGTGCTAAACAATAAACTAAAACTAACTAAAACTAACCTTTGTGTTTAGATAATTGAGGTGAATTTTCAAAAATCCAAAAGATTTACCAGAAAAAGATGTCTTGGCTGTCGGCTTTTTCTCGAAACCTTCATGAGTGTTCCCTCTTTGACAAACATCTGCCAAGAAAAACATTGTTAACCAACTTTGCTTTTGGGTTCTGAGAGTAAACATGACCAGATGCACGGCTGGAATTTGCTCACCCTGCCAGCCTTGAGAAGGTCCCTCTTGCCTTTCATGCTGTATTCGATGTGGACCATACGCAGCAAGTTCTCCTGGGACATTGGAGTGAGAAACGAGATGGCGCGTGAATAGAATGAAACTACCCTTGTTTGTTTGTGAATGAACGAGAGGTTGGCGGGAAGGGATGTGATAGGCAAGACTGAATCGTGAGGTGCAGAGATAGTGGGAGTTTGTGTTTACATTGTCTGTCAGCCTCCGTCTGCGCGAGTGATAGTGCTGTGAGATAAACACAGCAGGCGAGCCAGCGCCAGGAACACGGCGATCTTGACAGTGAGAAGTCACCGAGACGCGACGAGGGGAGGATTTTGAATTATCTCCATGAAAAATTTGGAGGAGGCCGTAAATCTTGTCCAATTAAACAAAGATCCCTTTTACAAAGACACACCTGGGGTTTTTGCATGAGCTCAAAATGGAGGAATCAACTTCTAGTACTAAAAATTCTTTTTGGTGGATGTCCCTAAAAATGTTTTTTTTTTTTAACGACAACTTCAATCAACACATATTTTGCTTCCATGTAACTCACCCCCTGTTTTAGATTATCATTGGCTTGGTCCGCCACTTCTGACACAATCACCAAGGCAGCTGCAACACAAACAGAAAAATAAATAGAATGAACATAAGATGCAAACCAGAAAAA
This sequence comes from Syngnathus typhle, assembly GCF_033458585.1. Taxonomy (NCBI): domain Eukaryota; kingdom Metazoa; phylum Chordata; class Actinopteri; order Syngnathiformes; family Syngnathidae; genus Syngnathus; species Syngnathus typhle. Next base: position 10,056,538 of record NC_083748.1, read on the forward strand.
TGAAACCATCTTGCTATCACTGGTTTACCTTGTGTGTCCTCATATTCTTTCGAATCAGGTGAGAGGTTGTTTAGGTAATCTGTGGATGGAGTCAAACACAATGTCATGATGTAATTACTGTGTATCTCCTTGAAACTTGGCCGTATTTGTGTGTTACCTGTCAGTAGCATGCGATATTGCAGCACTCTCACGATGACCTGCAGCAGTTGGTGCTTCAGTGGCACTTCAGCATCCTCAGGACTTTTCCTCTGCAACATTAAAATAAAATAATATGAATTTTTGAATGACATGAGTTTTATAGATTTTTGAAAAATAAAAAATGGAAAAAAGAAAATACTTCTCACATCTCTCCAGCGTAATGCAAGGCAAGGTCAGAAGTAACCGAGGCAATTGTGTTAACCAAGGTGACCTTCACATCTTCCCATGAGATAAAAAAAAAAAAAAATCCCATTCCTTTTCTCTGATGACTCATTTGCAGGAGAAAGGGTGGCGAAAAAGCACACAATCAAGAGAGTATTGGAAAATCAATCAGTCTAATTGTCTCTGACAGGTATTTACACCCTAAGGGGTAGAAGCCCCCTACACACACACATGCACGATTTCTTTCCATACAAGTCATCAATGTCAAAAAAGTCCCTTTCTGTCTTTGCTCTCCCCCTCCCCTTTCTTTCCTGACCACCACACTGGGAGTACAACAATTCCGATTGGTTAACCCACTTTCCACGACGCATCTGCTCTCCTCAAGTGTTGCATGTAAATTGTCATCCAATTGACACTTCTTCAGAGGAAGTAATTCGCCCGATGCGTGCCAGCGATGATAATTAGCGTTTTGCTTGTTTGGGCTAGTGAGCCGCCGAAGGAGAAGAGCGATGCTTCACGCTATGATGCAGACACCCGTGCAAACAAACCTACCTTTTAAGTCTCTTTCACGGCCAGCTGATTTGCTGTCCGCACACACAAAACCGATCTAATTGGGGAGTTGTAAAGCACTCTGCTCCTCTAATTACTTTCTGTCTGCCTCATTGCCCCAGCTAGCTTGCCTAGCGAGGCATTCACTCAATTCCACCTGCTGCAGAGCGCTCTCTCGCCACCTTGACCTTCTTGGGCACGGGAAAACAGGCCACGCAGGCTGTGGTCATCTAAAAATAGGTTCATAAAAGCAGCTTCACCAAATCCATTACAATGGCATCGCCCCGTGGTGGCCAATGTTTATAGATGCTGCGGCAAACAAGGTCCGAGCTGTGGAGAGGAGGCACTAATCCTGTAAGAGCTTGCTGTGATCTGATCAGGCTCTCTGGATACTTCATCATTGTCACCACATCCGCAATGATATTACCAAACACTTCTACTCCGGGACTTTACATCAACCAACGTACTTTGCAAAGTAGATCAAAAGCGGCGCAATAATAATGAACACTATTGCCATGCATGAAAAAAAACAACAACATTCAGCAAAATTGATAATTGAACGTTGGCTCTTCACCCAGGCCTTGCTCTCCCTCGACGCTCCTTCTCTCTCATTATGGAAGGGTCACACTCTCTACGCTCGTCCCAAGGCTCGTCTGACACAGCAGAGCATCCATCACTTTTTTTTTTTCTTTTCCCCCACAAAACAAAACTACCTCACAAGGTGGATGTCCAATGAGGGAAAATACAGAATGTGCATATGTGCTGGCAAGTGTGCTGTAAAACATGGCTGCTGTCAAGCACGTGGCATCTCTCACAGCAATAAAAAAATAAAGCCTCCTTTGATCAGACAATATCTTTTCATGCATTCGTGCTTCTCTGTAGGCGCCAATGAGGCAAAAAGTGGTTCATTAGGCCCAACCTTTATGGAGCTGATTAATAGACAAGGCCTTGAATGACAAACATGGACCAGATGTTGGAAATCTGCCAAGGATCGACACTGACAATATTTACCAAATGTTCAGTTCACCCTACTTTTTATGTAGATTAGCTCGTCTAGCTTTAAGAAAGTCTTTTCTTTTTTTTTTTTCCCGGGAAAGTGCAGCTGCTGTTAAATATTCATGAGTGCAAACAGTTGGTGCATTGTCCACTCCTTTTTACCAAACTCGAACGACTTGGAACCGCTGTGTCAACAAACATCTCGTAAATCTACGTACGTAGTAACGCGAATAGCTGAATGCCGTTCGCTCGCTCTAAACAGGGACGTTATTCTGCAGGCCAGCAAAGAGCTGCATGGAAATGAGAATCTCATGTGCTTATCTTTTCTCCTTATCTTAATATCCTGCCGTTTTATTAAACGCTGTCAATGTTTCCATTGACAATGTTGTGCACATTTACTTTCCAAATACTCTGAAGAAGTGAATGAAGAAAATATATAGAATACTGTCAAGCTGATTACTCCTTTCATCCAAACCTTTGCTGCCTGATTCTTTAAGAATAAAGACATAGATAAAAAGAAAAGATTTAGAAACTGTGATCAAGACAGAGGAAATGTCAGTCCATAGAGAAAGGCAGACAGAAAAGAAATTTAAGGTCAAGTCTGTTGGATGAGTGCAAAGGAAGATAGCAGGTGGACGGATGAAAGCGAGGTGTCCTTTCACAAACATGGAAATTGAGTTTGAAAGAGCACGGTCAACATGGGCCTCACAATGGCGGGTTCCGGGTTTGAATCTTGGACAATTTACCTCAAATTTCTTGACAGTGCTGGCAAAGGCTGGGCTGACCTTGCAGCTTGCCTCCAGTAGAGACATGCTGCGATCGTACTCAGAGATAAAAGTATCAAACACCTTGAAGTCTTCACGACGAGATAGGATCACATCCGCCACTTTTTGGCCTTCCTCCCTAGACACAAGAGCATGATAGAATCTCTCTAAAAAAAAAAAAAAGTGCTTTTGGTAATGTCGATGACGATACGTACCAATGATCAATATGCTCCTCCAGCTCAGTGAGAATGTCGCTGTGGAGAGTTAAGACCTGCGGAAGAACACCTAATATTTCCTCCAACGTCTGATGGTCCAGAAGCGGACCCCCGTCCTCGGCCACGGTCTCGGCCACTGCTGGCCTGAAGTCCTTCACAAGATAAAAAAGGCATAAAATAAGTTGATTAGAGAAAGATTACTAGTACATTGGAAGGCATTCGACAGAAAAAAGGGTGAGAGAGTGAGAAAGGAAGTATGTCCACTTTCCAAAACATTAGGTACACCTGGAACATTTTAAAATAAAAAAATAAATCAAATGTTTGCAGAATCGCTCGAAACTAGCATAATATAGCTTGACTACCCAATGTTGTGTCCAGTGAATGTTGAAGAATGTGGAAAAGGAAAGGAAAAGGCACGAAGGTCAGGTCTTCCTAAACATCCTTCCTGCTGCCCTCCCTCCCTTCATTTTGGGCTCTGTCCAAGCATTCAGGAAGTGAGGAACTGTCTGCATGGGACACACCAGCAGGTGTTGTTGCGTAATGGCCTTGATGCCAGAGCACTGACAGTCCACTGGACCTCTGGAGCCAATCACTTGTAGTTTAAAGTCCAGACATGAAGTGAATCAAGGATGTTCAAGTTAGTCAGGGGATCACGTGCTGGGATTTCATTCCAGTTAGCATTCATCGCATCTGCCTCAGACAAGATCAGCCACATAAGTCAATTTTCATCACGTAAGGCAGGTCAAGAAGCAACATGAGCCGCGGCCAGAATTTGTCCAGAGGTCAAAGGTTACAAATACAAAAATAGCGAGCCTTATATGTTGAAGCGGTTGTGCGAAAAGGCCTTTAAAAGAGGAGCACAGCCTCCCAGCACAGGCCCTGGAAATTCTTTGTGTTCTTGTTATTCCTTATCAGACAATGGAACAATAGCTCATATAACTCTCAAGCAACACACACACCCTCACCCAAAAAAACAAGCCACTGTAATGCTTCCAAGTTAAATGACTCCATTTTATCCACTTCAATTGTTGGTATGTAACCACACCGGCACACTTTTTAGAAAAATTACAAGACTTCACAATGTTACATTTGTGGACCTTCAATAAATGTCGTCAATGTCTGATCACGTCAGGGGAGCTTTCAGAATTTTGGAATAATGTAAAAGCAGCGCTGTTTCTATCTAGCATTGCCATATTTCTGTTAGATTGAATTTCTTGCATAATATTTGCATCCTTATAGTCCCCAAATGATACTTCATCTTTCATACTGTCGGATAAATCACTGTGCAGGTGCATGCATAAGAGATTCACGGTAACCTCGTTCAAGGTTAAAATACGGCAGGCCTCCCCTGAGTTCAATGTCACGTTTCATTTTTAGCAATACTCCATCATTGAATGCAATTTATGCATGCGTGTTTGTGAGCTGGGGGCGTTTCTTCGAGGGGGCGGGGCATTGAAGTGAGATGATGTTCAAATCTTATTGTAGCTTTTTGAAATCCGCATACTTCATCTTTAAGTGCCGTGGCAAGTTGCCCCTGCAATTTTGTCTATCAGGTAAGTAAAGATACAAGGACAATACCAGAAGGCGCCTGCATCGCTTTACAACTGACTCCATGTTAACTTTGTCAGAACCAGGAAGTAGATCTCACTGCAACAACATTGATAAACCTCCGCAAAGCTTTACGGCAGGGGAGGGCCGAGGGGACGCAGACAGAGGCCAGGGGAGTAGACTCGGATGATAAAATGTTATCAGCGGGTTTTCAAGAAAGTGGAAGAGGAGGGGGGTTTTACCTCTTGAAGGTACTTGAGGGCACGGACATGTCTGCAAAAAAACAGAAAAGACAAAATGAAATGAGAAATGGAATCTTCCTCAGAAATTCAATGGGGATGAATATTCAGAGCTTGCTTGTCTCTCAGTAGTTACACAAAGTTCTTCTGTCTGGAGGTAGACGTATACATTATGTATGACGGCGAAACCACATTAGATGATTAGTTAAAAGGAAAACAGAGCGAGGATGAGATTGCCGCTCTGCATGCAGCCTGATGGATTAGTTTACACGTGGGTGACATTACAGCAGGCAGCCAAACAAACAAAAAAACACCTTCAGGATGCGTGCTTTGGAGTGTGATGACACCACGGCGATACTCACAGTCGTTCCGAATCGACGAGCTCCTTGGCGACATAGAACGCTCGGGATCGCCCATCAGTCTACGTGAGAGCGGTGACAGGTGAATGAGCGCAGCTAATGTTCAAAGTGCACTTATTGCTCTCAAGCATTAACGGCAGCGGCTATACAGCAACCAAGGGGACTTATAAAAAAAAATATGTGTTTTTTTTTTCTTATCTCTGCTGTCAGAATGAGACTGATTATTTCATTTAAGTGCGGCATGAGGGCCCTCTCAAAGATGGCACTTTTAAACACTGATGCATTATGAATGAGCAATGGCAATGATTTATAGGCTAATCAAAAGGCCTCAACACATTCAAACCATTTAGAGGGTCACTGTACTTTTTCTCCGTTATGCTTTCGGATCAGGGGCACTTTGAAAACGATTTCAATTCAATATAATTATTCCTTGTAGCATCTAATGTCCATTTTGTGCTATCAATTGCCAAGATGCAGACCAGAGGATTAAACAGGCAGATTAAAGTGCGCTATAATATTTTTTGTTTTTGTGCCATAACTTACCTGTCGGTCAAGGTTTTGCTCAGCAGTCCCTTCTTCCTCTTCCGAGGTACGTCCATGGTCCTCCTCAGCTGACCCAGCAGAGACTGAGCTCAGCGGGAAAGGTTCTGTGTAGGCACTGCAAGACCAAGGGAGAACATCATGATAGCCAATCCGGTGCGGAGTTGTTCTTGCTTGTGAGGGTTAAGAATCTTCCTCCCACATGGCGAAAACGTTACCAAGACTCTAAAATGTCCTAAAGTGTGATTATGAGTGAAAATAGTCGTCCAAAACTGGATAGGGACTTGTCCACCTCTCGCCTTAAATCAACTGGGACAGGTTCCAGCACACCTGCGACCTTTGTGAAGATAAGCCGTACAGAAAATGGATGTCGGATGGTGTTAGCTGAGTATTTCCATTCCTCATATGCAGCACAGTGGCACATTTTAATCCCTCCCTTCCCCAATTCATCCTTTTATCGCCGACAGTGTTATGTACGTACAGCGATAATCCTTCAGTGTGGTGGAGAAAGGCTCCGGAGGGTCACACTCTAGGTCAGTTTTCTCGTAATCCCTTAAATGCTACCTGGAGTCGTTTATAAAAATTCGCCTAACCATTAACACTCACTTAGTGTGGTTGAATATACTCCCCTTACGAGGATGATGATCTAAAAGCAGCAACCAGAAGGTACCAGAAAAATGACAATGTGATATTTTTGAAAATGTCTTCTCAATATATTGTATTTGATGACGGTGGGTAAAAAAAAAAACCGGCACCGCCTCATACTGAGTGAGAGTTGTTTCGAATAATGACGCCACATGAGAGCGGCTCTTCCAATCAACTTGGCATTCTTGTCTCATTTATTACAATTTTGTGGCGTGATAATGAATAGAACCCGCTGTCTTTTAAAGCTCCGCTGTGTACGTCCCATCATTTTGTGTACTCGAGTACATTTGAATTTATTAGTCCGACACAGACACACTCCATTTGGTGGGCTATTACTCATTGTGGACCTCAATGAAGATAAAACTCTTTGGTCTCCAGGGTGATGTTGCCTTCAAATATATAATAGAAGCACTTTGCCGGGGTTCTGCGATCGTAAACAAAATCAACCAAGATAATGATGATAAGAAATTATTGAGAAGCACGATTACTTCAGGCGTGGAGAAATTAAAAAAAAGAAATGGTTAACAATCAAAAGGTATAAAAAAATACATTTAAACATCTCTCAGGAGTTCTAATGATTCCTTCAGGCAACCAACCCATTTCCTCAAGACATAGCCTCCATGTTGGAACATAGAAATCCCTTTAACAGGATCGTTAGTATGCTAGCAGATTGTCTTTTATAACACAACAAAGTAAATCTACTGTGTCAAATTTAAAGGACTAAATGCTTTTCTGGAAAATAAGAACTATATTTAAATTACTTGACGACAATATGCAATTCAGTTGAATTCAATTATATATTAGTCCCAATCGCAAAAGTGTCCTCCAACTTCTAATGGCGCTATTACAGAAAATAGAGAAAAGGTTTTCCCGTCTCGCCAGGCAACAAAAGCAATACCGATGGGGGAATTGTGAGAAGTGAATGCTTTACTTTCAAATTGCTTTCTGCTTTTTATAACGATTGTGCGTTGCCCGAAGCACTCGTGCTTCTAATGTGCTAGCGCATGATGTTCTAATAAGACACACTTCTGCTCGAGCTACCTGTTACATGACAGGTAAAAGTTTGTGCCAAAGATTGTGGAACTTGCCCTTAAAACTCCAGCACTAAAAAAGCAGACCGAGTCTGCTCAGTCTGCAAGGTTCCATGCGACCACCCCATGGTGACAACCTTCTTGGACATCTATCATGTCTCCATGTGCTGCATTTCCTGTGAACAGGCTCTAGGCTGGGCGTTTCCTCCCCGGGGATGACCTGGCAATGACTTAAGAATGCCTGGCACGGGGCCTGCCAAAGACACACCCTGTCCACCGCCTCACTGCGGAGCCGCCACCCAGTAGGTCCAACAATACACATAAGGGAACACTTTCATCCCGTAACGTAACACAGGTCATGACGGCCAGAGCAGCCAAACGGTTTCTGCTACACAGATAATTCCATTCCAAAAATTAACTGCGCATAAGATGCAACTCTACATTTGCTTTGTTAAGTGGAACTGATGAAAACTGACATTTGGGGACAATGAATGGGCTCACAGTTGAATACAATCACATATCGTGCACTTTCTTTGCCAAAATGTTGTTTACTGCTCATTTGTTTCCAAGCTGCTAATTGGCTACATAAGAGTGCCTTCTCAGCATGGGGTGCCATCTTTGACAAAGCACAACCACACTTTACGCACTTTACACGCACACACGCACACGCAAAAGCTTGGCTCACGTTGGTTGCATCATTAGTAACTTTCACACATCGTCCTAACACGACTATTTAATTAAGCTGATGAAGTCATAGCAATATTTTTCGTGACTACATTTGGAAATACTTTGGAGATGGCTTTGTCCGCAGTGCTGAGGCAATTTGTTTAGTGTGACTGCTGAAACCTTTTATTTCTCCTCTGTGAGTGTACAATGCATTTTGTTGGGGTCTTCTTGAATTTAACAACTACATTTGCATATATTTTGTAATATAATAGAATAAAGTGACTCATGTGCACTCTCTTTGCAACGAATGCATCGTAAAGATCCAAATGTTGCAATTTATGCCCATATTAAAAACAATTTCAAATAAGTGGTCTGTTAATCTTGATGAGAAATGCTATTTTTTTAACACTGTCCATTTTTCTCCACAGTCCAACAGCGATAAAAGATTGTAGTCAAGATAGCATTCATTGCAGAATTAAAAAAAACCTGAAAGAGAACGGGCGTTCAGGACATAAACATTGCCATCGGGTTATCTACTCCAGTAATTCTTTTGCTGAGTTCTCAATAATAGCTCTTGTTTTTGACCACACACACAGGTCATCAAGCACGACGATTTAATTAAGAACACAAAAGCTTGTGGCCTCACAGAAACCGAAGCTTATGGTCAGGCTAATTTGGTACCGCGTGACCACGGTGATTCCTCACTCCATCGCACGCTGCAGTAAAGCCCGCCGTCCCCTGAGGGTCCAATGAATGAAAGCGAGAGGCACCCGTGAGAGTGCTACTTTAATAAAAGCACTTCTAAAGTTAACTATAAGTGTCAGGTACAGGAGAGCAATCACACACAAGCCCCTTCCTCCCTTTTCTCTGCCTCTTCATTTACTTTACCACATCTATCAGGACGTGTACTGCTATTCTTTTCCTCTACTGCTACTAACCTCCCTCTGACTTTTAATTGCAGCCAATAATGATTATTTAATGTGAATAATCCCTGCTTAGTGAGCTATTGCGTTTATCATTTCATCCTTCATAGGAGGCAGATGTACCCAAAGTGACCTCTAAACGTACAAAGCATTAGCAAGCTTCCCCACAAGGGCTATCCCAAGAACCACCCATGTGCTCATCTCTCATTTAACGGACTTTTACGACATCATTTTACAGGAGGCGGAGCTCGCTCAGCCACTATGGAAGTCTCTACGTAACCACTAAAGGGTCAAGACTGCAATTGGAGTGATTCTTACAAGACTGCAAATATTGCAGGTGAGCATAGACTAATCATTTGAAAAGAATGTAGGCCTATAAATCTTGGTCCTGCTATGTGGTTTGTAAAATGAGTTGAAGCGGAAATGTATACAGAACACGCTAATCACAAAAAATGGTTAGCATACTCAAAAACATTGAGATGTTAAGGTGTATCATACCTTTCAGCGTCTGCTTTTGCCGGTTTGTTGTCTATCCCGGGGAAACTATTCATGTCGACGTATCCGTCGTTCTCATTGCAAGGAGCTGTCATGCGATTTGGATCTTCGAAAAACTCGGTTACAGTGTGCGATCTGGCGGGCCTGCCTGGAATTTGGATGTTCTCATAGTCTGAACTCATAGCAGGAATGTTTTCATAGTCGGAGGTGTCGGCACTGGGGAAGGAGATTGAGCGGGGTTTGGTTAAAGGAAGCGGCATGGCGGAGCGATGCGAGCGTTCCTCGAAAGACTCGACTCTGGAAACGCCTCTTCCGTAAGCTTTGAGATGACCTTTCCTTCTCTGGTGATCTTTGTAGAAGACAAATGCGGATGGCGGTTCTGAGGGAGACCGCTGGGGGTTTACGATCAAAGACTGGGGGGAGCTGGAGGTGCTTCTACGGTCGAGATCTATGACTCGTGCGGGGCCGTGATGGCTGGACTCAGAAGAAGAGCGAGAGGAACGGACAGAACCGTCAGTAAAACCTTTCGAATCCGTCTTCCTCTTGAACTTGAGAGCCAGAAAGCGTTTAAAGGAGATTTTCTTCTTCTTATCTTTGTCATCGGTATCATGCTGGATCAAAAGGGAAGGTGAACTCTTAGTTACCGGTCTCTTGGTGATGTAGGCGAGTTCAAAGGGTGGAGGAATGTCCACCAGAGAGGTTGGTGTAGAAACGCCGCTGGATGATTGGTGACTACGTTGGGAGAAACTTCCAGAAGAGCTCATGACACATGGAAGCGAAAGGGTGTCATCTTTCCTCTTGCTCCTAATCTCATCAATTATTGTTTGTTCAGCCAAGGACAATTCTTGACTCCCCGCTGAGCGAGAGTGCAAAAGGAACTGACGGGATTTTGGAGCTGGGACTGAGCAATTGTCTTGAGGTGTTTGGGACTGGCTGATTGGTTCATTGTTGGTCTCCAAGGATACGGTGTAGTAGTCGTGCGTTTGGTACTCGGTGGTGGTTTCTTCCGGCACAGTCTCTGGGACGTAACCCGGCACTTTACCAGAATAAGAGCGAGAACGTGACACGATGGCCTTCTTCTCTAGGTTCAAAAAGTTCTCGCCCTCAGAGTCAAAGCCAGCCTCCTCGTAAATATGCTCTTCGCTGTCCGAGTCGGTGTCCTCGTAGAAAGGCACAATGTGACAATCCAGTTCCTCGATGTCTTCTTCAAACGCCTCGGTGGTGTGAGCAAAGACTACCCTGTTGGTGAGCTCCGGGGTGCGGCCCAGGTCCAAATCTTTTGGCACAGTGATGTTGCATAACCTGAGACGAGGCTGGCAGCTTCTTCGTTGACTGAGAAAGGCCTGTTCCCGTTGAGCCGTTCTTTCTTTGACGCTTTTCCCCTTCACTTGTTTCTTCTCTGGCTGTTCCTCTTCGTCCTCGTCACCTATCTCCACATAATCTTCCGACGAGGCACATTCCAACTGCTCAAAGTCATCAGCTTTCGGACAGGAAGACTCCTCAATGTCTGCGTACTCATCTGCTGACTCAGCGTCCTTTGCTTTGTCTTTCTGCTGATCGCAGCGTTCAGCTTCGTCCTCAACCTCATCCTGATCAGCGAGGGCTTGCTTATCTTCCAGTTGGTCCACGTCATCCGACGATACGTAGAAAGGCTCCGGGTTGGACGTCTCGGATGTTTGCTGAACATTTGATTGATTTTCATCAGTCTCATCCTCGGCCCACTCAGGGTCAGCGGTGCACGTTTGATTTGGCGGAACAGACTCGATGACAGAATACGGGCCAAAGGCATCCTCGGTGCTGGACGTGAAACGGAAGCATCCAGAGACATCTTTGGTGGCCCGTTCCGGTTGCCATACTTCGGCATCACCATTTTCAGCCGGGTCACATGACTCACATGTATCGCTGGTGTCATCTGCAGGGCCAATCACATCGTAGGGATACTCTTCGGTGACAGTCGGGAGCGTGCGGAACCCGAACCCAAATCTTCCAATTTCGAGCGTGTTGTTATCTGAGGGCAAGTTAACTTTAACACAGTTTGTCTCAAGCTTTGCACTCAACTCTTGGTCGTTGCTTTCTTCCTCCTCCAGGTTTTCGTTCGCAGGAGACAAAAGAGTAACTTTGCTTTGGCCACCGTAGGGTTGAGTCGGGTCATCGTCAGGATTCTCATCGTCGGTGGTGTCTGCAGTTGAACCTTCATCTGCTCTAACTGTGTCTTCAGAGCCAATGCTCTCAATGTCATTATCGTTGTTATTATTAAATATTTCCCCACTATCAGTTTCGCTATCACTCACTTCCTCCTCTATCTCGGTTTTTCCCTCATTGTCCTGTTTTTTATCAGCCGTCTCATTAAGATCCGATTCCTCGTTAGAATGAAGCAGGTCTCCATTAGTGAGACTCTCGCATTGCTCCCCCTGTGGCACAAACACATGGAAGCCTTTGGGTTTGGGGGCGACGGGAGGTTTTGACCCATGCACAGGGGGACAAGGCCTTGGCATCAGCTTGGACTGCACTCTGATGGTCAAATGACTTCGGACCTTCGGTCGAGGGACTTGCAGCGGATTTTGGAAATCTGTCAAAAGAGTAAAAATCAAATGAAATCCTACACAAACACTTGGTGAACAAAAACACAAATAGGGAAAGCCGTGTCCTGTCTACTAGTCAGTGACATGCAAAATGCTGCGGGGAACATTATCAGCAGGAAAAACAACAGAACCACAGCGTACTTAGAGAAACAATAACATCTCCTTGTCTGGGAAATGACACATGCCTGTTGGAGGTTCACACTCAATGGTGCCTTGTCTCTCACCCCAAAGAATGCAGAAGAAATACCCCAAAACAAAAGAAATGCAGAAATATTTATTTTTAATTGTAATTGTGAGGTGTACTCTTCTCTAGAAATTCTTATGCAGTTTGGAATGATCATGCAACACACCCGTTCCTAACATAGTGCACACCCCTTGTCGCTTCCTGTTATTGAGCACCTGCCCTGACGCACATCCTATCAGACACTGTGTCTCGACATATCCATCACTTTTGGTGAATACTGAATATCCTATTTGAGATCCATTTATTGAAAAATCTGTTTTGTTTTATCCGTGCATTTTTTTTTTTTGAAGGAGTCCACACAGGATGTGCACGGGAAGGACATTAGCAGACCCCCAGTCACCATGAATGTCTAACAGTACATATTTTCACGACACAAATGAACTTCCTTCTTCTCATTCTTCAACTAAAAGCACATAAACACACACACACACGCACGCACACACACGGTTGCTGAAAAGGCTCTTTGAGTATGTCAAAGAACAATCAAACAAAAGAAAAGCAAGGGCCCAAGGCTGACAAAGCACGCAACTGCAAACAACAGGATATGAATTATGCAACAAGAATTCAGGTAATGCAAATGTTTGAAATCAAAAGAGGTGACGGACAGTAGGACCTTAGCAATTCCTGACACGGGAAACGATTTGACAATGTTCACATAGTTAATTTCAACCTGTGCACCCATAACAGTAGTACTCTAGTCAAGCTTTTGCAGAGCCAAGCTCATGTTGACCATTCAGCAAAAACTTGTGAAGGCATTCATTTTTTTTTCAAGTTTAATTTGCAGATGACCTCTGGCTTTTTACAGGACATATTTAATTTTCCTGAATCTCTGCAGATATTGAAGTTACTTAAAACCATTTATTTCCTCAAAATGGGTGACATTATCCTAAAATAATCAAACAATGAGAAGTTCTTCGGGACATTATAATTGCTCCTAAAGTAACCACGCAATCATTGCTCAGAGTTGAATGTGACTTATTTTAGTACCTCGGAGAGGGAAGGTATTCAGTCTTTCAGTAATTGATCAATGTGAAAAATAAAATCACCCACTGGGCCATCCCTCGCACAGTCTCTCAAACATTAGCACACTTTTTATTATTGACAGTGAAATAAAAAAAATGAGCAACCAACCTGTGTTCATTGTGGGACATCATCATCCACGGGAGCCGAGAGTTACGCTCATTTTTCGCTCCACTGACCGCATCGTCCGCAAAGTTAATCCACAATCAAACGGAAAGACCCTGTTGGCGCAATCAGGTTTCAGAAGCTGAGGCAGATCATTTCGTCTCGTTTCTATGGACAGATGATGTTGCGCCTCCCCGCGTAAAAACGAAGCCGATGTGCGATGAGCCAGCCGGTGTGCAGCGTGCACCTCCTCTTCTGATGCTCCACTCAAGTGAGCTTCTGTGTGCCAAGCTCTCTTTGGTTTCCTGATTGAGGCAGGACTTGGTAGAGCGCAGTCACCTCAATGTAAAGAGGCGTTTTAGTTCCTGACGCAAATCAAACATTCGTGTTTTGGATATTTGGAGCAGGTCACTGTTTGGCTATTTTTACATTTGTTTCATGCACCACCCACACCATTCACCGACTTGAATCCACACAAGTGTGGAGAGCAATGAACTATTTATTTATTTATTTATTTATTTATTTATTTATTTATTTATTTATTTATTTATTTATTTATTTATTTATTTATTTATTTATTTATTTATTTATTTATTTATTTATTTATTTATTTATTTATTTATTTATTTATTTATTTAAATTATGATAACGAGCAAATAATACATTCTAACGCAGCCATTAGAAATCCCCACACTAACCAAACCTTCTTTGTGCTTGCTGGCCACCAATGTGCCTAAAAATTGAAAATTAAAAGTTCTTTTTGTTCAAATAAAATATTGCCATTTACTATAGCCTATTGCCAAACATGTGCATTTAGCTTTTTAACATGAAAATTATAATAATATACTTTCATGCTTACAGGTAGGACTCGAGGATTTTATTTTTCCTCGATACCTACAGTAGCTGGGAAATTAATTCATAAATATAAAATACTGCCTTGTCACATAACACCTTTACTACTGCAACTCCTCAGCCTCCCTCACAAGTTCCTCCGAAAAGACCATTCAGTCAGTGTAATTATTTCTTTGTAGAAAAGTTCCTAAAAACAGTTTCCAAAGATTTTGCTTTTGGCCGGGCTTCCTGGCCCAGCATCTGTTGCCTGATTGAATGAGAGCAACCCTTTAAAAGCCTCTCTTCATAACAGGAAACCGCTCTCCCTGTTTCCTGCACAACAGGCTACACTTCCTTGGCAACAGATGGGAAAGGTTGGCGACGTTAACCCCTTGAGCAATCTCTCTCGGAGATGATTGATCGATGCTTTACGAAGGTCTGATTGTTCGAGGAACAGGCAAACATTGACCTGCTTCACCGGAGGACTCGTGGCAGGCTTCAAGGACACCTTGTGTTACTCAGGTAGGCTGGGATAGTCGCCCGCTTGATGTCTACAATTTGATGGCCCCCGGCTCCAATTTGATGCCCACATACCGGGATGGGAACACCTCACCTCATTTCTCCTTTTCATCAACATATTTGAAGGTCGATCTATGCGGCCGAACTGCAACATGGGAGATGAAGTGAATACCCTTTGGGCAGCGGGATGAAGTTAAAGAATTAGCTCAGCTGTATTGGGCTTCGGGCATGACTGCAGGAGACACAATACATCCTCCTTCAAATTCCCATTCCAGATGGTTTGGTGCGGTGGGGATTAAGTTAAGCTCAATCACAAAGGGGTAAGAGTCGGGGAGGGTGTACATCGTAATCGCTACATTGAGGGTTTTTTCCCACTTGCATGAAGGTCATCACGAAAGAAATCATCTGGGTGTGACAGTGCTATTAGGGACGTTATAATTAAATGTAATTATCATCTATTAATTGCAGTCGAACGCATGCCAGTGAAATGCTGTGAGGGACATCTAAAATCGTACCGCAGATCAAATATAGTATGGTTCAGAGAACAAAAACTATCGAATGACCTAAATCAATAAAACGTAAATTAAATGAATGAATCTATTTTAGATGATCAATTTTACCATGACAAACTAAGTCAACAAATATCACAGGATTCTCAATCATGTAATTGCTCCGTGGGCCAAATTAAAGAAGAGCGTGGGCCATACGTGGGCCAGGAGCCATATTTTGCCCACCACTGATCTAAGACACAAATACCATGCTGAATCTACTGTATGTTGCACAATACATGACTCAGTTGTTTTGTTCCCACCAACTCTATTGTCCTACCGTCATGAGCCGGCTTGCAGAATTAGTGGCACATTTATGGCTGCAAAAAAAAAAGCAGACTTTTGTTTTTTTTAATGGACGACTAAAGATAGCTCTCATCTGTTTTTCTGTTCTTGTCTTCTATTCACACCCACCGCAGTTGACCTTTTTCCTCCCATTGCTCCCAAACGTGTTTTGCTTTTGCAGGGTGTGCAAATAGATCCCATCAAGCATATTGTGTCACAGGGCTGAGCAAAAGAATGGCTGCAGGAGTAAATACCCCTCCAGATGTGGCACAGACGGTCAAAACATGTTTTTTTGGATAGAGGACACAAATTTCCTGGACCGCCCGTGTCTGCGCTCCGTCACTCCACCTGGAACATGACATGACTGAAATAGAGGAGAATTGTGATATGAGGAAAACATGTTGCGGCGACACGGAACAACCCGACTGTATCTCCGCTCTGCTCAGCGGCCCTCTGCTCCAAACAGGAAAGGGATCGGGGAAAAGGGTCAGCGACTTGTTCCCAGAACTGAGACAATCCATACCTGCTTTGCCAACGCTAGACTGAATGGATTTGCTGAGTGTTTTTATTCCCCAGCACAAGTGTGACATCACACTTTTTTTTTTTTTATTACAGGAAAGCGCATTCTCGCCCGTGTTGCACATTATAGGCTTCTTGCCAGGTTTTGATTTCGAATTAATATCTAAGCCGGAGGTACTTAATCAATCCCTTATGCAAATAGCTGAAGTGCATTAAGATCAGGCACTGATGTATGTGATAGTACAATCAGGTTGACTCTTTAAAGTGACCTGACCGCCTTTGTAATTGGATGGCAAAAGCCTTTGACTGCTGTAATGGATCGGCTCATTATTGACATGTTTTATTGATTTCCAACCGCAGCGCTCTACTCAGACGCGGGTGTTTGCCCTGAGATGTATATTCTGGTAAAGATACTTTCCACCTGAGGATATGCTTATGAACGTCGGAGACTTTATTAGAATTTGAGGGCACATCATTTTTTTGTAGTTTTCTTGTAAAACACATGAATTGCTTGTGAAAGTCAAAATGTGTCAAATTATTAATAATATCACTGAAAAAGGTCAGTGAAATTAATATGCAATACACTTTGTATTGTAGATTTAAAAAAATAATAATTCCAGATGTTTGTTTTATAATACCTGGTTTTAACATTTGTCACGAGATGTTACCCGAAAGGGTTAAAAAGCATTTTATTGGTGAAATAAACCCTGAAATAAAAATGTCATTGTGCAATATAAAGCCAGTGTCGTGTCCCACACCCCTTCGGCAGCCTTTGCATTTATGCACGCACATGCACAAGCCGCACAGCATTGAGATCAGCACTTTGTCACAACACTGAATTCTTTACAGATCAATGACGGGGAACTGTTGTCACTTTTGTGTGTTTTTTCACGATGCAATATATATGAAGACATTCAATAAAAGTGACAACGAAGTTAATTCGGTCACATTTACATAAAATTGGCCAGTGCTGTTTGCATTCAGTCTATCTTCCCCCCTCCCAGAAATGGGCCATGGTTTTACAAAAAAAAAAAAAATCTCTGTAGTAAAAGGCCACATGCACAACACAATAGCTGTCCCAGTGCCATTAATTAGCCCGAAGCCCCTGGAGTAGGTCAGACTCCGATAACAGACACATTTGTTATTCTTTTTACTATTAGCGCAAAGACAATCCTCGAGCTTGACTGTAAAAACAATGATTTAAAATCCTCAAGATGCCCTATGCAAAAAAGTAATTTGTGACCAAATAAAGCACAATCGTGCGGAGGACGTAACATACGTACGGTGGCTTTCGGTGATAACTGAGCAGCGTCGTAGCTTTGCATTGTGTGACTTTTTGTGACTCCATGGGTCCAACGGTATCAGTTTTGGATGTTGAACAAGAGAGTTATTCTGGAAAAGAAAAAAAAAGAAAAAATAGGTCAGAAATCACTTTTCCTGGATTTGTTTTCAATTTTCAGAGTCAAAGGGAGAGTGGGAGGATGTAGATCCTCGTGCGAGTGAAAAACACGGTATTGGCAAAGTTTCCCTCTGACACAAGGCCAAGCAGGAGTCGGTGTAAGCAACACAAAGTTCGAATTACGTAACTAAAATACTGAAGTAGTCATTTGGCTGCGATGAGGCTTTTACGACTTTATGATTTCACTTCATTGCTGCGAAATTAATCGACCTTGAGAACATCTCACAGGAGCAGAAAATCCAATCGTGAAGCATAAATCAAAAGCCTCTGATAAAACAGTTCCATTCATTCACAGAAATAACATGTTCATAAATTGCAGCAGAGACGAAAACAATGATGGTCGTACGTGCAAGGGAGGAAAAAATATCTGGGGGGCTTTCCAACTTCTTCTGACAATGCATCTTTTATCATGCTGCCTGTGTGCTCAGATATCAATGACTGATGTGATGGCATATTGTGCATTCTGTGTTATATATTTCCAGACCTTCATTCTCATTGGTCCAGCGGCGACACTTGATTTCCGCTTCCCCCGTCCGAACCGTGAGAGTTTTGGCTCAAAGATAATATGGTGGTCTGGGTTCTCTCTGCCAAGAATTCTGCCAGGTTGAATCACGTCTACTGCTTGAGCTGTTTGATAGAACCAAATTAGTTCTGATGAGATCTCATCATGCTTTTGGAATAATTATGAGCTCTCTAATAAAGTCGGTCAGGAAATGAGAGATATGCATTCTAATAAGACACAATAATGTATTTTAGAATCACAAAGAGGTTTTTTTTCTCTATTGAAATTTCCTTCTATATTATTTTTCTATACATAGTGTTTTTTCATTTGTAACTGAATGTTCCTACAGCCTTCCACGCCAATCTGTGTTTGACCATGCAGTTAATACAACAGTAATGCACGGCTTGCAGTATTGCCAAAGTCATGCGGTGTGAGATAATAAAAAAGACGTTGACCCGGCGTGATCTTCGGCGTGTGCGCTCATGTGCCGAATGAAAGGGAGAAGAGCAAGAGGACACTTACAATAACATTATCTCAACGTAATATCGGCCTCGGGTCATGCAGTGTGTGTCATTCCAAGGCGATGTCAATCACCAGCGATCGGCCCTAAAGGGACAATGAGTTTCCATGGGAACCCGGAGGTCAAAAGGGTCAGCTTTGATAAAATGAACCTCAACCGATCGTTACTGTCACCTCAGCCCATTGGCAGGTTTATATTGCCTGTGCTGTCATTATACGTTGCAGAGAAAATCCTTCCTAGTCCACCTCATGGGACTCCCTCGCTTTACCCCTCACTGACCCGGCGGCCATTGTCTGCACAGACTGTGGCGCCAGTGCAATAAGTAAGATTTAAGCCCCAAATGTTGCAGCTCCCAATATCTGTTTAGAACAAATGTGTGTGAGGGCATTGGAAAATGAGTATTTGTTTTTGTCTGTTATGAGTAAGTGATAGTGAAGCGCAGCTGAGGTCACAGCCACTCCCAAACAGAATAAGCATCAGTTATTGTTATCTAGTTTTGATTCAATTATCGAGGGGAAAATAAGGTGTGGTCCAATTAAAAGAAATTGCAATACAATGGGTCATCTTAAAATATTAGAATTTCTTCAAAAAGTACATTCATGAGTGCCTGAAGTTCATATTCACTATTAGAATTTAATGACTATAATGAATTAATTTACCCGAAGTTTTTATGAGGGTATGGCTGGATACTATGCTTTCATTGCCAATCCACAATATGTGTGACTTTTTTGTATATTCAAAGAAGTCGTCATTCTTTTGGTGGCTGCTGGACTAAATATTGACAAATAAATAAAAATTATTATGTTTGAATAGCTGTCATAAACTCTTACAGTCAATATTTGCCTTATGATCCCCACCACATTAAACTTTGTATTGCTATGGTTAGCATCATGGTTTGTCCTTCTCCGCCAAAGGCTTGAGCAAGCGATATCAATAAAAAACGTACGACAAAAAAAAAATCTGTGCTGCTTTCACTGAATCCGCAAGAGTCGCTCACTGTGAGAAAAGCTGCACCTTCAAGCCGTTTTACGAGCTCCATTACAAAGTTTGTGCAAACTCAGACATAAGCAAGTCATAAAATGGGAGATATCCATCCTCCTGGGGGAAAAGCTCACAATGGGATTCCTGCTTTGTTCTTAGGATGGACACGTGTTTATTGTGCAAAACAAAACCGCACTCCTTCCCTTGTCCTTTCTTGGAGAGGTGTGTGTGTGTCCTATATTCATCTGCAGCTGCACTTTTCATTCCTCTCAAACGGAATTACGGTGTAGCTGTCTCTTTGGGTTGTTGTGCATCTTGCGCCAGTGAAATGAAACATAATATGAGGGCAGCTGGCTCTCCCAGAAAGGTGCTGTAATTGCTGCTGACAGTCAAGAAAGACAACCAAATGAAGCTTAAGATGTCCACTGAGGGGGATGTGTCTTCACCCGCTGCGTGACAACCATGTGCAAAGACACCTTCAATGTGATGAGCAGAGGATGAAGGAAAGCTCCACCAGGTTGTACCTGAATCCAAAGCTGCAAAGGACGAGGTTGTCATCGTCTCATCACCGATCTGCATTCATTAGCGTGTGGAATGACAACGCAAGGGCACATCCAAACACTAACATGATTATGGTAATGAGTGGCAACAGCGAAGAGGCAAATTCACAACAAGTAATCAAAACTCATAAATAGCAATAATGTCATTGCCGGCAGACGGGAGCTCGGCCAACGTCGTTGCTGCCGTTCGGTCTATTTAATAATGGTGATGCGTGCGGCTGGGGGTTGACAAGATAATACATCATGCATGCGATATTTCGTTTTATGCCGTGTCAGCAAATCGAATTACCCAAAATGACAAGTTAACGTGTGTTTCACTTCAGCTTAAATAGACAGCAAAGTACATTAAATTGATCAAGTTGCGTTTATGAATATATTCAAGTCCTTGACACAGATAAGATGTATTGCATTGTATTGATGAACATTGTGGGATGTTTGATGTGTGCTTGTGTGGGTTTTCTAGGATTTTTTTTCATGGGGGGGGGGGGTGGGGGGGGCAAGCATATATCATTGGGTCTGCAAAAAAATGCTGATAAGGATTTATTGTATGATCTACAGATGACAAAAATACAAGAAAAATTTGTAAAAGAACTAAAGTCAATTATTTATCTTGGCATATTTCAGGGGGGGCAGTGCCCCTACGGCTCACCCTCTAGCTTCGCCAGTGCATACATTGGCTTTTATATTCCAAAATATACATGGTAGGTTCAGTTTGTGTGTTGCTTGCAGAATCTTGCCGCTCCAACATCAACAGCACATTGTGAACCAAATAGCAATTATGTCAGAGCTAATCAACAGTCTCGAAACAGAATTGAATGCAACTACATTGTGCAAAGGTCTCTAACGTTGTAGCCGATGAGTGTATAAATCTCTATGTAACACTCCATATAATTAACACTTTTTGTAGCTTTCGCCAGCAAGTACTAGATGTACCCGTGTGAGGACTCAACGCATCCTGCCTGCACGTGTACACTTCCTGATGTGGAAGCGTGATATTCGTGAATGTCATCACACTCGGATCATCACCGCGCCCTTCTCACTTTTTTTTTTCTTTTACAAGACGGGTGCTGCTGAATTTATAATTTGGCTTCTTTTGCTCATTAGGAGCAAAGTATTGTCTTGGTGTTGATGTGGGAATTTCACTATCTACAGTATGTGGCTGCAGTGTATGCCACTAGGTTGAAATATGTCTGCGTAAAAGCGGCGTAGTGCCGATCCACTTGAGACTGGACCCTCAGGGCTGTGTAGGCTTCTTCAGAGGTGATTTTTATATGTTTCCTAGAAACTGCCCTTGAGGGACATCTTTGTTTATGTTACTTCTTATGAGCACTATGAACTCTTTTCTTCCTCCCGACATTTATGCTTTTATCCTCTTGACATTTATCAACATCACTGATACCATGGGAAGAATATAGCCAAGACAAATATACGGCTCTTATAAAACAGTGGTTAAAGGCTACCGGTGTTGCAAGATCGTCTACGGTTATATCTTGAAAATATAACTACGAGACGCTTTTGTTATGAAAGTTTTCCATTATGCGGATTACAAAGGTTACAATATTTGAAAACTTAAGCTATTGTCGTGTTTAGCAGCTGACGCTATAATATCACTAAACCCGGTTTAGTAAACCAGGATTCACATAGCGCAGATAGGTTGGAGCAGATTGAGCAGATTGAACAACTCCAGTGTGGAACATGCAAGCTCGCCCTGTGGTTTAATGTCTTGTCTCGGTGTGAAAGTCATAAAGCGGTGAAAGGTTTGAGAGAAAAATCTAAGCGGTGATGGAGCTGTATCGATTCCCTGGCAATGTCCTGCAAGCTAAGACCTCCTCTTGACAACAGCGATTGACAACTTCACGCATGTCTTCATTGGATTGTTGCTGAAGAATAATGAATCAAAAGGTCCCATTTAGCTATATGTGGATAGAAATACAATTTATAATATGAATAAAAATATATCACTTAGCTATATGTGTGTATAGAAACTCTCTGTATGCAAAAGATTTTTTTCAACAGGAGCGCTTGACAGACAGAAAACTTATTCGAGTGCAGCTAGTCAAGTGCCATAATATCATTTTGACAAAAGGAGGTTACCGATCCCCTCAGGTATGTGTAAACTGTGAAACATTCGAACGATTTCATCTATAATCCAACATTTTTTGTGTCCTGGCTTCTGATCCACTGGCAGGCCCATTATTTGCTCCCACGGAGAGCAGTAAACTTAATGACTCAGCGTAATTTCATTTTCCACTTCATTATTAATCTGTTGCTTGGCAGCTGTTATCGGAGGATGAGACTTCATCAGAATGATTGGCTTTAAAATGTTTTCTTCAGTCAGTAAACATCCTGCTTGCTTGGACCGTGTTGCAATAGTGCATTATTTTATATATTTTTACAAAGTACATTATCATACACACAATGCTGCAGAATTAGTATTAGGGTAATGTTTGTCACTTTGGTGAAGCTTTTTTTTTTTTAATGAAAGGTACCAGTATCTCCACCAGCTGGGGTCTAATGATGAAGTTCCAAGTTCTCATCCACTCTTGCCAGGCTTAATACGGTAAGACTCGCCCACTCTACACCCAAACGGTTGTTGGAGAAGACAGCGAGGATTTACTCTTAATTACCTCAGCGGCTCATTTAATTTTCAGAGCGTTTGGGTGGTCTGTTAGAACCTGGAACGGGTCTCGGGACTGGCTGGCATTGGGTGTGATGCTGGGAGATAAACTGGGATTCCTCTTTTTAATCAGAAAGAATAGAGTCATTATTTTTTCATGTGATTATATATTGTGTGCATTGGAGATTAAGGGGGTACAGTGCCTATAATTACGAATAATTATGAATAGAATTAGGTCCAACAAATGAATGTACTATATTAACCTCCGTCATTTGCATTTTCTTCCGTAGTGAAGCCTCAGCTGATTCTGGCCTCGCTATTGCACAGCCGAAAATGTTCACATTGAGTATAACAACACGAGCACACACGAGGATGAATCATTACTTCAACCAGTGAAGCGCCTATTTTTTCATCGTAATGATATGGCCAATGGGAGGTACATATGCAAACATATTGCTGCAATGAAAATATTATAATGGTTTAAGCGGCACCGGAACAATTGGAATTTCACAGACAATTAAATTCAATGGGCCTCCATTTGCTAAAGGAGGTTGTTACTATAACATTGATGCTGACTGATGTCAGGATTTATTGTCAACTGCGACTTCATTTGAATATACCTTGTACACACCCAAGCTGTCAGAAAGTCTGATGAGAAAAAGAGAGAGAGAAAAAAATCTCAGCACCTGATTAAGCATCCAGACACATTCAGGGGACTCTATTTCACCCAGGAGGAAATTCTTGAGTGAATGTTGACCGACTGGATGTTGTCTCTACAAAGAACAACAGTTCTTTTTAGCAAGAAGGAGACAATGGTGATGCAGGAATGGAAAAGCAGGAAGCATGGCGAGGAGGACAGGAAATAGGAAGCGCAAGCCGGAATAAACGGTGGTGAAAAATCTGGGGGGAATTTCCCTTCCTCTGACTTAAGATTCTGCCGTAAGAAACGCTTTTGTTGTTCTCGAAAGACAAAGGAGGGAGATGAAAATATCTGAAGAATGACAAAGACAAGTTCTCATACCTGGCCTGTTATTTGTCAGCCAGGTAAGCCAACTTCCCTTTAGGAAATGGAATTATTTATCACCAAAAGAAGATGATAGTTCAACAAAGTGACGGTGAATTCCACTTCTTGGCCCGATTATTCAGAATTCCTCCTCCATCTTAAAAAAACGTTTCAGGACCAAACTACAAAAAAAAAAAAAACTATGTTTAGCAAGGTCATAGCCGGTCCTCCCCTACCGGCAGGAAGTGGCGAGCACAAGGAGTCAGTGGGGCTCTGCCTCAAAACTCAAGCTTCAGAATTGAAACATCCCACCGCATATTTGGCGGTGACCCCTTTGTGCTCACTACCAGACACCTATCAGGCTAATATAGCTAGAAAGTACTGTTTGTTGAGTGTAAATCTAGAATCTAATTACATCGTGAGCAGCGGTGATAAATCATCGGCATCTTATTATCAAAGCACCGCAGGAGAGCAACATCATCAATCACTTAACTAGACAATAACACAAATCCAGCCTGTAGCGTTCCAATCTTGCTGCACGGAATTTGGGACACGGCCTTGTGACATGTTATCATCGGCACAATCAAAACCTCTTTGGACAGGCTGACGCAAAGACTTTGGATGGCAAATTGGTAAGGAGTGCAAAGGTGACAAATGAGAGAATACAAGAAAAGTTGATTTTTAGGGCTCTTTTTTTTTGCTCCCCCGTCCGCTGTATACACTATTGCTTTGTGATGGATGGCAAGGTCATCTCAAAAGCACGGTAGTGACTTTCCCAACGTTCCTGTTAAGGTGGGAGGATGACAGATGGCATTTCAATGGAATCTATACAATGGTGTCAGCACTGAAGGATGTTTTGAATTCTATTCTTTGACTGCTCTATTTCAGAAAACTGTGTACATTCAGCATCTTGACACCAGCTCTAGTAATGAATGTCACAGCTATGAGATAACTGCACATGACTTTTCAATACTCAAGTGCTCCCGTGTGTTATTTTTTTCCTAATGTCTGCCATTACCGTTGAATACAGAAAAATGAATTTGACCGAGGATTTGACTAACAGGAAGTGAAAACCGAACCCCCCAAAAATCCACCTAGAGTGAAAATATGAAGTCTGTCTGGATACTGATCTGCATTTTTTTTTTGGTCCGCCATGTCCCCTGTCCCATTTACTTCACATTTCCCAAACTATTTAAAAGTCCAAACCGAATGAACAATTGTGTTTGCATGCCCATTAAAATGCATGCAAGTCCTTCTCAGGTTCATTAATCATCGTGGAATGAGAAATTAAACACAAAGGTTCATTAACTCAATGCCGACGTAGTAAATCACATACTTGTGGGAGCTATCCTCCCCACTAAAGCCATTAAGCTTAATCACAGGTTCTCAATTTTATGTCTTCCATTCACACTAAATGCCTCATGTAATTCTACACTCTGATAGCAGACCAATGCAGTAAATCTACATTATTGTGCATCTTTATTGTGTTGCACAGCTGTTTTGTCTCACTGTTTGTTACATATACAATATAGCAATGTTTTAACAGTTTGGCAAATGCCTGCCTATAACGTTAGGAGGATTTTACAATCTCCCACTGACTGTAATTTAATTGCTGAGGCTACAAAGAATAAAATGATTGAGACTTGTATACTATGTTATTGTTTGGAAAAAAATGGGATTATTGATGGGCTGTTGCAAAACAGTTGAGAAACAACGCCATTTGACTTTTGCGGCAATAGGAGGCCACAATTCATACCATGGGTACCATTTGCGGGTGAAGATGTCTTTGTAGGACATTTTAAATCAAATTTTTTTTTTTTTTTTGACAATCGGATTTTCAATATTTGGCCTCATTTGAAAGCTGGCAGATATGTTGTCCGACAGCTGTTGCATATTCTGCCAAGTCTGTGCCACTGACCACGATAGAAAACAATTAGAAAAATGCTGCCCCCTATTGGCTAATTTAAGGCGACACTGCAGTCAATTGACCTTGATATTAAATGTTCAGAATTCCCACTTTAAAGTCAGAATTCTGAGAATTAAGTGAGAATTCCCACTTTAAAGTCACAATTCTGAGAATAAAGTCAGAATTCTGAGGGAAAAAAAGTCAGAATCCTGTCACCCCCCTTTTTTCGAACGGTCTGAGCGTCAGTGCGCCCTCGGAATAAATCTCCAAACGCACCCAACTCGCAGCTGCTTGACTAAACAATGACGTCATGCTGCTACGTGGACCGGAAGCAACGACATTGCTAAAGCATCGGGCTCACCATCCGAGAGCGACCAAAACAATCGAAAACGATGGATTATGATGATGATACTTTTGCTATGATGACCGTGGTAGCCGACTAATGCAGTATTAATATTCTACTGACGCGATCGGGTCTTCATTGCAAGCTCATGACTAATGCTAATCCATACTAGCTTTAGCTAGCCTAGCTGTCAACAAATCGAGTCTGACCAAAACAGTTTTTCATAACAAAGCGTTGTCACGTCCGATAAATCGCTGAGAGCAAATATGCAGACCAATTTAAAGCGACCATGCATTGATCTTTGATTTATTCTTCAATTCACGTAACAGTTAGGAACTAGCTTGTGGCTAAGATGAGTTGGTTCAACGCGGCTCACCTGTCCACTTTCGCCAAACAAGCATTAACAACTGCTCAGAAATCAATCGATCGTGTTCTGGACATTAAAGAAGAAGGCCAATGGAGTGATACAACTGTAATGCCTTATGACGGTAAATTTGATAGAACAGATGTTTAGCATCTAATGTTTACGCTGTTAAATGTTTTCTTTCTTCTTTTGGGTCAGATGTGACGTTGCCTGAAAAGTTGTCATTAAGTGGTGGTTGGGGGATAACCCAGTGGGAAGCACCACCTGAAGAAAAGGTTTCAACTCCACCTTCCTCTGAGGCCATAACGACTCCTGTCACCCGCACTGTTGTGGATGAGTCTGAAAACTTTTTTAGTGCCTTCCTGCCACCTGGAGATGGGCAATGCGTCACCCTATCCCAGGTAGTGTCTGTACCCCCTACTAAATCTCAGAGACAGCCTCAGGAAAAAGAAAATAATAGAAAAAATGCTGCGATGAAGAAAGAAGTGGAGCCCCAAAAGACGGAGTCTGTTGATTCGGATCACGAATGTCAGACAGGCGGTGATGGCCAACCGCTGGAGCTTGAATGCTCACATCAAGACGCGATTCTTCTCCAGCCAGTTTCTCCTCCTGAAAATTTGGATGACCTTACTAGCAGCCCAGATGACGCAAAGATCAACACAAGCAGAGAAAAACATAACTCTGTCACCAAAGTTCCTGGCGACTCCAATGTGGAGTGGCCAGAGATTCAAGCGGAATACCCAGTTGGGGAAACTCCCTCGCATTCTCCTGAACCTTGTACAGATTCCTCAGAATCTAAAAACTCGAAACATTCTGATCCACCAGCCTCCCAATCTTCCAAGGATGTACATTTGGAGCAAAAAGATTTAAAAACAGAAGACCGGCAAAGTGACACACCTTCCCCTCCAGTTAGTGCCTTCTCTTCGGGAACATCCACCACGAGTGACATTGAAGTGCTGGACCATGAGAGTGTGTTGAGTGAGAGCTCAGCTAGCTCCAGACAAGAAACCGGAGAAGCAAAAGCTAACCTTCATTTGATGCATGGCTCCTTCCAGCTTCTTACTGCCTCTGCTTGTGGAGATTTCCCTCGCCTGGACGACTACCCAAAACTCACCGAGAGTTGTGGTTCCTCCTCAGATGCATTTGAGCGAATTGATTCGTTCAGTGTGCAGTCGCTGGATAGTCGGAGTGTCAGTGAGATTAACTCAGATGACGAGATCCCGGGCAGTCGGACGCTGGCTTCCGTAACTTCGGGCGCTCTCCCTGCAGCAGATGTTCCATCAGATGTATGTGAGAAACAAGAAGATGCAGCGGTGAAAAGTACAAATGAGGTCAACGAGGAGAAGGAAGAGTGCTCGACCGAAAGCGAGCGGAAGGAGTATGTCGACGATATGGAGGAGAGTGGACGGAGTGTGACGCCGGTGAATTGTGAACAACTGGAACTGCTGGCTGAGCAGCAACAGGATTCGCCGGTGCGAAATCCCGTTGAAGAGTTCGTCACGTCACTCACTGAGGAGATGAAAGGTGTTTCGACGGTTCAGATGGTTGAGCTTCAAAAGGTATTTATTTTGTTTCGATAAGAATCCTTGAGCAAAACAGTTTTGGTGTAAACGCAAATTTGCGCTGTTGTAGGTTATCGACGAGCTGTCGAGCCGCCTTGAGAAGCGAGAGTCTCAGCTACTGGCGGCTAGCAAGGACAAGGCGAGACTGGAGGAACAATGTGACAACCTGCGAGAGTGAGTTGAGGGCATTGGCATGCTCGGAAAGCGTTGTATACTGAAAATATTTTTTCTCGTGTGTTCCCCCCGACAGTGAAGTTCTAACACTGAAGGGGGAGAGCTCCACAGTTCAGTCCTTGAAGGATGAATTTACACAGCGCATAGCAGATACCGAGAGGAAAGCTCAGCTGGCTTGCAAAGAGAGAGATATTGCGAAGAAGGTAACATGGATATATTTGAGTTCTTGCCGCTAAAATAATTACACCACAAATGGAGAAAAGCTCCAGCTGATCCCAAATGTTTGGTTTAAAGTTGGCATATCTTGACAGGAAATTAAGGGTCTGCGAGAGGAACTCGCGTCAAGACTGCACTCCAGTGTTTCGTTGGAGCTCATCAAAGAGAAGGAGGAACAGATCAGAGGCCTGCTGGAAGAAGGTAAATACTCCATAAACACTAAATACACTAAGTAATACACTAGCAGTTAAATAAACCCAAATTATGCTTTCTCCTTTTGAATGAAATGTTGCTCAGGATAACAAAGATGTTGGCCTGTCTGCATTTCACTTGTAGGTGAAAAGTTGTCCAAGCAGCAGCTTCAGCACAGCAACATCATCAAGAAACTACGTGCAAAGGAGAAGGACAGTGACACAAGACTCACCAAGCAACAGAAGAAAATTAAGGAACTGGAGGATGAGCTCAGGCATCTGCAGGAGGTGGGACTTAAGGGCATAGCTTCAATCTTTTCTGGCAAGATGAAAAAATCAAAACCAGGATAGAACAGAAAGACCTAAGCACCTTATTAGAAAAGTAAGGCAGATTTTCTATCAAATGGCTTTAGTGCCCTCTGGTGGCATTTTAGAGCATTACAGAAAGTGCACATAAAAACTCGATAGCGAGTTTTTTTTTCATGCAGCCATCATTTTTTTCCCCCAAGGATTGAAGTAGTATATTTTGTTTTGAAAATTGTATGTAGGTGTTGGAGGGGAAGGAAGAAGTGGAGAAGCAGCACCGAGACACCATCAAGAAGCTCAACTCGGCTGTGGAGCGTCAGGAGAGGGAACACAGCAGGCTGCAGACAGATTCTGAAGATCTGCTTGAGAAGAACAGAAGCCTCCAGGCTGCTCTGGATAACTCCTACAAGTAAACACCAGCTTGCTCTGATACATTTGGGACCAGAGTTCTTACTTTAACTCTGAGCACATTAGCCTGAGAATAAAATATTTTTGTTGTTGCTACTATGTCAGAAACTGTATGGAACAAAAACTAGGAAAAAGCCATACACATCGGCAAATATGAATATCTTGAACTTTTGATGGTAATCTTCAACCATTTGGTTTGTAGGGAGCTAGCAGAGCTTCACAAAGCTAATGCCAGCAGAGCCAGTCAGGTGGAAGAGGCAGCTCTGAGTCGGGAGCTACAAGTCAAGGAGCTGCAAAGCTTGGCCCTCGAGAAGGCCCAGGAGGACGCTCGGATGCAGCAAGAGGTTCTCGCCAACCAGGTGACACCCGCTTAACCTTTACTCGCACGATCAAACACGGATGCCTGCCGGATCTGTTGGCTTATCACTGTTGTGTCGATAGTTGGAAATGCACAAGAGATGGCATTAATAAGACTTCTAATGTCATGCAGGAAGTTTTATCATTTGAAAGCGCTAAATGCTCATTCAGTAACTCGTAATGTGGCGTGCAGGTGGGTGACCTGAGAGTGGCACTTCAGAGGGCGGAGCAACAGCAGGCAAGGAAAGAAGATTATTTGAGGGAGGAGATCAGTGAATTGCAGCAGGTAATGCTGTCGTGTTGGGTCTCAGTCTACAAATCTGGTTGTCTATGTATATCACTCTTTCCTACCTTGATCCACAGAGGCTCCAAGAGGCGGAGTCAAGGAACCAGGAGCTGAGTGAAAGCGTTACGTCAGCAACGAGGCCTTTGCTACGTCAAATTGAGAACCTGCAGGCTTCATTGGCCGGACAAACGGCAACCTGGGAAAAATTAGAGAAGAACATCTCTGATAGGCTTGGTAAGAATCAAATGATTTTTTTCCCGAGTTATAAAAAAAGATTTAAATAAATAAGACCTCTTCTTAATTTCGATCTCTCCTCTCGTACTCTCAGTCCAAGCCCAGGCGCAACTCGCCGTTGCGGTTGAGAAGGAACGTGCAGCCACGGAAGAATTGATCTCCTTTAAGTGCCAGTTGGCTTCGCTTGAGTCCCAGAATTGCCTTCTTCGCCAGGAGAAGGCCCGATTCCTGGCACTTGTGGAGACTGAGAAGGGAAGAAGAGAGAAATTGGAAGATGAAAGCAGCAGGTAGTAAAGTACAGATTAAAAAAATGAACCCATCATGATAACTGCATCTCAAAGATTCTACTGCTCATTGACTCATTTGACTATAGGGAGCGTATTGAGTTGGAAAATCTGCGAGGAGAACACAGTCGCATGCTCGAAGAAACAAAAAAAGAAAAGGTATGGTTTTGCCCCCTCCACTTGTTGCTCTTGACCTCTCCAAGACGTCTCCTTTACTTTTCATACGTGTGCTCTCTACCAGCTGCTGCTCACTAATCAACTCGAGATGGAGAAAATGAAGGTGGAACAAGAGAAGAAAAAGTACTACTTGGCACAAGAGGCACTCAAGGAAAAGGTTCGCTCCGTTGAATCTCATTTGTGTCCGTTGTCGTCTCTTAACTTCTCTCACAGTGTTCTCGTTCTCTGTTGTAGCAGAAGAGCGTAACTCATGACCCACCAGCTTCTTCCACGCCCACACTTTCCCGCTCGAGCTCCGTAAGTGGGGCCGACAATGCGGGTTTGCACACATCTATATTTTCACAGGTACACTAATTACACAAAAAGTACACTTACCTCAAATAGTACTCAATTAAGTGTAACATTGGAGAAGTGCATCCATTTTATTTTTACTAGCCATACTAATTATATAACTTGTTTTAAAAATGGTTGGATGCACTTTTGGTTGCATGTGTAGAACTTTTTTTTTTTTTACCTCCAAAGGATGATTCGTTAGACCAGACAATGGGGAACGGGAGCATGTCTGTGTCGATGAGCGGAACCAACTTGTATGAAGCGGCCCGGCTGTCCGGTGGCTCCAGCGTCATTGAAAATATGCAGTCTCAACTCAAACTAAGGGAAGGAGAGATAGCACAGTTGCAGGTAGAACATTAAAACAAAAGCGGTTTTCATTTTTGAAATTACTGCTGACACTCTTCAAGTTTTTCCCCCCCATCAACACTTTGCTCTCCTGTGTCATATTAGCTTGAGATTTCTAGTCTGGAGAGGAGTCGTGCTGCAATGGCAGAAGAGCTGGTACGGCTCACCAATCAAAATGACGAAATGCAGGAGCAGGTTACAGAAATCCCCAAGTTAAAAATTCAGCTCAAGGTGAGTCCTAACAAATATGCAACCTATTTGGGGGATCTGTATTTACTTCTCTTAATTTGCCTTTCAGGAACTGGAGCAGAGGCACAACACCATTTTACAGATGTATGGAGAAAAAGCTGAAGAAGCTGAAGAGCTGAAGCTGGACCTTGAAGATGTCAAGAGCATGTTCAAAACGCAAATTGACGAACTGCTGAAGAACAAGAAATAAATCTATTGCACTTTGATTGTATGTGGGATATTCACAAAGTCAGACTTTACACTTTAAAAAGAGATAAATCTTCTGTGTTATGAAAAATGTTTATTATCGTTAACTCAATATTCAGGTTGGTGTGTGTGAATTTTCACTGTGTACTTTGCATTGTACCAATTGGTTTGAAGGATACACTGATTGTACAGATAAAGAATCAAAAACACAATGAACAACATACTGAAGCTTCCAAGCATTGCAGAGAAGTCACTGAAAGGTTCAATGAGTTTCTGACATCAAGAAAGAAGTTTTGGATTTAAAAAAATAAATATTTGATGCTATTCTAACAGCTCACGGTGGCCCAACACACAAGTTACAGTACAGTGTCATTCCCCACCTGTAATTTTATAATACATGACTCGTTTCACTCAATCATCTTTGCAATCGTTTTGAGGCGGTGAAGCTTTTTACACTTGCACAAATGCCTCCATGTTTTCTTGTCTGAAATATTAAGTTGTACAGTACATAAACATATTAATATTGTTTAATAGCGTAGTCATAGAAGCGTGTGCTCTATTGTTGAGATCTAAAAGTGTGGCATTTAAATTGTATAAATGTATACGAATAAATGTGGGGAAAAATCGTATTCCTTATTCTGACAACTACAGAAAGTACTTCATAACAAATTAATAAGCCATAAGGAGCATGGGACACATTGTACATGACGAAAATGGCGCAGGGACTGAAATTATTATCTCAATTAAGTTGTGTGAGAGAAATCAAGACAGTAAATTTAAAACAACTGCGCCCTCTGGCGGTAATCACGATCCACTACACCCTAGTTTCCGGTGTTATGGCCACCACCGGCGCTCGCAGCGCTACACTTGGGCAAAAAATAAGTTGTGCATTAAGGTAAACGTGATCATTCCTAAACTTATCGCAACAAACTGCGGGTGATTTTGATTTTGAGCTATGTGCAAGTAACGCTTATTCGTAAAGCATTTTGTACGCGCAGGATAGTGCATTGAGCTTTCTATTGAATTAGCGTCCCGATAGCATCCCATGTAGTATCCACGTTAAACATCGCAAAGCAGCTCGGATCAAGCATCAATAAGCAAATGTTAGCTGTCATTGCAGACAGCAGCTAAGCAATGTGTTCCAAACACGTTCCAAACCAAGAAGAAATTGTAAACAAATGTTAGCTAAATGTTTGACAACATTGGCTACAGAATCAGCATCTTGCACATCTTGCATCTTGTTTGTGCACGTCATCAATTCATGTGCACATATTTACTCCAACTACAGAACATTTTAGAACGGTTGTCCCAATATTTTGGATTTTATGGACATTAAGCCTTTTCCCTCCTTTGCTACTATTGTTTTAATAATTTCAGACGTTGAATTGGGCAGAAGTACAAATGCCCATATGAATTTAGATGATGCTTGATCACAGTTTTCTGACTTAAGGCGACATGATTTCCCAAACAAAAGTCGGAAAGAGCTCACAAATGACTTCCTGCAGCAGGCTGTTCCCATACGTGGGACTTAGATCCGGCTGGAATGTAGTTCCCACACCCTTGACATGCCCACATATTGTTCCATTGTGGTGTGAAGGTCATGCTCTTAATCAAACTTTTTCTCCCTTTTGACCTCAGGTCTCAGCAGCCTGCATGCACGTCAGTGTGATTCTTGCTATGCTGCTCTTGGCAATGTTGGATATACTCTTTTCCCTTGTTGTGGTCACCGGTGACGACAGCGATCACAAACCGTCGGCACCCGTGTTCAACTACAGCAGCATTTCCCTACCGCCGGAGCACATTTCATATTTCCTGTCCAACAACAAGAAGATCGCCAAGCAATGCAGGCTTGACCCTCTCTGTCCTTTTAAAGTAAGCTTTGTCATATCTGAACTTGGGCTGGACGATATGTCTGGAAAGTATATCGTTGTATTCATATTGGTCGATATCAAAATTATTTTTTCTTTCAGGAGTTTGCCCAGTTGAATTTGTCTTCTTGTTGGGGTTACGAGAAGAACTGTGAGCCAGAGAACCGCTTCAGCTATCCCAATTGTAACAACGTTGATTCTGGATGGTACTATGTCAAACTGTTTTTTTACTTGCTTTTGTTCGGATACAGCTTTTCTTTGTGCCGTGACTTTGCAGAGTTGCATCGATATTTACAGTGTCTGTACTGTTAGGGCAGATTCATTGGAGGCGGCCCAGGATCTTTTCTGGAAGCAGGGTGATTTCGGCTACGTCAAGGAGCGCCGCTCTGAGCTCAAAACACTTTGCAAGGCCAGCAAGCCCGTAGGTTTTTGCTCATTTCCTTCGTGGGTCTGTGAATCAACAGGAAAAAACATCTTTAAAATATTTCTTACAACATTTTTCCAGGGGGACTCCTCCTTAAGATGCACTAGCCATGCAAGATTCTGTAAAGCAACTAACTTTTACCTGGACTTGCGGAAACCGCGCAGAAGTCATGAAAGGTCACTATTGTTTTGAAACGACATGACTTCCAAATATTGGGAGGCTCTCGCAGCTCACTCATGTTTATGCTTGCAGGTACCAGGAGGACTTCATTCAGAAAGGGGAGCTCGGTGGTCACTGCAGACTTGACAAGCAAGCACTTGCTGCAGCGGGAAAACACAAGAGCCCATTGCAGTCTTGGTGAGAGAGACCCGCTTACTCCACAAATAAAAGAAAACAGCATTTTCTTCCTAATCAATAGCTTAGCAATCATACATATCCTGGAGCTTGGCCACTTGATTTCATTGGCATTTAATTGTTCTTTTTTTTTTTTTTTTTTTTTAGGTACGCAGAGCTTCAAACATATACAGAGTTGGACTTTCACGCTGAATCCTGTGACATCACCATAGAAAAACCAACAGTTTTCATGAAACTGGATGCTGGTAAGACAGAAACTCTTTGTTGCACTATTAAAGACAAAATCAATCCAAAGATTTTCATAACAGTAGTATGTCTCAGAGGGCGGGCATTTTGCCACTTGCTGTCGCCTGAAAATGACATCACAATTGCCAGTCCAGGTCTCAACCGATCACGGCTCAGCTTCAGGGAACTGGTGGCAAAGTGGCCGCCGCTGAGATGGATACAAACAGGTTGATTTTGCCTGTTTTTAATCCCGATTCCACAAACAAAACAGAAAACTATGCTTCGACTAGTTAGGCTGCACAGAACACATTATGACAAAAGAACTAAGGTTGACTTTCACTTTATGCCAATTCATACCATCAATTTCCCATTTTCAATCATGTGACAATAAATAATAACTGTCTGTTTTGGCCAGGGGTGAACATGTATCATCATTTCTGTGACTTTGTCAACCTCTACATCTCCCAGCACATTAACAACTCCTTCAGCACCGACATCCACATAATAATGTGGGACACGGTGGGTACCTCATAACCAGCAAATATGTCACCGGTAACACACTCATAAGGGAAGACATTTTTATATATAAGCATCTTTTAAACCAATAAGGCACATTTTATTTTTTTAGAAACACATTTTCCATTCTTGCTCTGTTTTAATGTACTGGTCTTTTCTTTCTGTGTAATTGAATAGAGCTTTTATGAATATGGAGATTTGTTCAAAGAGATATGGAAGGCCTTCTCAGACTGTGATATTATTCACCTGAAGACGTATGATTTTAAAAGAGTAAGTAAAACTTTCACCCTGATGAATATTTTTTGATAAAAAGTTATTCAGATCGATCCCAAGATACCTGGGCTCATATATATGTCTGCCTTTAACGTATTTTATGCTTTCATAGGTATGTTTTAAAGATGCCTTTTTCTCCCTTCTCCCAAGAATGAGATATGGTCTCTTTTACAACACACCACTCGTAAGTTGATCAATAAATTTACTCGCGTGAATTTGTGTTGCTTGCTCAACTGTAATTTGGATTTGCATTTTCTATTTTGGCGGTCCTCTGTACTGTAGAAATAAAATGGACTTGATAATTGACATGCACTCGTGGGATATCAAAAAAATGGATTTGTCTGCTGTATTTGACGGCAGATCTCTGATTGCTACAGTGAAGGGATGTTTCGGGCTTTCTCCCAACATGTCCTCCATCGTCTCGACATACTGCAGAACGGACCCATGGTAAGAGACTTAAACAATAAACAATGAATAAACTCCTACTCTGAAACAAAGCTCTGGAAAATATAAATATTTCCAATCTTCCACCGAGCTTTTTATTTTCAGCTTCACATTGCTTGTTTGTTTTTTTAAACTGATGTTTTTAGGTGGGCCGTGTTCGTGTTACCGTGCTGGCACGCAGCACAGAATACAGACGAATAATCAACCAAAATGAGGTGAGTCCAGCTCCTTCCTCTTCCTCTCACTTATTCATTTGAGCCCCTGTTCCCTTTTCTTACATTCTTCTTCCATGTTTCCTTCATTTTTAAACATCTCCCTTGGTTTGGGCCAGTTTATAGCAAAGAGTAATGTCTCATACCTGCTGGATGATTCAACTAACTGTTACTGTTTTAATTATTTTACAGAAATAAATGATTGTGCTGCAAGTTTTTATTTGAGCACTAATGTGATGTGATCTTGACGTTCCACATTTGTCCTCACGCTAACTTATTCTTGTATTTGTATGGCAGCTCGTAAATGCTCTTAAAACAGTGCTGCAGCTGGAGGTCAGTGTGCATGACTACAAATACAAGTGAGTGGTTCTTGGAAGGGGGCTGCAATTTGAATATATTTCACATATAGCGTATTGGTGACAGTGTTTTGTTGGTAAGCATAACCGAGACGTTGCTTTCCATGACTGTTTTAGCGACGTTGCCTTCCTTGAGCAATTGAGGATAACTCACAACTCGGACATATTCATCGGAATGCACGGGGCGGGACTTACGCATCTACTCTTCCTACCCGACTGGGCTGTGGTCTTTGAGCTGTAAGTGATTTCCTCTTTACCCGTATGTGTGTGTGAGACCAAAAAAAATGGAGAAGGCTGAAGTCTGCCCACCTCCGGTTATGAGGTAACGACCAATTACTGCTTTTGCATGCTAGCTTACGATTCAAATAACAGTACACATGCAACTGAGAAATATTTAGCAAGAAAGAGTGAAGAGAGGCTAAGTTAGGACAGCAGGAGATAAAAATTGTGCTTCCATCCCTCATAGGTATAATTGTCAGGATGAGGGTTGCTATCGAGATTTGGCGCGGCTGAGGGGCATTCGCTATATGACTTGGCAGAAAAAGGAGAAAGTGTACCCCCAGGACAAGGTATGAGAAGCCTTATGTTTAATAACTCCTCTAAGATATGGTCTGAGAAATAAACATAACCATGTTTATTTGCCATTAACTCATTCAATGCCAGTTAAAATGGAAGTTTATAGTATGGAAATGAGTTAATACTGTATATAAACTGAACCCACAAAAACATCTAAATTTATAATCTGCAGTCTGTTGCACATATATAGAAGATTTATTTGACAGAAATTCTGTTTGGCTCGACTTACCCTTTCATGTCTTCTGTAGGGTCATCACCCGACTCTTGGAGACCATCCCAAGTTCACCAACTACTCTTTTGACGTGGAGGAATTCATGCGCCTCGTGCTGGAGGCAGCACTTTACGTCACGCAGCATCCCAAATGGCAGCGTTGTATCATGCGTGATGAACTGTAGCGAGTCCTTGGTTGGGTAAAAAAAAAAAGGCACATGTAGGTGACATCGGGAGATATAGTAACATTGGGATTGGATTTAAATTTAAAAAATCAAAGTGGTCATTTGCTACGTCCTATTGAGTACTTTAGTGAAATGTGAGCAGTTGACACATCTGGAGAACTACCAAAATACTTCTTCATTTCCTCCGCTACCACTGCTTCATTCCACACCGATAAACTTGGCTAATGAGCATCTGTTCCGCTGTCCCGTAACATGTGGTCTGTTGTTCCTTTGGATTAGTGTCACCTTGATTCGAGCCTCCTGTGAGTGCTTGACGTTTATACCTGAGAATAAAAACGCTGTACAATTCACTTAAACATTGTGACATAGAGGGATCCTCAGTTTTCATCTACTAAATACTTGAGTCAGCAAATTATTTAAACGTATCATTGTCTTCTATGTATATTTATTTTGTATTTAGATTTTTTCTTTCAATTCTTTTTTTTCTTAAACTCTGTCCTCTTTAGCCATTCAACTTTACTCTGTGCAAGTAGTCCATACTTATTGCATAAGTTCACTGATCCTATAATATAACCCCCCCCCCCCCCAACACACACACAACTTTGATAATGCATTTGATCAAAAAAGCAGTGGCAAACTTTGTTGGGTTTAACTTTTACAGTTTAAAAAAAGACAATATCTTACAAAAAAATAATAAAGCACAATAATGTTCTCTTATCGGTTTTGATCATCTGACGCATCAAAGATATACTCCATCCTCATTAAATCAATCATCTTTTTGAAGTTTGACCTTGAAAGGGAAACAAGCTGAACTTTCTTTCCTGACAGTTTTTGCTGATGCCAGGCATCCCTTTGCCTTTGCTTTGCATTATTTTTCTGAGTGTGGTTTAAGGGAGGAAAGGACTTTTTGCAAAAGGGCACTAGTTCAGTTTTTTTTACTGTCACCATAATAAATCTGCATGACCTCAATAAAACCTACCTCAGTTATCAGTGATGCGTAGTAGCCACATGGGGGCAGTACAAGCCCACAGATGAGTAAAAATCCCTGGCCTGCGCGGTCATCAACCCCGGCCAGTGCATGCCTGGTAAAAAGAATGAGTTCACGCAGATCTCCACTGAGTCCCGGGGAACTAATCAAAATCATCTCCTCACCACAAGTTTGGAATGAAGATCCAAGCAGCAGCCTGCTCTTAGAGGATGTGTCCAAACTTTGGCTGTATTGACATCCTCTCCATGGATGGACACTATTTCTGGCCCAGCTTGGGTTACTGCCTGCGACCTCGTGAAGAATGAAAAATCACTATTCAAGATGGGAATCAAAAGCAGAGGAACCGAAATGCCTGCACTCATTAACCTTTGTGACTGCTTAAAATCAATACCTATTATTTATTTTTTTTAGTTTCTATACCTCAGAATATATTCCATCTCTCTGGCGAGTTCTAGTGGAGTGTCAGTCAAGCTGTTTTTTGGATCTTATTAGACCAAAGTCGTTTATGTGCTAACAAATTTGCCAATTTGAAGTAGAAATTAGTTCACACATCCTGATAACAACTTTCCCATTAGTTGTTGATTATGCCATCATCGGCAGTACAAACAGCTTAATGATCTTATTCTAAACACCTTGAAAACTCAATGAATTGGAATGAATTACAACCTGATGAGCCTGCATCGATTGCCTTTCCAGATCTCCGTGATATATATGAAAAAAGTATATACATCTGAGGGTGATTAACGAAGGAGTATCGATCGAGGCGGGTGTGTATCCCTCCAGTCAACAACAGTTAACCCGCAACGCTCCCTCTGGGTGAAAATTGTTCGATTATGGGAGAGTAGAGATATATCTCTGATTCACGACACAGTAGGGGGCCCTAAGAAACCGCTTTTTCCTGACCAACCTTGTACCCCGATGAAATGAATACCTAGCGCAAAATCTAACAACTGGCTATGTAATGGGATTTTAAAAGGGAATGCAAATTGAATTTTGTTGTTAACTAAAGTGGTCACATATAATGTGGTTTCCTGTATCTCGCCCTTTTTGGTAGAAGAAAAATAAGTGCTATAGGCTTTAGCTTCCATTATATGTCCATTATACCATTTTGTCGAAAACACCATTTAAGGTAGTTGGGTAAAGCTGGGTGGCATTTTCCAAAGGTTTTGAAATGTTTTCGTCTCCTCCCTAGATGTGACTTTGACACGCAGGCGCAGAGGAGTGAGGCGCAGTGACAGACAAGCTGGCGCTGTCCGTGGTACTGAAACGCAATTTATTGGCGTCGGGGGAAGATTTTGTGAACAAAACTGTATCTCTGTAATCTAGATAGTAAAAAAAAAAGGTGGTTGAGTGAACTATGATAACATTTAACGTTGGGCAGTTTGCCAAAAAATATTTTAAGTTTTGCTAATGTAATGGTTTTCCCGTTTTTACGAGAACTTGAAAAATTGAGTAAAAACTCCGAAATTTGTTTTGAACCAAACAACTTACTTGCTTGCTTTGTTGTGTTAACTAACACTGCTGCCACGAATGTCAATATTTATATTCTATATTTTGTTCCAACTTAAATGATGTTTTAGAGGTCAGCACAAATTAATTTCTGTCATTTAAATATTCCAAACTCACATATGTATGCACACAAAAAGTCACTTACCCAGGACCAAGCAGTTCTGCCAATGAGATTGGATACTCATCACTTTCGGTCATTAGCAGGCATCGACCTCCATTCAGTCTTAAGGGCCCGCATATCCAACACCCTGCAATCAATCAGCATCAACACACGAGAATATTCCAGGGGATGGTATAATTGTTCAGTAAGTCTCTTGGTACTGTAACTGAGAGGCAACCATCATTAAATCCTGTTCAAGGGGTGTGGAAGGGTGGTTTATATTTACACCCTTCACAATCTGGTATCAATATCTACGCAGCATGTGCA
Organism: Syngnathus typhle; assembly: GCF_033458585.1. Lineage (NCBI taxonomy): Eukaryota > Metazoa > Chordata > Actinopteri > Syngnathiformes > Syngnathidae > Syngnathus > Syngnathus typhle. Next base: position 10,096,651 of record NC_083748.1, read on the forward strand.
TGGAACATGATCCAAGTATGGAAGGAAGTGAGGTGGGAAATAATGTGACGATAATGATGACGGGTTAGGTTTAGTCATAATGGCCTGTATGTATAAGGCTTACTTGGAAATGGCTCCATTTAACCTAGGACATAATAGGGTTAAAAGTAAAACTTTCTAACACGGGCGCCCTCTCGTGGTAAACAAAAGAAACACATGATGATACCTTTAAATCATGGATCATTTTCTAGGTAATTATCTCTTTTGTCAAAAAGACAAGAATTCTATTCCCTTTTCCACCTTTATCGTACTGAATTATGCCCCTCTACTTCTTGCAAACTCCATGACAGCAGGCAAAAAAAAAGGGGGGGCTTGAGTGGTGTGTCGAGGGGGTGTACTGAACTGGGCGGGCACTGTTGCACGTGTTCTGAATGGGAAGGACGGAGCACGCGTCTCACTTCTCATGACCAATCGATCCCTGCATGGCCGGGTGGAGCGAAGGGAGCGCGCAACTATCGCCATTGCGCCACTGTACCGCCATCACTCTTCTGGGCGGCTCTGCCAGGCTGTCACAAAGCGACTCAAACTTCTGCGGAGAGTTGGTCTGAAACTAAAGCGCACACTAGCTTGGTGTTTTTTTTTTTTGGTTATTTTTTATTGCTACTAAACGTACTCATTTGGACTGACTTTATCCTCAATGTGAGGTTGGGATGGGACTTTGAGAGTTGAGCACATTCGGAGCACGTTGCTGTTCCATGAAGTCGCGGTTGTCTGAACCGGCTTCAGCTGCCCGTTCCTGTGCGCGGACTCTTCGAGCTTCTTTCTTCCCCTCTGAGTCGGTGCGTTTGGGTTTTCCAGGAACTGGATCGGAGACAGCAAAAAAAGGATTGTGAGGAAAAACATTGGAGTTAGAAGCAAAAGTTAAATCTCTCCTGGATAATCCTCACTTTACTGCAGTCATGATATCCACGATATAAATTCGGGTAAGTTTATTTTATTTCATTTGTTCGGTTAAATGTGAAACATAGACGATTAAACAAACCCGGAGTGCTGACTAATTCACTCACAGTTGTTAAGCTGCTTACTTACAATATTACTTACAATCTGGTGAATTATTACAAATAACAAATAAAAACGCATCAGCGTAATGACCGTGCGTAAAAGCGCACTAGAGAGCTCGACTGTGTTGAGCGTGGCTCGCGGGCTTGTGCACGGACGAGACGGGGGGGTGAGACGAACGCGACGTGTCCATCCACGCCAAGCATCTTAAATACACCGACTTCCACTCTCCTAAGCATTGAGTGACGTGAGCTCGACTCGGCTTGACTCAGCTGCCTCATTGCGTGGATCGAGATAAGATGCTGGGAATAGAGACACAAAAGATGGACGAGTAGCGCGGAGCAGCGTGGGGCATACATGAACGCCGAATGAGGGGCTGCTGGCACGAAGGGGGTGTTGCAGAGTATACGATGACATTCTATTGGACGAAAATTCACGCACTCAGCTTGCACTCTCTCTCTCTCTCTCTCTCTCTCTCTCTCTCTCTCTCTCTCTCTCTCTCTCTGCTTCAATGCATGTTAATGTGCGCAGTAATCGTGTTTTAATTGCAAGACCCCCCCGACCTCGTTTCTCCTCCTCATTGTCTGCCTATATCTCTGCTGTCCTGCTGCTAGCTTCTGCAATTTGTACTGTATTGAGAGCGAGTAATTACCCCCCCCCCCCCCCCCCACACACACACACATTGTCTCAACCACGCGACACTCCACGGAGAGCGGTGTCATTAGTGGAGAAGGTGGTGGAGAGGGTTGGCCTTGTGGGGGAGAAGAGGATGGAGAGGATCGGTCCAGGGACCTAATTCGCATTGACAGTCACATTAACACGGGAGCAGCGGTCTTAATCCTGAGGAGATTACGCTCTCCAACCTTGTCATACACACACACACACACACACACCTGCAAGAGGAGGGTTGCCTTTGTGCATCAGTGGATGGCTCCTTCACTTTTGTCGACCTTTCTCCATCGCTCCGGCGTTGAACTATAGTCACAGATAAACTCAATTACTTTTCACCCTACACTGTGAAAACCAGGGTAGGAAGCAAGCCTTGCTGCAATAGCAAAAATCATCAAGTAGCTGGTTGACTCTTGCCTAAATGTCACACGATGGTGGCCAAGGACTACTTTTGTCTAAATGAAGCTCCTCAAGCACACTTTCAATCACTTCCTCTGCAATAAAATGCAATAAGATAACAAGATTTTGTTATTTTGGTTTTAGTTCAATTGAAATTTGTTCATGTTTTCCTCATGTACCTTTTTCACAATGAATCATTTTTGTGTCAACCCGATCCCTTGCGTCTACAAATCAGCTTCCTAAGCCATTCCTGTCTTGTTCAGCTGTTCCTCCTATTTCTCGGATTCCTTTTAGTTCATTGTGTTTTGATTTGTATCATGCTTTTTGGACTGGTGGTAATTTTGTATTTTTGATTCCACATGCCTTGTTTGCCTCAACCTCCTGCACAGATAAGACCCCCCCCCCCCATGTGTGTGGTTTCACTATCCTCTCATCTGTAAGCCCACTTCCCTCATCTCCCAGCAATGGGACAGCTTGCCATCCTCCGGGCCCTTTGGTGCTCCATGTCTCAACAGCCTCCTGATCTCCTTCCCCGCGTGAGGGCTGTTCAGGATGGCTGCCTGGCAATGAGTGCGATGTGTGCATTTGCGCTTGTGCATGAGCGGGCAAGGCAAGGCGGCAGCAGGGAGGGCATGGGAGGTGACAGAAAGGAGCTGCAGAGACTAAAATAAGCTTTGCAAGAGGCATGCGATGACATGTACACAAACACCGGGCGTGTGAGATGAGCGTCTGTGTGTGTGCGTGTGTGTGATGCTCAATGAATTAGGGTGACATCAGTGCGACAGATACACTGACTGTAATGAATGGAGACTTCCTGAGTGAGAGGAGATGGCGAAAAGGGGGAGGGGGGTGGGGTTCTGTCGTGAAAGATGGAGATAGGACTCCCATTTGTTCATGGCAGTGGCGCTCGATCCTCTCGAGCAGTATGCGGACAGGCGTCATTCACCAGCGGTGGACGAGAAGCCATTCGCTCATCCCCGAGAAATGTACAGAAATGAGCAGCACCATCGCCGTGCTGGCCCCAGCAGGAGATGGATGGTTGTAATAGAAGAAGAAGCGATATAAAATCGATGGCTGCCTTGCGCTCTTGTGTGTTTTCGACCTCAACCACAATGACCATAATTAGACAGAGGTCATGGCTCCTGGGAGGAAAAAGGGCAAAGTTCAGTTCTTGCTTTGGCAGGCAATAAAGGCCACACATTGGTGACAGGTTCGGGTTCATTTCATAAAAACGTCGTGAGCTAGATGAACTCCAGGAATTGACTAATTTTATGAAAGTCCTGCGTCTCCGTTGGTTCTGTCATCTCGCGTGCAGCTTCGTGGACTTTGTAAGCGGCGTAAACTCCTTCTCACCTGCCTCAAGGTGAATTCCTCCACAGCTCCAACTCACTTTGACCATGACAAATGTCCCTAAGTGATCGTAATGATTGTAATTGAACAGGCAGCGTCTCTTCCCACGGCGCTCTATCTATCACCTTGCTGGCATCTGCTGCCTCCTCATGCCTGTGTGGATAGTCAAGTGTGCGTCAGCCCGCGTGACGCCGCGTCCCACTTGATCCCCCCTCTGGCAGCTGCCGGATAAACGTGAGACGGCGGCCACGACGTGGGTTTATGAAAAGCTTTGCGGTCAGGTGTGTTTGTCCGCGGTGAAGCTGGGGCCTGTGGCGTCCATCGTCTAACAATGAGGAGGGTTGAAGTGTGGGAGATGCAGAGCATGAAAGGGGGGGGGGGCAGAGGAGGTGAGACGACAACATGGAGGGGCAGAAAAGGACCTCGGGGGGAGCTGCCTTTGGATGGGTGTGTGAGAAAAATCTTCAACGGAGACGAATATGGGTAGTCAGGACTGAGGGGAAATCTGTCAGGGGAGTGGGAGTTTGTGTAAAAGTGTGTGTGTGTGTCCTAATGTGTGTGTGCTGGAGGTGATGGCTTTGTAATGAAAACAGCAGGCAGCCAGTGATGGAAGGTCTCTCTAGGTGGCTGACTGATGTCAGTCAGCGGTGTGCAGCAGCGTCCCCCAAGGAGAGCAGCTTGGTGAAGCGTGCGCGTGTACGAGCGTGTGCGCTGTTATTCCGCATTCATCAACATTGCTGATTTGGCACTTTCCCACAAATCTGGACTACAATTAATGCGTAAGCTGCTTTTTTTCCAGCATCTGCGTCCTAGTGACATTGCATGTGTATGTGTGTGAGAGGGTTAGAGGGCTCAATTGTCCCAGTGGAGCTGCGTGAACAAGGTGTCATGCTTGGGAGACCCCCCAGACAAATTAATTCACTTATTGACACACTACTGACACGTCTCAGTGACTTTGTAAAATGAGCAATTGATCAGGCTTGCTCTCGCTCTCTGCTCCGTGTCAGTCGTTGTCTTTGTCTTTCTCTCTCTCTCTCTCGCTCTCCTTCTCTCTTCTCTGAAATCCCACCGAGCTGACCACTCACTCCCTCAGCTTTATCTTGCCCTTACTCCTCTCTTCCTTGTCTGTCAAGTTTGACTTTTCCTTTGGCCCTTTTCAGTTGACAGGCATGACACGTACGGTAATCAATACAATTACGTGCAAACTAATCATTAGCAGCAGAGGGGATTGACAGAATCAAGTTGTGGGTTCGTCTCCTCGTGTGTATGCATGGAGACTGTAAAAGAGACGGGTTTTTTCTCACCCCGCTTACATAAAGCCACGAGAAGCCTTTGGGTTCGTCCGCGTTGGCCTATGGGGTGGAGGGGGAGTCGATGTGAGAATCGCCGACTCATCAGAAAATATCATTCTAATTTGAGCACAGATTAACCTTTGGCTACAACTTTCGATAGACTCATCATTACAGCCTCGGAGAGTAATTGCTGTTCGATACGGACGCAAACAACTAGATGGGGTTGGAAATTGACACCCAAGTAGGGCGACGCTATATTTAATATTACTTGTGAATCGCATTATCAGATATCCATTTTGTATCTGATCTTTACGCTCGTTGGTTGGAGGCTTGATTCGGCGGGAGAAAGAATAGTTGTTTTTACGGCGTCTTTGTGAAGACAGCTTCATTTGGTCGTAGAATTGAGTGCAGACGTGAGGTTTCATGGATTTTGTTCTAAATCTAAACAGCACATAGGAGGCAACACGTAGAAAAGAGTAAAAATATAACAAAGGCATCAATTGTGCTCTGATGTTGACGTGCGTGCGTGGGCGCGTATCGTCACCTCAGAGTGTCTGCTTTGCTTTCTACCTTTTCTATCCATCATGCGCCGTAGAGGGACACTGACATTTAAAGGCCCTTTATTGCTTTATTAGAGTGCGCAGGATTTACGGCGCTGGCCCCGTACTCTGTCTGTCAGAAGAGCTTGTTCTGATCTATGACGACCAACGCCGGCTGTCTGAGCTTTAATCGACAAACGTGTAAAGAGGAAACGTGGGACCGGGCTGCGGTTGAGCTCGTGCTAGCGGCCAGCCAGTGTTTATTAGCCAGTTAGTGTCCGGGTTTTCTCCTGCCATAAAACAAACATCGGCCTATATCTGTGTGCTCTCCTCCGCCAAGTGGAGAGGTTATCAAAAGATAATAAGACAAGCAAGTCTAACCCGAGTTTCTACTCGAATTTGAAACACTAATTCTGGTTTAAAACCCTTACTTAAGTTTAAAACCCTACTTTGAAACTAAATTTAAAGCCCTAATTTGAACCCAAAACTGTCATTTAAAACCTAATCTTAAACCCTAATTTTGGTTTAAAAACATACCGTATTTTCCGCCCTATAAGGCGCACCTAAAAACCTAAAATTTTCTCAAAAACCAACAGTGCGCCTTATAGTCCGGTGCGCCTTATATATGGACCAAATTCCTAAATTTAAACTGGCCCAAAGCATTGTGTCATGAAATCAATCATAAGTGGCCCGCTGAAGACTATGAATCATGACTCAAAAAGACTATGGATCATTATTTTATGATTATAAAGTAATTTGTTCCGTCTGAAGTTGAAATAAAAAAGATAAAATGGAGAATGATTTGATTTGGATTAAAAATCTCACATGATGCATTAATGGTGCGCCTTATAGTCCGGTGCGCCTTATATAAGGATAAAGTTTTAAAATGGGCCATTCATTGAAGGTGCGCCTTATAGTCCGGTGCGCCTTATAGGCCGGAAAATACGGTACTTTAAAAACCCTAACCCAAGTTTAAAACCTTACTTTGAAACCCTACCACTAGATCAAAACCTCACTTTGAAACCTTAACCTGAGTTTAAAACCCTACAATGAAACAAGACAGCTTGCGCAACAAGAATGGAAAGCGGAGGCCGCCGAGCTGAGTTGTAATGGCACCTCTGTGGCGGCGCCATTTTTTTGGACTTGAAAGTCGATAACGCAGCCAGGTAATGTTCTTGCATTCAGAAACTCACCCCCCCTTGTTCTCCCCATTCGACCATTTCACCACAGTGAGATTGTTGTAGTTAATTACTTGTTGTTTTATTGGAGGAAACACTTTGTATTTGTGTGCCTCTGGATGGAGGCATGTAAACATCAGTAACTTATTACGAGCCTCTGGATGATTTAAAATTTTTCAAACGACAACACTTTGTCATGTGACAGCTTTCTTCTTCTTGGTAGTTAGTTTTCATTTTGAACGCAGATTTCTACGAGATCACGTGTTTCACATTAGGTCATTTATTTTCAGGTATTCAAGAAATGATTGTTTCACCACGACAGAAAGAAAATCTTTCAAGACATTATCATCATCTTTCTATTTTTCAAACAAATGTCCTGTCTGTAGGCTCATAACTCAAAGCGGATATGACTATCTGCAGAAATGTGAGCTATTTCACACTTTACACTGATATGCTTTTTGTTTGCTTGATCTGCAGATTCAGACTGCTGCTTAACTGATGTGACTCGTGTGTGGCTGAGTTATTACTCTCTACACATACAAACAAAGACCCTAAATTTATTCTGGGGAATTCCCGGGCAGTATAAGAGATAACGCTGTTGGGATGAGGGGCGCACAGATACCACTGTATGTTTGCGGCCGATATGCCGCGATTGTCTCATGGAATGTCAACGAGCCCGGCGCGGTGCCACTCGTGTGTCATGACTGCACCGAAAGACACACACAAGTGTGATGGTGGAGCAAGCGGAGTCTAAGATTTGAACACGAGTGGAGCGAAGCACCAACCTGATAAAAATGCAAGCCATGGGCCCGCTTTTTAAAAAGAGAATAAGAAATGGGTTACTGTGCTTCCATGCAGCATGCTTAATCACTCAGCTACCCAACACACGCGGATTGCATATTTCTACAAAATGTACAGGAATGGAACATATGCAAGCTTCAGAGTGCAAACACACACGCACACTAGTGCTAATGTAAAACACAAAATTACTCTAAGTACAAAAAATACAGCACATTTACAAAGCTTCAGCTTCCCATAATAAATGTGACAGCTGGGTTTCCTGTTAAAGCCCAACAAAGGCAAAAGGAAGCCATTCATTTTCAGCATGTGAATTTTATCTTACACTTGTTATCATCCTCTCATTTCCATACATGCTGCCACCCTTGCCTCCTTTCGCTCTTTCTCTCTCCTCCTCTCGAGGCCAATGGTGTCATACCGCTCACATTCTTCGCCACTCATCTCTCTCGATGTCACGCATCAATATAGTATTGAAACACTGTCACATTTTGTATTCACTCAGTGCTTCTGTGTCACACTCCTGTTTCAAATACTCTCTACACACTCCATCCATCTATCTCTTTTTTTCTCTCTCCACAAAAGCCCAGCTCACTGTCTCTGACGCTGCTCCCTTTATCACCACTAGGGGTCAGTGGCACGACGTGGACCGCTCACATTCGGTTGAAGCTGACAAGTTCCCGAGTATGTGCAGGAGGCTGAGCTGAATTCTAATGAGGCATGATGAATAATGAAGGTTTAAAGAGGGGGAGACATTTCGATATTAATGTGAATCTGTTGTTTTTCATTCCGTTTGCTGAGTTAGTCGCTTTGTAAAAAGAAGTGTGTTGACACACATACAAGGCAGATGCTAATTTAACCAGCTTGATCGTGCCACTCACTGGGATTTCGGGAAAGTCTTTCCTGCTGACAACTCTCTGTTTGAATTTACCTTGCAAACAGGATGTGTGCAAATGTGTGTACGTGCAACATGACCGAATGTGCATGAGTGATGAGAGAGTTTCATCAACATCTGTGGTTTTGGGGCCGCCTGAGTGATGGCTCGTCTTTCTTTTTTTTTTTTGGGGGGGTTATGTACACTCATTGTCATGAAAGATTTAAACAAATCACGTCCATCCCCACCCACAGCATCTGTTTAAGCACATGTGTATGAAAGATCGAGTCAAAGCTTTATGATATCTAGAGTGGGGATCACTTTGAGCCTGGGGGTAGGTGAACCTCATGTAAACAATACATCTGACAGAATCCAGACCTTCACATGGTATCTTCCCCTTTGTGTGTGTGTGTGAGCATGTGTACCTTCATATAATGCCATTGGAGGCCATGGAGGAGCCCTCGGGCACACTGACTTTGTGCTTGCTGATAATTCCAAGGTCTTCTTCTGGTTGAGGAGAGGAGAAGCGAGTGGACGCAGAGGAGAGCCAACGTGTGAATGGATGCAACGATGGCTTGGCGTTCTTAGAGAGGTTACTTGCTGGAAGAGACCAATTAAAACGGCAAACAGGTAAAAGGACATATTATGGGGGAGCTTTAATGATATTATTTGGTACGTTATAAAAATGCGCAAGTAAATAAAGATGCAAACAAATTGTTAATACTTGGTGAAAAAGTTGTGTTTGCTGTTATGTTTTTCCTTCTATGTTTAGGTTCTAATCTCTCAACATGCCCTTCTCCCTTCCCTCATGCCGTCCTTGCACCTCACTTTCCTCCTCCTCCCTCCTCGCAGGATGAAACTGTGGAGGAGGTCAGCTTGGCCTTTGGTGGTGGCCTACCTCGTTGCCTTGGCGATGCTCTGCGTCACCCCCGTGGCCGCTGGCAACCGCAACCACCGGGGATCGACAGGTACGCGTTGGATCTAGCCCTGAGCCCCTTTCACAAATACCGCAAGAGGTTAATTACACTGTCAGAGTGGCGGCGAGAGATGTTTCTCAAGGCTGAGCCATCCCGGTCCTGATGAAGCGGGGCCTGGGCTAACCTCCCTGTCACCCCGCTCTTGACAGAATGCGAGTGAGACTTTATTGACACACACGGTCCCTTACATTCCAAATCTTTCATGGCACAAAATAGAATGTGCAGCCCAATTAAATATCAATTTTATTTGCGGAAAATAATTTTAAATGGCATACCTGATGCGGAGTTAGGGTTCTCTTTTCGGGCTCGGATGCAAACACCGCCGTTGCGAACGAGTCGACTGTATAGATACAAATGGCACTTAAGCTGTCAAGAGTAGTCAACACAAGTCTGTCAGCGCGGTTGTGATCTGATCTAGTGAAAAGCCTTGGAGACGTTCAGTCCATTGCTTCTGGGAATATCTCACGAGTGCATACCGGCTAATTATTAGCAGTGCTAACATTAACGTGCATCACAGAGACCCCTCCAGTCAAATAACTTCTTCAGTTACTGCAACATTGACTGTGCAGCAAAAGTCCAGCTTATTATGAATCGTATAATGAATTTGTGGTGGCTTCGGGGGACGGTTGTTGCTTGTTTGCAAAAACCTCACCACGTTCTCACATTTAATTATGACAATTTGCTTTAATTGTCTCTCGGTTCCTTTACTGCCGCCCGCTTGTGTTTTGGAAGGTGACCTTTATTTGCAGTCGAAATGCGACCGGCCTGCAGTCTGGGCAGTGAGTGATGGTATTAGTTTTCCTTTTGATCGAGAGGAGGCAGCCTGCTTACGGCAGGGACACCACTAATTGCAGGCCTTGTGTATAGTGAAGGTCACGGGTGCCCCCCTCCCCACCACCTCCTCTTGGTCACCCTCGTTGTGGAACAAGACAACTCGCTCCCAAACCAACTCTTAGAGTATTTTTTTTTTTAATTGGTTGAGGTTTAAAGTCAATTGGTTGTAAATATTAGACTTAAACACAAAGTGATTTCAGTCCAAAAACTAATTGGCTGTGTTTTTGGTCATTATTTTTAATAGATATAATCGTATGCTCATTTTTGGGAGGCTTTGTCATTGAAGGCTCTACAAAATGTCCTTAGGTGTGTGCATGTGAGTGTAAATTGTTTGTCTATATGTACCTCAAAGTTGGCTGGCAACCAGTCCATGGTGGATCCTGCCTCTTATCCAAAGTCAGCTGGGATGGGGTCCAATTTACCGCTGACCCTTAAGCAATAAATAAAACGGATAAATGGATTGCAGACATTTGTTGGATCACACATCACAGCAGAAGTTCTACGTATTAGCCACCACTAGGTGGCTTCAGAAGTCCAAAAATGTTATGCTGGACTCGTTTGTGTTGAGATGTTTTAGCTCAGTCACATTTTTTCCATGAGATGCATTGTGGTTTTGTGAACTACATTATAAAAAAATAAATAAATCAGCATTTTATTTAAATTACCAACCTATTTTAATCACCCATGAAAGTAGTTTAGTCTGTCTTAAAGGCTGCTACAACAAATATAGTTCTCTCACTGTACAAATGTCACGTAAAGCCGGATTCCACGCATGGAGGAGGTAATGTGTGGTATGCTAAATATACACAACCCATAACTGATGACAAAGAGGAGAGGCGGTCGGCACGACTCACAAGTGATCTTGCCGCACTTGAGCGCCGACTTCCAAGTACTTTTATATGTGCGTGTCCATGCATGCAGCATACATGTCGTCATTTACAAAGGTGGGCCATGCTCAAAGGCCGCCACAGTGACTCACACTAGAATTAGCATAAAGTCAGGTCAGGTCAGAGGTGGGCCTTTTAGACATCGATAGCGTCGGGAGGATTTATGGCCGGGTGCGGCGGAGATGCTGCAATGGGAACAAAGATAGATCTCACAACCTTTCGACCCAAAGACTAAAAAAAAAAAAAAAAAAAAAAGCTATTAGGATTTAAGCTGTTAGGACTAATTTAGTAGGAATGTTGTCTTGTCAGTTATTGACAGCAAAAAAGAACTTTTTGGTCAATTTCATGACATTCTCGCTCACCTGCATCCGTATGGCAAACGCTCGGCTGAGCCGTCAGTTCAAGATGTCTCGGCTTGGCGGCGGCGCTTCGCTTGTCATCTCCTTCTCTCCCGCACTCCATTTGTACTCGGCGGGACTGTAAACGTTTGGCCATGCTTGAGAAACCTCTTCATCTTTGTATGCTATGCTCTATTACTTTGTAATGTCATAACAGAGTGCTTTAAAGGCAGGATTGAAACATTAGACACACTCTTATTACGTGCCTAGCAACATTAGACACACTCTTATTACATGCCTAGCAGGAGAGCGAGCTTCCCGACGCATAAATCTGAAATAGATGAGTGCTAAGAGGCAGGAGCAGCACTATGGACAAGATGCTGTACCCGACTACTCCAGACTACTATATAATTTTTCTCAACTAAACTTGGCAGGGTTCCATCTTACGTTGCCTACAGTGCAATAATAAGATGGTAGTAAACACCCATTTACGGCAATTTTCCACACCTACCCATGATAGATGAAAATTGCCAATATAGGAATAGAAGTTGTTTTATTGAAATCTATCCATCCAAGTTGGTTTTTTTTTCGCACATGTGCGTGGATGAATGAACCACAAGTGTTATTTCAGCCTCATTGAGGGTGGTGGTGGTGGTGGTGGGGTTAATGAAAGTGCAGGTATGATATCAGAGGGGCACTCTGAGAGCAAGGGATCAATAATGGCTCTCAGTGGAGAAGACAACAAACACACTTTAAACCAGAAAAGACGAGTGAGGCCACGGCCCGCGGAAATAGATCCTGCGCCGAGTGTGTTTCTTTGTGTTTTCCTGTGCACTTTGGTGTCTGCCGGCAAAGCCCCGTTGAGCCGCGCGGCAAAAGTTGCCGAGTATGTGTAAAGTCACGTACATAAATGACACTTGAGCTCATGACTCAGTCTCGCCTTGGCGTTGCCAAGGCTGCAAAGAGGCTTATTGGTTGCCGTGTCGCCTGCGGGGTTTGCTCGGGAAATGTTGGAGAAGCCAAGAGGTGCACAATAAACCTTAAGATAAGTCCTTGGCAATCCTTTTTTGGAAACCATTTGACCCATCATTTGTGCTTTACACATTTCCAGTTGGACTGGAAAGAAATAAGTCCAATTTTAGAAGCATGACACGATGAGATCTGGTTTTAGGCTAGGACGCGTTCTGTAAAAATGGTCATGACTTGAAAGGCATCCATCGACCTCATTACTACCAGAAGGACGTTATCATTAACTTGATGAAGTTCTCTAAGCAGCTTTGTAGAGGCTGGGTGCATGTGAAGAACTTGATACGTGTGTGTGTGCAGTCTCCTACCAGGTGAAGCAGGGGACATGCGAGGTTGTGGCCATCCATCGCTGCTGCAATAAGAATAAGATCGAGGAGCGCTCCCAAACCGTCAAGTGTTCCTGTTTCCCCGGGCAAGTCGCTGGCACCACCAGAGCAAGACCCTCATGTGTGGAAGGTAAAGATAAAAAAGAAGAGACAATTAGCAGCAGGTAAAAAGTAGGCACTGCATCAAGCACTGCAAAAATAAATAAAAAATGAAACGCCCCGCTGCTACTTCATTTTAAAGTATGGACTACAGCTCACATTGTAATTTATCTTCAAATTCAATTTATTTCTGCCCACTCATCCACGGATTTTGTAATCTTTGTGTTTGTGCCTTTCGTTGTTCCCTTGTGCAATTTGGAAGGAGATTTCAAATATCATGTGTTGCAGCAGCAGCAGCAGCAGCAGCAGCCAAACTCAAGACCAAACATTTTAACTTCAGGCTAAACATCTTATTTGATTCGGGTCTGTCGAAGATGCATGGCACACTTGGAGACCTTATAAAATCAAGGAATAAGCATGATTTAAAAAAAAAAATCTAATTTAAAAAATATTAAACTGTTTTTTTTTTAGATACAATCACTGAATAAGGAAAGCAAAAAAAAAAAAAAATTCAGCAATGCTATTCCATCATGAGACCAGCAGAAGGTGCTTTTCTCATTTAAATTCCAACCGTACCACATCTGCTTGTTCATTTCAACACGATTTCACCCAATAAACAACTAGATGTGTTGTTTAACCTCTCTGATGAGATCTTAAATAGCAATAATGCATTGATAATGACAACACCAGACAACCGTGGCAACACTGATTTCTTCTGTAATGGAAGATAAATAAAAGATAATATGAGATTCTGGGTGGAGATTCAAGATAGGCAGGAAGGACAGCGATCAGAAGCAAATACACAGGATGAATGACTCAAAGTCTGCCAGGGCTAAATTATTCTCAAAGAGGATGGATGGATCTTAATCTTAATCACTGGGGCTTGCGATTGATTGCCGTCTAACCTCTCAATCTCGCTGCCTCCAAATCCAGTGCTCAGTAGCACTCATCTGGTGAATCGTGCTTGACCTCCGGGTTGGCAGTTCCAAACGATCCGCCCTCGGAAGCGCATGCGGGCCTCTCTCGCACTCCTCCGCTGATGGAGAGAGACAAACTTCACTCTGTTGCCAGCCCCATGCCCAACAACCGCGGTATAAATGGACTTGCATTATTGATGGGGCTGAAAGCGGAGCAAAAGGCAGCAGGTCTATTACCGGCTGCAGCCTCATTACAGCCAGCCAAACTTTTTTCAAATGAAAATCTACAAATAAACTATTGTTTATTTTTCCTGAGTCATCAAAAAGCCTAGATGTTGACTTTATAAGACGTGTGATAATTGTGCTGTCTGACAAAGTAAAAGGCAAACCCAGCAACCCTTACAATCAAAATAAGCAAAGGCCGCATTTACCGATGTCTACGAAAGGTTATCCTGATTGATTATCCTGCGGTGTGGGGTGTGTGATTTTCACGCTCGCTCGGCCGTGAATTAAAAAGGATAAACCTGTCCAATATTTACAATTGCATCTGCTTGTGAGGCCAACCATGAGGTCAGCGGAAAAAAAACAAAAAAAAACTTTGTCAACAAAACCAATATTGAAGCCTAGTACTGTCCGATACCGATTTGATACAATATCAGTAATACTGATACATACTATTATCTATCCATCTATCCATCTATCCATCTATCCATCTATCCATCTATCCATCTATCCATCTATCCATCTATCCATCTATCCATCTATCCATCTATCCATCCATCCATCTATTTATTTTTGTGCAAAATGTTAGAAGTGACTTCGTCAAGTTTCACTATTCAAACAAAGAGGGAAGACATTTAAATGCTGCTCGCTGTTGTTTCCCAAAGCGCCCGATTTACTCCAGGTCGTTTTTTGGTCACTTTGCTCGTCTTTCCTCCTGCGAGTGCTCAAGTCTAGCTGTGTAATCCATTTCCGGTTGGGTTTTACTCCACCCTTGTGTTTTCTTGTAACGCCCATCTGATTCCTCTGTGTTACTAAATCATCATCGAAAGAAGAATAGATGCATCCCCCAGCTACCCCGGGATCACTGTGCGCTCGTCACTTACGATGCCTGAGGGTTTTATGGAGACTATACCTTTGGTTGCTTGTCTCACTGTATGTGCAAAAAAAAGTGCATCATATTTCTTTTAAATAGTAATGACCTGGTGGCAAGAGAGAGTCCCTTTGTAAAGTATTGATGGATAAACACTCAGGGCGCCCGCACCCAAGTGCACATGGCCGTTGCGCCTTACCCAAGTCCTCATCCGACTACCGTATATGCAGTCATTCAATTCATTTTTTAATCACAATGAAACCATTCTGTTTGTATTCTCTCTTGTGATAATAAGGGTTAAAGGTCACCAAAAGTTCCTTTCAACAAATGAATCACGACATATTCCTTTTGTCATGTCGTTTGTTTGAAGCGGGAGCAAACTGTCTGACCCTGAACCACTTTGACATGCTCAGATGATTAATTGTTCACTTTTAATTATTCACATCAAGCATTTCATGCCCAAATAATGGAGGCTTGTTTTTTTTACCGAAGGAGCACCATGGGTGAGTCGGCATATCTGCCACGCAAGTCCCTCCTGTTTAGAGTTTGCTAGTTGTTTATTTCTCTCAGTCGTCTTGCCAAACGTCAGCTGAATTCAGCTCAACAACAATTTGCGGATTGATGCCTCGTGACCGAGAGCATACGTGCGTGTGTCACGAATGCGAGACGAAGAACATGTATTCTTCCCATTGCGTTCATAACGGCTTCAACAAGAATGGCGCAGAACCTTTCCAAGGTCAATCACAGACCTCAATGAAGGCTCTTTGTTATTTTCCTTCTCAAAATAGATGTTTACTTTGTGGAGGTTTTCAGAAGCCTTTTCTCTTGTGGACTGTGACCAATAAATGCGATATTGGTTTCAACTCGATGCTCCCACGACCGTTCAGCTGTGCTCTTATTCCCATATGTCGCTTGGCTCGTCTTTTGTGATTATCGATGCTTTCGAACTCTGTGACCGCTTCTTCGCAGAAAATGAAAGAAAGCACTGGAATATTACGTAGGTTACTTTATGTCTGTGGCACGCCTCAAAATTTGTTTGGTTCACTTCCACTTTGCCAAGCAAATTGAAAAGTACTGACCTCAAAGTGGTAAAAAGCTTTTGGACATGATGTTCAACCATGAATTTTGAATATTTTAACTGGCAGCTCAACTTTTATCGTGGAAATACTTGGCGGCAGGGTCAATCAATTTAAAAATAAGTTTACATTACTTCCATCATATTTATGAATGATGATGATATACCCAGTATCAGTGTTATTTTCATTCATTATATTCAAAAATGATTAGAGTAGATTGGCTTTCAGAATGTATGAATGAAACTTCATTCCACACATCATTTGAAATGTGGGTCACCAAAATAGATGTTTCACAAATGAATTCATAATGATCATTCATCATTCACAATTATGGTGCCTCTGGAATTGGATTAAATTTTTGCACAAGCAGGCTGGGCCTGGAGGATGTGGATGCACTCCTCATTTTGTCCACATGATGTCACAAACATTACAATTGAAAATGCCAGCACAGATGCTGCAAGAAAGAAACTCTGGAAATGAAACACACTCAACCGTTCATTGAAAATCTATGAAATGAATTCAGTCACTCTGTGATTGACATGTTGGCATGATGCATAAAACTGTTGGCATAGCCTGAAACCACGTCGCTATGTCTCATGGAGAGCACCTCGGAGACGTTTGAGGAGCTTAGGAGGAATAACTATCGTCACACCCTTGAGCTGCCTCAACACCTGCACTCTCAGCAAAGCACGAGCCTCTTGTTTGGCACATGCTGAAAGTTTTAGAGCCACCATCAGAGCAGCAACGGTTGAAATTAAGTGTTGATGACGTGTGACTAAGGTGGTACCTCTTAATTGGCAAACAAGGTATCTTGATGTTTTGGTATCCGGCGGTGTTAAAATTTGCGTTGTGTTTGAGGAAGTGACATTGAGCGGAATCTTTTTTTGAGTGTGAACGATACTGCACGACAAATATTCCAATATGCTGAAACACTTGACACTCGAAACAACTCCATATATTAAAACAATCTAAAACAAATACTGAAGCTAAACTACTAAAATGTAGCATTTTCCAGAAACTAAAATGGTGAAAAAATGACGGTATGTATGAACATCTTTAAAGAATATGACATCTTAGGCCAAAGGTGTCAAACTCAAGGCCCGGGGGCTAGATACGGCTCGCCACAATTCTATGTGGCCCACGAAGACAAATTGTGCATCCAATTTGCGTGATTACTAGAATTGCAAATTGTCTTCACTTTTAATAATATCATTTTTTTTTATGTTTGACCAGTTTTTACTCGTCTGATTTGAAAACGAGTTATTTGTCAGTTTGTTTTGTAGCTTTGACTGTATATAATATGAGGTGATCATACATTTATTTGGGTTGACAGTCATAATGGCCCTCCCAAAAGAAGCTATGACTACAATGCGGCCTGTGAAAAAAATTAGTTTGACAGAGCGATTTGATAAATTTTTGTTTTTTAAAAAACATAACATTACCTCAACGACAAAATAAAAACAAGCACTCGCTTATCTCAGTTTAGCTTAAAGACAGGAGATGAAAGGCAATAAAAATATATTTTGGCTCATGCAGACATGACAAGAGTGATCTCAGCAGTTTTCCCCTCAAAAAACTAATAATAACAGCAACCCAGTAATCATCCACCACCTCATTCTACACATCCCCTGTTAATTCCCTGAGGTGAAGCTCTCCGAATTAACTGCTCCCTACTCCCACTCTAATCTCTTTAAAATCGATCCGTTGAGGCCGGCCGGGGCTGTCTGATCTAATCGTGACATCACAGGCCCGGCCGGAAAGCCCGTTTGTTTTTGGACTTGACGGGCAGCTGCAGGCCGCGCCCACCCACTCCACTCCGGCATTGGGATAAGTTGCGAGGAAGTAATAGCAGCGCTCACAGGCCATTAGCTCTAAATAACACTCAAAGCACCGTCATCAGCACCATAATGGAGACATTAACAAGCATTACACAGCCATTGCTTTTTAGAACCGTTAACTGCCACTGAGCTCATGCATCATAACAGCCTGTTAAATGTAATGGCTGCCATTTGCTCATAGCAACATGTCAACGTCATGTTTCTTTCTGCCCTCTCTTCATCTGTCTGACCTCCACCCACACCTTTCCTTTCTTCCAGCCTCCATTGTAGCCCAGAAATGGTGGTGCCAGATGCAGCCATGCATGGATGGAGAAGAATGTAAGGTCTTACCTGACTTGACCGGCTGGTCCTGCAGCACTGGCAATAAAGTCAAAACCACAAAGGTGAGCTGTGTGTGGATTTGCCTCCCCGGTCTCTCTTCTGCTGTAAGAAAGCAATTGTGCGTAGTTAAAAAAAAAAAAAAAAAAAACGATCGACATTTTGTGGGACCATATTTCGCCCGCAAGTTCAAAGGATGAAATGCTATCATGGATGACATCACGTGACCTCGGCATATCTTGCAAGTCTTTCAAAAATCTTCATCATATTTCATCAGACTTCAATTTAGTGAGCAGGCTGACTCTTCAATAGTCTTAAAATAAAGCGACACCATCGAAAGGGTCTCAGTGGATTAATGTGATAATGTCCGCGAGACTAACTTGGAAAAGCATGAATTTTAATCTTCATCCATACTCCCTGCGTACCTGAACTTTTCTCGCAAGGTGCCACCTGCAGATGCAATCATTTTAGCGTACAGACGTATAAGGCACGTAACATTACCTTACCTCCAAATGTCCCTCCCAAAATAGACTTCATAAATATATTACATTCACCCTTTCAGCTTTGACTATATTTGATGCAGCCTAGATAGGGCTTGATCTTGAACTGAATTGATTTTTTTCCTCTATAATAATAAGAGCTTGTCTGAATGAATGTCTGGGAAACAGAGCCTCTTTTAAATTTGATGAGCTGATCGCTTGAGAACTTATTTTCAAGAGACTCAGACAAGTTAAAATTTCAACACAGATGTCAAACATCGGGACAGAGAAAACTTACAAAATAACTTTCTGCATCTTCCGAGGTCAGGATGGGGAAGACCTCTGCACACTCCAACATTGTGAGATTCAGCCGCAGGTTCCTCCTTGGCTGCTCACAAGCCGCCGGCCTACGTGCGGGAGTTCATTTGCATCTGCGCCGTCTCGGGTGTGAGCGTATCTGCGAGGCAGGGAAAGGAGAGCAGGTGCGCTTGATTTACGCAGGTGCAAAGAGAAAGACTTGCGAGGGAAACGACGCCGGCGCCGTAAGAGTAATTGCTCAGGAGATGGCACAACATCTGTCGCATTCATTACAATGCATTATGACTGGGGCCTTCCGCAGAGGTTTTACAATTAAGGCTCGTAATTAAGTTGGTAAGTAGGATAGACTGAGGAGCGGAGGCACCGCTGGGCGCAGCCAGCCAGAGGCAGAGGATTTAATGACCCCGAGCCTGACGACAACTCCGGGACCAATAGGACAATTATCCCGACTCTGTCTGTTTTGTCAGCAAGCGATCAGCACGATGGCATCCGCGGACATTCATTTGCATTTGCCAGGTGATTTGCCATCAGTCAACTGTTACTTGCGGGACTCGGCGGCAGATGTCACCGACGTCGGTTGCAACGAGACACGGATTCCATGGCAACCGTTCGCAGGGCTCTCGTTATTGTCCGGCATATCTCCTTGCGTTCGTGACCTCCCTTCGCAAGCTCGACATCGTATTCAGCGTGCCTATCAATTTCTGTCCGCGGCTCTTCACTCCCACGCAGCGTTGGCGTGTTGTTGAAAGGTGCGAGGAATGTGTTTTAACACAAGGAAGGAAAGGAGACACTTTTAATAAGGATGTGGTGCAAGATGGCAGATCTCAACTTAATTTCATACATTCCCACGTTTGGACAGAACTGCAACCCGTGGTGACTGGACCATAGTCTATGCTGACAAAGAAAAAAAAAACATTTTGTGACAATAATGAAGACAATTACTTTTCTTGTCGTTGCCGCAGAAACACTAAAAAGCAGTTTTGGAAAGTTTTCTGGCTTCCAAAATGTATTTATTTATTAATTAAAACCATGAAAGTAAACCACCTCTGATTAGTAGTGAAATATTCCCTTTCAGGCTCAAACTGTCATAATAATACGTTTAGGATGTTTAAGTGGAATCTTTGAAGAAATTCATTGTTGCATTAAGAATGGCATCTTTGTACAATGTAATATTTCAACCATTTGGATGCATTGCGCTATTTGTTTGGATTTGGTTCGAAAACTCTGTGAGAGAAAAATGTGTTTCCATTTCATTCAATGCAAAATTGCTTTAATCTCTGCCATTGTCTTTTCAGGTCACACGATAACAAGAGAGCCACTGGAGCAAGAGGCAACGTACAATTAACTCTCCATCTGGAAAGAGTGGAAGACATGAACTTACTCGAACATGTTGAAAATATGATGTCAGCATCTCCATTATGAAACAAGACTGTAAACGTAACCACGATAATGCCGTACCCGGCGGTGGCCATGAGGACAACCACGCTTGCCGAGGGTGCACGAGGACAAAAGGCGACTCTAATTTCCAACCTATGGATGATCGAAATCCAATCTGAAGACCGAGTAAGCATTTCAAAGTGTGTCTTTCAACAAAGCATTTGTGGAGACGTGAGCCCAGCCGCTGGACATGATGCGGGCGGGCTTTTTGTCAACTTGTAGAGCTCATATAGTGCAGCAAAGAGATAGCGGCTCATAACTAGCAAATTAGAATGGAATTGCTCTTGTGGGTCAAGTCGCCGCCGCCACAAAGACTGTTTTGTGTGAGCCAATTTGCAGTTCTAATTAGGAATTGCTGTGTAGGAACATAACAACATATTAAAAATTCATCTGTGGTATTTGCACTAGTTGAAACCTTTGGGTAATCTTTGGTTATTCCCAATATCGCTCGATGGAGGTCTTGCAGAACTTGAAATTTTTCTCCAACATTTAAAGTAGGCCCATACATGTGTGTGCCTCTTTACGTATGAGTGGTTGAAAATTGCTACCATTCTAACTAGCAACTCTCGATCATCCCGTATTTCTGGTCGTTATCAAAACGTGTTCTGTGACACTTTCTTTTAAAATAAGACATCCAAGGTTCAAGCGTTTGCTTGTGTTGTCTTTTTATCGGGACCATTGCTGTTTTCCTCATGGACAAGATTATTTGCAAAGTGATGTCCTGAATGAGGGTCATTTGGAGCCACCTTTACGAGAAATCGGATGTGTTTTTGCGCAAGCGCCAATTTCCCCCCAGTAAGCTTTTCTGCATCAATATTTCAGTGAGATATGGTGAAATAATTGCTCCGGATAAGTGCGGTTCAACTCTTGGCAGGCTTTACCCTGCAGGGTCTGTCACCATTGTTGCAATGAGGACAACGGTGCACCCCCGAAAAAAAGTCCTCTCACATCTCACTATTAATTCTCTCGCATCTCTTTGTGCTTATTAGAATCCCTCGGTGGTCTCCCCTTTTCCACCTCCACAATCCTTACCACCACTGAGTTAATTTTGCTTTTTCAAGAATTGCCCACCTCGATTGTATTTCTCGCTTCACCACACACCCAATTGCGAGACTTTCCCTAAATGTGTCTATCTGCCCGTCTGATTCGTGAACGTGTCGGGTCATTGTGTCTCCGGGTCGGCCCGCAGGGGACCGCTCCTCTCCGAATGAGACTCTCCGCTTTCAGTCATGCTGCTTTATGAGCTATGATAAATCTGTAGGAGTCGAGTTTGTGCCTTTCCCGCTCCTCTGCTCAGCTCTGTGCCAGAGGGAGCTCGGAGGGAAGCTGGCCTACTAGTGGCAGGCAGCTCCGCACTCTCATTACTGAGGGGCCGGCATAGCGCCTGGTTTCTCTCGGGACCGCTGACATGGAATATTTTTAGGCCTGCGTTGCAGCACTGCAGCTTTGCCACGGTGGCCTTGGTTCTTCAGCGGATTCTCAGCAACAATTGGGAAAAGGGAGGATTTTCTGGAGTCTGTTTTACACTCAAGTGACTTCAGGCAGAGTTCGGGTCACCCACACGAAAAGACTTTCGAAGAATGACATGCACTCTTCAAAAAAAGCACCAATTTAATTTTTACTTTGAGTATATCCTTTGGATGGGCTTCAATAGAAGGTTCTGTAAATTCTTGGTTGTAAAATGCGGTGAAGCCTTCACTCGAAAAAATGAATGAATTAAAACATGACTGAACTGACAATTTCAATGCAACAACCATAAAATTTTAAATTCGCCAAAATACATTAAGATTTGATTATGTGAAAATTATCCTTCTGTATTTTCAGTTTACAGAACTAATTGCTTCTTTTAATATCCCCACACTTAATAAGTATAAACAACTCAGCAAATTGTTTCCAAGCAAACAACTGTTTTGCTTATTTTATTTTAAGTGCTAGTAAGCCCTGTAGCTCAACAACAACAGATAAAAAGATAAACGATTAAGAAACTATACGAGGACTCTGTTTCCTCACCATATTTTCTCTTCCTCTCTCGTCTTCTCTGTTACACTCCCCCAGAGGTTTGATGCTCAGCGGATGAGCCTGGCGCCTCGTTCCCATCGCCCTACACGCTCTCTGCAGCAAAATCAATATTTGAGAACAATTTGCACCGCTCCCGGTTGGCTAGTGAATAGCGATGCAACCTCGGCTTCAGGTCTTAAAGACGCAGATCGTGTCAGAGAACGATTTTAGCAATCGACCCGAAGGTCAAGAAAATATTCACCATACATACCTTTAGAAAATCTGTGCAGGCACTGCGGCAGAAGACATACAGATTCCTTCCTTCTTTTTTGCTGTTTTTGTGAGAAAGAAGAACTTGCATCTTATACACGGAACCACTTTTAAAAGGCATAAACTCATTTTGGGATCAACTGTATAAAATTGTAGTAAAAGTGTAATAGCTGTTTGAAATGTGGTTGCCGACATTGTGAAAAAGATGTTATTTACTCAAACTGGTGGCTTTTATCTTCATGCTTTGGCATATGGTGTGATTCAGACGCCTGAACCTGCAGAAGCAAACACAGCATGGTCAGAATGACTGCAGAGTAAACATGCTAATGAGATTGGATACGTAAAAACAAAAACAAAGGGACAATAATGTAAACAAAATCAAAGCCGCACAGAGGTTGCGCTTGAAAGAAAGGGCAAGGGAGGATTATTTCAAGTAAGTCTTTATTTATGAGCTAAGCCTCCTAAGAGAGCACTTGGATTGTGACACTTAACGCCTGCAGCAGCTTATTACCACGTTTGTCCAATTTGTATCAAGACCATGCTTCTCCTTCATGATGAAAATGGTCATCTTGCAACCACTCAATGACATTAATTGACTGTAAATCCCATTATATGAAGGGCAATCTTGGAGAACAGATAAATAAAATTATGAACAACAGGTTGGGGTGGACCCTTATTTCCTCCATGAATCTTTTGCTCTGTCAGATACATATTTATATGTATACACGTGTGTGCATGTTTTTTTCCCACCTACAGCACAATTTTGGAATTAGGGTCAAAGACCTTGACCCTGACCCGTACCACATCTGACGCTCGTGCGACAAATGAGAACAGATTGTCCAACGTCAGTGACATCTGACTTTGTAAATGTTCTTCAGGATGAATCTGTAAGAATTCCCACCTACAATTGCGATATGTAATGGCCCAGTGTCCTCACCTTTTGTTCGAATGGTCAAAAAAGTACAACGCAGATCTAATCACAATTTCTGCTTGCCCATTGTATTCTTATGCCAAGCTAATTTGTGCCACTATGAAACACTGTGGCACATGTGCTCAAATGGTAACACACTAAGGCACAGAAAAAACTCATTATCTAAACCAAATTTAATTCTATTCACAGCTTTTATCATCATTGAACTCACTCAAGAGCATAATTCAGTCAGGCCCTTCATTTGGCGTTCAAGTGAGCTACCGTAATGAAACGGCGGCCATGCGAATCCGCTTAAAGTCGTCAGGTGAAGGTATGAGGATTCATCGCATTAGCTGGCGCTCTCACGCTTACAAATGTGACAACGCCACAACAAAGCCTATTAAAATTCAATAAAACCGAGCAGAATAAAAAGAGCCAAAACAATCAGAAGTGTCGTTAATATTAATTTTGCAGGAGGCCTGCGAAGGCCTGATATTGACGGTGGAGTGAAAAGGGATTCATTAACATCTTCCTCCTAGCGCTTTCCTCTTGTCGAGCCCTTCCTCGCCGTGTCGTCAAACTCCCTCATCTCTCCCAAGCAATTAGCCACCGGAGGCTCTATTGACCGGAGTCTTTGTTATACTAACTGGCGACGTTAACATGGCCGTAGCCTGGTAGTCTTGGCAATGCCTGTGTCAGTGCCAATGTGAACGGCGCTGATAAAGACGAGCCCTGCAGTGCACGTGCGCTTGTGTGCGGAATACACCAATGCATATTAACAAGCGGTTATCATTGTTGGAGTTGGGCACCTGCACTATACAGCCCAAATGTGTGTGTGTGTGTGTCGGGAAGGCAGAGCAGGTTGAAAAGATTGCAAGCAATTCATACAAATGTGTGTACCTCTTTTACATCACACAAAAAACCCGAATGGCGAAAGCACAGACGCATAGATAATATTACATTACAATACACACACTCCATCTTGGTGCGGCGCAGAAGATTACATATATTCTCTCAACAGTATGACAAATTGCTTGCGGCGATATCGCTCGCTCTTTGTGCCTCTCGTGCATGCGGGCAGGCAGCTGGCGGGAGCACTGTGTGTTGAGCATTGCACGCTTATTTATGTTGGAGCCTAATTTGACGACTCTATTAAATTGAATATTTGACGGATATTTTTCTGAATGTTGACCTTATGGTTGGAAAAATACGGTACTTTACATCTATCTGCAAAAACGATCATTTCTGGACGATAAGCCGCACCAGCTAAAATCTTCTTTTGTTTATTTATAAGGCGCAGGTGTTTTAAATGGAATGTCCCTATTTCTATTACCTGTATTGCAACAAAACTCCTTACAATATCGTACAACACATGAAAAATTCACAGATAAGACGCACTGGACTATAAGCCGCAGGGTTCCAAGCTTGTATAAAAAGTAGCGGCTTATAGTCCGGAAATTACGGTACATATGAGCAAAAATACAATCTTAGTAGGACTAAATGTAGATTTGAAGTTGAATGCAGTTTGACTTATAAAATTTCAATGACTAAGCTTAGACGACATAAAAATATTTAAAAAATATATATATATATTTTTTGGTCTACACTCCATGCCACAGTAAAACCGGAGCATGGCGGCACAAATGTCGTCAGACCTCAGCCCAGACAATGATCTCCACGGGCCTTTCTTGGCTTCACTTATTCGGCTCTATCATCATCCGTGGGCCCCTGTGGTTGCCTCCAGCATGACAGATCCACCATCAGACTAGAAGTGAGCGGTGCGGAGGAGGCGCAGGATGCGAGAATACAGCAAAATTGCTCTGTAATCAACGTGTTGTGATGGAGGCTCAGCAGGCTCACTAACAGTTACAATTGGCCAGGCAGCTCTTGTAAACAGGAATGCTTGTACAAAAGAGGCAGCTTGAATAATTAATAGGCTGTAAGAGGATCCGGCTTTGGGGGATTTGGGGACATCGATTCAGGATGAGAGGGAACGAGTGAGGTTTGAGGAAGAATGCTTTGCTGGGGCCCAACCATTTTTTTTCCCCTCATATTTTTGAGGGCCTCACTTTGTCCAGCCATGATGATTCCATGCTCACAAGTAACCTTGGCTAGACTTTATTTTCTTGCATGTTAGAAGCGGAAGTTTCAAATCTAACGGGATTTTTTAACACCATTTGGGAACAGGGACATCAAGACTGTTCTTTTTTTTTGTCAAATAAATGTTCTCCCTTTTTAGTACGTATATATAAAAATGCATTTTCTGACCGGTGTGACATAGCAAACCCAGATACGGTAATTATCACCGAGTGTGCAGGAAGGGTAACACGACAAGAAATATAGAAATATAAACAAGGTGCACATTTCTAAAAATAGTCACTTCAGTCCACGTATAGGCACAAAAACAAAACACCGGGCCATATCAATCGATTTTCTGACATGAAAATAGAGAATAATGTATAAATGATCAAGAGGATTTGCTATCAAGTTGAAGCCATTATCTGCAACGGTCACTGAAAAATGGCTGCAGCCTCGTTATTTTGTTATTGTACGCGAGTTTCGACCATGCTCTATTCAAATGCAAATTGGAGACATCACAAACATGTCACCTGGCTGCATAATGCAACGACGGTGTTTGCAGGAAAAATCTCACTCGCTCCTCACAACAATTGCAATTCAGACTTACCGTCTTCTTTGCAATTAAGTTAGGGAGCTGGCGATGCAAATGCTTTCCCTCCTCTTGGCAACCTTCTTTGGTTCCCTACTGAGCTTCTGTTTCTGAACACATGAGGCCTTTTTTTGGACTCCTTGCCTGAAGTAATAGTTAATAGTAAGAGAATAGTGGGTGGCCTTTCCCTGACAAGAGACATGTGTTTGTTTGGCATTGGGTGGGTGGGTTACATCATCCGGTTGTCCGCCTCACAGCCTTGCGCTCCTTTGTGCCGACTCGGGGACAACGCGCAAAGACCATCATCAGAGGAAATTAGCTCAGTAGCGTTGAAAGCGCCCGCTTCTCACAATAGCCAGTGGCCATGCTAAATCATTAGCCTGTCACTTCGCCGAGGTTGACTCCAATTATTCTCTCAATCCGCCTCCAAACCAAATTGCATTATTACAATTATATCCATTGCGTGACATATTGTCTATTACATGAGACAGAGAAAGAAGAGGCGAGAAGAAGAAATATGTCAGATAGAAGAGGTTGGGGCACTATCAAGCTCCAGAACGTCTTTTACTCTTGCCATCTCTTAAAAAGGGCATATTGATTATGTTTTCTACTCCAAATTTATTACATAAACATTCCCCCCAGTCAGCACTTCTTTCACTTGTTCCTCATTGATTTAAGCAGCTTATTGAAAATCATCCAGCTGTTTTCCTGAGCGCTTGTTTTCATTGGGTGGAGGGTGAGCTGGAGGTCCAAGCAGTCCAAGTCTTCGGTTGACACCTTAATTATAAAAATTGTTTCGATTTGATTCTTGAGATCTTAAGATCAGGGAATGCTTTAAGAATAATTGTCAAGTGTTTGTCTATGTGAAGCGCTTTGAGACTGCTTGTGATTTAGGGCTATACAAATAAACTTGACTTGACTATAAAGCGTTTCAGACTTGATGCCTTTATCATCTTTAAGCACATTATCACATTGCAGGTTCATTAGTCATCACCATCATGTCACCTTCATCCAGTCTCTTTAAGAGTCTCTCGCCACTACTTTCACTGTCACAGCAGTCTTGTCAACAGGCTGTCAGCACTTATCAGGACATGGCGCCGCTCATCAGCCGTGCCGCAGCTCATTGCCCAGGCCGTCCCCGCTGATGAAGTCCGAGATGTAATGCAGCCAAGTCCCGTCTCAGCCACTGGCTGTTTTCACTACGCCACCTGCTTGAACTGATAGATCGGACTTCCTGCTAGGAGAGTAAGCACTGCCGCTGGGGTGTGAGAGCGTCACGCAGAGATGTTCAAGAATCTCGCTAACAGACAGCGTGCTGCACTCCAAGCTGCCGTCTCAACCATGTTAGCCTATTGATGCATCTGTTGGATTTAAAAGGACTCCAAAATCACATCTTTCTTGGAAACAAATTGCACTTTCTGCCGGAAACACAGGTTACAAAAGTCACTCATGTCCGCAGCTGGAGTTCCAAAAATTGACTGCTGTCCGATCGTTGTCACATTTGACAAGGTTTAGATGTCGCCTTTATCCTGTGAAGTAACTGCATCCGGAAAGGTATTTTCCAGCCGTGGGGCAGACCGAACTTTTTTGAAGAGGTGTGCTTTCAACTGAACAAGTAGAAAGGCCTCCCATTTAAAGTGGAATGCCACTTGCATACAACAGCGAAATGCTCTTGTAAGCGCTCCTGAATTGCTCTGATGGAGACCACCCAAACACTTCAATACTCTACATAAGTGCTTTCACACACACACACACCTTTAACCTCATCCATTTACAAATCACAAAATGTGTTGCAATAAAAACCTTGCACCCAGTGTTATTCTTACTCTTCATGCCTTTGCCGTTTAAATCATCGCTTACTGCAGAGACCAAGCAATATGAGCAACTGCACCCTTCCGAGTTGCTGCTTTTATAACCACTTGTGAATCTCACCCGCTTCCAATTAAGCTATTGAACTGTGGAGTGTGCCAAAGCGATGTTTTGTGAGCATTTCCAATCTTTTGTTGCCTCGTAAACACTTTTTTTTTCAACAAATAAGTAAAAATTAACTGTACTGAAGTAAAGAAAAATACACACAAGCTGTATGCATAGCTACAAGCATCATTGTGGCGTGTTTGACTCTTTCCTGCTCGAAATATTTGATTAATTCAGCAATACTTTGACATACCACTAGAGGGAGGCCTGTGGTACTTGTACCACACTGACCATAAGTGGTAAAACAAGCTGGTGATTTTTACATGATCAATGTTGATCTTTAAGCTTCCCCACAATTAAACCATTTTCCAAACGTTGCAAACACAAAACACGAAGCATAAACCGCAGTAAATAAATGATTATGTAAGGTGGTGAATGCAATCTCATTGCAACCCCATTAGCGGCGGGACAGAAAAACAGTGTGTTCTTGTTTGTAAGTATGCCCTTGTGTATGTGCTGAAGCGTCTGTCTGAAGTGAGACCTTGGACCCAATTAGACTTGGTAATGATGTGGCCTGTTTACAGCCAAAGCCCTCCGCTAATGATGAATGCAGTTGACGGATGCGGCCCGGACAAAAGTTCCAAAAGCCATTCCTGGCTGAGCTCCATGTCATTTTGTCAGCGAGAATGATATCTCATTCATTTAAAGTCTGACCAATGGTTTTACAGCTCAGTAATCACTCTGAAAGCATCACTGAAGAATTCGTAAGGACCCGTCGAAATGATTTGTCTGCAACAGATGCCTTCGCAGCTGTTGCGCCTCTTTGCTGCATTGTGTTTTCCTTTGGGTGGATGTCAACTTTTACATTTTAGGATGCAAAAGTTAATAACAGACACGCTTTATTTGAGAGAAAAAAAAATCCTATTACTCGAAAGAGAAGATTGATGGTCTGCTTTTGCAACTAGCTTCGCTCTTTTGGTATTTTGCCACTGCAGTTTGGACCGCAATTAAAGGAATGCCACAGATGAATCTTTTCAATCCATTCTTATGGAGGAGCCTCGAGGCTGCTATGGAAACATCATCCAATAAGTCCAAGTCAATTGCACCGGATAACAACTTGTCCTGTTAGGAAGCATGATCATTAGCTAGGCAGCTACTTTTAAAAGCACTGGCCATGGTATTAAAGAGATCACCCAGGAGACCGACCATATTATCAGGAGCATGTAAAAACACTGATGAGGGGGATTCATCCAGGTCCGTGCTCAACTACATATTTTTATGTATTTATATCGAGATCTAGAACAAGCAGCATCATGGCGTTGAGGCAGTGACCATGGTGGTGGAGGGGGGGGGGGGCAATTAAATTCTTTCTTGAGCTGATATATCATCCTTATGAAATCTACCTAACACACCCACGGAGATCTGAATTTATCTTCCCGCAACTCCGTGAAAAATCACAATACACCATAACTTAGACCTGTTTTTATCTGGTCTAAAATCCAGTCCAATTTTGGTCACCAAATTGTCAGAATGCGCTGAACTGCTTATGGAGACATAGCTTGATCTACCAAATTCACAAACATGCTTAGTACATTTCCTGTGACAAACTACTCTGGCGGTTATTGAGGGTTGACACAACCGTAGTTGCAGTCATAACTTTTGAGTGAAGTGGTTGTCTCCTTGTGACGTGTGTGTAGGACTGTGTGAATTGCATGTTAAGAATCGTTTTCTCTGTGGACGTCCAGAAGTTGATCCGGCCCCCCCCAAGGGGTCATGCTACTTCCATGTCTATTGTGACAGCGCTCCGGACGAAGCTGGGCACGTTGCTGCAGCGCCATCTGTGGCCCTTCTGTTTCCGCACCATCTGACCTTTGACTGTCTTTAGATGTTACATGACAAGGGTGTCTGACTCAAGGCCTCGCAGGGCAGAAGTTAGTCCGCTAATAGTAGCCTGAGAAGGTGCTAGGAAAGAAAATTGACTTTAGGCCACAGAACAGATTAACTGTAAAAATGACTACATCCTGTTATTAAAGAAATATGAGCAAATATCCTCTGCCGTGAATGCTCCGACAGTTGGAGAAAGACAAACAATGCATCTTCTTCTGCTGCCACACCTAAGAATGCTCATCCAGGAACCCTGTATGGTGTCCAAGGTCACTTTTGCACCACTTATAGAAGTGCTGCTTGATAGCTGAGCATAAAAGCTGCATCCCACTCTCCTCCATTTGTTGAGTCACCAAATCAGAATAATGCACACAGGTGAGTCACACCGGATGGTTGAAGGGAAAAAAAAAAAGAAACCTCTGTGCAGGTTGGGGGCATATCCGTATCAAAATGGTGCTCCGCTTTCCTAAGTCTTGCAAGCTACCCAGAGATTTCCTTCATCAGATCGCTCGCTATGGATACCGGGTGGATGTTTTGTTCCTCAGGACCACCACTCTTCATGTTTTATTAATGTCATATGCTGTCGAGTTGGGTTCTCCTAACTGACTTGGCAAGTCATCCCTTTCCTTGCCACAAATCAAATTAGCCCAGGCTGTGATTAATCATCAGTCGGGGCGCCCTGTGAAAAGGGGCTGACACCTTATTAATTTCCTTAATTACATCTTGCATGAGGTTTCAGAATGGTCCCGTCTAATTATGCAGCCTTTGACTCCTAACTCTTTCAACTTGGCTACACAAATTATTTGTGCAACTGGGGGTGTTTAAATAGATTTCATTTAGGATCATCAAGTGTGATTAATGCAATAAAAGCCAGAGGTGGGCTTTCAAGTAAGCTTGGAACCTGATTGGATTTTAGATGTAGCTCAAGGTGATGCTTGAAGATGCTACAACGGGGATATTCACTCTTGGAACCACACCGATAAAGTCAGAAGTTTCTGCACGTGCTCAAATTAAAATAAGGTTTTTTTTTTTTTTTTACTTTGGGGGTACGCACACCCTTCTTATGAATCATAGAAGCAGCTGTGCAGTTTAATCGATGACAGTCGAAACATTCATTTACCAAGGTTTTCACATGGTGAGCGGGTTTAAATAGTTTTGCTTTGAGAGCTTGGGAAAAAAAATGCGCTAGCAGTGATATGTGAAATGAGAGCAGTGGCGTGGGACCTGTCCCCTGCATGAGCCTGCAGCTTGTTGTATAAAAGCATCACAATCGCTCACCTGGAGAACCGCTCCAATACATTTCTTTCAAATTCACTTAATACCCAACACAAAGAAGGCTTTCATGTGTACTGCATAGCGTTATTCAAACAGTTGCTCAATGTGGGTGCATTCCATAATGGAATGCTTGCCCCCTCAGGGATATTTGTATTCATACCATAAGCAGTTCGATATTAAGTCAGAGTGGAAAGATACACCCTGACCTTTAGTGAAGTCAATGGGGTGCGAAATTGTTACACATTATGGGCTTGCTATACTGTATGGGGGAATTATTTAATAAGCGTGAAAAGACAATACTTGGAGTAGAAATGCGTGAAATCACTGAAGGGGGGAAAAAAACGACTTCCAACTGGCAAAGGTCTGAAAAAGAAACTAATACGCGTGACCTTTTTCAAGCCAACAAACCTGGGGTTTTTGTACGAGGCATTTTGTTACAATGTTGCAAAAGCAACAGATAAAGATCTACTGTATTGTATTTTAGGTTATACAAAAATTGACATTCTAAACAATTTGTTACAGTATTGGATGAGTTAGACCTCTCCAAAAACTTTTTACTGTAGCACATATTAGTGACTTGGATGTTGGTCACTGTCTCCATTTTCAACAAGATGTTTGACTTCTAAAAAAAAAAAACATGGACTTTGTATTGGAGCACTGAAAGGAAAAAAATATTTGAATAACAGCACTAGTTAAAATATCAATGCATGTACACCTCCATTCAGATCCAAAATCGAACGCGGTACCGCTTTTGGTATATTTGAACGGCTGCCAAATGTCTTAATGACTTTATGAATTTAAAGTGCCTAGAACAATATCTCAGCAATGTATCATAACTAAGTCTTGGACCCTTGGTGACATCTACCTGTCGAGTGCTACTCTCGTGTGTCATGACAAATAAACACAAAGTGTTGACGGCTCAGGCAGAAGAAGTCTTTCACCGCCAGCCAATGTGGATCAATGGCCAGCATCTTGAGAAAGGCGCCATTCTATTTGAGATAACAGCTTTAGGGAAAAACAAGGTGAGGACGGTAATACCAAACAGCCGCCCTCTGGACAGTTATACCCGAGCGCTGTCGTGGGAATAACATCTAAATTGCTTTCTGCTCGGCGCTCATGTTGACATTACATTCTCGCAGTAGGGGTGGCTGCACCGCCTACTGAGATAAAGGAGTTTATCTGCCCTTCTGCGTGTTTCCGTGCTTGTCGCTGCTCCATAATCTTTTGTGATTCCAAATTAATTGTATAAAAGCACCTGAGTATCAGATTATGGTAATCCACATAAAATATCACTTTGGAAGCCTAAAGCAGATTCAGACCAGAACACCTGTGAGTGTCAGGTTTGGTTTGAATTTTTTCACCTGTTTGGATCCAGCATTAAATCGATATGACTTTTTTCCCGAGTCCAACCAGTATGTTTATGAATCAAATTCTGGGAAGTTGCCCTCCACTCGACACTTACTACACAGTACCACTCTACCTACTTTTCTAATTGGCAAACATCTAATTATATGGAAACTAACTCGCAGTTATGTGCGTAGGCCAAGGTCATCTCCCTCTGCACATTGTCAAAACTTTCGACTTGACAATAAGTTCAGCGTACTTTTTGTGTGGGCTGGTTTGGACTGGCACAAAAAGCTGCCTGGAGGCCAGCCTGCTCTTGTCGATTATTTCATGTGAGAATTTAACAACATATAGAATGTTCTTGACTCCACAGTGGAGTCGACCTCCATTTCTTCCATACTCCTATTCAACATTTGAAACTATTCACAGAAAAGAAGGAGAAGTAGGGCCTGTCATTGAGATCAATAAAGGCAATGTATTAGAATTAGATTGAATTGTTAAGCGCTGAGGTTTTTATCAACTGGTATTTCAATATGATTTTAATAGGATTTGTGATCTAGATGAAACCTTGCTGAGTGTACTGTATGATTTATGAGATCAGGCTTGGCATTTGAAAAGGATCTGACCATGGGGCAGATATACAAATCATTGCATTGTATCGAGAACAGATGCCTAGATTTAATTAATACGTCTATAAAGGCCCGTATTTGGTTTTGGTCTGCTCTGAGATTGGGCCCGAGGCTCTCTTAGTGTACCTGGTTCTTGACCCCGTGCTTGGAGACACAGCGAACCGATGGATTTGCCGTCTTGGAGCAGCTTCACCGCCTGAGAAACCTTTGAGGGATGCCGATACTGTTTCAAGGGCATGGCAACATTTAGAAACAGACAGAGGTGATACAAACGACAATCATCCTGTTTGGTCTATGAGCACAAAGTGGATTTGCATTCCTTGGTAGTTATCCATTATGAGAGTCACTTGACTTAAAACACCTTTTAAAAACTTCCGATTAATGACTTTGTAAACAGCGGCGTGTGTGTTTTCTCAACTGATAAAACAAGTAGCCTCAAACACAAATAGTTTGATGTCCTCTGTTTTCTAATCTTACTCTCAGCTCCTTATTTTTTGTCAAGTGTCAAGTAATCATTTGGCTGTAATTGAAGGCTCCCGGTTTCCCACATTTGCATTTGGCTTACAAAATAATGAGCTAAAATATTGTCGGGTACTGAAGCGCAGCTATTTCAGTACTTTTTTTTAACCAAGCACCGACTTGAAAAAATCATTTGTTTTAAAGTTTACGGTATTGATGTTTGCTGGGCAGGAGACTTATAGCTTGCACACGAGCCAGATTGCGATTCTTTCTTTTTTCAGATTTGCCTGGAATAAGTCTCAAAGAAAGTTGAAATGGAGGAGTGGGACTAATCAAGCACAACACAGCGGGCAATCAACTTCCACACAAGACCCATCTATTCCCATCCATTTTCTATACCACTTATCGTCATTACGGCTCAGGAGTCCATTCAAGCTGATTTGGAACGAGAGGTGGCATAAACCCTGGACTGGTTCTCGGCTGTTATTAATTTACATGTCAAGAAGGTTTCCAGTAATAATACAACTGTGCCACAATTGAAAGAACATTAGCAGTCATTTGAAGAGATGATTTCTGTTGGCCGGGTCCTTTAAAAGTTCTTTGCAAAGGCGCCGCTCACAATGACTTCTGACCATAATGACTATAATTACGGAACACAACATTGCCAATAATACGCTTGTCTAAATGACAGTTACGTGGACCTCTTATATTGTAGCAAGATAATCATGTTCAGACAGGAAGTGCAGTCAAAAGGTAGGAGAGGCGGTAAAAGCACTTGAAGCAAACAGAGCGTTTAATATCCGCATGGGACAACGTTCACTTGAGATGCCCTTGGAAGTTGACAACATTGTTTGGGATTTACATGCGATAAAGGGTTACCCTTGCTGTCAGTGGTTGATTAGCCCATCCGATGAGGACACTCGGCGGGAGGTCATCGGGCCTTGATGGATGCCTCTCTCTGCAGATTGCACTTAACTGCGGATGGAGGAGAACCATCTACCGTATTTTCCCGACTATAAGGCGCACCTAAAAAACTAACATTTTCTCAAAAGTGCGCCTTATAGTCCGGTGCGCCTTATATATGGACCAAATTCCTAAAATTAAACTGGCCCGTAGCATTGTGTCATGAAATCAATCATAAGTGGCCCGCTGAAGACTACGATTCACGAATCAAAAAGACTATGGATCATTATTTTGTGATTATAAAGTAATTTGTTGGGTCTGAAGTTGAAATAAAAAAGATAAAATGGAGAATGATTTGATTTGGATTTAAAATCAGACATGATGCATGAATGGTCCGGTGCGCCTTATAGTCCGGAAAACACGGTACTCTTATCTATTCGTGCTGCATTATAAAATGGCGCAGGGCCTCCCACTCCAGCAAGACTCCTATTGTGCATTGAGCTAAAAAGTATAGAAAAGAAAAACATGAAGAAACCCTTTTTGCCTCAAAGGCAGAATTCACTTCAAATCGTACAAGGGCAAAAAAAAATTCCCTGATTCATGCAGGCACCAAACATTTGCATAATCCTCACAGCAAGACACTGGCAAAATGGTCTCACTGAGGCCCAATGGCCAAATGAATCTTTTTTTATACGAGACTACAAAGAGTAAACAGGTCATCATTCCTCTGCCAACTCCTGGATATTCACTCCCAAGTTGTCACATTTGTCTTTTTCATAGCTTTTTAGCGCTGCTTGAAACTCGACACATTGCGCAATGATGGAACGTATACAAGCGCATCCGCTGAGAGAAGCACCTCTCAAATGAGAAGAGAAGCGGTTAGATATTGAAATGATCTTGTAGTTGGCCTGGCATGATATTGGAAATCTTTATTCTAATTGCCTGAATGAATCGAATGTGCTATCCTGATAAATCCAAGCGACTGGCAGGGGAATAACACAAGTGAAGCGCGACGGAATCGTTTGTGTGTTTACTGCACGTTTGTTAGCCCGCGAGTCACATTCTCCGTGTGTTGTTGCTGATTGCGCGTTCGTTCGAGCAAAACGTCTCCTTACAATGTTAATACATCATATAAAAGACACCATATTACAACATATCAAGAAGTCATTTTCCTCATCACTGCAGAAAGGGAGCTGGAGACTGCAAATCAGTATAGAAAAGCATTTTTATTTCTCATGAGGCTCTCCTGTAATATACTCGGCTCTCTACTAGGGGACAACAGCATTTCTCTTTCCGTAGTTGTCAATACCGCCTCTCTGTTTCGGAATATTCCACCTGAATTGTCACAGTCTGTGATGTGAGAAGTACATTGAAACAGCAAACGTTCACGGATTACTTACGACCACTTTCAGCAGCGAGAGACACGTTCATGTTCCAATTACGTTTTTTTTCAGGATGGGGGGCAGGGGGGGGTCAACGGTGTCCGATCTGAGACTGTTGCTTTGTGAGGCAGGCCTATACATTGTTTTCCTCATCTTTACCGGCATGTTCCGTCTTGACATGACCAATGACGTATTATATTTTTACACTTTGCATCTTTTTCAGTACAGACGTCAATGAATCGCACTTTGACCCCAGAAGAAAACAAACAAACAAAAGATAACCACAGTGGGGGTTAAGCTCCAAATAGTCTTAAATATACTTTTCAGTTTGTTGGATTTGCTGCCATATATGTCTTTTATTTATATATCTATATACACACACGCAAACGTGTCCTCACGTACAAAGAAAACTAGCGCTGTAGAATGTACATGCCTTCAAGGTCAAGACGTCAAATGAAAAGTTCGTTATTGACCGCAAAAGGTGAGGTCATAGGGACAGACGTTTGAGTCACAAAGCAGAAAACTGATTAACTTCATCCAGGCCGGCTAATTCTTTCTCACTCCTACGTGGTCCCTACAAAGCCATTTTGTCAGCAAGTCAAACACAAAGGCAGCTATCCACGCCGAAAGAAAAGGTTATCAGGGTAATTTCCCGCCTTTGTGCTTTTATTTCCATGCTCTGGTCGCCCGTCGTCTTCTCGGCGTATTTTACCTTTTCAGACCGGCGGGGTGAAAGTCTTCACGTAATGTTCAAAATGACCCCGACTGAGCTGCTTCAGTTTACGTACGGCACAAGAAGGAAACCAGGAGCGAGTTGGTAGCAAGCCGGCCCCAGCTGTAGGGCTGAGGAGATTCACCAACATGGCGCTCCTTGATCAAACAGGGGATTAGCGCCGTTTGAAATCCTTGGCGCCACGCGAGCAAATCTGTTTTATCTAGGTGGATATCCTTTCTATGGTCCCAGGTAATCCAGTCACCAGCCTCGGATGTAATAGTTTTACACCAGTCGACAGGAAGAGAAAGGATAGATGAGAGGAGGAAAGGCTGGCGCAGAGTGCTGCGATGGGAGCTCGTCGTTAGGTCCTGGGATGAATCTGAAACACGGGGAGGAGGAAAAGAGAAGGGAGGAAAACACACACACGTGCTTAGATAGAAAGAGACAAAAGTGTACATGGATTAGACCCTGAGGAATTCCTTGGTGTGTCTCACAAACAACGGGAAGCTTTTGAACTGTTTAGTGCTTTGTGGAGCCCCGTCTCACCTCCTGCATCCTGCTGTTACTAAAAACAGACAGCTTAGACAAAAAGGAAACAAAACGCACGACTGTTTCCATTCAAAGGCACCGGTGTGAAGTCTTCTCACACAACCTTAGCGTGACGACACGCTGCCTATTCCTTGATCTCCAACTTCAGTCCGGTTTGACCTTAACCTGCACCGTAATAAACCAACTAATCCCAGCGACGTTTTTTTTCTTTTTTTTTTTCTCCATCCTGGCAAAATGACTTTTTCACTAAATGGGATCAGCGGCCCCGTTGTGGAGTGTGAGCCGTCTGTGACTCCGGTTCAGGGACTTTTATTTGGTCCAGATTGCACACCAGGACACATTTCAATGGGGTATTGTGAAACCTTTTGATTACTGGAGAATTCCCTCGCTTTCCAGCTTCTGCCTCAAGGCAGAGATTTGTATAAACCCTAAGTACGTGTATTCTAGTATGCTACAAGGAGAGGTTTTAACTTCATCTATGTTAAAATGAGAATGAAAATACGATGGAGCCTCCGAGCAAACACTGGCTCAACGTTTTAGGCAGATGATGAGCGTTAAAGCCAGTCAGAAAGAATAGAAATGGAAACTAGCATGAATATACCACTACTTGTGAACGGTAATTATGATGCATATTATATTGACATAAATATTAAAGAATAATAAATGTGTGGGCTATCCGTTATAGAAAGAATCACATCGTATTTCTTTTCAAGTCATTTCTCACGGATTTTATTTTCTATATTCTGATGAACACACCTGGAGTCTCCCGTAAACAGAGCCAATTATAAATCCCATGATCCAAAACAACAACAATGCAGCCGTGACATTTGGAGCAGGCTTTGGCAGGTGTGTGTACACGATTGCGTGAGGTGACGTACGCGATACTCTGGCACACCGAGAGCCACGCTTACCAAAGCTCACATTGATGTGCAGATGTTACATGCAAACCGGTAAGGATGCAGTTTGAAAGGTAAAATGCAGAAAGTGTTGAGTTGTGAATGTTGGACTCAGGTAAATAAGTCATTTTTCTTCAGATATGTACGCTTTGACAAACTGTCTTTGACTCGATTTTGGTTAAAACGTCATTTGATGCATCTCAGAGCCCAAAGGAATGATGTACGCCAAAGCTTTTTGAAATTGTCGCGCTGCGGTTTGACTTTTATCTTCAAATAATATTCCAAGTTCAAGTATTATGATGGCACATAGGCTTCTATTAAGAAGAAAATCTCCCGTCTTTGACGAGACAAATTCAAATAGCCTAATTTAGCGGTTGACAAATAACGTCACT
Organism: Syngnathus typhle; assembly: GCF_033458585.1. NCBI lineage: Eukaryota > Metazoa > Chordata > Actinopteri > Syngnathiformes > Syngnathidae > Syngnathus > Syngnathus typhle. The sequence goes on from NC_083748.1 coordinate 10,134,936, forward strand.
TTTGTCCATTATATTTATATTAACAATGACTTCAAAGGTTCAAAGGTCACTAATTGATCATTTAAATAACATAGTATTCATCTCCGGGATGTCCTTTTAATAAAATCTTGTGTGATCACCATTTGATGTGTAAGAGGATGAAGTGGGAAATGACCTCTGTCAAAGGAGTAGTGGTAGTTGGAACTGGTTGGATATTCTGGCCCACTCTCCAGCTCAGATATGATCCACCAGAGATTTGTTAGCCTCCAAGATTCTATGCAAATGCTGTCACTTCAACCTTCAAGCATGTAGGTGGTAAATCCGACAAAGGTGTCCTTGGTTCCCATGTGTCCTTTGCCTCTTAAAATGATCTTTGTTGTGGGGGGATTTTTAAAAAAATAATTTTATTTGCGAAGTAGCGGGAGTTGTACGCATTCTAATTCGGCGGCCGCAATCAATTGCAATTACTCCGACTTCAGCCAGTGAGTGCAAAGGAGACGAAAACAATTACCCTAAGCTGAAGGTTTTATTGCAAACATGGCCGTAGCCTTTCTAGCACTTAAGAAAACAATCGGGCCAGCTGCCAATAGTATCGTCTAAAAGCACGATTTCATGCAACAATATTATTTAAGTTCCATTGAATAGCATTTTAAGTAACATTGATAATGGAAAAAAAAAATGTATGTAAGCAAACAAATAAGAAATGAATGTTTGACTATCTGAAGGCTAAATGGTCTTTCACTTGCATAACACTTTTCCATCACCATGGAAGACTCTGACAAACACAATGAGTTGCATCAAAGAAACGTTTTGCCGCAATCATTTTGGTGAAGCCACTAACCGTATAAAAGTGTTAATTTTTGCCAAAGCCTCATCGTTACATTTATATAAGTAATAATATCTGAATGTAAATAATATATTCATTGTGTTCATCATGGCGGTGAAATAATTCTGTCAAATTAGGTTTGTATGTGCGTCACCAATAAAATTAAGTGCCACTTCTTGGCTATTGCTAAATGTGAAGGGCTTTCAAATAAATCTATCTCAAAGAAAGCAACATGAAAAACAATTGCGGCATCTCACTGGCGAGGAGCTATTTTTAAAGCAGGCTCTGGGGCTACTCACATGTTGGTGCGTACAGAACGTGCGACATTGTTGACTAGATTTCGTTGTAAGTCACTATTTGGTCTTTCACCACATGTCTTGCATAGACATCAAATGCAAGGCAAAAAAAAAACCTATTTCATGAAGATGTGGAATAGTTTAGGCGCACAAAAAATTGCCTGATCTAATTGGCCACTGGAGTGGATAACGCTGGGCAAATGATTCGGAAGATGCTCGCCAGCTTTTGTGTCACCGTGACAACAAAAAGAGTCTGCCTGCCTTTTCTGTCTGCTGTTACAGACAAAGAAAGACTCCCTTTTGGAAAAACACAACGAAAAGAGGAAGAAAGATGGATGTCAGGCACTGGATTCAGAGTTCACGGCAATTTCGAGAAAATGGGTGCAGACGCTGGTGCGTGTGCGCCATTGTGCTTCGGTGAGGCTTTTCAGAGCAAAAAAAGCAAACCTGCTGGTCAATTTCCTTCTGAAAAGAAACAAAAGCCGTATTGGGGGGCTTTCCAGCTTATGGTAGAACAAACAAATGATGCTATTTGGTTGGAAAAGGAGGGCGAATGAGGAACTCGGATCAAAGAAGAGAGCAGAGTGCTGGGATAAAAGGCATTTCACCGAGCCTGTGGCCTGATAGCGGCTCCAATTGCGATATCAAGTGGCCTTTAACAAGAGCCAAAAAACAAGAATAAAATCCACCTGCCCGGGGTTCTCCAGCACACGTACATACTCGAGAGTACGCCCAAAGAAGAGTAAGTCGCATGTCACAGATTAGTTCCAAATAGGATTGGCAGAGCTGTGCAAGGAACCAAAAACAAGAACGGGACGTGGAACAAAGAGAAAGAGGCGAGCCATCGTATTACATGAGCGAGAGAGAGAACCGTTTCTTTTAAGGATGAGCATCCATGTTGCTTCCTTAAATGCGCCGCCGGTGCTCCGTGATAAACGTGTACTGTGGGTGGTGACAGATTTCGCATTTGTGTCACGCCCGCCTAATCACGCGCAGCATGTAAACACACTCGATTATTTGGGTTAATGAGACATCATCGAACATGACTCGGTCTCTCTTCTGTCGCGAGCGGCGGCCGAATAAAGTGGCAAAAACAAAGAACATCTTGAGAAAGACTAACCTTTACAGAAGCAAGAATGCAGCTCAATTTCGGTTGACGTTTCCTCTGCATTTTGCTTCCGGAAGCTAAAAAGGGGAGTATGGCTGCTGGGTGTTCTGCAAAGAGAGGGTCAAGAGAAAAGGACAGATGTGTATTTGGATAGAAAAGCAGCCTCACCAAATTGGAAGATTTCACTGAGCCTTGTCTCACTCACGGAATTTTGAGTAGTAAGAAATCCAAATTTCGATTCTCAAACCAGTTTGGACTGTCGCAAAAGAGAGATTTGAGATTAAGATGCATTCTTTGGAGGGAATAAAGCAATGCCACCTACCTTGGCGTAAAGACCGCATTCGGTCAAGTCCTTTCTGGAGATTTTATGCTTGTGCCGGCCTGGTGAAAGTCAATGGGCCCCCGTGTGGCGTGACCTTCACTGGCTGCTCCCCCCCACCGTTAAATTAGACTCTACTTGTATTCAAAGTCATTGTCACTAAGCATAAAAAAAGATGGTGATCGCCTTCAGGTGGGGGGGCGAGTTGGTTAAACGAATACAAATGGGCCGATCAAGTTGTCACGGTGTGCCCGACTGCCGGCTCGGTGGGCTTAGATCCCGTCATTATTTTTGGAAGCGGCGCTCAGCGGTAGCCGAGCTAGCCAAAGGGCAGCAATGAGGAAGAGTGGCTGTTGACTTTATCTGAGTGAGGAGTGCAGCCCGAGATGTTGCCTCCTCTCACTGACCACTTCACGCTCGGATATGTTCAGAGGTCACGAATTTACCGAGTTTTATAATAATGATTTCAGTTTTATCATTCATGTGTTATTGAGGTGGTCTGCATTATTAGACTGATCTAAACCTAAACCTAAAGACATTTTTGCAAAATTATTTGATGCATCATTCGGTGAGGTCTCACCCTTGTGGTCTTGATTTTATTCCCGGAGGAGCACATCCATCCAGAATTGTCAGGCAGAGTCTTGCACTCTTCTCCCTCCAGACATGGTTCCATCTCACACCACCATTTCCCAATTACAATGGACGCTAGGGAAGGTGAGCAAAGAGTTATTTTACAAAAACATTCAAGAACACAGGGTAGACAGAATTTCTGCCAGAACTCGAATGGAGACTGTAAAATATCCTACTTGGTCATCATCATCATCATCATCATCACAAAAACCAGTACCACACAAACTGGTACCAGTTCACCATTACAAATTGTAGAAAATACCTCAAGACTAACACTTGTAAGTCAATATTTTCCAAGTCATCCCATTCCATCTGGTTTCATTCCAATGCAAATGAATCCTTTTGTCATGTACTTCCAGGGTGGGTAAACTCATTTTGAAAAGCATCTCATTGAGTTCATTTAACATCGACTCAATTCATCTGCCGGCTATTTGACAAAAACAAATATGCGCTCATCTCCCCCCTCCTTGTATGAGTACAGTATACGTGCTAAAATATTCATCTTGGACAAATAATTAGCATGTTGGAGACAGCGGCTTTCTACTACGGCTTTTCTATCTTACATTGACATGTAAGGGTCAAATGGTGGAATTGGTTTGAAAGTAAAACTTTCTTCGCTTTTGTTTACAATGTGGGTCACCGTTGGAATATGAGCAAATTACAATGCACAACCAGAGTTCAAGACATGTAAACATAACGGCTGCAGGATATTTGAATGTCTAAACAAGATTTTCAGGAAAGCAGCTGTGAATCAGAATTTTGGATTCTCTCATGGAGTTTTACGATTCTCACTAATTAGCACGTGTTGCTCCATCATCCAATGTGTTTTTCTCACTATATCATTTCTTGGGGAAAAAAATAATATAATTGACAGCAACACTCATTCAGCTGTTTAGGAGGTGCAAAATCAACCATATGCAGGATGTTCTTGTTAGGAATAAAAATTGCAGACAGCTTGAGGAAAAGTGTTTCATCATCACATTAAATGTTACTGATGTTGCTGCTCTTCTCAAGGGAACGCGAAGGGAACTTTGGGACGTTTCCATTTCACAATGTGAATCCTAATTTGACTTGAGATGGAAAACAACTTTATATAGTACCGTATTTTCCGGCCTATAAGGCGCACCGGACTATAAGGCGCACCATTAATGCATCATGTCAGAGTTTTAACCCAAATCAAATCATTCTCCATTTTATCTTTTTTATTTCAACTTCAGACGGAACAAATTACTTCATAATCATAAAATAATGATCCATAGTCTTTTTGAGTCATGATTCATAGTCTTCAGCGGGCCACTTATGATTGATTTCATGACACAATACTTCGGGCCAGTTTGAATTTAGGAATTTGGTCCATATATAAGGCGCACCGGACTATAAGGCGCACTGTTGGTTTTTGAGAAAATTTTAGGTTTTTAGGTGCGCCTTATAGGGCGGAAAATACGGTAATTATATATGGAAACTTGCTTTAGATGAAAATGCAAGGAAGGAAAAATGAACTTGTGGTTCTAAAATTGAAAGACTGTGAAAACTTGAACGTGGGTTTCATGAAATGTATATGAAGTTTTATTTTTACATGTAAAACCAACCAATGGATACTGCGGCAAAACTTGTTAACTTGGTTTGTGAGGGCTCCAGTCAGCAATATATTATTTTTCAGAACATTACTGGAGGAAATGTCAGGTGAACCTAAGGACGGTTTGCTGCACAATGATATTCGCTTGCTTGAGCAAAAGGTCGTGTGTTGACCGCATCTCATTTTTGTTAAATCCGCCGAGCCCAAAACATTTTGAAGTCATAATAAGGCGCTGTGCCTGTGTTCATAAAAAATCACTGAAAAATGCAACTCCAAGGCAATAAAACACAGTTGCCGATATGTATTTGCTACAAGGAAAGAAAATATTTCGATTGATATTATTTGATCCACACATATTTTAACACTTGAGGTGAATCTGGTTGCAGAAATGCTGAAAAAACTGACCGTGTATATAAAACAATATTTACCAGTCTAATAAAAATATTGAACTCAACATTATTGCTATTTTTATCACAACAGTTAATATTGCGCTGTTAGTTGCCATGGGCCGACAGTCGAGGGTCCAACATTGCCTATCGAAGTAGGTTATATTTGATCATGTATCTTAATTAAAATCTATAATCAAACTCCTCTTATTGTGGCTCAGAGGGGAGTTTATCTAATCAGAATGTTGTTAACAACACGTTGGCATTTAATGTAATCATTTTAGGGTCACGAAAGTAAAAGAGACATTTTGATGGCCAATTAGTAATTTAATTATGAACTCTTTAATTGTCCTCTAATTAAATATACTGACATTTAGTGAAAATGCCACACAATTTTAATGGTTTGCAGAAAGTACACAAATTGAAATGTTGACAAATTAAGTCACTTGTCAATGGGAAAAAAAATGGAAAGGGAAGCTTTGAAATTAGAGTGATTCATCCTGAAATACGGTTATTATTTAAAATGTAAAAAAAAAAAAAAGAAAGGTCTTGTCAAATATATGCTTTCTCTCTCTTTCAATGTGCTGCTACTGTTTTCCGTTTTGGTGGCTGCTTCTAAGCTGATCCTGAAAGCTGGAATCAAAATAATGTCTTGAAATGCTGTGGCTGTCTGGATCTGGCAGGATCAGCCATTAATACATCCGGACAAGTCGTGTACAAACATGATGCATGGGCCTCCGGAATACACAGATAAAAAAAAGACAAACAAGCGTTTGATTCAAGATGTTTAGTTGCGGGTCGCTTTGTCGGACAAAACAAGCGAGTGTGCGACTTCAATTGATAAACATGAATAGATGAGAACCTTTCACAAGTGCATCCGTCAGATGAATGGCGACAGAGCAGAGCTGCGATGGATGGAAGCGTGTCGCACGTTCCTCCCTGCCAGGTAGTGGAATGTTTGAACATCGTGATGTGTGACGAGGAGAATTGATTTCTGTATGTGTCAAAATGGGACTACGTGACCCTGGGTTTAATGAATAGTTAATGTCTTTTTAACTTGGCACGACGCTGAGAGCATGGTTGACATCCTTTCAATGAATGGCTGCAAAAAAGATCTGAAAAAATGTGCTTTTTTTCTCTCCCGCTTGATTTTTTTTTTTTTTTTCCATCAGTGGAGATTAATTTACATATAAAAGTGCACAAGCCATTATACGTGCCACTGATGTAACGTGGCAATCCTGCACTGGGAGTAAGTCAAGCAATTGGCTCTACCTGATGAAAGAAAATCAAAATAAATCCAAGGTAACTTTGGTTTTCCATTCCTAAGGCATGTGAGAACTTGGTGACAGAAAGTAGCAGGTGCTTTGTCATTTTCATCCAGTAGTTTAGATCACCGACTAGAATATAGACACTCATGAAGCAGGTCTAATTTGAGGCGCAAAACAATACTGATGTATTCGATCCAGAAGGTGGGCAGACAAATCAGCACGGCGCTTGTGAAAGTGGCGGACGTCATGTGAGACAATCCTTCTCAATTATTAATGATACCATTTGAAACTCATAATGGGCTCATTCTGTTCATTTCAGATGTGAATCGTCATATCTGCAGCAAGATTGACTCAATTGAACATTTATTCCTGGTGCTATTATTTTGGAATATTCCAAACTGTAAAGAAGTCATTTGAACCATCCAAAGCATGGAGTGGCTTTATTGGTCAAACCATGCCACGCACAATTAGATAAAATACAAATATTTTGGAGCTGGTCCTCCACATTCTATTGTACTGCGGGCAAACATTTCACCATCTGTTTGACCAGCAGTGTAATATTCAGAGCATTTCCCTTTCCTTCTTTCACTTGCCATCCATGTGTGTCCCCTCGCTACCCCGGCTCCGCCCCCCCGCCCCCGGATGTATCTTAAATGTACCATGACAACCTGTCATGCTCGGCTATATGCACCCGCGGCACAACAGAAGGGTTCATTCCCCATCAGTGATCAGCGATGAGCGGGCATCTGCATGCGCCTCTTGTTGCGAGTTTGCTGCTACGGCAGCGACGTGACAACATGGCCGGGGTAGCCAGTGTCTTGTGAGGACATCCGCCAGCCTGTGCTGGAGATTAATACGCGTGCTTGCAATTTTCACCTTTTTGGTGCTGTCCAAACTATGGCTGGAGGCTTCAATTTCACATCCACCGGGATAAGTGCGATGACGTGCCAGGCTTCGGAGATATGAGCGTTTGACTTGTTAAAAGGAATGTTCTTCACTAAGAGCCTCGTTGGCTGTGACATAACTGGGACATAGTTCTCCCTGTCAAAGCTAATAATCAATTCCCACTACAGGGATAATCTGACAGCAGACCCCTACTGAGCGTGACGCCTTCCCGCACACGCTGTCGTCACATCTCTCCATCTTCAGCCAAGAAGCTTCAATCTCAACTGAAGCAAGCATTTGCAGCTCACCAAGAAATTGTGCGGGAATGCTGAGAGAGGCCGCAACAGAGCCAATTGTCAATGACAGACCCTGAGTTGGTTGAGTAATCAAAGCACACTGAATTCATAAAACTGCTCACATGGGAACAGTAAGATGAGGTCCTAAGTCGATGAGAAACTTAGAAATAAGTCGTTGTTGCAGCCTAGCTTTGTTTTCTCGTCTTACTACTGTTAATACCTGGGGAGTGGTGGCCATCAGGGACCCACTGAGGCGATACGTGTTAACAACAGCTTCTACTTTTGTGCCTGAATCTTTGGAGGTACTCTTAATTTGACTTAACTTCTATTTGAAACAGAATGAATTTTTTTTGCAAGTCTGCAGCATATCCTGTAGTCTCAAATTCCCATGTTCAATCAGCACGGAGTCAATTTCTTTTTTTTTTTTAAAAGATGGTCATGAAAAAAAAAATTGTATCGTGACAGTACCGTTTTTGCAGAATTGTACTGAGAGTAAATTGTTGCGATGTTCACCTGGGGCACGTCACGCATCAGTTTGTTGACTTGCATGAATCGGTGAAGAGTTTTTACTCAGCATGCATGTGCTGTTCATCATCTTCCACTGAATGTTAAAGACTCACAGAGTGAGATCGCTTACACACTTATGATCAATTGGCTTCCAACTGTTCGGTTCTCCTTTTCAAGTAAAGTTTTTGCCAGGTAAGCGAGAAAAAAATAAAATAAATATTCACTAATTGTTCAACAGGGGTGGTAAAAACTTGTTCAACCAAATTCCTCCCCCAGAAAAGATTCAAGGCTCAGGGAGCTTGCTTCATCACTTTTGTTTGACCTACATATTAAAACAAAAATAACAGTGTGCCTACTTGATGTTTTAAATTCATTGCATCTTTCTTTCACCAAGGTAAATATTTTAACATCCTGCTGGAGTTGAGGTCAAAAGATTGCGGTTGGTGAGTTTTGTTTGAGAGTCCCTCCCTGCTTTTACTTCTCCCCACAAAAGTGCCTGAGCCTGATTGTTTTCTTCAGCTGAGGTAATTCAGGTGCACTAGCCTGAAGCTTCTCTGACTTGTTTATTAGTTATTCATTTCCATCAGCCTGATCTGCCGTGGGCCATGTGCTCTGCAACACGCTCCTTGCTCAGGTGTTCACAAACGCTGGATCAACCACTTGATGCCCGGGAGCACAGAATCTCTTTCTGACTATTATTAGAATAGAGTGGAAAAAAATGAGAAATGCATAATTGTATTCACCTTTTTTTTATTTGAGTATTCTAACCATCTTGACATGGGGTAGTAAAATTTATTTATTTATTTATTTTATTCTTTTAGTATTTTATAGTTTTTATTTTACTTTTTCAAATAGTCATGCACTTATTTATCATCTTCTCATGTCTTATATTTATTTTGAAGTGTGGAGTGTTATTATCAAGGGAGTCATTTCAGAACACTCTTAAAGACCTTCGCTTGTGACACATTTGTGTAATTTCCAAGAAGTGCGAAATATTCTTGCTCACCATCCACACAGGAAGGTTTGTTGCGTGTTGTTCCTGCCACTTTTCCCGGTAAACAGGAGCACTTGACGGTCTGAGAGCGTTCCTCGATGCGATTCTTGTTACAGCATCTGTGGGCTGCGATCACCTCACACGTACCGCCCTCTGTGGGAAAAAAAAAATGGACAACAAATAAACAATTACACCTTGTTATAAAATAAAATAAAAACATGCCACCAAAATGTAATCATACTGCTGCACTGAAATCTCAGAGGTTGACTAGCAGACTGTAACATTAACTCCAAGCCATGGGTGACATCACTCAGCGTGAAGGCAGTACAATAGTATGCTGGCTGATAAAGGAGAATGTCAAAAAATATATTGTGAGAAGAAAAGGGGATTTCTGCCAATGGGGGTTCTGGGTCAAAATAACAATACAAGGCGGATCGCCCCATGGGAAGGACTGATGGAGGTGAGGGACATCCTGGAAGAAGTGAGAGAGCGCTAGAGGACGAGGTGTGTCAGCCTGCCAGGTAGCGACCATGCCAGTGAGTAATGAGGGAGCCACTGGAAGTGCCCCCTTCACACAATTATAAAGCGACGGGCTAATGCGGCCGGCGGAGCTGCGGGAGAGAGGCCCTCCATCAATGCACTCCCCTTTCCTTGCGCCCCGGGAAAAACTCTTTATCTTTTCTTGACAGCCACTGCAACAGACACCTGCGTCCAACAATTAAAGTGGAAGCCATCCCAGGATAGGAGAAGAAAAGAGGGAAGAATAACAGGATCTTACATGTGCCCTCTGCGAGCTACAGACTGAGACGCATACAGATTAGGGGAAGGTCAACAAACAGCAGAAACCAAAATGTTTGTATCTTACTCGCTCTTGCAGTGAAAAGATCCATTTATACTCTACAACAAGCAGTGTGTGTTTTTTGGGGGGGCTGAAATTGCCTCTTCAAATGTTTGAGAGGAATTACACAAGTCGGCTGAGGTTTTTTTCCCTCCTATTTCCATCAATGTCTTGTGTGGTCAGACCAAAGGCCGTTGAATCTTGGATTACGAGGCAAACATTTGCAGTCGCGCTGGACTGCTGGCTGCGTCATGCACTATTAATGCACCTCTCTCAATGCTTGTTGGGCATTTTCGAGCAGGACAAGGCACAACACGGACTCTTAAAATAGAAGAGGGACAAAAAAAACTCCCATGAGTGTGCTAAAGCCCCAAAGCCCGTCATGTGGTGGCTTGTTGAATATTTTGCTGGTAGCCCTTTGACCTGCGTGCTCACTTTTCAGTCAAAGCTGAGTAAACGGGGAGTTTACGTTGCATCACAACCGCCGCAAAAAAACTTTCGAGGGATGCTTTGCTGATTAGCGCCACACACACACGTGTAGGCAACGGACAACAGACATCCCTTATTCCCCAATCAATTAAATTCTCTTTACATTCGCGCTGTTGTCATTCGTGACACATTCTGACCTGTAAATGTCACACAAGGACATTTGTTGTTCATTAAAATGTTTTCTCTTGACTAATATTAAAGAATACATCTGAGCAGCAAATCAACACGCCGTTGGGGGACTTTGGAGAATTCCATGTACCGTATTTTCCGGCCTATAAGGCGCACCGGACTATAAGGCGCACCTTCAATGAATGGCCCATTTAAAAACTTTATCCTTATATAAGGCGCACCGGACTATAAGGCGCACCATTAATGCATCATGTGAGATTTTTAATCCAAATCAAATCATTCTCCATTTTATCTTTTTTATTTCAACTTCAGACGGAACAAATTACTTTATAATCATAAAATAATGATCCATAGTCTTTTTGAGTCATGATTCATAGTCTTCAGCGGGCCACTTATGATTGATTTCATGACACAATGCTTTGGGCCAGTTTAAATTTAGGAATTTGGTCCATATATAAGGCGCACCGGACTATAAGGCGCACTGTTGGTTTTTGAGAAAATTTTTGGTTTTTAGGTGCGCCTTATAGGGCGGAAAATACGGTAATAACGAATTAAAGAAGTAAGCATTAGGACAGAAATCAATTAAAATTGTTTTAATCAATTCCAAAGCGCCACATATATTATGGGGGAGGCTGAAGTAGGAGTGGTAGCGTTGATTTTTTTGTTGAAAGAGTGACTACTAAACTTTAAGATTTTACTGCGTTTATTGAGTTATGGGAAATGTTTTTATCGAATCTCACCAGCACCAACATGCTGTACAATCTGATGAGATCTAATCAAACGTTTTAACTTTACAGATCTGTTGACTTGTGAATGACCCTAATAGGAAAGTTAAAAAGAAAGATCATGTTTATTTTTGTCTTATCTTGTTAAACACTATTGTTGTTGAGCTGCAGCTGTTTGATGCTCATTGGTTTGGTTATTTGACAGCCTGTGACATCATTTGAATTATTATTTTTTTTATTCTGCTGCTTACTGTTCAGCGCTAATTGCTCGCTGTTTAGGCTGTCGGGCCACGTGAGTGCGTGTACTGTGATGGATGCTGTCCTCTGAGCCTATGAGACAGCAAAAGGGGTTAAGCCAACCTGTTAAGATGGAGTGGGTGGCTTTGCACTCCAGACTTTACTGAGGGGAAGTGAAGGGCATCGATAGGGCCATTGGCTGGTCATTTTTCTCTCGGTGGCCCTCAGTGACAGCAGCCATTGAATGACTGGATGAGGTGATTATGTTTAAGAAGATCAATGCCTCATTGTTTTCTGCTTAGTCCAACAGCCAATTAAAAGCTGTTAATGAGAAAAGCTTGTAAATCTTGGAAGCGGGTGTCGGAGAGGAAGAGCAATCGGTCATGTCATGAATTTTTTGTATTAAAAAAATTGTTGCGGAAAGAGGTGATGTGCAAATAGAAATAATCCAGTATCATCGTTGAAGAGACTACTCCAAATTAGCAGCGTTTAAAAATGATGGTTTTGCATTCGTCACAGGGTAAAAGTAAAAAAAAAAAAATGTTTACCATCTAATTTTCGAAAGTGCTCGAAAAAGGAATTCAGAATAATTGGCATCAGAATCAACAATATGTTCCGTGGCCAAGAGCTCAGCAGCTAGCATTTTTCTGCCATCTTCGTTTCTTCACAGCTTTTATCACTCAGTTATCAAAATATTAACATACTGTATAGCCAAGGGAATAAACAGAGCAGTGAGGAAAACTGCAGACCCCCAAGAACTAATTTTAAACAACTTAATTGGTGTGCACTCATGTGAAAATGAAACTATTCCACCTGCAAGCTGAGTTTCTTGTTTTTGTTTTTCAAACCGTGCAGATGCTGCTTCAAACATCAAGCTTGTGTTTTGCTTGAATGGCCTTTGTAATTCCATCTGCATCACTACTATATATATGTCTATATATACACACATTATATATATACACTGTATACACACACATATATAGGCATATATCCGCGTGTGTGTGTGTGTTTGTCTACGTATGTAATTCAATCAAACGTGCTTAAACTAAATTGCCAAACGCGGCTGAGTCCACCCACTCCAAGTTATATCCGAATTATTTATTGTGAAGCCACAGCAGCCACTTACTTCGTTATCGTGCAATGGGTGCAAAGTTTGCATCAGGGGGCAGAATCGGTGCCGCATACAAAATGAGCGCTGAAAATGATGTGCTGGTAAACTTAGAGTTCCCAACAGGGAAGAAAATAAAGATGCGATGAAATGTGTACCAAAAAGGGCAATTAAAGTTCAGTATTATTGTACTGGTTTACAATTTTAAATATACATTATATAAGTAAGGAGGGGGGGGGGGGAGAAAAGATCCATCGGGAGAGATGAATCAGTGGTTCTGTGCCAGTGGTCCCGCTGCACATATGTTTAATGATGCGCATAAGAATTTATCTTTTCATTACTTGGTTGGAACTTCAAGAGCACTCCCCCCCGATTACTTAGGATAATGTTTAAACATGCTACAAAGCTTTGCTGAGTCTATTCCAAATGAGGACCTTGCAGGCAGTGCCAGAAAACAACTTTTCATGTTCCTCCTCTTGGCAGCTGTTACGAATGTATATTTTATCAGGAATTACACAATCCTCATTTAGAGATGCCGACTTGTGTAACAGCAGCAGTTAAAATGGATCGTGTAGGAAGATAAATCCCTGGGAGGAGTAGAAATAGACCACCGTGGATATTTCAGATTTATCTGTGCTTCTATGATGTTTGACACTCATCTCTTCTGAAATTATGTAAAAGGGGGGTTTAAAGAATGTATATGACATTTCGGTGTTGAAGGCCAGCTACTGCTATTTCCGTGTATGCTAATTGTACTCCAGATATAGCAGATAGAAACGCAAATCGCATTGACCGGTGAGGATATTTCAATTTGCAACTACTGGTGCATCACATTAAAACTATTCAAATTGTTCTCAGGGAGGAAGGATGATTAATTATTGACAACAATTCTGGTAGTATAAGAATAATCAAAGTTGTCTCGACTTTAAACTCGCTAAAAGCAGGTATAAGTTGTGGCGCAGGTGGTGTGACATGATTTTGGTGGATTCGGGTCTACAGGAAGTGCAAGTCAGAGAGACGAGGAGTCCGTTGAGTCATGAAGATTTGAGACGTAACATCCTTTAAGGATTTTTCTTTTTTCTTTTTTATGTTTTGTTTTGTTCAATGGAAACATCAAAATTCGCTCCAGTTTATTGAGTAGGCAAATAATTAGGCAGAAGTAACACTGGAAATGATTGTGCGGAAGTCTTTTACAGGTAATTTGATTAGTATGAATAAGAGATGTAAGGCCACGTGGACCACAGCCCAAGTCGATTCTTAATCACCTGTATGGGCTTCCTCTTGCGGGCCAATGTGACTCCATTGCTCACATCTTTATGGTTATTAAAGTTAACGATTGCAGCGTGCCTCATTTACCAAAGCTCTATCAATACCAGTTCAGCACCATGAAATTACCCCAGTCCGGAGGGAACAGCGTGACAAAGCGGATTAAGAAGGGCTCTGTAATACCCCGGCATATATAACACTCTGTGTCATGGACTCATTCAGGCCCATGGCAAGTGGACCCACTGCCAAGATCAAGTCTTGTGAATGACAGACACGTGGTGGTACTCACAGTTCAAATGTTAATTCTAACTTTTATTACATTTGTGGTGATTTAGAAAAGTAGCTGGCAGACATACAAAAACAAGTCACTACTTTGGAGAAAACACATTAAAAGTTCTCTGAAGCTACTCCCCCCCCCCCCCCACACACACACAAAAGGAAAAAGATGGTGATTATAGTTAATATATGCAGGATGTAACCTAGTTCGATGGTCTTCAGGTGTACAGATATTCTTGTACGAGCGTGGCAGTTATACTATGTTGCATATTCAAGATGAAGCTGCAGGAAAGAGCGAAAACTTGCACACGACAGGAAGCTGAAGCAAGAAATAGTGTCGGACTAAATCATTTGAAACAATGTCACATCAATGATATAACGTGGCAAATGCTTTGATGAATTCATTTCAACCCTCTCTCACTCCATTATGTCGTCACAATAGCACACAAACATTTGTATGCCAAATGTACAAGCGGGCGCCTCCACATCTTTATGCTTTAATGCACCCCATCGTCTGGTTGGCATGGCCTGAACTCTAGCCAACGTCCATATGACACAGGTCACTGCGCACTGTAAAAGAGCGCTGGATGGCGAAATGAGCAGCTAAATTGCCCATTTGAAAGAACCCAAACTGCCCGTTTGAATGACGCCATTGAATACCCTTTAGAAATTGGCATTGTGTTGAAGAAAACTGCTCCAATACCATGCTTAATTCGTTATTCCATTTCCACCAAAAGGTGGACGTGCTGAAAGTTTTTCAAAAGAGTCGCAAATAAAGTTCTAACAAGATATTTGATAGTTTGCTGTGATGCAGACTTTGCTATTATCAGACATTTATGACCCCCATGTCTTTGGGGGGGGGGGTGTTTCCTTTTTCCAAAACGAGATTCTAGCAACAGGGGAGGTCATAAAGTCCACCGTGCCATCCACTGTAAATTTGGAATACTGGGCTGTAAAAATAAAAACTGACATGACTGGAATATTTACTGGGGGGAGGGGGTGAAGCAAGCGCAAATAAGTATTGACATACAGATGATGGTCACGACTATTACAACGGCTCTAAAAGTGAGACATTTAGGATCGGACGAGGTGGATTACGACATTGAGTATTGTGAATAATGCATCGGCTGACAACTATCATTACATACGTATAGTATCACACATTAAAAATGTATGCAGAGCTGTTGTACAATTTACTGCACAGAGCGTGTGCTATAGCCAATATACGCTAAAATAAAGTGGTACACAGATGAATTCCATTCTGTGAATGTCATTATACTCACGTTGGGTGGCATTTGCTAACAATGCATGCACTCAATTAGTGAAGCACACATCTGTGAAAAAAAACTACTCGCTCTGTCCACTCTAAAATGCTGTGGGCGTGGCCGGTGAAAACAGATGTTAAAAAATATTACTACTCTAAATAGCAGTGTGAAAATCGGGTTTGGAGGCCTCACCGCAAATAATGAGGGGAGGGGTGAGGAGGTGGGTTGGTTAGAAACAATTTAATGCAACAACTTGGCAACTACACATTTGTACATTATATTAATATTTATAAAAAATATAATACCGTATTTTCCGGACTATAAGGCGCCCCTAAAAACCTAACATTTTACTTTTAGGTACGAGAGTTGGCTCACTGGCCCGAAATACTGCACATGGCCTCAACATCTTCCCTCTACGAAACTCTCCACAGTCCAGTAGCTCTCTCTCTCTTTCTCTCTATTTGCGGGAGTGTCCGAGCAAATGGAGACAGGTGTGCCGAGCCACATTTGCTCCATTTGCACCTCATCACCATAATCAAATTGCCCACAAACCTGCCACAACCGTTCTCCATTGTAGCTTCTTCATACTTCCTCGGCCCACTATTTCAATTTGCCGTTTGGCTTCCGCCTGTTTGTTGCTTCTTCAATCCGAATCATGGCTCGGCTCCAGTTTCATTGTTCCGACATATCATCAAGACAAGTAGTGTGAGAACCTTCCACTTGTGCCTTGATTATCTGTCCACTCAAGCATCCCCATGTGATTGCAAGTCCATTTGGTTTCTGGCCACCAGTGTGTCAAGACTACAAAAAGCTGACACTTCTTGCACACGTTGCTCTTTTCTCTTCTTCCAAACAGCTCACTTTCCCCCTTATTAACATGGATATTGGCTTTTCAATGATGCATTCATGAGCAGATATGGTATCGATCACTTTACTGAAGGCTCTCTTCCGCAAGATGATCAGTCCAAGTGAGAGATCGAAAAATTTGTGAGCCAAACACGGAGAAGTGGTCGTGTCAAATGTGACATTTCCAGAGCGACCTTGTTCTTGGTTGCGGCAAGGACAGGTGAATGCTGACTGAGGGGGGGGGGAAAAAAGAGAAGGCCTAGGAAACCATAATGAATAGATGGAATATCCTCAGAGTGAAGGATACTCTTGATTATTGATTGCCAACGTGAATCCTTCTAACCACAACACGGCTTGTACGTCGGTCCGAATAGTAATGTTCTGTAAAGCGTTTTGTTGCCGCTACAGGTCTCGTGAAAGCGCCATATAAATAAAGACGTATTGCGTTGTAAATAGAATTCTGCGGTCCTATTGGGATCTGGAATGGAAGCTATTGAGAGTACAGCAATGTACAACTGCTTAACCGCGAGCTAGTTGACATCGGACAATGATAATCTATTTTGATATTGTATGTCACAGTGTGCTGGAATTGTTTCTCTACCTGTGGGAAAGAACCATGGCTATGACAAATGACGTTAATAGAGACGAGTTGGGGCCGAGTTGCTACGCAGTGTTATGGTCTGTGAATGGGTTGTATTACCAAGATTGGAGAAAGGTGTAAAAAAAAAAAAAAAGGGAAATCAGCTCACTCACATTGATATCCATCAAAATATAAAACAGTCAGTCAGTATCATTAATGTCGGCTTGATAAGCTTTTAAGCGGGAGATAATATCTCGATGCGGTAACACGAGAGTCTCTGTCTCATCTCTTTCAATTGAGGCTACAATAGAGAAAAATGAGGCTGCTCCATTGCTTGCACCACAAGAATGTGCGAGAGGATTCATTCAAGGGATGATTGATGACTTTATCATCACAAAGAATCCATCTCACATCCCAACAGACGTGACAAAGACAATGACATTTCCTCCCCTATGAGGTTGCACTTTTGGTTGAGTTTTTCATGCTTCATTCTGGGTTGTGAAGAATTTTCAATGAAACTATTATTTCAAAGTAGTTACTTTCATCTTTATATGAAAACATAAGAAAAGGGACTTATGACTAATTATTGAATAAGAGCCCAACTGAAATATTGACAGATTTTGTACTTTTAATTTGAGAACCAAAAAGTTACAATTAAATAAAAACCTGGATCTTGCTCCTACACACTTGTAAATTCAATCAATGCCAGCAGGGTGGACTGGGAAATAATACGGCTGAACGTCAAAGCGGGCTTGAACTTGAATGCCAAGAGAGAGTCGAGAAGGGTCGAGCAAGAGCGTACAAGTAAAATCAATCTCTTATTGACTGGGTTAATATTTCATCATCAAAAAAATATGTTTGTATTCAATTTTCAAAGCAAGCATAACCTTCTACTTTTTATTCACCGATTGTACCGTTTTTGTTAAGCATCACCTCCATACAGTGCATCAAATTCGAAAAAGATACACTTGAACCAATAAAGTGCCAAAAGCAGCAGGGTATACATTTTTACTTTGTCAAAGTTGTTTGCGACTTCATTTCACTGTTCAGTGCCAGTGAGGTGCTGCTGCTTACATTCCGAACGGCGATTGGGAGATAAGTGATTGTCTCATGACAAGCAGACAGCCTGTCTAGACGGGCAATGAAGAGCACCGGGTCTCCTTCCATAGTTGTCTGCCCGACCTCATCCATCCATCCATCCATCCATTGCATTTATGGGCATGGACGGGTGCATGCTCCTAGATGGTGACTAAAAGTTGTCTTGACATTTTTTTATTTTCCTCACACATTTTTTTTCATAACTCCGTAATGAGGTCATTTGTACATTAATGTTCACTTTATTACCCAAACACCTATGGACTCGAAATAGAATACTTTGTTATGACATTATTGCAAGCTGCTTCACACTTACAAATCAAACAGAGATGCACGCAAGGCTCGGCAACAGATGGCTGCTCAGAGAAGAAAATCCAAGGTAGCTCCCTTTTGACATTCTTATCTAACGTATGACTTCTGGGTACTTATAGTTCATTCCATTCCTGTTTTCACAATAGAGAACAATTCATATGAATGAATTCCTGAGAAGTAGAGGCAAAAGTAGATTTGCCTGCTTTGCTTTTGGGTTTAAGTTAGTGAATAACTTTCACTTTTGGCATGTGGCCTTTTTGGACTCATTTGTTGTTGAAATTGGCAATGCACGATGAGTTTGGCCCTTGGTTTGTATCAGCTTGAAGTCTTGGATCAAGCAAATAAACAGGGTGAGACAAAAAGTATTGAAGGCGCTACAACTTTCTGTTGATGTGGGAATAAAGGTTTAGAAAAAAAAAAAAGAGGTTGAAATGAAGTTTGTGATGTAATTGGGTTTCGTAAAAACTCAGACTTGAGGTTTGTAAGTTACTAAACTGCAAGTACCTCCTCTGGCTATCAACTTTGAAATACTGTATGTATAGTAAACATTACAGATGAGATACGTTAACATTTTTACACTTGTCAGTTTATCGACACCAAATTTATAGTTTTAAAACTGAATTGTAGTCAGCTTTGTTGTATTCCTGATTGAGTTGGAAGTTTTAGCTTTACAAAACAAAGAAAACGGTTAAATAATGAAAAATTCTCAGATGTAGCCAAAAGATAAAAAAGATGAAAGGACTCAAAGATGATTGCTATATAAGACTGATGAAAAAGGATGTCCATCATTGAGCTTGACAAAATGTTTTCTTTAACTGAAACCCAACATCCTTTCCTTCAAAAGAATGAGCCACTCGTTGGCCTTTACAATGCCTTCCTAATGCTCTTGGATTTCTATTTGATAATTCTCTTTTCAGAGATAAACAACAGAGCATGGGGATCCCCCGTGCTGTTCGCCAGCATGGCGGAGGATTTGTTACCAACCATTGTAAAGTATCTCATCAAAGCGGAAAAAAACTGTCACTCAAAAAGTAAAAACGGAAAGTTATGAAAGTATTGATGCTGAGCCGTGCAAAACAGAATGATAATAATGGCTAATTTGCAAACAACGAAATCACATGAGGTTACAAAATATTGTTTCTCTCCCTCCCTACACAGAATACAAAACCTTGTTTATTTTATTACCGGTGCTACTTATTACTTTGTGTTCAAATTAAATAGCTCATTTTTTGTTCATTTTGCCCAATAGTTTATGAGAATATATTTTGTAATCGTAAAAAACAACATGATGATTTTGGCCATTTCGAACAGTGGGTGGCGGCGAGCAACACCGACATTTTCCCGATCAAACAACTTTTTTTTCTCAATCTTAATGAATCAGTCAGAATGAAGGCTCGCAACAGCCAACTGTCACCATGATGAATTCCTTCATTTCTTGTAATAAGCCGGCTGGAAGTGATTTATCGGCGGTGCGCAGGAGACACTCTATACCGTGGTGGACAGAGGCAGGAAACATCAAATGAAACATAATATGTCACCAAAGTATTTCCTGTGCACTCGGTAAATAAATATCAACCGTGGGCGTCAGTCGCAAATCCCGTCCATCACAATAGATTCCGCTAAATCTCTCGTTAAGGCATTGCGCGGTTCCGAAGCTAATGGGGAGCCGGACCCCAATCCCCCTCGCATCTCTCGATAAGCTACGTTTGGCGTTGAATTATGCACTGAGCTTGTTTTGTGGGCCCGTACTCTCGACTACATACATCACACAATGAGACAAAGATAAGTGAGATAACGCTATTGATCGCCTTTACTCTGCCCTCTGTTGCGACTAAGATTAACGGCTGTTTTTTTTTTCTATTTCTTTTTTTACCGTTGATTACATTGGTTGAAAATTTAAAGGCCGCTCACAGTCTTGATCTATCAGCCAGTGTTGGGTGGTAATTTATAATTGTAAAGGTAAAGACAGGATAACGGCGGAGAGAATTAATTGGACGTGTGACATTAACTATGTAAGTGATGACGACATTAATTTATGACATGATGAGCGCATTTAAAGGGCAGCTAAAAAGTAACTTTAACTACGTGCTTCATCTTCTTTTGTGTGCGCTGGTGATGTCTTTAGTTGATACTTAAAAATATCTGGTGACATTTCAGTCCCAAGCCTAACTACGCAAAATTTAGAATAAAAAAATATTGTGAATATTGTACAAAATGTGAGTACAAATTTTTAAATTTTGAATTTCATACAGTGGAGGTAGATTGAATATATTTATTTGTTGGTCCAGGTGTTTCAATAAACCCGTTTAACAGCTCTGGAAAGAAAACCAAAAAACGTATCTTCATTCAAAGCGTAAGCCAAGATCCTTGAATTACTCCCTGAAGAGCATTTCTGGCCTTGTCCTCATTATTTCCACCTCTACGGTTCTTCTAATAATTAACTGAAAATAAATGAGATAATCCTTGTATTTATGGGCTGTGGAAATCAAAAGGTGATGTTGGTGAGTGCTCTTTAATGACTTAGGAAAGGTGATGATTAAAAGGCGGTCTACCGTGTGTGCGCGCACGCACGTGCGAGTGCACGTCTGGGTTATAACTTGGAAGAATATATCCAGAGTAGCCATCTTAATATGCATCTGAGGTCTCGTCTGAGTTCAAAGGTCACCATTTAATTATACCGCAGCAAACACTTAATCATGGTGGCGTTGGCGAGCTCACCTTGAAAAAGGACGACTTGGAGACTGGCAGACGGAACGCTCTCTGACCTTTTCTAGCTTGTTTTTTGCCTTCTTCTTTTTTTTTTAAGCTTGTGTGTTTATGACCCCCGGTTAAGATGTGGAATCTCAATTTCAATGAGACTATTAGCAAACATTCTCAGAGAAATAGCTTTGTCTGTTTTCCTTACAGTGTGACTTCGGCATTTGGGAGTGATCGACAAGTACTCGGTATAGACCGAACGGGGTCACAACACAGCTAGGCGGCTATTGCGTAAGTCATTATTCAAAATATAATTTTCACTTCAGGAGGTCTACCGCTGTGTTGTTACATTTTCTATCAAATTGTCCAATGTTTCAATTGGGGACTCATCAGATTTAAACTGTGATAAATTGCACTTTCAACCTCAGCTCAGCTGGATGGTTGAGCGTTGTGGCAAAACTATTGTTAAAAGACTTGAAATGCAAAGCTTAATGCCGCGCTGAACTTATGAAAAGTTGAAGCATTATGAGCATTATGCAAAATCTCTTATTTGCTGTCACCTCAAATCATCTCAGAGCGCCAGCCAATCGTCCCGAGCACGACAGGACGCTTTCCCCCGAGCAGTCGGCGTCGCCGAGCCCCGCCGACGTCTCACGGCACAGTGTGATCAAATGGCTCACAAAGCTGGGCCGCTGCATCGTTGGCTTTCTCCCGGTATGTTTAGTCCCTCTCTCTCTCTCTCGCTAACTCTTGAATACTCAAAGTGCTCCTTGTTCTCAGCATGGAAGAGCATATTCAGGTTGAAAGACATGTCTGTCCCTTCATCTCAGTGTGAAATGAACCTGTTTTTGGCAGCAGTAGACACGCCAGGGACGTGTCCCCTTCACTTTTTGAAAGACTTTGCTTATTTGAACTTCATAATGAATACGATTAGACTCGTACAAATCACGCCGACTTACAGTACATGCTGTCCGGTAAATCGAACTTGCTGTCTTTTTTTTTTTTTTTTTTTTGGAAGACGCATCAATGCAGCTTTCCTCCAGAAAGCTCAAGGGTGGAAACAGCACAGTGATTTCTCAGCAGGCCTTGTCAGTTCTCCAAGTTTGCCAGTCTCAATCAGTGGGGGAAGAAAAATAAAGGCTGAAAACTGAATCACACCATTGGCTGCGCCATTGGTGGACACGCCACGCTGGTTTTGGACCATTTCATTTGAAACTCAAGACACCACACAGTTTTTTTTTTTTTTTGGTAATTTGCCGTGCATTGCATCGATCTCACAAGAGGATTAGCCCGCTGCACTGCAGGTGTAGATAAAAGGCAGTGCAAAAACAGTAAGTATATTGTATCATACTCAGATCTGATTGAAGTTTCGTATCGGATTGCATCACCCGACACGAGTGCTGGGTCATATTTTCACCCTCGTCTGTCTTCAACTTCAGTCTGGACAATATTACCATATATCTATAAAATATTCTTTAATTGATTATTTGTTGCCCAGCAAACTGACAATATGATGGACTGGAGAAGGATATTTTAGGAGCTTGAATAAGTTGAGTCAGGTCAACATAATTGGATGCTGAGGCTGAAATAATCACACGTAGGGGATTGCAATGGCAGTGATGTGGCGAATTATTCCAAAGCTTAACACGAGCTCTCTGTGGTTAAAACATGTTAGCTGCATTTGTCACATATTTTAAAATATGTTTTGACAGATGGGGAACAGGTGGAGCTCAGTTATTGCGGCTTTAAGTGAAAATTTTATGACCACAAGAGCGAAGGTACTGTTTAACACAGACTGACATTTTGAGAAACAAAATCAACAAATTATTTTGTGCTGTAGATTTCCAACTGTTTGATTTGAGACCAATTAAAAAAATAACTGCATGTGCCGTACACGCAATAAAGCAGGAACAGACGCAATGGGATGTCCTTAGTGTTTTCAGAGGAAACCTGCTTGAAGTGCCAGGTTGTCCTCAGTCAGCCCAGACAGCACATGAAAGTCGTCTTTGAGTATGAGACGCTCCGTCTGGTATTTCTAATTTGACAGACAGGTGGGAGGGCACGGCAAAGTTAGTGAGTTTTGCGGCTAGTGAACACTTGAGTGCATTAAGACGTTCACTAAGATGTGCACCTACGCTGGGCTGCGTTTCCTGTCACTGGCTTCTTTTGAAGGTGTACTGCCCGGTGTCGGGTCAAATCTCTGTCAGACTGCAAATTGAAATGCGCTACTTGATATCCTCAAAGTGAAGACTCCTTAAAAGGCCAAGTGAGGAACATAATGAAGGAAGGAATTACAAACTGCGCAAGACTGAAGATGAAGCCTGGCAACAGTTACTCACATTAGATTGAGCTGAGCAAACTATTTGTGAAAAACATTTATTTGGCCCCAAAATGAGAAGGATATTCCTTCTGCGTACAATAGATTAAATGACAGTAATCGTTCTTTTGCTGCCGCTCCATTGAACAAAATGATGGTGTTTTACAATGATTGCCTTGAATCTTAGCCAAATAACAGAATGAAAAGCTAGAAGAGCTAAAGGTATTGTGCACTAATGTTTGTTATATACTCATTTTAGCAGCAAAAGAGCTTAGCTTGATATTAGCTAATTGAAAAAAAAAAGGTAATCGTAGAGAAGGGAGAGAGGAGACAGAGGGGACGGGAAAAGGAGCTCCACAGGGATAGGTCAAATGTTGCATGAATGGCAAAATGATTCCGGCTCTAATTGGCTCTATCGAGGGCCTGAGCATCTCTGCGGTGAGGACCAAATGCTTCTGTGACGGAGATTAAAGGCCAGTCGTGAGTTCCGCTTTTCAGCACACTGCAGACCGAATCAAAGTTGTTTTCTGTTTCTGTACATGTGAGTCTAATCACACTGTGAAAAGACCAAACATTCTGGAACAACACGCAATAGGAGGGATTAGCGAACAAAAAAAAGTTGACATAATCAATTATGATATCATTAGTCATACATGACCTCATAAGTGGCGCAAAATATTCACAAATTGAAAACAGTGTCACGATCAATGACAGTCGGCGCAAAAGTCTGTGTATTAGGTTGGACAGTGTTATTTCTGAACGCGCATAAATAGCATAAACGATGAATACTTAGTTGTCACGAAGCCTATTTGGACTTCCAACTTGATGTTCTGCCTTTGCTATAGATGTTTCTGTCCTGTCACCACGGTTCAATCAGTGGGCGTTTGTGAGTCTGGCTCTTTGAAATATGAATCACAGGTCAACACCATTGCAAAGTCACACATGTGGCCATTGAATTTTTACACAAGCTATTTTTGACTGTATAAAGAAACGAGGGGAGGCTGCGTTCAAGTTAATAATGATCACTCCACTCTTTTGCCCTCTGATTTATACGCTCTCTATTTTCTGCCAAAATAGCCCGAGGTGACGCAATTTAACAGGGAACGGAGTAGGAGCTTGGCTTGATTGACAGACTCCAAAACAATTAGGATTGAGGCTAGTTCAGGATCAGCAAACACACACACATATAACATGCTGCTGCTTTTCCAAACCTTCAATTTATCACCCAGCAGACCCCGACGGTGCTTCAGTGTTTAAGCTACCTGTAAGTATGGACCCAAACAGCATCAAACACCGCTGAGTGGAACTCGAGGCTTCCCCGTAGCCACAAAGCTCACAATCATCCAAATTCAGTCATTAAAGAAAAAAAAAAAAACTTGTGTAACATCAATAAATGCCCAAAAAATTTGCGGTTCAGGTCAATCATTGTAGTCAGTTAACAGTCCCCAAATAACAGGGCAAATTCATCACAGGGCTTAATCATATTGAACGAGTCCACACCTCGCCTCAGAACAATATCCGCTAACGACATTAGCCAATGGCTGGTAATATGATGTGATTTCCTGCTGTCACACACAGATGCTGATCGATGGCAAGGAAGAGCGAGGCGTGATTCGGGGAAAGTTTTGTCAAAAATATGAAACATGAAGAATAATCCAATAATTCACTGTCATGCTCGAGTATCTTGTGGGAACCAAACATAACGAAACGCCACTCCATCATGTCGCCGGGATGCTATGCTAGCAATTTTGCGCTTAGCTAGAAGTGAGACTAATGTGTTTTTCAAACATTTGTTGGATGGACCAAGGACCAGAATTGTGGCATCCTTTAATCTTAAATTAGCTTCGTAATTGAGGTACTGTACTGATTTGACTCATGATTCATAGTCTTCAGCGGGCCACTTGTGATTGATTTCATGACACAATGCTTCGGGCCAGTTTAAATTGAGGAATTTGGTCCATATATAAGGCGCACCGGACTATAAGGCGTACTGTCGGCTTTTGAGAAAATTTTAGGTTTTTAGGTGCGCCTTATAGTCCGGAAAATACGGTATTTATTTTTACACACAACAGTTTAAATTCTAATTGCGTCTTGAATCGCATAAGCTACAGGCAAGAATTTTGTTAGATATGTAGTTGGGCCCGAAGCACTAATGTTTCTGGATGTCGCATGGCTGAAAGGCCTGGCTAGTCCCAGCACAGCAGGAGTTTGTTTGTGTTGTCGCTTTGCCGAGAGGTGCATATTTTGCCTCTCTGGGTCTTGCTCTATCCCCAACAGCTCCTCCATCCATATTCAGCCCCTCCCTTTCATGCTGGCTACCTCCCATTCCTATGGGGTCTTTGCTTCCCAGCCTCATTGTTTCTCAGACAGGCTTTGGACAAGCAGGCAAGCTTTTACTCAGGCCAATGCCAGAATAACAGCTACTCCAGCTCCTACCAAGCAAGGCTGGCACTCCGTTCACAGACAATCTTAGTGTGCCAATGCACACAGACTCCTGAGAGACGCAAGTGAAAAGTGAAGGAACAAAACATACTGTCATGAAAGGAAGGCCGCAGTGAACTGAAATGAATGGCGAATGTAACCCTTCTCTAACCCTCTTCACAGCTGTTATTGTCTGCCACGGCATGTAATTATCACATCATATAGTTACACCATTCTGCACACGGCAAAAAAGATCACAACACTCGAGCACAACACAGGCAGATGAAACAATGAAACCCATTTTGAAGCTTTTCAGTACATCCCGGTCAAGTAGTGAGCACAGTGGAACCCACTAAGCTTAGTGTGAGGCCTTCTGTTTGTTGGGAAGGTCCGATAGTGTGATCAGGAAACTGCCCAAGGGCAGCACTATTCCAGGGGTCCTCAATAAAAAGCCATGGCAGTCCATTCCAGGAAAATATCTTTAAGATGAGGTTCAGAACATCATGAGATACATTTTATAATCCTCTGTTGTCATATCAGTGACGACGACACAGCTATTAATAATAATCTATCAGGTGTACTGTCTGTGGTTGAACAAGCCACCCACATCCTCCCTCCGGGTAACATTTGCATTATGTCTTAAAATATATATTTTAAAACTCACAATAAGTCCCACGCAGATTGACGTCACCTTCCAAAATTAAGTCGACATTTTTTGTCTTAGAACACATAATGGATGTCGTAGGTGGCTCATATATAGACTTGGTTACCATCCTAATGCTGTCAGCCCTCCTCCAGCTTTGTGCTTTGGGCCAGAGAGCTGTCAGCTCAGACGGTCAGCTGGTGGGCTGGCAGCTAGCTGAGCAGCAGCGTGGAGGCTCGCTGCAGTTCACTAAGGCACCGGGTTTCACGCCTTTCCATCTTCGGTAGCGGTACGCTAGGCTCAGGTATAACAGCGAACCTGTCAACCCCCCGGTGAAAGGGCAGCCTTGATGGAGGATGCCCTGCGGCAGATGCTGCGCGAGGATGGGCAAGGTTAATGCGCTACCTCTTGCTCGGGGTGCATCAGCTTGTCAAAAATTAACAGAGGACAGAGCTCAACAGAATCTCGCAGCTTGCTGGATGTAGAAATACATCGAAATGCGGAACCACCAGAATTTTGATGCGCACGCTCTGGTAGTATTGCTTGGAATTCATCTGTGGCTCCTGCAACTTAATCGTAGTGCTGCTTTCTGATCTGGATCGCTTAATGTATTATTACGAGGCTTGGGCGAGTAGCAAAATCAGATATCGGTAGCCAAGGTATCGGTACTTACGACAGAGGCCGATACCAGGATCAGTTGCCCGGAGTTTTACTATTGGCAACTACGAAATACAAATTTGGAAAATAGAACATGAGCATTAATTTGTGCAATTTTAAGGAAGACCTTTATTTGGATTTCTTGAAAATCCTAGGAATTAAAAACATTAGTTGCATTGGTACTTAGTCTCCGTATCGGTGACTAGTACTTGATAATTGTGTACTTGTACTGGTGTCGGTCCAAAAATCCAAATTCTGCTATAACTAAAACTTTATTGATAAACTAATTTCAACACTCCTTTAATTGATGAACGGATTTTTACACACCTTCATCATCATCTTTACGGCTGTTCCTCCAACACATTTCAAACACTTTAAGAAACATCGTTAAAGTGTCAAAATATCCAAATGAAATATAATGGTAAATATTGCCGCACCATATCAACAAAAGCACGTGACCCGGGTCTGCAGCCTCAAGGTCCAGCCTGTTCTATATTAGCACCACGTCAGTGAAATTCACTTAGACAGGGACATGTTTCCCTCTTTTTTTTCCTTGGGCGGTATCATACTGGAGGATCATTTATGAATGAGCTGGCGGGATGTGCGCATCACAAGACATGCCCCTGTGTGGCGAGAGGACAATATTACCACAAATTCTGGCTCGTCTTCATTTTTCTCTGGCCAAGTTTGTTGCAGTGAGTCATATTATGTGCTTTCACCCCATGGCCATTATTTACATATTTTCCTCCTTGTGCTACATTTCAGATGCTTTCAATTTATGAGCCAGAACGTTGTTGTTGTACAATGAGAGGTTAAATATATTAAATAATCCTTTGGGCTTTTATTTGTATTGAGCTGCGCTACCTTTAAGGTACTCAAAGCGCTATAATGTCATCCTTCGGAAGTCACGAGTAACTACGGGTTGAGTATCTTGTTCAAGGACACTTTGACATGGAAAAAGGGGTTTAGGACGGAAGCAAAAACCTTGGGGAAACATCCACTCCACCAGCTGCTACTCTTCGGGTAATTCACATGTAAACAAAAAAGTAATAGCAAAATAGCTCATTCAATTCAATGAAGGATCTTCATCTCTTTTTGTCATGTATGCAACATTTGACCCATCACAGAAAGCAGTCATGACAAAGTCACGTGTAACTCCCTTCATCTTTGACCTCCACCTGCTGGTCTTCCACGACACCTCTGTGTCCAGGGAGTCTATTTTACACATTTTCAATGCTCAGCAAATCTAACAAACAGCAAACTGCATCAAAATATGCCACTTCTTTTTTTTTTTTTAAATGTTGCCGGTCAGCTGGCACAGAGGAGGTTTGAGGACAAGCGAATACATCTGGACATGCAGCTGCCTGTCATGGCAGCAGGACATGGCAAGGAGCCATCATGAAGGGCACACGGAGACTCTTGGGGCCTCCAATGGTCTGACAAGGTTGTCAGCAAATTGGGCTTCAAGTGGGAGTGGGATGTAAAAGTTGACTTGGATATGATTACTTTGCACTTCTGAATACAAGGAAAATGCCAGTGGATTTGAAAATAGCAACAAAGATTTTTCCACTCAGTATTAGAAGAATAAAAGCATGAAAAGAAGTGAAGCGGTTGCATAACAGCGGATCATTCCAGTCACCAAGTCTAACTGGAGACTTGGGACCATGCTGTGGGTGGACCAGTTCTTTCCTCCCCCTGGCCCTGATGGGGGACTATGGGCAGCTCAGAGCCTCACAACAATTTTTCTAGTCCTAGTTTACTTTCATCTTCATTATTTATAGACTAGAGCAAAGGAAAGATCTCCCGGCGGCAGCTCATTTGGCGGTTCTGTTCTTGCTGCATTGCACCGGACTTTACTTTACACAGACATCACTCATTAATTAAAGCTCTCATTGGGCTCCCCAGATTAGGCTTCTATATAATCCATTAAACCACCACATTTAAAGTATTTGGATTTTTTTTTTTCATTCCGCTTCCTATGCTCAAATTAGCCACAAAGTTCTGTTGGGCACAAACAAATGTTGAAGTTCCGCATTTGAAGGCAACACTCACAAGCCGTGTTGTGATTCTGTGTAAATGAGACATACACCCGGGCACTTAAACTTTTACTTTGAATAATCAGGTAAAGTTGTGTGATATATTCCTTGTCATCTTAATTCCGTTTGACTGTGTACGTCGGAGGCCGGCAGTTGCGGCTCGCTGCCCGCATCTTCCGCGCGTCAGTGGCGCAATGTGTTTAACCACGTATGAAAGTAATTACTTCTCAAGAATGAACACAATCTGAAGAAAAAAAAAAAAACAAAAAAACTTGAGGATGCAATTATGCCCCTATTGAATAAGTCATCCTTCCTGGCAAGAGCTAATTGCATTAAAATGGATTGCGTACAGTCCTCTAGCATGAACCATTAAGATTAACGCCAGGAGAGTTAATAGTGTGTCATCTCCCGGGCCGTAGACCCCTTCAAAACTCTCTCGACACAACATGAAATTAAAAGTAGGCAGGAAAAAGTGAGAGCGGGGAGGAGAGGAAAGTGTCTTCTGTTTCTCCCCTCAGCATCTGCTCTCCCAGCTGGGAAAAGACCAAACCTATTCATCAGACTCCATTCTGCTGTCTGCATGTGTTCTAGTCACTCAAAGGTCACACAGCGAGAGCACCCATCTGAAATCTTCTGGCCTGTTTTTAGAATTCCGTCGCTTTAACGAGACCAATATTTTAGGACAAACTTATTTACATACACAGATCTGTGTGGTTAAATTTATTCATTGCTGTATCATTCATCAAACGCTATGTTTGGTGTCCCGGGGCCCTGATGAGGATATGCCTCCTCATGCTTATTAAAGATGACATACTTTGTTAGCTCCGCCAAGAAGGTAATGTTTTTGCTGGTGTGTGTCGGCAGAAAAATGCTCAGATGAACTTTGAAAACATTGCACAAGGGTTGGTGGGACTCTGGCTGAAAAACTCTTGAAATTTAGTCTGAAATTGGATAATGATGCAAATGATCTTTTTCGCTTTTGCACTTTTGTTCTTGCAAAAGAGAATTAATTCAGGCACTCAGTAATCAAGGCTAACCTGCTCTCCAAAGTTTTGTGGCAATCTGTATTCTAAAAGTTTGTAATCTTTGATCCAAGATAATTTCACCCTCGAAAATATTCCTGCCATGGCAAATTTTGTGAAATGCTCATTTTGTGCAAACGGACATTTATTTAACTTTTGTCTGCGAGGCCGGCATGTGTCACGATGGCAGCTTACGTCCTCGTACTGCATTCAGTTGTAAACCCTCCAAATGGGTCAACGTGCCGTGTCATAGTTCCTTGTCGGGCCCTCTGCGCTCCAGCAGGCAGCTAATGCCTTGAAGAAACGGGCTCCCGAGCTTAACATTAATCCCTACAGCATTTCCGTCTCGGCACTTCCCTTCTTCCTTTCCTGTCAGTGCAAATCTAATGTGACACATACTCAGAAAAACACGGCCCCTTGTAATTGTTTAGGCCCCGGATGATCTTCAGTCTAGAAAACGGAGGTCATTCGTGTATATGCGACACTGGCAAATTTTGAGCACGCGGATCATCGCTAATGGCTTTGACTTAAGTTAAAATAGACACATTCACTGTTAAATGACGTGTAAAAGAGGTCTTGCACAAGGGTTATTCCCATGAAGCTTTTTATTCCCCTCTTTCTCTCAGGCAAAAGGTGACTTGGATGTTCTTTCACAAAACATTTATTCATCCATAAATACTACATGCAAAAGGCATGCTTTTGGCTGGCATAAAAATTTGGAACTCAAGGCTCTCTGTGAAAATGTGTAGGACTAATGGTTTTATACCAGTGGTTCATCTATTATTTATCAAGGAGGTGTTTGTGTCTCCGAAACTGACACAGAGACTAAAATGATGAAATGGGTTGCCAAGTGTTGTGAAAAATTAAAAGCAAAGTGCCTCGCAAAGGTGTTGGGCAACAATGAGCTGCCGGAAAAGCTTCGGTGCACTGCGAGGGCGCCTAAAGCTTTTCATAAAAGTGAGATTTTCCGATTGTATCCTGAAGGGCGTGATGGAAAATAAATTTAAATTCATAGAATGGGTCTGAGAGAAAACTACAATTTGAAGGAATCATGCTTATGTCAAACTCGACCTCTTATCAGCCATTAAGATTGATTTTGGATCATTAATTTCACTGGTGACAAATGTTTCCTCCTTGGAGGGGGGCTCTCAAGGCAAAAAGTGACTTCTGATAGATTGAAGTGTTAAAGTGATGCAACGCCAGTCAGCCTCGGTGCGGATGCACAAAAGTTGCAGAGCTTAAGCATTGCGGCTTTTGATGTCTAATTGGTTAATATCTTTGTGTCTGTTTATTGGCGCTGGCAGGTTGCGTCTTTGAAGTGGGAGAGTAAATGTATGCAGAGCTAAGACCTTACTTCCTATTCCCCTCGAGAGGAAAATTCCGAAGCAACCAATCGGCGGCGGCGGCGCACCAAAACAAAGAGAAACTTTAAAACGAGTGATTCGGCGCCGCAGCTTCAGAACACGCAAGCCGGAAAAGCACTACTGCAATTCGTTGATAATTCCAAAAAAGGAACGGATAATGTGTTTGGCTTTTCCATGTGTTGATCTGAATGACCTGACAGCATTCACAGCCAAACAGACAGTGGGAGAACGCAGCTGCAATTTTGGCTAAGTGTGTGTCGAGTGACATTGGTGTTTGCAGAGAAGACATTTGCAACGCACAGCCTGCCACTTATGTGTCACTCAAATAGAGGCGCATGAGAGTATTATCGGAATATGATTGGGGAGATCTTAAGGGGAGTATTGGCCTTCAGCATTGAAAACATAGGTTATTGGATCCCGCCTTTTGACCACAGCGGAAAAATGAACAGTGCTGTACTTTTAATAAATAGTCGAATGACCTTGAATCAGTCCACACCAAAAACAGACATCCATCACAACGCATTTGCACATCTACTTCTAATACGACAACCTCACCTATAACTGCCATTGTTGTTGACCTTATAAAACACCCTGTTGTGAAAGGATCAGAACTGGTAAGCCACTTTTAATACTTTTTATCCGTTATTTACAGCAAGAAACAGTCTACTTGAATTTTACAATTGACGTGGAGAGAACCTTTTTGGATCTCCTACGTGTTTACAATTGAATCGGCTAAGGGTAAAGGATGATGTTGTTTGGTGCCTCTAAGAGCAAAACATGGCATATGTTCTAAAACCTTGTTTCACTCAAGGGGGAAAACATTTGACTCACCAGTGACTCGCAAATGGAAAGTGTTACTCATCTAAATTAGGACAGCATAATATTATATCACAACAAGCTTTCTGAGTTGAGACAGTGGATGCAGTTTTTTTTTTTTACCTTTCAAAAAGAAAGACTATTTGGCCTGTCTCACACTACCTTTTAGAGACCCATTAAGCCCGGGGCAAATGGCTGATGGCACAGGAAGGACTCAATAATTCAGGAACTATTGTTTCCTCTGATGTGCACTGTGCTCCCAATTGACTTCTGCTGCTCTGCTGTTTTTCCTCTGCCAGCTTGATGGATCTCCTCACTAAGAAACAACTTGAGAAATTCTCTAAAGACCTCACCAATATAAATAAAAGCATAGCTTCAGGCCACCATTGAGCAACCTGGATGCCATTGAAGTATATGAAAACCCACACAGAATGTACATGTCAGCAAAGATTAGATGGCACACATGCACTGGACTTGCGTATAAATCAATCCTATCCGTTTATCAATGGCTGGCAAGCCTCTGCCTCACAGCTTCAACTGTCACTCACTGATAAATGAATTACTCGAGCCTGGCTAGTCTTACTTGCTACGGGCTACAAAGTGAACCTGTTAACAAACACAAACACATGCGCTCGCTCACGCAGAGTTTCAAAGTGCTGTGCTCCCAGCTGGAGAGTCACAGTCAAGTCAGCTCTCTCACCCATAAGGACCTTATTAAAGTGCTGAATGTGCTCACGTCTCGGAATGACGCTTACTTCAATGAGCTGATAAACACGCCGTGAACTCGGGAGCCGGTGGATGTGTGACACAAGGTCGCGTGGGGATATGCAGATTCCAAACATCCACCGGAGGTATTTACGAGAATGTGAGCCAGAAGTGATACAACTCAAACGGGACTCGGGGTTAATCTATATTTAACCTGCTGTCACGTACGTGTCATGTAAAGAGGTTGAACAATGTCAATACAGACGGCCCGTGAAGATGTTTGCTCTCTACTCGTCCTTCAAGTGAGTTGTTAATTTGCTTCACTACTTGTACAATGAAATTTGGATGTGTTGTGCGCGTCATCACGGGACTAATGTAATTATTGCTTTAATTGCAGCTTTGAGTGATTATTTATCCCCGGTTGGAAAGGACTAATCCATCATATTGATAGTCCAAGCGGATCCCAACGGAGAATCCGCGTTAACCGAATATTTATTCTTTGTGGTAAAGCACGTTTCCCCGAGTCCTTGATTCAAACCGCGTGTGGTTCTTTTCCTCCGAGTCAGAGGGAAAAAAAACGTCTTCACCAGCACCTTGAAACATTTTTTTTTTTTTCCCTCCTCGGCTGTGGAGGACTCATTGAAGTTTTGTTCAAGTATCCCAAAAATCCACCGTCTAGAAATATAGGACGGCGGCGGTGCTGCATTTTAAGATTAATACCAAAGTTTCAGCACGAGACATTTTGGGATAAATATTCGCGCCTGCTAATAATCTTGATGCAATGGATGAAAGCAGACCGGAAAGATGCTGCTGGTGCTGATCAGAGCTTGAAGACACCGCAGACATGCTTCTGCATGGCCAATAGGATTAGTTGAAGTCATGATTAACTAGTAACGTGAAGGGCTTTCTGCCTAGTGCCGAAATACGATGAGAAGATTAAAATAGAACTGCAATAAAAGGAAAAGCAGTGAGAGGGCATTGGGAGGGGGGGGGGAAATTCCTTTTAGTCAGGGAGGCTCTGTTTGTGCTTTTAGTGGCAACAAGCCTGCACAAAATCATTTAGCCCACAATACATAATGTAAAACTAGCTTGCTATATCACAGGAAGACAATGCATGATGGATGGAAATGCTGTTTTGCCCTGGAAGGCAAGCTACCCCTCAAGTTTCACGTGATGGTTGTGATAGACACATTGTTCCTCAACTGCCTAAAGATGCAAATGAAAACCTCAAATGAGGTGTGAAACTGCCAATGTTGTCCAAGACTTTAATCTCCGTGTGAAGAAAATCCATTAACACTCAGCAGAGATGAAGAAAGTGAACATTCTTTCTGCAGAGCGTCAGTCCGCTCCATGCGCCCTCGGCACACTTGCAAATTCTAAAAGGCCTTTTATAGACATACACCTGCTAATTGTCTGTTTTCGTGCATAATTTTTCACATCATGAATGTAAGCAGTGATGATTTCTTACTCAAAATTGAATGAGCAGTGGTGGGTAAAAAAACAAGAATGCAGCCACGAAGGTCTGGACAAAAATATTACACATCCAAATGTGCTTTGATCTCAATAGATAATGTGCATAATCAGTTGATTTTTTTTTTCTTTTTGCTAATCTCACTCAATGATTAATTCTGATAAAAATGGAGAGCACTGCAAAAATGATTATGTATTTCTGGTTTTACCCTTAAATGTCTAGCATATAATACTATCTCTAAAAACAACAGCAAGGCTCCGTGTTATATTATACAGCTCAAATCGTCAATACTTTTACTAAGAAACATTACTCAGCTTAATGTAACTTTATTTATAGAGCACTTTAAAAAGCAATTAGTGAATCTTGCCTGATGGCTTTCCACTGATCACACTCGCTTTCCTCTTCTTACTCCAGCAGTAACGCAAGCACGACTGATAAAAAATAAACACGGTGGGATTGCCAAATTCTTGTACATGACGGCCACCCCGCATGAAATGGTGTAAAATGTATAAAATATCAATTTTGTAAGGACTCTTTTATGGAACAGGTTCGGTCTATATAGCGACAATGATTACCACATTACAATGATGTTGTCTCACGTGTTAAATCAATGCTTGTAAAATTGTGTTAATGTCATTTTTCTCAGAATAATCTGATTAAAGGGTTTTGGAAAAGAGCTTTTCATTTGTGTTGCTGGTGCCTTCCTTCCTGCCTGCAAGAATAAAGACAAAAATAGAGCAACATGCGTTTTTGCACAGGCGGATGATATAAAGGGGAGTGATTGGGGGATGTAAGACAGTCAACAGTCAAATGCTAATGAAAGCTGACTGACATCATGAGACATTAATGTTACTCATAAAGCAAGGGAGGGGGGTGGGATCTCTTTTAGTCTCCGTTTAGGAGGGTCATGGTGACTTGGCAGTGTGAAGATATTGTCGATTCATTAGCAACATGAGCAACTGCCCTGCCAGTGGTCTCAGTGGATTACCTCTAATTAGCACATAGACATCAAGACCATCACCTAGCTCTGCCCTTTTAAAGGTGTTGTCTAAATTAGCCAGGAGGCAAAGGATTTTTTCATTTTCTTTATCTAAATGTATCAATCGGTGTGAGATCGTTTGGAATTTTTGTTTGGAGATGCACCGTGAGATTTCTCTTGCGTAAAAGAAAAAAAAACAAAAGAGTGCCTTGGCTGAATAAAGGTTGGATGCTCCGCTGAGTGCTACTCCAAAAATTGCTGTTGCTATCTGTGTCAGCCTTTTATAAAAGTATGTTGACACTTTTCTAGTTTAGAATTAACAGCGTGATATCTAATTATGCAAAACACTGCACTAGCAGTGGCGCCAATTAACGTATACAGAGAATAATGGCAGGTAAATGTAGGTCATGTTTTTTCACAAGAACATTTAAAAACAAACCTCAAACAATGTATTGAAATAAAATCTATTAAAAAATAAAATTTTAATACAACTGGTAAATCACACTGGAAGACAACCAAGGCATCAAAACTCCATCATTTGCCAGACCTGGACAAGAAAGCAGAGACCGCCTGTTCCCGATCGCCTGGTCCTTCTGTAACCATTGCGCTGATATGAAGACATGAATCACCCTTTCACAGTCAGAGACTGACTTGACCTTTGATATCTTTGTGAGGCGAAAGACTCAAATAATTGCCTTGTTTGTCATCAGGAAGTCGACGACAATGTCGGTTTTGTGTTCGTTTAAATGAGACGCATTACAAGAACAAATTACAGCACGCTTTATTCTCTGTGGTCTTTGCGGAAATAAGGCTGCTTTATGGCAGCGGGGCTGTCTCGTAAAAATGAGTCATTGCTTTCTGCAATGTCACAATTTGGTAAATTTCAGAGCAGCTTGCCTCCAGATATATTTTTCGAAATAAGCAGCTCACAAAAGATTTACTAGTTTGTGTGAGATCACACCCGATGGCCCGCGGTGGGCAGGCACTCCAGAGACTCTGCTATATATAAATAAACATAACTTAAACATCAAATTGATTTAATATGTTGCCTTTATCTTAAGAAAATGTGCGCCATCCTAAACACAATCTAGCTTCATTCTAATATTGTTAACGATGTAGCCTAGTCCGAGAGGAGTAGAGAAAAAGACTGGGCCAAGGATGCATCCCTGTGGCACACCAGTTTTAAAAAGTGCTGCGCAAAGGCATATGGATTAAATAAAAGCAGCGGTAATGGCACTTTGCCTTAATAATTCATGGCCTGCTTTCCAATATGGCGGGTGGTAAGACATGAAGGCAGGGACTTGCTCATTGGGTATCTGCCTCTGTATTATTTTGTAATCTTTTGTTTTTTCAAGCTATCTAGAGCAGGGTGGAGCACTGGCAACTGGGACAAATGGGAGCGTTGGGCGGGATGAAAGCTGGTGGGACCATTTATCATTCTGTTTTGCCTGCATCATGTCAAAACCCCAAGCCCGCTCATCTCCTCTTCATAGAAGAGCTGTAACAACAGGGAAAACAGTCGAGCCACTCAAACATCTGTATTTCACACACGCCGGCTGAGGTTTGAACATCCCCCCCAGCCCCCTTGACACGACAAGTTGCCGGTTTCCTTGCTTTGGCAGTTTGGAAGCATAAACATCCAGAAACACACAGCACACGCCCCAGTAGAAATGCAGATAAAGAGTTGAAAAAAGGCGGCGTCAACCGGATGAACACAAACTTAACTGCTTTTCTCCGTCCAAGTAAAAGCTGCCTTGTGCTATCTTTTATTAGTCTGTGTAATAAGACTTGTAATTAAGAACAGGGGACATTGAAAGAGACCCTCACAAATCACAGAGAAGAAAAACACCCATACGTCATTGTAGCGATAAGGGTGGTAAACACGGTATTGAAAACAAGGAGAAAAGTCTTGCTAAACAGACGGGCATGACTCTTGCTAATGTTCGTTTTACCGCTACAATAATCTATTCTAATTAATGTGATTTATTTACTTGGTATGTATTCTGTGTCTTGTCTTCTGTGTATATATTCATTATGTTTAAATATTGGTTTAGTATTCTACGCAGTACATTTTTGGCATTTATACAATATATGCATCATGTTTTCCCATTCTTTTAAAAAGGCAATGTGTGTTTCGTTCCTGTTAAATAAACAATTTCATGTTAATTCTAATGTAACACACACGTAGGAAGCCAATTATATTTGTTGCCAATATGATATCTTCCAGCGCTTGCGGACACACGCCTGCCCTCATATATCCTCTGCAAGTTTCTCTTACTCTGCCGATATTCTACTCCAAGCCTCCTCCTTCTCTTGATCTTCATCTGCTTCGCTGTGAAAACAACCAAATTTTTTCCCACTACATTTTAACACTGCTTTGGCCCGTTTGGAGTGCATCATCACCATTTTAGGTCATGACCACCCAGCGCACACTTAATAAAACGAGGCTACTCACAGAACTAGCATTGAATAAAACTTTTATTGACCTTGTTTCACACTTTTCCGATTGCATTTTCCATACCCTGTCCGTAATGCGGTTGTAAACTTAGAATTTAATATTTATCGAGTCCCGGGTTATAACAACTTCTGGTTGGGCTGTTAAACACTTCTCGCAGTCATGCTTTGCCGGTAAAACGAAAGAGGCAATTAACAACTTGTGCCTTTTTCACTGCCTGGGATTCTCTGAGGGTTCTGCGGTGATTACCTCTTCTGAGTCTGGCTGTAGCATTTACCACAGCCCAGGAGCCAGCGTCCTCCATGGCCACGTATCCGATCAAACAAGACCCGAATGAAGCTCGGTTAACAGCCCTGCTGTTTGTCGAACTTGGCTTCGAGTGCCGTCAAAACTTTGCTGATTTTGATACACATCACTCGCATATCTTCAAGAAGATTGTGGCTGAAAAAGGATGCTCACAACACTTGACACACTGTATGACAGAAGAACCGGAACAAGATGGTTCTCCCGGTGGATAATCCTAGGGAAGTGCCCGCACAGCTTTTTCTCTGCTTCGGAGAGCGCCGAGTCCACGTAAGGATTGGGATCAGTGGTGTGTCTTGCTAAGAATGCAAATAAGGGCACGGCTGCGGCTTTGCCAGGCAAAGTGCACGTCACAACAAGACCTTCCTTGTAAAAATGTCTTGAAAGTAGGCATAGTGCAGTGAAGTTCCTTCCCCACTCACCCCCTTCACGTCTTTAGGTGATTGCGGCAATAGGACCGGCTCCCCCTCACCTGACTTCATAACCCCCGCGTTGGCCTCAAAATTTTCCTTTTGTGAATGTGATCAAGCAGCTTTCCGAGACACCGGAGAGGCTCTGGCGAGCACGTCTGTCCTTACACGCACATTCCAGGCGATAAAAGCAATAATCTCATTTTCCTGTACATTCGTTTTTCTGCTTTGACCAACTGAATGTCCATTTAAATCTTCCTTGGAAGAGTCTTTCATCTAAAATAGGAAAATAAATAGCTTGACCTTACAAAGCTAGTAGTCGATTTGAATGTGTCGTAAAAATGGCTGCCTTGCCAGCATACCCCGTGGACCTTTGATAAAAGTGTCTTCGAAACGGCCACCCGAGCTGTGCTCATCAACCCTACATTCCTTGAAATTGTGAAAGTCAGACCTTTCGCCAGAGAGATGCCAAGATACGTCCCGAGGAGTAAACGGTATATGGTGTCCCTCGACAAGCTAGCTTACACATCATCAGCATTATTTAAATGTCAGATGTGTGCGGTTCACAAATTTGCGTGTCAGGCAAATTATCCATCGACTGAATAAAGTGAAGGTAACATGTACAAAATGAAATAATCTTCAATGGCATGACCCACAACGCACAGATGATAGCGATTTTACCATTTTACCAGCATGGCTTCCTATCAAGTTTCCCGAAAGTGAATGCTAAGTAAATGCTGATGGCAGCATCATCCCTGTGAGATTCGGCGAAAATAATGAATAATATTGCACCCTGCTTACCATTTAACTTGAGGTTCTAATACGTGTTGAGAACCCCCTCTGTCAGCAGCAGGCCCTTGGAGTACTTTTCCTTTTAATGTTCACTACTTGCCTAGCTGCGTGCAGACAACACTTTTCACTGCCTCAAGCAGTTTGGCGGGAGTTTGTCTTCATTCGCCAAAGATGAATACATAATGTGTTGAATGCATTTTTGCAAGCCGGGTATGAATTATTCATGCGTTGTGCGTCCGACTAGCCCTTCGCTCACAAACAACGGTGGACGGCCGACTTGTGTGGTCTGTAAATATTGTTCGAATATGGAGTCCAAGCAGGCCGCGCTGGTTTCGCATTTAAAATTTGAATTCACTCGTGAAATAAATTTTATTTAATAACGTCCATCAGCTGTTGGGGAGACGCTGCATAGCAATGAAGTCAATGTCTCCATTTTGCAGATCCCTCCATTTTCACGATGGAGAAACGATGGCAATGGCCTTAGCGCTGATGAAAAGAAATATGGAAAGTGGAGCCTAAATTTAGCATCCCTATGGGCGTTGGATTGAAGGTGGCTGTGCTTCAGACTCGAGTTGTTTTTGTGTGCAGTCGGATGAAACACTGGCAACGTGTTTTGACAACCATGGCAATTTACAAATTCGGGATTTGCTTCTGTGCCCTGAAGAGAAACATAGAAGTAATCACAGCTACCTAAAATGCAAAACCTTGTTTTAAAGACAGAAAACTCCACCACGTGTAATCTATTAGATTAAGTGAACGCACAAATGAGTTCACACTATTTGGGTTCTTAGTAAATCTCAATTGTATTAAGCAATAGGCAGGGAATGATTACAAACAAACTGCAAATTGGTATTTATTATGGAGAAAATTGTAGAGCAGGTTTTTAGGCATGAATCTTGAGGTTCCAATATGTGTGTTTTTCTTTTTTTGTATCAAACTGTGAGAACTGCTCTGTGGTTGAACAGCATGTGTGTGTTTGGATAAATTAGAGTCTATTCGCTCCGACTCTTGGAGAGTCCACCTCTGATTAGCTCAATGGGGGTAAAATGACAACAACGAAGAGGCCCCATAGAAGGAAAATAAGAGCTGGAATGCAAAAAATAAATAAAAATAAGTTCAATTGGGGCTGGCTGGCGAGTAGCTTGAAAATTCATTTTCCATTCTCTGAGCTCCATTTATACTAAAGGCGGTCCATGTGATGACCACGCCAGCTTCATGCTGAGAGCAGTTCCTAATAATAAATATGTAACAATGAAACCGTGAATCAAAATAAACCAATTGGAAGACTTATTTAAATTGTTTCCTGGCTGAGCAAGAAGAGAACATTCCCCCAGGGGGTTCCCCTTCTCACATTTTGTCTGTACACACCGCTCGCTTCCTTTTCTTATTTAGAAACACTTCACCATCTCTGCTTCTTTGTGTCCCTGGCCTCTCCTTGGCCTCCACGGCTTCCTGTTTCCTCGAATCAGCTCCATTTTCGGCACTCGGCATCGGTGAGCGCTTCGGTCGTTCTGCCAGCCCCGCCCTGAGCCGAGGAATCGATGAAGGAGCGGGCCTCTTACTGTAATCACTGACCCGTTCCCCAGCCGCCGTTCGGCCCTTGACCGCTCTTTCCTCGACTCCGAGCGGAGCGCTTTATTTCTTGTCGAGCGTGGTTCAAAAGGTCGTAATGATTACAGTTTGCTGGGGTTAAAGCCCCTGAGCCACCTCCAACTTACAGAAGTTGTGACAGATTTGGCTTCAATTACTATCCACTGACCTGACATCTGAGCGCACTTTGGCCAAGCTGGGCCACACTAAGACAACAGCAAAGACAAAATGTTTTTGACAGACCAAATGACCTGAAGCTTTACCTGTTTTTTTTTTGTTTGTGAGTAAGCAAGCAAAAATGAGTAAACCGGTTTTACGGGTGGCGAAGGAAAAATCCAGTAAGCCCGATTTTTAGTTCATCAGAATTGTTGCTATTTCTATTTGTTATTGATATATTGCTAACTAAGCTACTTTATTATTGCTATATTTCTAACTAATGCGTGTGCTTAGGTCGTGCTGTTACCGACTGATCAGCCGTACATTCAAAAACTGCAAACAGCAAGCCAACGGTCACAACCTTCTTTTGCTTCAATAAGCATTGAATACAAAGAATAGAGTAACGTTTAAATGGCATCCAGGGTAAAGTAGGAGGGGGAAAAAAAGGGAAAGAGACTAATGCTCCTGGCTGGACCTTGCACCGCTGTGAGCTATACAGTTCACAAGCTTTTGATAGCTCAAGAGACCGCTTTCATAACAATATCTGCAATCACGTACAACCTTCCTTTGTGATAGCGCCATTCATTTGGAATAAATGGATGTATTCTGTAAAGTTTGAAAAACAGATGTTATGAGGGCGGTTTGATCGGGTCGCCTTTTCTAATTATCGCACAGTCCTTGAGATGCTGAATACGTAATCTGGCATCTTTGAATCATGCAAGTCTCTTCTCAATACAGATTCTGCGCCAGCAAGTAATGTATTTGTGGAGGCATGTTGCTCTTCTCAATGGCACTCCTGCTATTTCTATGTGTAGTGAATCATTAAATTACAGTGTAAAATGAAAAGACCCGCACAGATGCAGACAGTTCAACTGGTGCGCTGTCTGCAAATTGACATTTTGACTGAATACGAAGAAGTGGCTGAGCAATGTCGGTGATGTATGGGCCTTTTTATTTTACACATTGCTCATTAGGATGACGAATGAAGTCAGCTGAATATTTAAAGATTGGGGAAATGTGTGATCAGAGCGACCTGATTCATCATTATGCAATGCTTACTTCACTCAGAAAGACCTTGATTGGCTCTACAACCGATGATCAATATTTATTTCTCTGTACCCGAATCATGCATGCTTTCCTTGGTTTGACTTATAAAAGAAAATGGTACATTTGCGTTTGGATAAAAATCTAACACTCGAGCCTAGTGTATATCCCACTGGGGTTAGTTTAAAAAAAAAAAAAAAAAACGCAGTCGTAAAATGTCTATTCTTTGTCAACATTATTTTTCAATGCAATTTCCTCCGCATTTTGATGAGCACGACGGTGATTTCAGTGTAGCTCAGAGGTTCTGTTATGTGCTTGAAAGACGGTTGCTTCATATACTATAAAATTAATGGAGTCCTTTCTTGTGAGATTTCCTTTGAAGCAAAAGGAACTTTGAAAAACGCAACGATTTTCCAGGGACCGCCTAGTTACACTACCAAGACTTGGCCGTCAAAATGTAAAGTGTAGCCGTTTTAAAGTATCACTCTGAGGTACAATTGCAAATATTA
Source organism: Syngnathus typhle (assembly GCF_033458585.1). Taxonomy (NCBI): domain Eukaryota; kingdom Metazoa; phylum Chordata; class Actinopteri; order Syngnathiformes; family Syngnathidae; genus Syngnathus; species Syngnathus typhle. Next base: position 10,177,559 of record NC_083748.1, read on the forward strand.
GAGTTATACTAGTTTAGCTTGACTGAATACATGCTTACAAACATGGAGCAGTGAATTAAACTCACTTGAAGAGAAGACAAACTGCCTCCGCCAGGACTCGTGGCTGAAACACAGACTTGTCATTGTCTTCTAAAAAAAAACATTGTGTCTTTTTAGAGTGGGAGGATCGAGATTGTGGCTATTCGACTTCTTAATATATTGTGACATTCAGGCACGGTGGCTGGGTGTTGGAGGAAATATGAATCTTAATAAGTAATCATCAAGCTGTTACCGTCTCCCGGTTCGTTTATCTTTAATATTTGCGAGCCCATGTGACTGTATGTAGCTTTACTGCCTTAACTGATTTCAACAAACGAGTGTGCCAAGGGTGTCAGATAAAAATATGCCAAGCCAGCAGGAAAGGTCAGAGAGACAAAGCGGCCTAGCTCACGTCACATATCTCATTTTTAAAAGGCCTACCGTATTTTCCGCACTATAAGGCGCACCTAAAAACTTCCAATTTTCTCAAAACCCGACAGTGCGCCTTATAATCCGGTGCGCTTTATATATGGACCAATATGGATGATGAGGACTAACTAATTAAAGTAAGCTTTACGTTTTCATTTTCTGCGTGCGATATTAACGTTTGAGCAACGTTGAGTTATTGATATATTGTTATTGTTTTCACTATTTCAAATGTTACTATATTGTGATTGCATTAACATTTGAGCAACGTTGAGTTATTTATTCTATGCGCCTTATATACGGACAAAGTTTTAAAATGGGCCATTCATTGAAGGTGCGGATTATAATCCGGTGCGCTTTATAGTGCGGAAAATACGGTAATCTAACAAAGCTATTCTGGAGGAGAGGAGAAGGGAAGAGCTAAAAGGGCAAAAACATGATAGCAAATATTTTTAAGATTGGAAAAGACAAAGGGAGTTTACATGGAACATCTACAATGATAAGAAGGTGGAGGCGGAGTCAAATGCAATAAATAACTAACTATAATATGTACTAATTACATGCTTGTGAATTTACTCATGTTTTGGTCAAGATACTGTAATGGGATGCAAGAGATGGGAGCCAGTTTAATGAGCTGCGAGTTAACAGACAGCTTCCACAAGTGAATGACAACAAGTGTTAGGAAGCCGCCATGACAAGATTGCAAGCGGATGGCTGCTCAACAATCTTTCAGTCAGAAAGACAGCGTAGACATGAATATGCATACGTGAATGGGATGACACATGAAGAGAATCGCTAGAGAGCACGCCCAGAATGTCCACTTGCTGCTAAATGAAGCGGTAAATACCTCAGAGTGAGCATGTCAATGTTAAGTGCTTCTCTTTGGCAGGAAAAAGTTAACTTACTTAACTCGGAAATGATACAAGAGCTACACCACCTTGCAAGCTAAATTAAAAGGCACAATACTGGCTAGAAAAAGACAAAAAAAAAAAAACTGCCATTTGGTGTTGCACTTTACAACAGCGCCAGGCACTCCAATAACGCTTAAACACATTCTTGACTTTCTCTTGACATTGGCCAATTCTCATGTTGAATCATGCTAATGTGAGTAGGGCCAGCGCGCTTGTGTTTAATGTCGCCGTAGTTAAGACGAGTGGAAGGACCACGTCGCCCAGTGCCATCTGCTTCTTTATGATCTCGCCTTTGATTGCATCTAACTTACTACCTCCAATCAATTCCTTCCAAATGACTGCTCTCCAGAGACAAATGTGAAACAGCGCTTGTGAAATGGAGGTATTACTTGTAAAGAGCCACATTCACCAAACCATAAAAAAGCTTAAACTGTCGCTTCTCCACCTGGCTTGTTGCTTCAGCACACAAGCCTTTGATTAGCCTTAGCTTTAAGGCAACATGTTATGTGAAAGCAAGAGCGTGAGATTTGCTTTGTGGCAACACGGCTCCCATCTTTATATCAGCCTGGCCTAATTCTAATTTCTCTCACGATCTCTCGGATCTCCCCACCACCAAAGAGCCTCCTTGTTTAATCTATCATTTAAGGGCATTAGCTAGAGAAGGGGGTGGCTATTAAATAACTACCACTTGCCTGATCCCCTCCATTACAAGTGTGGGTTTTACAAGATACAAGTCTGCTGTAAAGTCAACCTTTTCCAGGAGTTGGCTTAAATCTTGTCGGTTCGCAATAATTTGACAGAACAGTGGTATTTAATAGGTTAAAAACAGATTTTCCTTAATAGGACATCATATTTTGACTAAAGTTCCGACGTTTATTGGTAATACATTTCTGCTATTATTTTATTTTATTATTTGTATAACAATTTATTGTACTGTATTACATTATTTTACGATCGTATTTTATTCATTTTATTTTCATATTTATTCTGCTGTTATTTCTGCATCTGTGAATGGACATTTTGGTCACTTTTGCTAAATTATTGTAATTATGGTGACTGTGATTAACACTGACAACGGAGCTGAATATTTTTAAGCTTTAAGGCTAATCATGGTGCAATTATGCCCAAACAGAGGAAAAGGTTACAAGAAGGGAGGGGGCGGGAAAGACTTGTACCTCCATAGAACTGATTCAGAAGTTGTCTTAAAATGACAACAGTGCCTTGCTCGAGTTTCATATTTTGCCCCCGACCTAATTATAATCACCCTACTGTAAAAAAGTTCCCGTTAAATTGAATGTGCAGCTTCAGCATAACCAAAAAGGTGATTTTATCACATTTGTGAGCAAAGTAGAATTCTCTGTTCTGTGCAATATTGATTGCATTTTACATGCACGTGTGCATGGCAGCCATGTCTTTGTCTTTAATCTCGGAGGAGTCTTAACAGATCGCATGTCTCAGTCGTGACGGACACGACCCGAGTGGGTTATGCCAACGTGAGTCTCCTCCCGTCACATCATCATGAAATGTTGATAGTATGACAATCGGGAAGTCGAAGCCTGTTTGCTTGGCGCGCTCCTCACAAGCAACTCTACCTATCGATTTGTGCTTTGAATTTCCTAACGATTCACCTGCGGTTCTTTTCCTCTTTGACCAGAAAGAGCGTACCCTCGGGATGTTACTGTAGCCCATAACGGCCGGTCTGCTCGGCGAGACACCGCCGCAGAAAAGCCAAGATACCCTTGAGCACTGTAAAACAAAGCTCAGTCTGCACAAAGTCAACAAATGAAATTGAGCCGACAGGCCTGGCCATTTTTGCAAACAATGCAAAAGAAAATAAGAAAGCAGGTCGACTTTTAATACCATGAAGCAACTACATTTTTTTAACTATATCTGGTTGTGTGATGGATTTTTCTCACCAATATGAGTTAAAGCGGTGGTTTTAGTCTTGTTTGCTAAAAGTGTCTCTAACGGAGCCGAGTAATATTTGAGTTAAATGAACAGTGGAAACATCAGGCCCCTTCTGGCCTCATCCTGAGCCTCTGATTTAATTTTTAAGTAACCACGGCACCCAAGGAACAAAAAACAATTAAGAGACAGATGGTGTGAGTGATGAGGTGTCAATCAATTGCTGTACACTGGCGGGCACAAAACACGCCCGTGGCCTCACGCTGACCTGTTACCAGGAGCTTTGCAGAAACTATAGTGGAATATCCACCTTCAGTAGAAACCCGGTACTATTTAACATATTTTTTTGGCCAGCACCAATAAATCATTTGTTGAAGACTCCTCACTGCGTTCACAGTTCAATATTTTCCCTGACAAAGGTTTTATTTCTCTGCCGAACGAATAGCCTCTCTTAACTTTCTGAAGTGTTGAATTTGTTCATGTAGCCTTTTGGCTACCAATTAAACATTCTCATTGGAAGCCAATCATAAAAAGCTGAGACAAGCACACTCCACATTATTGTCATCACAGTAATTACAGCGCTGGACACATTATCTTCCACATTCTAATCAAGCTGAAGAGCAAAACCGTTACAGACAAAAAAAAAAAATAAACTACCTTGAAATGGATACAGCCTCCATGGGAGACTTCTCATCCCATGAGCTTTTAGCCGAATGTAATATGTCTGGTTTGGTAATAGCTTGCCGCCTCAGGGACACAGGTTCTTTCATTGGAAATCTTAAACAAAGCACAAGGTCTTTTGGCCCAGATTTGGGAGAGTGGGGAGCGGGATTGGCTATTATCTTACGAGGTCTGCGGCTGAAGAGTATTGGGAGGCTGCCGTCGGACCCCAGGTGCACTGATGTACACCGAGGAAATTGAGCAAACAGGAGATAAGTGAGATGGAGGGCTGTCTCTCCATAGAGCAGCATCACAAAACCACCCCTGGCTATTAACTTTACACTCATCTCAGTTTCTAACCTCTTCTCAACTCTGATATCGAAAAACACGGGGTGGAACGTCAGTTCAGACTAGAAGTACTTGGTGGTGAGGGGAAACCATTCAGAGTCCCTTGAAATACAGTCCAGGAAGTGACACCCAATAGCCCTACCTTCTATATGTCAACCTAATTGAAAGTGCTAGGGCTTATTTTCTGCAGTCTGCTCTTCATATATGACATGGTGGCATATATGGAGTGACTGAAAATGCATTGACAGTCTGAGCAGCAGCTTGTCCTGGAGCATCCCGAGGCGACTGTATAAAGAGACAAAGCTCTGACGAGAATCCACCGATGACATTCCGCAGACAAGGAATGTAATAGCGGAAGGACGACATGTCACATCTGGTAGTCTGACCTCAGTCTTGCCTGCTCCCCCCACCCCACCCCAGAAAAAAAAAGAATGAACATACTGTATCTACCGACCTTATTGGTGAGCCAGTGGTGGGCATTCACCACTGCTTATGAACTTGCTGGAAGTGAGAGGTGGTGGCAGGCAGCAGATGAAAAAAGCCTGGGTGGCCTTGAGCACATGTCTCCAGTCATCATCATAGGTACCCCACCCCCACCCCACCCCACAGTGAATGGCGAGATGAAGAGGACGTGGAGGTGTTTGCTGCTGGCTGCAAAACATCACTGGGAGGAAGAAGATAGAAGTGAGATGATTGCATGCCTAACAACACTGTGTCTGATTCTAGGAGGTGATTATGGGGAACGTGGGTGCAGTTAATAACCCGTGTGTTGTCTCTACTGTTCACTTGAGAAGGGACTGGGGAAAATAACGAGGAGAGTGGAAAAGAAAGGCGGGTAATTTACAAAGGAAACTGCGCTGGAAAGAAAAATAAACACAGTACTCCAAGCTGGGGAGAAAATAAAGTCAAAATGTGAGACTAGACATGTCATGCGAGAAAAATGATTACAAGCAAAAAAAGTCCTTTTATGAAAATAAAGCCACTAATAAAATAAAGCAGTAGTCCTCTTGTGTTCAATTCTTTTAAAATAATCTTCAAAAATTATGCTTAGTTTTATTTTATTGCTATATTCTGTTTGTGTACACTGTCCTTCTTGGAAAACAATTATATATTAACAATAAAGGAAATTGTAATTTAAGATGAGTGACAATGTGCTCATAAGAGCACTCCCATGCCGAAATGTATTTGTTCCAAATGGTCCACGGCTCTCTCGTTATGCTCGTATTAGCCATAAAACAAGGCCCGCTCTCGTCTTTTAATTGAATCCGAACGACGGCAGGCGGAAATGTACAATGCCATGTGCGCTGCAGAATGTTCTTACATTTAATGCGCTCTATCTGTATGACAGCATTAGTTTGATTTACTTGCTTCTTTCAATTTGCTCTACGCATAGAATAGAAAATAAATCCCGTCAGTGGAAAAGATATCTCAGGCCAGTAGTTTTAATGCAAGTGACCTTTGGCTTTGTAGGCATACCTTGATGAAGGACGAGACTTCTATCTTGCCCTAAACATAAACTAATATTTGTTCTGGATTAAATACAGAAACAAGGTGAAAAGTGGAAGGTTGAGAGAAACAAACAGATGAGACCTCGTATAACAACCCTATTTTCATTCCATGAACTCCCCTGGTAGTGGGATTGGAACTCGGAGATAAATGAGCCTGTTCCTCTTTGATTGGCCCAAATTAGCTGGAGCCCTTGCCATATCTTAATGAGTGTGAAGAGAGAGAGAAAGTGAGTGAGCGAGAGAGACTCTCCAAGCTAATCTTCTAAGAATGGACCCTTTATTGTAGTAAATAAATCATTGAACTTGTTGTTTACGTCAGGCGCTCTCACTGCACTGATGCAAGCCGACCATCAGCTCAGTTCACGTTGTGGGTGCTAAAATACTTTTCCCTATTAAATTGTTATTAAAGGAGAAGTAGGAACTCTTGACTATCATCTCATGTGCCGCTTTTTATTTTTCAAATCAAACCAAAGGGCCAGTCAGGGCATGGAGAGGAGCAACGGAAAGTAAACTGGTGAGTATTGGAATGCTGTTTATGAATTAGAAGTAAAAGTATCATTAATATTGCAACGTCCGCAGACCACCAGCAAGTAGATTCGGTGAAGAGTCATGTGTGGAGCGTGACCACATGACCACAGCACAGACTACATCCAAGCTATACTTTATGCATACAACACCCCCCTTCCTCCCCCTTGAGCCACAAGCGGTACACTTAGCCTCACACACACACATTAAGCTCACGTGAAAATCCTTCCGGATGAATTTTAATTGGTAAGACAATGGGAACTCTGACATCAATTCCCGCCGGGCATCATCTTCTTCACCCTCATTGGCTTCTCCCCCTCGACGGTTCCTCCTTTAGGCATAATTACTCGTCTTGTCTGCGAGCGGACTATTGGATTCCTCTAACTTAAGCGGCCGGCTTCTTGTTCCTGCCATAGGTCGCATCTCCTGCTCAACGGCAGAAAGCCTTGAGATATAAACGAGATGTGTTTGAGAGAGCGAGATGGAAGGGGGAAGAGCAGGCTTGTGTGGTGTCTCTATAGAGGTGTGTGTGAGCATTTGTTGGTGCATGTTCTCATTTGCGTACGGGTGTGTGAGCACATATTCGTGATTCCCCCCCTCACACACTGGGTATTGTGCAGTAGATCAAAGCAGCAAACCCCTGTAGGCTTGACACACTCTAGCAAGGCAGTTGCAGCAGCAAAGAAGCGCTGCAGTAATTCTGCTGATACAGTAGACGGTGTTATAAAAAAAAAAGAAAAAATAAGAATAAAAAGTTGAGTGGAGAAGTGAGCTCTCTTTGCGCAACGGGGGATCAGAGAATATTCTCATTGTTCTGCGGAGGTGGTGTGTTGACAGAATACAACAGAGGAGGTTAGAGAGAAGAAAGTCATGTGTGTTGTGTTTTGGATCTCTCCTTGCATGCTTTGCTGAAATATTTCCCAAAGCAGCAACGGCAAGAGGATTTCTAGAGAGCTTGATTGTTGTGGGTCACTGATTTGGGAGCGTGTTGCTAGCGGCTAATGGTAACGCCTCAACAGATTTTGGAATCAGACATGACAAATATTGACGTACTCTGCTCCGTTGGGTAAAAAGTGTTGCATAATTCAAAACGGTCATAATTTTGCGGAGAATTTAGTCTTACAGATTTGCCTCGTTGAGGGAAACCTATGGAAAAAAAAGTGTTGCATCCCATTGCTGAGTCAGACTGTCAATGACCTTCAACTTATCAGCCTGCCACATCTTGAATCTGATATCATTTGAAATCAATAGCAATATAAATTGTCTGTGATGGTTGAAGTCTTGGACAAGGCTTGGGCAAACCTTTGACATCAGCATCGAGTCTGAGATCAGAGTCACTTGGGGAGAGAGAAAAAAAAAATAAAAATCAAGGTATTCGTGCATTAAATTTCTCTACATAAAAGTGCAGCTCAATCTCTCGCAAGTTTCCTCATGGGCAAATGTTCAGTCTACTCAAAGTTTCACAAACTGTGAAGGTCAACTCAAAGGTAAAATATATATATATATTTTTATCAGATCGACTCTACCGCAAATATTATTAGACTGCCCATTTCACATCTATGACGCTTCTGAGCCGTACCGTATACGCATTGACGACACAAAATGAGATGAGTCTCTCTTTGCCAGCCCAGTGACACTTGAAACTGCACGCAATTTTCAATTTCTTACGTACATCACTTATATGCCGCCCCATCTATAGAAAAAGTTGTGCATATTTGCCCAAACAGTTGTCAATATCCACTTAGCAACACGACTGCTACCAGCTAGCGACGGCTGCATAAGGACAAACAAGTCACAACTGAAGGCATGCATAGCTTCATAGCACGACCCATAAATGACAAAATGTCTCCCAACATTAAAAGAGGAGACAGTGACACCGGTCTCCAAAAGCAATATTTTTAAACACACAAGTCAGATCGCACATGAGACGGGCATGTGCCCTTTACGTCTTATTCCCGTCACTCCGCCGTTCGTTTGTCGCGGCTAACGCTCTTTCGTCTCATGACAATAGCGAAACATTGCTTCTTTTTTTTCCCCCCCCAAGGCTGTCTGTGTAAAGAAAGAGGGGCCACCTTTTTAAAGCAATCTCTTCATCGTCTCTTTTCTTTTTGCCTGCTTAGGTTGGGCTTACTTGATGAATAATGGAGGCAACTGTGACCTTTACAGTGCGAGTTCAGGCTTTCTCTGGCTTCCATCTGATCTGATCAACGCTTTTGATTGTAACTACACGACAAACACGAACCAGTAAAAGGCCTGGGGTGCACTTTTTGAAATAGAAACTTTTCATGATTATATATCTGTTAAAGATTTGCTTAGCTCAATCAGTCGGTGCATATTGGTGTACCCTAAGCTTGAGTGTCTCCGTGTCACATGATCAATCTCCCAACTCAAAGGCTTTCAGCTTTTCACACTACAGTACCGTCTGTCTGAGAGGCATTATCACATGGAAGACTTAAACAACACACTTGTGCCCCGGGAAAACACAAGACGCAACAGGAGAAGTGCAAGGCAAAGGTGACAAAACGAAATTGTCTCAGCGCGACACGAGCGGCAAAACGATATGCTTATTAAAACCAGATGTACAGTCTGGAAAAAACAGCAAACTTCACCAGGGCTTCTGAGTGCCGTGATGTAAGGCGGAAATTAAAAAATCATGAAAAGTCGGCCCTCTCTGTTATGTCAGCGCTGGAGGTAGAGTATGGCGGAGCGCCCTTAAATTGTTCCTGCCAAGTCAAGCGTGAGCTGAGATCAGGAGACATGCATGCAATGGCGCAGAGGATTTTTGCGAGACGGAAGAGAGGCTACGACGTCAATACACTGAACCCAAGACGGCTTCATTTCAACTGCTTTCTTCTGTGATTAGTAATTAACTTTGTATAATATATTACCTGTCACTGTATTAAAACTCTGACAGCAATGTGTACGGGTAAAATATTAGGCTGTGAAAGTAGCTTGCTAAACACTTCCACCAATTATATTTAGTGGTAAAGAAAAAATTACTGTGCGAAATCATCCATTGCTTCTCTTCCCTAAATTAGTGGAAGTGCTGTAAAAAAGGTTAAAAACACTTTGATTTGGGTGAAAACTCAAAGGTCCTTTTTAAATCAACATATTTGTATCACACCCAAGTGGGACTTATGATAAAGTTTTAAAAGGAAATATGACCTTCTCCATCACAAAATAAGCACACGCTGCAGGGAGCAAGCGACTCTATGGGAGCTTCTTAACAAAAGCCCCCCCCCCCCCCCCCCCATCGCTGCAAGAAAAGCAGTTTACTCTGCCTGACGACACCGTTATCAACCTTCAGAAAGGACTAATGACTCATTTTGCCACAGATGGGTTAATTCTCTCCCACTTCTCAATTCCATTTAAAATAAAGCGAGGGACACAAAAGTGATCAAATGAGACAGTCTACCACCTGTTTTGGTCTTTTTGCCAAATTGTAGTAATGAGTTGTCATGGGCGGGGGCGATGGAGGAGGGGCAATTTGACAGTTGGATATAATGCTTAGCTGGGTTTTTTTTTTTTTTTTTTTTTATGAGTGTATTTCAGTTTTTTTGCACTTAATTGTGTCATTCTCAGAGGAATGGTTCTGGTATAATTATGTCTGAGCTGGATATAAATGAAATAAAATCTTTGTTGTCAATCAATACTGCAGCACTTGCTTTGTACCGTATGTGCGTGACCACGTGTTTTGTCATGCTTCACGGGATCACTCATAGATCGAGCGTCCTACAGAGACATTGTGTAAAGTCTTTTAAGGCTTGATTAATTGAATTAGGAGCAAAAAACTTGCTTAAAAAGGAGGATCTGAGGAGAAACATTGTCGAGCTACACTCTCAATAGTCGCAAGTTTGGGTTCATGGACTCAAATCAGTGGATGTCACGCACAACATTCTTACAGCTTTTATGGAAATAGATCTGGGGGCACTCAAGTGGCAAAGATGGTCACAGAGATTCATCAAGAGTGACAGAAGAAAGCGAGCAGTGCGAGAGATCAGACACCGATGCCGTTGTGCTACATGTCATGCGTCAGAGTTTGGAATGACAAGCTGGTTTTGCTTCGTTTTGTATCAAATGAATAAAGCTGGCGTAACAAGTCTTGGACTTGGGTGTCAAAGAGATTACATTAGCGCATGAAAATCTGTTACACCCTAAAGAGGAACGTAACGTAATGACGAGTGTCATTTCGTGTAAGGAACTTTGGGGGTCAATAAAAATGAACTATTGTAGAACCAGAAGCTGACAAAACCACGAGCTAGCACAGACGGCGCTACGTCGCAGGACCACTTCTCAACACTCAGAAGTTGTAACCAATGCTTCAGTAAATTTATCAGAGAATAGTGAACTGCATGGAGGCAACATCATCTGCATTGTTATTTTATTATTATTATTATTAATAATAATTTCTATTTTTCTTATTATTGTAGTCTGAAATAAATGTCAAAGTTTGAGTACCGTATTTTCCGCACTATAAGGCGCACCTAAAAACCTCCAATTTTCTCAAAAGCCGACAGTGCGCCTTATAATCAGGTGCGCCTTATATATGGACCAATATTTGAGCCACTACAGCAGGCTTGTCCAAAATCCATTGGCCAAATGTATATATCTTATATATGGACAACGTTTTCAAATGTGCCTTTCATTGAAGGTGCACATTATAATCCGGTGTGCCTTATGTATGGACAAAGTTTTAAAATGGGCCACTTATTGAAGGTGCGCCTTTTAATCCGTTGCGCCTTATAGTGCGGAAAATACGGTATAAGAACCCTGATCAGCTGTAATGCTTGCAATAATGATTATAAAAATAAGAAAAAGGAAATATATTTTCAAACCAATCTCTATTATTAACCACATTATGATTTCAATAATAATTTGGTAGCACAATCCATCCAAGCGTTCAAACTATTTCAGCTTGGTTTTGATCTACAACAGTCAGACGTCCATTGGTACCAATGTGTTTGTGTTAAGTGTCTTCGTAAAGCTGCAATTTTACTGCCGTCTCTTAAATGGCCGATATCAAATAGCTGGCCCAGCAGAGCTGTCAGCCACCGTGCAAGTACGCGCCCGATATCGCACACCGCGGATTAGTCTCTGTCTGTTGCTCGAGGAGAAATGTGTAATCTCCTATCTGAGAAGTGGGAGGAAGAGAAGGAGGGAATTCTCGCCATTAATGTCTAACCTTTTAAAAATGGATTCGCCAATATGACGAGATAATGGGCTGAATGGGGAAAACGCAAAATATGTCCACCCTGTGACAAGACAGGAAAAAAAGCCAAAACAATTACAGTAAAAATAAAATCAAAGAGAGCTTTAATGTGCTTTTCTTACAATCGTACGTTCCGTGTATACCTACATTTCTTTTCTCATCCTGGCATTCTCATACTTAGCCACTTGTCAACTTCCCGGAATAATAGTTCTAATAATGATACTAAGAAGTGCAAATTTGTCATGAATTTTCAATTTATCCTAGATTACGCTTGACATTGAGCACTAAAGACACAAAAAAATTGTATTTGTACATTGTACACCAAAAAAGCTGATCTGGATGCCCTAGAAAAGTCTCGTCTTTAAATCTTATGACAGGTTTAAAGACACGTTTTTGAACGCAAAAGCTTTTGTTGAAGCACTGAACACCTCCAACTTGTTTCCTTGGCACTGAGTCTGCCCACTGTCGCTGTGTGTCACTAATGGTGCATTATTCATATTCTATGATGGGTCACATATAAAGGAAAAAAATAAAATGGGCTTTATGTTATCATGAGCACCACAATAAAGTCTTAAAAGGCCTCCATCTGCCGAGTGTGAGTTGCAGGAAGAACGAGATACTCGCTGACTCTCCCACAATGGCTTGCCTTTCACTATACAGAAATATTTCCTCACTTCCTTATCTTGAAGGCATATTAATACATTTCGTGAAGAACACCACTTGGTAGCTAGCTACACAACTATCCAGGGGAAAGTAATGCTGGGCTAGCAACGAGCATTTAGATGGGAACCCAAATGATGATTGATGGAACTATTTTTCCTCACTGGCAGAGCACTTTTATTTATCCTCCAGAGCACATGTGTCAAACTCAAGGCCCGGGGGCCAGATACGGCCCGCCATATCATTTTATGTGGCCCGCAAAGACAAATTGTGCATCAAAGTCGTGTATCATTACTAGAATTGCAAATTGTCTTCACTTTTAAAAATACCTTTTTTTTATATATATATTTGGCCAGTTTTTACTAGTGCGATTCGAAAACAAGTTATTTGTCAGTTTGTTTGGTAGCTTATACTGTATATAGTATGAGGTGCTCATACATTTATTTGGGTTGACAGTCATATAGGCCCTCCGAAAGAAACTAAGACTACATTGCGGCCCGCGGAAAAATGAGTATGACACCCCTGCTCCAGAGTAAACCAAAATTCAATTGTCCTTGCTCATTTGGTCCGATTCAGTTTCCTAGAATTTACACACATGCAATTTGGCTGTCAATGCAACATGGACCTAATGATGCATTGTTTTATTTCACATGTTGGAACAAATCAGGTCCAGATAATAAAATTGTAAGCAGCTCTGACAGTTGCGTGTTGGAAACTACAATCATATCTGAAGATCAGTTGAATCAGATTCTGGGCTGTGTGGACCTCGTCTGAGGACTGAGTTGTCTGCGGCTGAATCAGTATGTACATCTCGTACGCTCATGTCTCGTTTCAGTATTTCTGTGTGTGTGTTTTTTATGTTGTGTTGTCAAAGAATTGCTTAAGTTACAGTCCAATTTCCAGCAGTGATGTTGATTTCTGTAGTCTGATGTAGATGATGGCAGCCATATTGCTGTTTTAAGAGCCCCTTTGCTCATGAAAAGGAATATGGTTCTGTTTTACGGCTTCGATAGCATATAGAAGGAATCTAATTTGAGTTGCCTGGCAAAAGCAGCCTTGACTGCAACTGGGGAGTTGTGAGATCTGAGCTCGGCGGCTTCTACCAATTCACCTTAGGATGACACGGCTTGTTGGAGAACGCTCGTAAGACTTTACGAGGGAGTCGTGGGAAGCCTCCAATTAAAGCAATAGCACCAACATTGGCACATCACACCTCTGAGTGGGGGAAACACTCAGAGGTTTGCGTCGTTCTCAACTGGCTGTTGACCGAGCTTTAGCCTTCTCAAGTTCAAATCTCTCATTATTGATTTAAAGCTTAAGCGGTGCTGGGTTCATTTCAGGTGCTTTGGTGGTCGGTCCAAGTTTTGAAAATGACAACTGCTTTCAGTTTGTTTTTTGTTCTCCTTGCACTGACCACATAACAGCAGCGAAGCATACACAGAGGTCTTTATAGATGCACCACCTTCATCCTGTCCCAGCTGTGAGTGTGGGTGACAAATCTTATTTGCTGCCAAAAACAACTGCCCACTCATGCGAGTCATCTTAAATTGTAACACCATTGCTGCAACAATATGCTGCTTTTCCAAGGATTTATTCGAATAGAGGAGATTTGCCTTAAGAGTCACACTTCACAATAAAAGCTTAGACAAAAAAACATTCACCACGATGCATGCCCTGTCATATGCGGGTCTCCCATCGTAGGCTATATGAGAAGCTTAAGCGACTGACATTGTCAATGAGTAATAGTGGTGGCTAATATTAGCACTAAGACACAAGGGGCTTTACGTCCTTCTCGCACAGGGGTGTCAAACTCATTTTTTTCACGGGCCGCATTGTAGTCATAGCTTCTTTCAGAGGGCCATTATGTCCGTCAACCCAAATAAATGTATGAGCACCTCATATTATATACAGTCAAAGCTACAAAACAAACTGACAAATAACTGGTTTTGAAATCAGACCAGTAAAAACTGGTCAAATATTTAAAAAACCAGAAGACAATTTGTAATTCCAGTCATGGCACACGAATTTGATGCACAATTTGTCTTCCCGGGCCACATAAAATGATGTGGCGGGCCGTATCTGGCCCCTGGGCCTTGAGTTTGAGACACGTGTTCTAGCACCTGCCCGACTGCTGTGATGTTGAGGCAGAAGTGCCAAACATTTTAAAACCAATATTGGAGCTATTGAATTTGTTTGGTCACACTGCGTGACCTAAAGCCACAGAGAGCGAGTCACACGTTCCGCTTGGGTCATTACTGATCTTTTTCGGTCTTGTCTGTTTGGGTAGTGTTAAATAACTGTTCAAGACTATCGAAGCAAGTGAATAGATGTGCATTTTGTTCTACTTCTTATGACAGCTTGCAATATAAAACAGACGAGTAGGTACTTGTGATATTTCACAATGAAATCAAGGCAGTAAAAATATAACGGGTAGTGTCATCCGGAGCTGAATTTGTTGAAACGGTGATTATCTCCATTCTTGACAGCGCAAGCCTTGGTGATTTGTTTCTACTCACCGGCCTTCATGTTCGTCTATCTGATGCAACGCAATGAAGCTTTAGAAGGTAAGACATTTCAAACTATGTCAAAGTTGTAATCAAGCTAACGTAAAAAAAAAAACACATTTGAATCAAATTAGAGGTCCAGCTCTATTACCTAAACCATTTAACATGCATTTGTGAGTCACATAGACATCCATTGAGGAAAGGGCAAATATATCTTCATCAAAAACTGCACAATGAAAGCTTTTCAACTCCATCGGCTTTCAAGAATAGTAATCCTAACGTTTTGTACGTATCTGAGCAATTTAGTGATTCAAATGAGTTGTTTCCAAAAAAAGGTTATCCTTGGTCATACACCTCACACAGACTTAATTGCAGGTCTTTTTGTTCCAAAAACTTGGAAACAACTAAAGCTTCTTTCAGCCCCTGATGTCACCAGGCAACGGCAAGAGCGGTACATCAATCATACATTCATATTGCTCTTGAGTGACTTGAAATATATTTCATCATGTGGACAGTATCTTTGCTTCGTTTTTTTTTTTTTTTTTAGATAGTGCTGTATATTGTCAAATCCTTGAATTGTGTGAGGGTCAAAAAGCATGAAGGAGAGGAGAGGAGAGTGTGAGACAGCTCCTCTGGGTCATTACGCATGAGACAGTCACATGCAGATGCCACCTCATTCTTCATCCTCTTCTCCTGGCCAACAGGCACCGAGCGGGAAGGTATGAGGGCATTGAGCCATGCTCAGTGAAGCCGACATGTGCTGCAGATACTGGAGCAAATGAAGACACATTGCAGAGCCGTTGGATACTAATTGTACCCGCTTTTTTCACAGTCTGTCAGCATTGTGTACAAGTGACTGGCACATGTAATGCCAGCAGGTAAAACAGCTACAGTATTTTTTTTGGTCGGATGGCCAATGTCTAGAAAACAATATGTGCCTGCCTCAGCACACCTATTCGTCAGACAAACAGACCAAAGTCAATGCTGAGCGAGCAAGCCTAGGTGGAGAATTTAGACAGGCTTTCAATCACTCATCACAAAGGTGGAGATGTATGCAGGCGAGAGAATTTGTCTTTCCATAATTCCAAACCCAATAATCAATTTTTGCCCCACCGGGGCGCGGATGAAGGATTCGCACGGTCCAGAGTCACCTTGGCAACAAATTGATTATATGCTGCTAAATTTGAATATAATGAGGAAACATGACTGCAAAAAGTGCACCAAAGTGGAGACATCATTTATATCACAGAGCGCCATTGCAAAATACACTGGCTGGCAGTTTTCCATAACTGTCACCACAAATACGCCTGTATTTGTTTTCGTGTAACACTATCAGGTGAACAAAAAAAAGAGATTGCAAAGTAACAACATGAAGGGATTTAGACACAGTTAAGAAATACAGTCGAGACAACCTAATTTGACTGCCGCGAAGTAAATGAAAAGAAAGCGAGACGACCAGAAACAAAACAGTCAATGAGGCCCATTTTTCCCTCTAGAGTGGATTTAAATGATGCCATTGTGTAGCACTGCTGCATCACAATTACCTGCTAGAACATTCCCTTTCTCCATTAACATAAGATAGCTACTCTGCTTTTATATATAAGAAAAAAAATAAAAAAGTTCTAAAGGACTTTTGGGACATAAAGTGAGAGAGAAAGAACCTACCTGCATTTGACATCGTATAACTAAAGATGCTAATGATGGTTGACACCGTATGGAAATGAGATGAGGTGAAAGGCCTTGGAACAAACACATTGTCGGAAAACAAAAACAGAAACTCTTAAAATAGAAAGTCAAATCTTTACACATCACGACCATTGTTTTGTCAAAACAAATGCAAAACTGGAATGAGAGCATTGCCCCCCCCCCCCCCCCCCAAAAAAAAACCCTGAACTTGTCACCAAGATGTTAGTAATTAAAGTCGTGTTGATGCGAGATTCTTCGAAAATAAAAATTCTTACCGCATTACTGTTATTAATCCTGACTCCCCATTGACATCTGTCATAAAATGTCTACATACACACCCTGAAACACATCGTTTGGTCCCGCTTCCAAATTTAGACCTATGGATGGAGTTTGTGTTTTTGATAATGCTTGATGACGCACCGTGGGTAGAGTAGAGAACCGGTACACAAGAAAAGTGTCAATTCAACCTCGACTCCCCCCCCCCCCGTCGTCTTTCTGGCCATAAAACGCAGTGTAATAGGATTCCTGAGCTTTTCCAGTGACTGCTTCCACCATCACACAGACATTTAAGTGCACTAATCCATGACAAATTGTCTCATCTGATCCATGACAAATCGTCTGAAGGGCTGATAGCAGTGAGGAGATGGAGGGAGGTGAGAGGGTGAAGGTGGGGGGGGGTGCAAAGAGAGCACGGTTTGGCACCTGAATGATCCGGTAGTTATTGCCTGCTTTCATTACCACATAGGGCATTGTATGTGTGTGCAAAAGCGAGATCACAAGCTGCTGATTAGCTCTCTACCGGAGTCCTCCGTTTGCCAAACAAGTCTACTCTAGCGTGGAGGAAGATTACAGAAGCACAAAAGACAAGGTGGCTGAAAAATGAAAAGCGTCGCTGCTCTTTTGACGATCGCAACGAGAAGCAAGGTCTCTGATCCTTCCAACAATCCAGCTTTTATAAATACAATATTGAGTTTTGATAAATGGCAGAGAGGTATTTATCTGTTGTGTTCTGTCATTAGCAGTATTTCTAAATAACCACTTCATGTGGATGAGTAGCCTCATCAAATTATTACAAACATTTGATCAACAATGAGGAGTCTGATACCTCTCCGGTCGGACAATGTCAACCGAAACGGAATGCTATTATAAAAAATAAAGAGAAAAATGAGACCAGTGAAAGACATACATTCATTCAAGGGCGTCATCTCGCCTAGCCGAGTTGAATGACTCTTCAATCACTAAGCGACTCTCCAGAACCTTCGAAACTTGACTCGGCACTTGACAACGGCCAAAAGACACAGAGAAGTCTCAATATTACGCTTTGTGATTCTACAGTCTAAACATTCATTTGGGTGTTCCGAAATAGGCTTCAGCATTTTGTACACTGAAGGAGAAAGAAAAAAAATGACGCAACATCATGTATGTGTTCCCAATGAGCTCTCAGTGCCTGTCAGATAGTTTTATTTTCAACAACATCCCAAAAATATGACTAGCGCAGCATCTATTCACGTGGTGGAATTTAATTGAATTTTTTTGAGCCATAAATTTCCCACACTAATTAGTCCCCGCACTATAATGAGGATGGAAATTAAGCTGATTTAATGGCTTAACAAAAGCTCGGACAGCTTATGTGGAAAGATGTTCTAGTGGGTAGTATCGATGAATGAATTTTAGAGGAGCTCCAACACCTCCGCAGGAGGATCCTCAAGATTATCAATTCAGACAATTGTAGAAAAAAAAAAAATCCACGTACATATTTGAGGATCTCGTCCGCTAATTCAGAGCGATTGCGATGATGAATTTGCTTCAACGATGGAAATGAGTTCCAAGTTGAAAAAGAGAATCAGTTCATCTGCACCCTCATTTGCCAAAACGCAGTTACCCGAAATAAAGCTCAAGGTTGTACGCGCTGCATCTTGTTTCTTTCTACTGGAAAAATGCAAGCGTTGGATCTCAAAATAAAAAGCTCGAGTTTAATGGATACGTACAGCCTCGGTGGAGTTTTACAGAGTTTGGTAGTTTTTTGCAAGTAAATGAGGCTTGTCTTTCTTCTCCGAGACATTTTTAAAAAGGCAGCAAAAAATCATAACATAAAAACTTGTCAAGATTGATCAACTTCAGTCAGTCCAGTCTTTTAGGGTTCACTCTGAAATTATTTTAAACAAAGACATTGCGCAACGCTAAACAACGGTTCAAAATTGTCCAGACTTTAAGAATTTTGCCTTGGTATCGCCTTGACAACAGCAGAATCTGGGCCTGCAACTGTGTCTTAAAGTGAGCACACATTGAGCAAAAACAAAAAAAAAAATGGTTAAGGCAACATTGGCACCACGCTGCCTCAAAAGAGTTACGGGCCGGTTTTACAGCTGCGCCCGGACCGGGAATAACGCTCGTCTGTTAGATCTGAGGCTCTGGTAAACTGCTCTGTCAGATTCATAACAAAATAAGACGCTAGCTAAAATGCTCTTATCCTCCGACTGTCCCTCTGGGCATTGATGGATTCTTTGTCTTAACAATAAGAATGTTTCCTTTGGGTTTTTTTTCCACGACAACGTATCACACACAACATGAATGAAGAATGTTGAGATTTGACAGCAGCAATTAGTTTTGGCAGCACTGACAAACGCACAAAACCACTTGGTGACGCTTCTTGCGTTGTAATACAAGCGAATTCTATTTAATGCCTTACCCGACCCGGTTTCTCGGCTGTTCCTTCTACAGGTTCCGCGAGCAGGTGTATAAAGCTTGTGTGTGTCATGTCACATTCAGCCCATCTGTCAATGAAGTGGATTATTTTGAGAGAGAGAGAGCCGAATTGGCTGCACAGAATCAGGCCGCCATCAATCTTCGGGGCGGGCGAGCAGGACGCGAGGGAGGTTAGAGGCTGGCCAGCGAGAGTGCCGCCGTGCCGCTTCCTGAACAGGTGACAGAGCAGTCAAGCGATTGGTTACTCAATCTCTGCCTCAGTGCACCCATTTGTCAAGGAAACATTCAGGAAAGCAAAAAAAAAAAATGAAATAAAGATCTTGAACTCATTTTTGCGGTATGCAATGTCAGCAATTTCTTTGCATAGAGTAGCGAGGACCATTTCTCAATTATTATTCAACAGGACAAGACAACGGACCTTGATAATATTCACACTGATTTAGTTGACATTTTATCCAAATCGATTATTTTACATTTCTAGATTCGGATCTCACTAGATTCTAAGTGTCTAACGGATGAATATCAAGCAGGCAATCATCAGAACGGAAATAAATGCTTTTGATTTTAGTCAGAGCGTCAAAGAAGAGGTGATGACTTTTACAAGAAGGCATCTATGTGCCACGCAGCCGCGTCTATTTATAACTGAGGCTACTGGCCTCAGTGAAACTGGAGACACTCTCAAATTATAAAATCAATTCTAATTCAAATATTCATCATAGCATTTCAATTTTGAGAAAGCAGTTCTGGTTAGTGGTACTCAACGACTGAGTAAGATTGATGTCGGCTTAATCCTCGACGAAAAAGAACGACACCAAGCAGGAAATTGTACGGATGCCACGGCAACCGGCAGCGGTTTTAAAAAATGGCGAGCATCCAGTTGCGATTGACGAACATCCCGCAGAAGGCCACAGATGAAGAAAAAGAAATGTCAAAACCGATTATCGAACATTGATCCTTTCAACGTTGTTCCTTATTTATATGAGAAACAAGCAAAAATAAATTGATGGCTCTTGCAGCTAAAGCTCCCTCAGGGCTCTGCTTCAGCCCTGAAGATAAAAATCAGCCAAGTGACATATACAACAATTTTGATCTTTGAAAGATCAAAATATGTCCCGAACAAAGCTCCGACCGATATCCTCGAGTGATCCGTGAAAATGTCAAACCGGAATGCTGTCAGCAAGAAAATTCTGAATTAATGTGCAAAGAGTGTACAGTACACGTCTTCTTCGCATTTTTATGCAGTTAGTTACTCTGACAAGGAAACTTCCTGAGACGAAACCATCCCGGACGACTCATCCAGATCTATGCGGAGGTTAGAGAGGAAGGCTATTTTTTTCCCCTCGCTCTTCCCCTTGGGGACCACTGCATTATTCACAAGACACTTACCGAGGCTTGCACGTACTTGTACATTTTTGGCACCAAACCCAAATTGCCACCAGCCAGAATAAAGGAGAAAAAAATATGCTGGGAATGAAATCTATCCTTTAAAAATGCATTCCTATCTTTCTATCGCTCATCCGTCAACCTCTTGTTTCAATTAACAATACTTGGAGGGCTTCCTACGGTTTGGATTTTTACACGTCAGCTGTTTCATAGTGGAACTTCTGCAAGAGAGTTTTCTGACATGCTGCTTAAAGCCACCAGCATTCAAAAACAGTTTCTTTTTTTCTTTCCACACATCAAACACAACTCATAGCACAAGGAGAACTAAGTAGAAGATAGCGTCTACTTAACAGCCGCCTGGCTTTTGCCGAGAATCCCCCCCGCTAATTTCTGACAGTTCAGCAAGGAATGGAACGCTCATTGTTAGAGACTTAAAGAAAGCCTTTTCTGCTTTCCGCTAAAAAAGCTCCCTTTACCCGTGACACTCCCTCTTACACCATTACCAATGCTAGTAAGCTTTTCCATAATCAGAGAATTAAATCTGCCTAGGCTGCTTCCTTCCTCAGTTGCCCCTGCAGTGCAGAAGGCGTCTGGCTTAATTGCCAAAGGTTTTCATTACAAAAGAGGGAAACATAATTGTCATTTCCATCCCAGGCACCGAGATCAAAGCTCCCTTGGCTACCGGCACATTAATGGAGCCTTTTGCCTCTAGCTTGTTGTAGTCATTTGCCAATAAGACTCAGGGTGCGACTGTCACCATTTTCTCACCCCGGAACATGTTCTCAACGTTGGATGAAACGTAGAAACAAAATGTCACGCTGGCAAAGCGTGCAGCCTGTCATAGACGGACGGACGGCCGTATGCGAACATGCGAGGACGAGCAACTGTGTCGCAAATTAAAGGCACAATTAGTCACCACTCCTCTTTGCGCATGTATGGCTGCAAGCACGGTGAATCATCATGTAATAGTACACAAGTGTAGCAAATCATCCTGACATATTGCAGCAGCTGCTTTGACACAGCCAAAGCTGGGAAGTGCGGCCCCAAAGGAGCTAGTCACACCTCACATCCCAACGCCGTGTTGGAAAAGCTCAAATGGGACAAAAGCCGAACACTTACCCAGGGTGAGAATGTCAGTTCGACCTGGCCGGGCCACGTGCTGCTGCTGGATGCTCTGGTGGAGTGTTGCTTGGCACAGCAACAGGAAGCTGAGGCTGACCCACATCGCCAAAAACCAGGACATTCTGCGGGACAGCACAGAGCAGAACATTTAATATGTGGATGGTGTCGTCACGCGGTAAATCGGTGACGGGGGTAAATTCTGGTGTGGTTTGACCGGCCGTTCAAGAAAAACAAATGTATCGTTTCAAACAGGAATCGAAAGAAGGACTCGGGAATTTGAGATGTTTAAATTCTAACGATGCTTCAATTGTCTGGAGTGAGCAAGGCTGTTTTTCTTTGCTTATGTATTTTGACTTCCTTAGTGTTTTGTTGATGTGGAAGTTGGCTCTGGTAAATGACACCACCATAGCTGCCATCTTCCATCATTGGACTTTGGGTTTTAAGAAGCACTGTTAAAAATAGGCAGGGCAACAACCGCAGCAGTTTTCCTCGTTACGTCCACTACGAGTCCGTCGGCATCACCGCAAATTGGCCGATATAAAACCCAATGCTTGGCCTCTTTTCTGACAGTGAACTAGCTGACTTGGAGAGAAACAATGCCAGCCATTATGACAACACTGTCCAAAATTCCAGCAAGGTAAAAAAAAAAAAAAAAGAGAATTTACAACTTCAGCAAAAAGACCTTTCTGATGCCCCAAAAATCAATGCCACTTGGCATATGATGCCCAAATCTCAGATGAAGCCTGACAAAGTGTACTTCAGAACTTTAACAAGGCATTAGTGCTTTGTATGAAAACAAACACTGTCTTGTTTTCATTATTTATGTATTTAAATACATTTATCGAAATGCAACTTTCTGTCTTTGGATCAATCCATTTTCTATACTTTTCTTCACTGGCCTATTTCAGCTGAAATGAGCTCTACCATGGACTGGATGTTGCACAATCCTAGCAATCTGCCCTGTCTCCATTGTTTTAATGAACCCATTCTTTGAGTGTGAGAGTTGGTTTTTAGGTAGCTCGATAAGAAACCCACACATTGATCGCATTACACTTAATTGACAAGTAAAATCTTCCATCCATCCACACAGATTCAATTGAAAAATAAAACTGTTCACATCCGAGTTATACACGTCTGCGTTTTGTCTATTTGATTCTGTTTAGGGTGAAGGCTGATGTGGAGCCTTTACTAGAGGATTTTAGGGAGAACCTTAACTGATCGTTGTCAAACACATATTTTGATTTACACTCCCAGATTTGGAAATCGTATTATGAGGAGCACGGGGACTGAATGCAAAGCACCCAGAGATTTATTTTGGGTCATTGATAAAATACGGTCACCAAAGGTCTTTAGAACAAAATGCTCTTCGGTCACCGTCTTGACATACAAAAACATTGCTCACCTCCGATTTAATAAAAGATACTGCCCGTTCTAGGTTTTATTAGATTGTGCTTGCTTTGAATCCACCGCAGTGCTTCTTAGAAAGTGTGACAAGGCTAATTACTACATATATCCATCCAGGATAAAAAAATAATATTCAATTATATATTGTTTATTAGTTATAGCAGATCAACCTGGTTAACATTTGTTTATTATTCAAAAGCATTTTGGGCTGTAGGGCAAAGACGGTAAGGTGTTGGCTGCAGCGGAACACATCTATGCAGACAATATGTAACAGAAGCTCAAATTAGCCACACAGCCATTCACACAAATATCATACCAAAGGGAGAAATGTCCAATATTATAATGGCCGAGAAAAAAATGCAACCTTTGAAGAGATTTTTTGAAGCAGTCAGTGCCTCACCTCGACAAAAGCGCAGTTTTCGTTTTTGTCATTCAAGGTTGAGGACCTGCATGGGTGTAATCACATTCATGCATACGTGTTGTTAGCGCACGGCAGCAAGCCACTCACCAACATGACATAACATCTGCATGGAAACTTTGCACACATATCACTCCA
Source organism: Syngnathus typhle (assembly GCF_033458585.1). Taxonomy (NCBI): domain Eukaryota; kingdom Metazoa; phylum Chordata; class Actinopteri; order Syngnathiformes; family Syngnathidae; genus Syngnathus; species Syngnathus typhle. The sequence goes on from NC_083748.1 coordinate 10,201,090, forward strand.
AAATTGAATTTTTGCGCGACAAACCTAATTCAGTCTATTCCAGTCTAAGAGCAGCATGTGTCAAAGTTCCAGTTCAAAAAATTCCCTCCACTCTCCCCCTGCTCCCAAAACCAGAGGTGGCCCTCCAATATGCTCCACACCCTTACCTGAGTAGTAAGTTTCAGAGGACCAAGCGTCTGACTCCCCAGCCGGCTCACTCTTTCAATTCATCCATCCTGTAGAAACCTCCCTGCCTGAAATTCCAGATGAGCCGAACCCAGAAGAAAAGGTGCTTGGGCAAGACTCTTCTTTTCCGTCCTTTGGATCTGCACTGTTCCTTTTCTTTGAATTCCTTGGAAACACAAAAGAGTCACCAAAGCCAGCGCACCCTCAGGTCTGTGTCACCCAGTGGATGGAGGAAGCGGTGGCTCATCATGTCATGGCAGTAATCAGCTTCACACGTGGAGATAGATCTCCGTTCCTCTCGGCCGTCGCGCCTTGCTCTCTCCGTGAAGTAGAACTCCTATGTTCCGATGACTGGGAAGCTTCTTTTGTGCACACCCCCACCCTCACCCTCCTTGTCACGCATGCAGCGGAAGGCTCCCGAGGAAGGAGCGCTCTGTCTTCCCTTGGCTGAGTCCCCTCATTGAGAAGCTGTGAGCCACAGTCCTCTCTCCAAGCCACTAAGTAGAGAGTCTGTATCAGAGAGGCAGAGCGCTTGTGCGAGTGAGCATGTGTATACCCAGCTGGGAGAGAGAGAGAGGGAGAGGGAGAGAGAGAGTTGAATGCCTTAAAGTAAGACTGCAGCTTACTTCTTCATCGAGTCTTGATGATCAAATGAAGCATGCTTTATGAAGTCACCGTTCTTTACATCCCAGACGCGCTTCGGCAACGACTGGAGGTGCACGTTTAGCTGTCGGCTCAATAGAACGCCTTGGAGTGTATCCATGCGCAAAAAAAAAATATGTCGAAGAGGGTGTGGAGGGAGGGATGAGTAACTATGCCCTTCCCGTCATCACCCTCTAGCAATTGAGAGGGAAATATCTTGGAAGCATGAGAGTTTTAATAGGCGGCAGAACGCCCGCCTCTTCTGAGCTTTGCAATCAGCAAACGGTCCATTCACAGTTGGCTATGCTCTTTCGAGCGGTTTTTGAAATGATGATGATAATTTGTGTTTTACAGCCAGAAGAAGTATGAGAATCGCTCAGGGACTTTCTGTTGAGGGGGGGGGGGGGGGGGGGACAAAAAAAAATTACACAGATGCAATTTTTTGCTGTGTGAGTGGTGAATATTGTGAGAGGTGAGCCTTGCCTTCCCACAATATATTTCTTCTGCATATGGAGGAGTGGTTCATTAACATGTTGCCTGTTAAACAGAGATGTGGAGGACATGCAAATGAGCTGCAGGGTTAGGTTGACAACCTACCTATGATTTTTGCTGTGGTGCTTTTGGGGATCTTCGGTGCAGACAAATGTCATTGATTGGATCATGACTTTTTTTTTTTTTTTTTACATCTAGTCATACTTTTCTCCAAAAGTATTGTAAGCAAACAGAGAGGTCAGTTATTTTTGCTGAAGACTGATGGACAATGTAGAAGATTTTTCATCTGAGCTCCGTTGGTGGAGCGAGCACGTGACAAGCATACTAAGTGTCTTTAAAGCAATGAAAATGATGCAAAGCTCACAAAGGAGTGCATTTACATTTACTGTAATTCATGGTTAATGTAAATTTAGCTAACGGATTATTTAGCTAGTGGCCACATATGTTAAGAGAAGAAACAGCAGAACTTGGATCAAAACAATAAACCAGGGAAATATGATTTCCACAAGTTTTTTTTTTGTGCTCATGCTTTTGATTTGTTCTGTTTTATTCAGCACCAAGCTAAAAAGCACCATGTGTCAGGAGAATGGACGAGAACAGTCACTCCACAAATTGCCGTCCCCCTCTTCCCACTTTCCTTCCTCGGGGGCATTCATCATTTCCAAACAGCTGTCGCCTCAGACTGTGCCACTGCTTAACCACCGATGACCGATCATCGGCCAACTCTCTGTTTGGACCCTGGCCGCCCTTGTTGTTTTGTTTATTAGCCTTTTACTGGATTTTGTGCTCTTCTCCAGTCGAGCCAACGGCCGTCTGTACCTGATTCTCCGGAAAACACAAAACACTAATTAAGCCCGAAAGACAAAGCTGTTCTCTTTTGAATGGGGTGGCCAGTCGCATTTGTAAAACTCTACAAAGCTTTTCTTCTCTTGGTTGTTATCTGTCAGTGTTTTCACCAATAGTGTTATAAAACACTTAAATAGGAGACAGAGGGGAGTAGAGCACTGCTAGAAGATTAGACAAGAAAGGTAAATTATTCTGGAAGACGCAAGCAGTGGAACTGTCTTCACTGCGGGATGGTGAAGAGGAAGAAATGGCTAATGAATGGAAATAATCCAAATGTGGGGAGTTTGTGTTTGAAGAAGGTCAGTAATTCTGATCTCAGCGGGGTTGTTTGTCTTGCTGGTTGGGAAAGAGAAGAGAAAATTACAAGCCGCCTCCACGACAAAACTGCGAGACCGATAAAATATTTAGCTTCTTATTCTAATTGGATCAGAGGGTGGAAGGGTTTTGGCCCCCTGCCCGAAGAAACCACCTGCGAAAATGTTTTTCTCAATAGTTTTCAAATGATGAGACAGGCCGCTTGCTGAGAGCAACAGTCCCGTTGCGAGCGATTGGAGGCGAGTTGAAAGCCGAAAGAGAAATTACACCGAGATCCCACTTTGCAAATCAGGGGGTAAAAAAAATTGCCATTTCCCTGCAGGCTCCATGAGAATGACAAACTTTCACATCATACAGCATAGGAACAGTCAATTATAATTAAATTCAAAAGACAGATGATACTTCAAAAAATATTTCATCAAAACATAGGCCAGAAAAGAAGTGAGTCCTGCCAAGAAAAATATTCCACCGGCATTATGATGTGCGCAGGCAATCGTCTCAAATCAACTTTCATAGAAAGAGATCTAAATAATCCAATTTTTTAATAATTGTACCTGGAATTTGTTTGCATTTCTGCAACTCTTCCATATTTTTTAATATCCCCCCAACATATCAGGTAGATGTACTTCCTTCCGCTTGGTCCTAAACCTGAATTTCTTGTCTTCTTGCAGCAGTACAGGCTTTATCCATCCCTGAGCTGAGGCTGAGGAGTGAATGACTGATGACTAACATGTGAGTCACAAACTTGAGCCACGTTGGACTCCTCCACATCTACTTTCAGAATATAAACAAGAACGCACGACATTATTATGCGCATGATGAAAACAGATAGGTCCGGCATGCTGACTAGCATCCACGTTCAGACTGCCTTTTCTCTCCCCCCTCGCTGGATTGGCGCTAGACGGACACGTCCCGGATGATAACGCAACCGCGTGCTTCTCGCGAGTGAGTGAATAAAGCATTACAATCTTGGGCTGAGGCTGTTGAGAGACAGAGCAGAGCCAATACATGCTGACCTCCCTCACGTCTGCTTAAATTTCAGCCGGGGAGCAGCGTTTCATAAAAGGGATTATTCTGTTCCCTCACCTTTGACCTGGCTTGCTGCTTTCCACAGTAGCTCGAGAAGCCGCTCCATCACTCAAAGAAAAGCAGAAAAGGAGGAGTAGGAGAAATGATTTTGACTACCATGCTGTGCTGGGATGGGTTGATGAGTCAGGATGAAGATTTGGACGACAGTTTCCTCTACTACTGACCCCTGCAAGCAACCCCCATTGAGAAGGAGAAACCTGAGTGACCTTTTGCATCAGCCATTTCACTAAGGTCATATCAGGATGTGGCAGGTTGACTTTATTGGCAATGAGCAAGCGATTCACTCCCTCAAAACAAAATTCCAGCTCGGCGAGGAAAGCGTCCAATTGTACTTTGCTTCCAGCCATCACCCGCCAGGCACGCGAGAATGAAAGAAATGGAATTGAAAAGGTAAGAGAGAGAAAAGGAAAGGGTCATAAAGGCGATGAGCTAGTGGACAGGTGAATAGCAGTCAAAAATGAACATGAAGTGGCGTAATGGCAAAGTCCCCACCCCACCCCCCACCCGTTCCTCTTGACGATGAAGCGCTTATTTACTGTGACCTCTCCTTTCCCCATGGCGGCGTTCTCCTGACTGGGCTCCCATATATCATCACCTAGTCCAACAATGATACTCGCACCCAGGGAAGGCTTGTTGCCCTTTAAAATAAATTATTTCAGGAGTATCAAAATAACACTGCGCTTGAGCACGACTAATTGTTTCCTAGGAATGTTATGTTCTCTTTGGTGGGGAGAAATACTCCATTGATCATTAATGAAAGAAATGATGACAAATATGATGTTTTTGTTTTTTTTAATTAAAGACTTATCACAGTACGATTTCGCTTTTGGGTACAGTCTGTGTTCTTGACAAGAATTCAAATGTCAGGGGAGTAAATCAGTCAAATATCTGCAAAAGTGTTTCAATCACCTTAGTATCCAGGCAACAAACTATTTCCAAGCCCATTAGGTGATTTTCCTATTTCTATATCCTTTGTGTGTTAAGTTTGCTTTCTTTTTTTTAAGCGCCATGGTGAGTTTTGTAATGACCCCATCAAAAAGCTATCTTTATACAGCTTGAATCTAAGCAGTGTTTTTTTTTTTTAACCAGATTTCATGTGGTTGCATGAAAGCAGGGCAAACCACTCCTGTTGCGTTATGTGGTATGATCCGCAAATGCAAATTAATTCACTCATGAGAAAATGTTCCCAAACCTGTTTCATCAAGTATTTGCGATATGATTGCAAAATGAAGCAATCAAATAAATGAAAGTCAGAATATATTATGAATATATGTCTGATCCCTCCCAAAAATGCATTGAATTACAGAAGTAAACTGTTATCTCCTTTAAAAAAAAAAGATAAAAAGGAGCAAGCCACGCATCATGTGTAAACATGAGCACATCCATTTCAAACCCTCAAAAGAAATTGCAGGGCTGATAGAAATATGTTAAATAAGAAAAATTGAAAGTATGAGCAAGTTGAATTGTGCAAGAGCTGAAAATGGCTGAAAAAGAGAGGGGGGGGGGCAGCATGATTGACAATTTACATCCTCTTCACAAGGGACATGAGTCAGACTGAACCCATTAGGGGAGCTCTGCCGTCGAAGGGCCGAGCAGAAAAAGCCATTCACTGCCACCCTGTCTGTGCTCTTCACCCATCTCAATTAATATTCATGCTGGGGAAATTCTTTTTGAGGGAGAAACGACAGGGAAAGAAAAACCACCAAAACCTGTCCACACCGGCCAAACATTTGTAAGCTGGATCACGGCGGATCCTTTTTGCAGATGTTCAAACATGTGATATCACTTACCTGGTGGAGAGATAAACACGGTGGGCAAGGAGTGCTGGTAAAAAATCCCCATGTCTTCATTCACTTCAGCAAAAGTGCAAAAGCAGTTATTGAAATTTACTTGATGAAAAAGGAGGCGGAGCCTTTGTGTCTCGTCCAGGTGTTGCCTGTCGCCTCATCATTTTGTATTGGATTTGTGTGTTTTGAGCAACAGTTTTGGCTGCTGAGCAGAAAATTAATAGATCAGCATCCAGATCTGTTTACGTCAGCAAACAAGTTTGAACCTGTTTTTGCATCCATTGTTGCAAAGCGAAAGAGGGTGGCATTTCAATAAAAATATCAAATTCTCGCAAAGCAAAAATGATTAGAGTGTTTGTTTGCGTTAGTCTGATAACATTTGATCCTAATGTTGTTTTCTGTTTCGGTCCCTGAGAGTCAAGAGTCACAGAGGGATCATGTTCAAGTTATAAATGCGCCAATTAGCTGGAGGTGGAACGAGCGCGTCTCCAAAGTAGTACTCAAGTGACTTGTGCAAAAATATGGCCGGGCCCATAGATTTTATTTAGGTCGGCTTAATGCAGCCCATTGACTTCTGGATGAGGACCGGGATTAGGTCAAATATACTTCACTCGCTAATGTACGCCTAATGGCTCTCATATAGATTTGCCATAAAAGTAGATGAGAATAAATATTGCTGGATTTTAAAACATTTATGAGATATCGAAAGCGTTGCTTCAAACGTTTTTAGGTGACTGCGTAATGTTGAAAGTGGGGAATGTTTAAACTCAGCATAACACAGATTTATTCTGCTGAGGTTTTAAGTTTATTCCTCATCTTATTCCTATTCCATTAAGAGAAACAACCCATCCACATATAAGGCACACTTGATTATGAGGCTCACTGTCATTTTTTCAAGAAAATGAAAAGATTTTAAATTCGCCTTATTGTCGGAAAAATAGGTTTCGTTGCATCTCGCTTCCAAGTGTTTACCTGTTGAATAGCTTTTCTGATTTTGTAATCAACGCCTGTGGTCAAGGTCGCATCACGCATGATGCTGGAGGAATAATATGATATTTACTCAACATGAGGTCTGAATAATTAACGGATTATTGATAATGTAGTGTCATCAAAGGTCACTTCCAAATTATTTCAATTTCCTTCCTAGTATGCTAGCAACAAAAAGTCTGTTGCTGTGCAATATTGACACGTTCATTCGTCAAATTAACACCACGGTCCCTTTCATGCTGAGGCAAAGTCTCAAAGCCTCCATTTTAATGGTTTGTTATTCCGTGTAATTCATCAGTCGAAATCAGGTGACTCACCAACACACATCTGTGCCCCACAAAAATTATTTAAAAATCCTCTTGTTAGGAAGTTGGCAGATTTATTTCACTCTCAGCTGGCACAGGAGAGGTGACCCTGGATTTGGAGAATGCGATGGCTCAAGTGTATGTTGCATCTTCAGTAAGAGGAGGAATCTGCATATCAAGGGGAGAAGAGCTAACAGACAAAGGATGTCCTGCATGCACACAAGAGAACAAACAACCTGTGCAGTACTTACATCCATGAAGATCCATTTATCATTTCCTCCAAATCTGCAATGAGTCAATAAAAAAAGACTCACGCCACTCAAAACGATAATGCCGCACCACAAAGAGCTCGCTCGGATCAAAAAGAACTGCCGCCGTTTTTATGGCGTCTTATTACCTTCATATTTCACACAGGAAATGTAGCGGCAAACCTGTCCAGGTCCTGGAAAATATAGGGCACTGAGCAGCCAAGCCGTTTTATTGTAAGTCAAAGCGGATCTTTTCCATGTAAAGTCAAAATAGAAAGATGGATTTGGATGCCTGCTCAGTTTATTTGTTTTCATTTTAACATGCCAACATGTATCAACACTGTTGAAAACTACCCGCCTTGTCTCTGTATCTAGCCATCAATCTTCTTCCACTGGTTAGAAAACAAAGGAAAACAAAACATGGATTCATATTTTTACCAATAATTATTATCCAATATTGTGATCACATTTCAAAATGTCTAGCGGGAATTTAGGAAGTATTTGGCACAGTTAAGACAACTGCCAGCTGAGTTTGTCATTCAAGTCACTCTCGTTATTCAACGTCTCGTTCTGTTTGTCATTTCGCAGCTTAGCTTGCAACACCGCTCTGGTCGGTAGCTTTGGGGCAATGAAGCATAGAATAATTTGCCTGATATTATATTATGTTCCATTCTATTATAATTTATTATATTATGCTAAAATCGGACAGTACTGAGTCAGGAGTGGAACGGATTCAATTTCCCACTGAGAGGATGTTATAGGCCAAAGAAATACTACTTCAAGACTCCCCGGGGTGCCCCATATTCTCTTCTGCTCACCCTGCACACTGCGCGCTTAATGGAATTTAATAGAATTTTTGCACTTTTGCTTTCCTCTATCATTTCCGCTCAAATGTCAGAGGCATAACATGGACGTTGCCCTCCTGACACTGAAGACTTAATTAAGGATCCCAAATGTCTCTTGCTAAGAGAAAGCTCACGTTAACAATAGTTTGATGAGGCTTTGGTGATGACGGTCACATCGTAGTTCTGCCGTTTGCGTTCCATCCGCCGTTAATGATGTCTGCAGCCTACAAATGTCATAGCTAAAGTGAAATTGTTGAAATTATTTATGAGCTTTCAGGTTTATTTAAGTGGATGGAAAGCAATGCAGGTATGCTGGTGATTTTTATTATTATTATTATTATTATTCATGAATTTTCAGTCTAGGTAATCAGAAGCTTTTAAATCAACATGTGAGATGTTGTGGAAGAAAAATAAAAGTTCGTCTTTCAACTGCCCCACCTTTGCAAATGAAGGAAATGGCCTGCAATGAGTTCAGCACCATGGACAGCACCCGTTCTTTCTACAATGGTATTCACAGGGTTGGAGACGCCTGACAAAAACTCCAGCAGTTTTCTAGATTCAAATGAATTTATTTTGGGCATTCCCAGTTGAGGAAACAAAATTCTGTAAATTTAGCACATCATTTTGAATTTTTGTGTCAGAAACTCAGGCCACTAAAGAGTTACCAGACGCAGTACGATTGTACGTATACTCTGCAGTATTTTGTTTGTATGTATTCTGTAATGTGAATGCTTTCCCATTTTGTTTTGTTGATTTACTTTCATTTTTTAAATCTTTTAACAATTGTCAGTTTCCTCAATTTTAATGTGTGACTATACAAAAAAAGAGATATCTCGCAGAGTGAATTGATCAATACGAGTGGATGCTCCAAAGGATGTCGAAGCTTGTTGTTCTTTGGCGTTAGGTAGGTCAAAAGACATCCCACTGTTGATAGAAATCCCAAACGGACAGATAAGCCCGTGTTTGTTTTCTAACTACACTACGGTAAGCTAAAATTGAGTGGCACTATCTAAAGCAGGGGTCACCAAACTACGGCCCGCGGGCCGGATACGGCCCACGGGACCGTTTAATCCGGCCCGCCAACCCTGAACAAATTGTATTATTAAACTTTTTTTTTTGGTCATTTTGCCTGCAATGACTGCGTTTCCCCAGTAGATGGGGAAGCGCTCGCCTGCGCATTTACTACCGGAAGCCGTGTCAGAAAGCTCGGTGCACACTCACAAGTGCGTGTACGGACATGGCGCACTCGCGCTCTATTTGTATCAGTCCCGAATTTAGAGCGTGGGCTGTGACGACAGCATTCTTGTAATTCGCGCGCTGAGCGTTCAGATGCAGTTTCAGCCACATGAACGTCAAAATCTACCCGTCACAGATCGAGGTAAACGGACCAACACCTCGGATCTCGCCTAAGAATTACCACAACAAATTTTACTCCAGACTATGACGCACTAGCAAACTTTAACAAAAAAGACAGCGGTGTCTACAAGACTACTGGAACCTACAAAAGGATTATAAGGAAGGAACACAAGAACTTTAAGAGACTGCTCATATGTGTCAGAGAGGTTCTGCTCTGACAACTGAGCTGAACTTTTATCTGTTAAGATTGTGCATGGCACAACAGAAAGTTAATGTTCCATGGTTTTTTTTCTATGAAGAACCCAGAGATAGTTATTTAGTTATTTTTTTAGTTGTTTTTTCTGTGAAGAACTCAGAGAGGGTTATTTAGTTATTATTTATCTCATTAATAGTGTTACTATTTGTTTCCTGACTTTTTTTCTGTAAAGAACCTGGAAAGGGTTATTAAATAACCGTTATTTGGTTATGTGTGGCTTTCTGGAAAACAAGACATTTTTTAAGCTCTCCTACGATCGTCACACTTTTTCTGTTACAAACTGACACCGGCCCCCCATCAGAGAAGGGAAAGGTTATGTGGCCCTCACAGGAAAAAGTTTGGGGACCCCTGATCTAAAGCTTCTAGCGATTAGCTGACATGCCGGAGGGTTGGTGCTGCAAAGACTAATTAGCTTCATTAACCTGCACTCAAGATAAAAACAATTGCTTTCATCTAATTGAAATGCGGATTTCACCCCCATACTTTGGCTCAGCCCTCCAGCTGTCTTGTCTCATTCTTCTCTGGATTTGCTTCACTTAGCCTTTTCCCGGCCCTCCACCTCTTCAAGCCGCTCCAACATAAATCACTCTCACCTTTTCTTTTTTTAAAAATGATTATACCATGCCACCAATGAGTTCTTGACTTATTTATGAATAAAACCGGCACATATAAAGCACATCCGAATACAAATAAAAGCCCGTATGCATGAAGCCCCGCTCCCGCTGCGACGTCTCTCTTAAATCACAAGCAGAGTCGCCATAAGCACCAAGAGGATCCACAACTGTGACCAACATTTACGACAACGCTGATGCCAATGGAAATGAACGTGTAGATCATCCGAAGAATTCAATAAAGCCGTCAAACCATTAAGACTTTTTTAACATTTTACGGTATAAGCAGAGATGACTTCAGTAAATGATGATGATTAGACAACTGCTTAGATTTGCGTTAAAATCAGAAAAATATTCAATCAGAATTTTTATAGCGCAAAACATATTTCGTCATATCGGCTCTCACTGCTCTTTTAGCCCCCCCCCCCCCCCCCCACAACTTATTTAACACGAGGTAAACACGGCTACAGCTTTCTAAAAGCAACAAAGTGTACCGCATTTTCAACTCACTTTGCATATAATTTAACCTTTTCCCCTGCTCTTTAGCACTCACGGGCATCAGGTCTTTCATATCAAACTAAATGAGCGCTGACGTGATTCGCTTTATTTGCTACTGTTCCCAAAGTGACGGACTCCGGGGTTTGACAGAAAGGCACCGCGGGAATCATTTTAGGCCGCTTTACCCTCTGAAGTGATATCGGCGTTCCAACCGGAGGGGTCCGAGCCCGTCATTAATGACCTTTTCAAACGCAGAGGGTGAATTCATTGTACTGAGGCAGCAAGCAGTCGCCGGTCGCTTTGTTCTCCAAAGTGTTCGGGCTGCATTAATCAAAGGGGTAAAGATTTTGATATGCGCCCTTTAGAAATAAAATAACAAACTTGAATTCGAAAACAGCTGGTAGGCAGGTAGATGTGTGAATAAATACGTACATCTGCACAATCTCCAAAAGTTGTTTTATTTTTTAATCAAAACTATACAAGTTGCTATTTTTATCCACAATGGTGAAACATGAATTCTAAATACAACCAATGTTCTTGAATTGATTGTGTTCAAACACGGAGGGAAAAGCCCAAAACTTGGATGGCGAGGAAAAACTCAACTTTCGGAGCTGAAAGATACAATATTCTCGAAACTCAGTCTCTTGGATTTCCATTTTGATCACCTGCTTTCTCTTTGGAGGCGCCAGGATGGGAGGAGCCGAGCCAAGCCAAGTCCCCGAGATGCCAGAAGCAGTTAGCGTTGGGAAACACGGCCCAGCATCTGCTTCTACTGAGCGCTTCCCGGAAAGCAAACTGCCATCTATACTAAGTTGAACAGAAGCAAACGCCACAAAGAAGCCTCATCGGATGTCTGTGAGTCTCCGTCCGACCACCGAGTCTGTAAAGTGTGTAAGCCTGTGCGGAAGAGTCAAAGCAGCCGTTTGTCCCAAAGAGGGATGCGCTGATGCTCAGTGACGTAAATAGGTCCTGCAGATTTGCTTGTCTTAGCTCTGGGTTTCTATAAGACACTCATTGCTTCTCTTATTGGAATCAGACGTGCAAATTAACTTCATTGTGGACAATGTGGGCTACGGGAACCTTGCTAGTAGGAGCATGGAGCGCTTGTTATGATGTAACCATGGCACTTTTTCTTTCTCACAGTTGACAGGCTGGAGACAGAATTTTGGCTATGAATCTCAGTTCGGGGATTCCTGTGTGATAAAAACAAACAAAATAAGTCAAGCTCAAGTTGAAAATAATTTTTGCATTAAATTAAATAAAAACAAAAAATATGCTTGGAAAAAAATCTTATGCTCAACAAATCAATGAAAACTAACGATCATTTTGGTGAAAATGTACTTTGTTTTTGTCCTGGTCAATTTATACAACACAAGAGCTACCAGGGTTCATTTTATTTACCGTAATTTTCGGACTATAAGTCGCGGGTTTTTTCATAGTTTGGGTGGGGGGCGACTTATACTCCGGTGCGACTTATAGTCCGAAAATTACGGTATATATGTTGAGTTTGAGTTCAACTTTAGTCAAAGGAAGCAGTTTTTTTTTTTTGTCACAGAAGCCCTGTGCCTTTATCATCTTATCAATTTTGTACCGTTTGTCTAAAGGTCAGGCCGCTTTAAAAGCTCACATGATCTTATGTGCAAAGGGCAATTTTATTCATGTGACCTCTGATAGCATTTCAAAATGAGACAACATGACTGGAACATGCACACAGTGTGAAATCCCAACCTTTCTTGTCTTTGTCAGGCTGAAGATGGCATGTAAACAAGAAGGCCATCTATACATATCGGTGCAGTAAGGAAAACAATTATCCGTGAGTGGTGTGCTTTTTTTTTTCTCCCCGCTGCCTTTCTGTCTGCGTCTTTGTTGTCAATAGCGTTTGGAAGATGAAAGGACCGTTTAGGTGAAATACAATAAAGGCATTTCTGGCCCCGGGCTCTGAGAATTACGATCAATGGCCGCCAGAAATGTTTTTCCTGTAACTAACATACATGAATACATTTACAAGATGTTGTTGTTAGTCACTAGGATTTGTTTTCCCTGAATGATTTGAAACCAGCAATGGATAATAATGACACCGACCTTGTTGTGTCCTTTACATTTGGCGCTTCAGGTCTTCTGTTAAATATCAGATTTTTTTTTTTTTTTTTTTTTTTTTACAATGACATTTTACAGAATTTGGTTATTGTTGGGGTTTGTTTTTGTTAATAAGATATTCTTCATATTTTACATGGTCTGCTTTTATATACTTGTTATTTTTTTCATTGCCTACGGTTCATTTTTATGCTTTTGCCCACATTGCTCTTTTTGATGTACAGTCGATTAGGCCTGTAAATTTTTTCCTGAGGAAGAAATTGTAAATCTTGTGCAGACTCCACACAGGAAGGCCCAAGCCTGGAATCGAACCACCAAACGCAGTACTGTGAGGTAGATGAATTAACCCCATGTACCATCCTGTAATAAATAAATAAATGAATAAATAATCAGATAAATAAATAAATGTACTTTTTGGAAATATTTCATACACAGCCACATGCTCCAGACAGTCAAGCCAGCCTGCCTCTAACTTGTCACCTCGCTTTGTGTCATCCATTGTCAATCCTCTCTGATGTATATTTCAATGCCACCATGACAAAAAGGTATCCTGGCAGGTGTAGCCGGGGGGCAAAGCAAGTGAGCCTTTGTTTAGAAGGCTACACGTGCAGTCATGCTGACAAAACCTTAAAAGCCAGCTGGCTTTTTGGGCTGCTCCAAAGTGCTTCACGCGAGATCACTTATTTACCTGCTGGAGGCAGTTGAGTCTTATGATTCCACATATGTGCCTCCAAAGTAATTGCCATCAATAAGTCTTGAGTTAAAGTGCCAATTAAAGTGTTGACGGTTGTTTTTTTCGCAGTGGAGGATATCTTAACTGGTTTAATGCGATGATTCATGCAAGTAACAAATTATGTTATGATGGAGGCATCAGTGACTTCAGATTTGCAAGGTTTATGCAAGGAAAACTCATGCTCCTAATGTGTCATACACATTTTTGTCAAGATCTGTGTAGCCTAAAAAAATTGAAGTGATTCATTACACTGAATAAAACACCAGGATGCCCAATATTTATATTTGTTCATTTCATCTGCAGAGTATAAGCTAAGATGTTTGGCCCTTTTCCATGTCTGATCTGGACGTGGGCTTATTAAAAATGAATGTCCCGCATTCCCGCCTTGGTTTGTGAAACCGTCTCACTCGCACGGATGGAATGATAAAGATGTTATTAACATGACTAATTTCACCCTGAAGGCGCTTTATGTATATGCACATTTATTTCAAGTGATGTGATGCCATGTGGAATATATCCTGCGCAATAATCAGGGTTGTAAAGTTGTTCTAATTCTACTAATACCAAACGGGGAAAGTGTAAATCTTGTTTATGCGCGTTCACTTCAATAATAACTTGTGAAGCTGATTCCGTCAGGGCCCA